>NC_143047.1:10552500-11152500 GCF_057628025.1 Oncorhynchus mykiss
GTATGTAAGATCCCAATATGCCCGTAACTTAAATGAACTGTCAGAGAAGAAACAGATTCTACCAAGAGAGTTGAAAATCAAATATGAGTATGCAGAATACTCAGAAATGCCAGAATGTACAGAATATATATCAGATGGATATATTGAACAAGCATATCCCTAGACTCAGGCAACAAATAAATGAGTCAGGTTCTCTCTCCCTCTTTCACCTTCTTACATGCTCTCTCACTCACACAGCTGCATGCACCTGCACAACCGTAAGCACAGCCACTCTCAAATACACACACTACTGTAATTCACGCACTGTTTTGCCAAGTGTGTTGTGTGAGCCAAAGTGAGATAGGATTAGGCAACAACGGAGCACAGCAGCCAGGGAGAACATCTGGCCCTCATCAGGGTGGATCAACAGGGGGTTTGGAACAGGGCAGCAGATGGTGGAGAGGTTTCCACACAATGGGGAAAGCCTCCCAGCCCAGACCCACAATCCCCGACACACACTTACCCTCTCTACTACTCCCGGCTAACAAAGACAGACCCATAATAACTCAATGAGCATCTTTCTACCTCTGTCATACTCCAAAAGAGAAGAGCAGCACACATTCACACACAAATGCAACCTCGTTCACTTTGGAAGTTGTGGCAAGCTGACATTTTCAAGACCACTTATTTGAGGACCTAAAATGAGCAACGTTGAGAGAGAACCAGGTACTTGATGGCAATAAACACGAGGGTTTGCTTTGTTTAATGCATTTTTTATAACCTTTACGTGTCCCTGTGATTTATCTTTGAGCTAGAACACCATGCACAGTTCAGGAAACTGAAAGGAAAAGCGTTATATAGCATAAACAAGGGCACAGCAACTGATATTCAGCATCCATGAGATCAATGTTATGGACAGCACATAGTTTCACATGGAGTTTACATGGGAGGGGGGATATGTCATTTTCATAAAAAGGTAGGTAAATGTGGTAATTTAAAGTGTTAATTTCCTCATTTATATAAAACATGACTTTCTAATTAAGCAATTATGTCATTTAAATGGCCGTCAAACAAGAATTGGCAGGGGAAATTGTATTGCTCGTGCAGTGAGTCATTCCCATTCAACCTCTAGTATCTTACACTGTCAAATGTCACAGCCCTCTTCCTCAATTACTATTGGAGGCCTAAACCAAATTGGTTTGAGTGAGTAATCTGTGAGCAATCCGTGTTTGCTGAGGCTAAGGGAATGAGACTGAGAGGCTGTAGCAGCCCTGCCTCCAGGCAGCTGCTTTCTGCATTCCAGAATCGAGCAAGAGCAATTAACAGTTCTATTGCCTTTTCCCAGCACTTGACTGTGTTTGCTGTGTGCCATTAGCAGCGGGTATCACCTGTCAATGGACGCCCAGTCTCCCTGCCTCTACCCAGCCCCCAAGACTCGAGCTGTGATTGATGACAGGTCAGCCAGAGACAGCCCTCTGAATTTTCTATTCTTCCACAGGGAAATTGCTCATTTCTTAGAAGTCCATTTCCATTTTTTGCTACAAGACAGCGTGCTAAGTTTATATATGACTCTGGTCCCGGGCGCTGAATTGTGATGAATTGTGCCACACATTGGACAGGAAAAAATATTAATTTGTGCAACTTTATTGTTTGCTTTTTTCCCTCCTTGTCAGGGGGCCTACTTACTACAAAATGTAAATTTAAGTTGGCATGACATTCTTATTCAGATAAACGCAACGGAGCCTTCCCTGCGGTACCTACACAGTTAAGACTGTCACTTTGACATTGTGTTATTACTGGGGTCTCTAGCTTTTTAAAATACAAAACGTGTATCCTATTTGACACGGCATTGGCTTCAAAGGGGTTATTTGTCATCATACAGATTTATGCTGTCATTCGGAGACATTTATATCACTTTAAGCTCTTCGGGTGTTCTACTTGTGGATAGCAATACCTCAGTGACAACAGCCTAGAATGAGACTGCAATGATTGTGACTGCTTTAATGTTATAGCTATGCTCCAACAAATCAGCATCTGGTGATGAGATGTGGCCAATACCACTCCTATTGACTTTAGTAATCTACAGGTTCAGTATAGGGAGATGGATTTTTTTTCCCCATCCGGATTTGGAACAGAAATAAGTAAACATACTTTGAGAGAGATTTAGAGTTCTACGATTGACAGCGTTATCCATCTCCACACCTGTGGACGTTCAGAGAAGCAGCATTGCACAATTGAGTACTGCTTTTTCTACCCCGAAAAAAATAAAATAAACTTGCCCTCTGTAGTTCTCTAACGTATTATTTACCTCCATAGATGTGAAACAATTCCCATCAGAATAGATAGTGAACTACTTTTCTTTGAGTGTTGAAATACGAATGTTGAATACTAGCTGACAGGGTTCCAAAGGTTTTGTCCCTTGACGCCCTGATGGTGGCAAATCGATTCCTGACACCCCTGCCAGCAGTGATCTTGTCATATCCCGACATGGAGGTCTGGAGAGCAAGAGACCACAAAAGCTCTCATTGCATCCAAAAAAATAAGTAAATTCATACTACTGAACACACTAAAATAGATAAGGATTCCAATGACTGCATTACTAGTGTGTCCAGAAGTGACCTAATTCAGCCATCATTATACTGTAAGTACATTTTCGTCCTACAAATTGCCAATTTCTTAAGCTAACCATGGTCCACCTGGGGGCAGGAAGAGTATGTTTAAACATGATTTACAGCAAATTACTTCCACTGGAGGGCACAGGGCTGCTGTACTGAAATCACACTGGAAAAGTGTAATGAGAGTAATATATGTAGAATATGAGGATACAGTATATCATCTTTAGGATACCTTGGCTCTACAGTATATGTCCAATCCTAGTCAGACTGGTTATTCCACTCTTTTACCCACACTACAAACTAAACTTCAGAGGCAGTATGAGTCTACAGAAGTATGAATGAGGTTTGTGTCAGCGCTTTCTGGTGCATAAGGGCTTGATGCACATGTAGTGTTTGATGACGTCCACATTACACCCCATTGTGAGGAAAAGTGCTGAATTAGTCACCTGGTCTAGAGAGCAGACGTTAGTACTAGTGGGCCTTGTTTCCCAGAGCCTTCCTAGTGTGACGAATCTTTAAGTGTTTCCCAAAACACTATGGCAAACGCTCTCTTTGCGTGGTTGTTTGGGAAACATTTAACGATGATAGAAGATTTTGTAGATGCTAATGCCTGCAGGAAATGAAGATGCAGAAAACGAAGCCCTGTTAATTTGTGTCTCTTTTAAGAAGGAGTGTGATTGGTGAATATTGGCAGTTCAGGCTAGAACCCAGTTTTGGTCGTCTGGGTTACAAACCCGCATTTTTTCTTGGTCAATTAGTTTTGATCGAAATTTTGAAAAATTAACCCATTTTGTAATGTAATTTGTAGCGTACTATCGTCTTTATACATAATCGATTCCTACTATTCCTCTCGCCCTCTTTTTCTCTCTCGCACACACCCACCCACCCACCCACTCACACACACAAACACACACAAGGGAGCTGACAGAATGCTGTTCCCCCGCCCCCTGAGTGCCCTTCTCAGAGCCTCTGTCAGGACATCTTACTGCTGCCCGGTCTGAGAAGGCCACACAGCTTTGTCACCTAAAGAAATAAAAGTCACAGTTGATTTACCTGACGAGGGCTCTTTGTTTGGGCTCCCCTTGACCGCATACTGTATACCTTTTCGGGCTGGTGCAATGTTCCCTCCTTCCTGCCCTAGCTCTTTCCTTATTCAAAGGGTGCTCTGTTTTGGCAACAGTTCAGCTCAGTGGTGCTCAATCTTTTTAGAGGGTGATGTGGATTCTGAAGGTTCCCTGTGACCACCCACAACCCACAACCCCCCCCCCCCCTCCCAGCCTCACACACAGTCAAAGTGACATTCCCTCAAGGTTGTGGTATGCAATGGTTGATCACTTGCATGACAAATAATCTGTATTTATATGATACAGAAAACCCTGTAGCAGAGCAACACATCTGTAATGCACAGTGTAGATGTCTCTTGGAAACAATTAGATTTCAACTATGTATGTGCCCTGTGGTCTTGGCAATGCATGGGTCACAGCCCTTGTCTCGTCAGATGTGTCTGCTCCTATTCCCTCCCTTTAGTTCAGCCAGGCTCAGGGTTTTGCTTTTGCAGTTCACATAGTTCACATAGTTTAAGTGCCCACGTCTGTTTTTGCCACTACAATGTCTTAGACAGCTTTGTCTATGTAATGTTAAAGGTCACAAGGCATGTTACGTCTGCATGTTAATTGCTTTGCAGTTGCTTATAGCATTGTTGGCATAACAAACTTTTCCTGGACAGCTCCGTTACATCATCCCAGAATCAATTGTCTAGGATCAAGGTCATTGAAAAGCTACATTGAAAATAAAATGAAGGGATAATGGTAAATCATTCACTGGTATTGGACATCAAAGATACTAAGACTTTCAGTGAGCACTTCATGGACGTGTGATAACATTCAAGGCACATTTCTGTCTCATGCTCATTATCTGCATTCGAACCCAGACTAAGCCGACCATCTCTGAATCACTCAGATTTCCTCAAGTTTATGTCCTGATGTAATTGTGTTTTATCGATTCGGCTTTGCCTTGACACCTGGATATCTCAGTAAATGGGCTGCAAAGATACAGTGGGTTTACCTGTATAAATAAAAATAATTCAATGTAGGAATTACTTTTCTGAGACTGACTTTCATGTGCTGATCCCCCCCCTTGCAAGTGTTATTGATGTTACCAGACAGCAGGCTATTGGGGTCTTATACTAATGCTTTGCTAACCTACTAGGCTGGGCATGCCCTACTGGGCATTGTCTTCTAAATAAAAATGTATGGAATATATTGCGAAAACATTCAATTACTGTACATATTTGTATTCTGGACCCACATGTCATCTCTGGCACACAAAGTTGAATCTTCTCTGAAATTGATCATATGCTAACATGTTTATGATTTTTATAAAACAAAATTGCCAGAATTACATTCCCTAGCGTTGTGTTAGTTCAGTAACAGGTTCAAGCCAAGGCATTACAAAGTACTGACAAAGACACACCAGTAAGCTGACTAGCCATTAAACCACAACTCAGATAGACAACAACAGAGATATCCCTCAGACCCACATCAGCTCATTCCCTCTCGATATACAGTGGGGCAAAAAAGTATTTAGTCAGACACCAATTGTGCAAGTACTCTCAATTTCAAAGATGAGAGAGGCCTGTAATTTTCATCATAGGTACACTTCAACTATGACAGACAAAATGAGAAAAAAAAATCCAGAAAATCACATTGTAGGATTTTTAATGAATTTGCAAATTATGGTGGAAAATAAGTATTTGGTCAATAACAAAAGTTTATCTCAATACTTTCTAATATACCCTTTGTTGGCAATGACAGAGGTCAAACGTTTTCTGTAAGTCTTCACAAGGTTTTCACACACCGTTGCTGGTATTTTGGGCCATTCCTCCATGCAGATCTCCTCTAGAGCAGTGATGTTTTGGGGCTGTTGCTGGGCAACACAGACTTTCCTTCGTTGCCCGGGCGGTGTGTTTGGGATCATTGTCATGCTGAAAGACCCAGCCACATTTCATCTTCAATGCCCTTGCTGGTGGAAGGAGGTTTTCACTCAAAATCTCACAATACATGGCCCCATTCATTCTTTCCTTTACACGGATCAGTAGTCCTGGTCGCTTTGCAGAAAAACAGCCCCAAAGCATGATGTTTCCACCCCCATGCTTCACAGTAGGTATGGTGTTCTTTGGATGCAACTTAGCATTCTTTGTCCTCCAAACACGACGAGTTGAGTGTTTACCAAAAAGTTATATTTTGGTTTCATCTGACCATATGACATTCTCCCAATATTCTTCTGGATCATCCAAATGCTCTCTAGCAAACTTCAGATGGGCCTGGACATGTACTGGCTTAAGCAGGGGGACACGTCTGGCACTGCAGGATTTGAGTCCCTGGCGGCGTAGTGTGTTACTGATGGTAGGCTTTGTTACTTTGGTCCCAGCTCTCTGCAGGTCATTTACTAGGTCCCCCCGTGTGGTTCTGGGATCTTTGCTCACCGTTCTTGTGATCATTTTGACCCCACGGAGTGAGATCTTGCTTGGAGCCGCAGATCGAGGGAGATTATCAGTGGTCTTGTATGTCTTCCATTTCCTAATAATTGCTCTCACAGTTGATTTCTTCAAACCAAGCTGCTTACCTATTGCAGATTCAGTCTTCCCAGCCTGGTGCAGGTCTACAATTTTGTTTCTGGTGTCTTTTGACAGCTCTTTGGTCTTGGCCATAGTGGAGTTTGGAGTGTGACTGTTTGAGGTTGTGGACAGGTGTCTTTTATACTGATAACAAGTTCAAACAGGTGCCATTAATACAGGTAACGAGTGGAGGACAGAGGAGCCTCTTAAAGTTACAGGTCTGTGAGAGCCAGAAATCTTGCTTGTTTGTAGGTGAACAAATACTTATTTTCCACCATAATTTGCAAATAAATTCATTAAAAATCTCCTACAATGTGATTTTCAGGATTTATTTTTTCTAATTTTGTCTGTCAGTTGAAGTGTACCTATGATGAAAATTACAGGCCTCTCTCGTCTTTTTAAGTGGGAGAACTTGCACAATTGGTGGCTGACTAAATACTTTTCTGCCCCATTGTATAATACAATAAATTGCCATTTCTTATCTCCAATTCCTTTTTTTCTGTTATTTTCCTTGAAGTGCTTATGTCTTTCATGGTTCCAAGAATGGCTCGTGAGCTGCAGTCTGTCACTGGGACCAAGAGTCACAGGTCTTTGAGAGTGGAGCTGAGACTCCATAGGGTCCTGAGATTGCTTTTGAACACAGATCTACCTGCACACTCGCCAGTAGTCGCTATGTACATCTTAAAGGCGTCCTTAAAGTGCCCTCTTCCTTGCTGCAACAAACGGGAGCACGCATTAAGGGGATAGCTTAAAAGGCAGGTAGAGCCATTGTGTGTGTGTGTGTGTGTGTGTGTGTGTGTGTGTGTGTGTGTGTGTGTGTGTGTGTGTGTGTGTGTCTCCAAGGTAATTCCACAACAATGTGGATGGACTTCAATGACATCCAGAGCATTAATGATAGATGTAAGTCCCAGTTCCCAGTTTCATTGACTGTCCAGTCAACAACTCGAGAGGCTTTGCCCTAGTAACTCCCTCAACCACAATTACATCGCTGTAACTAACCATCATCTGGAATTATCTTACTCTGACTTCAGAGCAGACACATTCTCCTTCCCTAGAGGACACATGGCTAAGGTTTGACTGTCGAAAATACTCCCCTTTGTATTTCTATTTGTATTTATTACGGATCCCCATTAGTTCCTGCCAAAGCAGCAGCTACTCTTCCTGGGCTTCAGCAAAATGAAGGCAGTTTACACAATTTTAAAAACATTACGATACATTCACAGATTTCACAACACACTGTTTATTCAATGGTTAATAACAATTTCCAATTCATTTTTCTCCAATAAGTACTTATATAATACCTGTGGTTGTCTGCCATGGTCTGAAAAACAACAAGGAGGAGGAGGCAAGGGAAACTTATTGTAGAGCGAATACTTTGTCCTACCAGTAAACGGGATTGGCCCTTGGAGAGCTGAGCAGTGTCTGGCAGTGAAGTCAGGGGGAAAAATGGTGTGGCAGCATAAATTAGCACCTGAGCCCAGAGAAATCTGACCCACTGTGCCAAGCACATTCTGATGGCATCTGTATGCTCAGAGTCATTCCATTGTCACACCAGAGGAAAAACACATACGTGTTCGTGCCTGCCTGTGTACGTGTCTGTTAAATAGAGACCGTTGTTCAAGTAACAAGGTACAACATGGGTGGCTCTTTTCCAAGTACAGAGGCCCACAGTAATATTCTCCCTCCATTTATCAATATTTTCCAACTGATTTCCCTAACCGTATTTGCATGTTTTCGGAAGCTTTTAAAAATAAAATGAAATATGCTACTCTGTATCGTTAAATATAATGTTACACAAGGGTGTCCTTGGGTTGGAACAGGGATATTGGAAAAGTGACCCTGAGTAATAGAGTGTAGAAGTTAGCGCTAACAACAGACTGTGATTCTCTTGTTATTGAGTGTTTCATATTGGTAAGAGTTTAAGTGTTGTCGGAACTAATAGAGCTGGTGCTGCGATTGCTCCCTGGGGCAGGAAGAGGCAATACTCAGAAACAAAATCTGTAGGAGGCTGCCTTCTGCAGAGCTAACTGATGGACTTTGAGTAATTAGAGCTGCAATTTCCAAAATGCCTATTAAAGAGTTCCTTTACATCTGGTCTGAGATGCTTTGTTTATTAAAACAATATTGGAAACCCGATCTTATACTACCTGGATGTTAGGCTGTACAGAACTGTAGTCAGATGTCTCATCATTAATATGACATGTATTTGTCTAGAGAGTTGTTTAAGAATTAATTACCGTGCTTTCTCATTCGTGAAAGAGTGATTTGCCAGGTGGAGCTGGATAAAATGAATATGGAGGGATGGGCTGAAATGATATTGCCATGATAAACACACGGTCGGACCTGATCCATCAGAGAAGACAAGCCTGTAGATGTGAAATACACCAGTAGTGGCTCCTCCTATTTACATGAAATGATTAAATGTGTCCTTCACAGAGAATGAAAGAGCATTGGACAGCTCCCATTGACTTTGCCGTCTTGCCTCTGTCGGCTCCACTTTGTGATGTCTAAATGTTGCCTCGACTGACTGCAGAATCTAAGTGAAGAGAGTAAGATATGCTGGAACAAAACTAAATAAAGAGTTTTTCATAATAAACCTTCAGTACTGTTCTTCAGAAAGTTCTGGATCAACACTATTCTTGAAAAGCAGACAAAAGGAGTGTATCTATGTCTTTGGGGATCCACAGTATTATTTTTTATTTTTTTTTACTGCAGTGAATGATCATTTGAATTGATTCCAATAGATCCTTGTCAAACATTATTAATCTTGTGGACAAAAGTATCCCTATGGCGAAATAAATATCTGGATTGCAAGCAAAGAGGCATGAGAGAGTTAGCTGCTTGCTACTGGCATGGTCTAAGGTTCATAATGAGAGACTGAGAAAAAAACATGGCCAGATATCACTTCCCTCCACTGAGATCATTTATTAGCCTGCCAGCCGGCATCTAATACTTAATTCATTCCACAATCATTTAACTAAGTGCAATAATTATTTACACGTTTAATGCTGCCATAAACAATGTTGACCCTACAGGTACATCGTTTTCAGAGTTACAAACTCATTGCCTATCAAGCAGATCAAGTTACAGAGATATGTACATTGAGTGCTTTTTCTCCTCCGCTATGGGGACTTCTGTGATACTTCTTCAGTTCCATGGGAACATTTTTTTATGGAGACATTAGTAGAGACACTAAATATCTATGTTAATAACAAACATCTAGTTCATCCAGAGTCAGAGCTACGAGATAGAAACGCTATCGTAAACATGATCGGCCTGAGGATCATGTGTCAGTTTCATCACAGAGCTTAAAGAACCGTAATCATATCAGACGAGTGTAAAAGCACTAAGGTTTTATATTCCATCCGCATCACTTATTGTGCCTGATAATCCCACCTCAATGAATGAGCTGCATATCAGAAATGAATTACTGCCAGACTCTGTCATATCATGCTGTTGATGCCGTGGATTTATCACGCTGGGTTTATTTCTGCCTTTGCCTATGGAGCCATTGTATTGCCTGGGTCTCTGCGGTATGACTCCTTGGTAATAGCTCCGTAACTTGCCATTTTACAAGCGTGAATGAAGCTACACTGGGGACGTTTGAACAGCATGAAAAACACAACGCATTATACAGACTCTATCACTCAAATGTTTCAACTGTCCCTGATAGCGCCATTGTTACTCCGTCTAATTATACTGCCTATGTATTTACAGGGTTGTTACGTAAGCAAGTAACAACTATTCCTCTAATAGCTTAAAGTCACATGCTTCTACAGATGGGCTTTAAAGCCGTGTTGAGGAAAAACAACAGAGTGTGACGCTGACTAGTGCACCAAGCAATATAAGAATCTGCACTCACAGCTGTTGTCTACAGACTACTGAAACGTTACCATTTTTTAATATGTCTATCTATTTACTGTTTTGGGTCCAGTCTGTGGCGTGTTTCACTGGAAGTGTGGTTCTGGGAGGCAATAATGAGAGTATTTCTTGTGGTTCAGCGTGTAAACACTGGAGGAGACGGAACTCTGGCAGTAGCCATTCCCATTTGGCTCAATTAGGCCTGAAACTGAGACCATCAATGGCACTGGCCTTTATGGGAGCCCGGCTGTTGGCGATGGTGGTGCACAGACTAAAACAAAATGGGAACAATCAAAGTCCATAATTAGTTGGCCTGAGAGGGTGCAATGGTATGTTTGGTATGTTTTCACTTGGCTTACCCAAGCAGAGACATTCAGATGAATGCATATAGCCTCCAGGAAAAGAAAACAAAGCATTGCCGTTATCCCAATGTCGCATTAGAGTCCTACTTATAGGGGTAGTCATTCCACAAATTGAATACCATGGAAGCGGTTGGATATGATGGAAATCTAGAATCATTTTTAGATGAGGGTTTAGGGGCAGAAGATGCACAGGGAGTGAGAAAAGCAAAACCTATCATCCCCTTTAATGTGGTGTCAGTATGGAAACATGGGGACGGTTGGAAGCTTAGCCCAGCGCCAGGGTGTCTGAGATCTGGATTGGGATGTGAAGGCTTTTGGCAGCCTATGGAGAGAGCAGCAGATGTGACAGAGGATTGCTACCCTGTCTCCTCCACAGCATGGCCTTCACATTCCCTTCTCACTCCTTCCTGCCCTAGCCTGGGTGGGTTCATTGGCATTGGGCCCTCTTCCTCAGCACAGGGCTTCTAGTGGGGCAAATCAATGGTCATTTGACTGTGCTACTGGTGGGCAATGAGGAGTAGGTGGTGTGAGGTTTGGGCCTCAGTACTCCTGGTGTACTCACAGAAGGTAGCAGGTCTAATGATGGAGATTATTGCATATTTGGGAATGGATGCCAAGTGGAAGAGGGGGGTTTAGGTGCCCCGGGGTTGGCGGCGAGTTGGAACTAGATCACAAAAGCTGGATTGGCAGACCTAATCCCCCACTGCCACCCCCCTACCCACCATCCACCCACTACCCCCTACCCATGTCCTGTGATACAGAGATATTAAAATGCGGGGTATAATGAAAGTGCACAAGACTTGCATTACAAGCATGGATCTGGAGGGATAATGGAGTCACTTGATGCAGAGCAGCAAATGGTATTGTGTAGCACCACATGAATAGCAATGGACTGTACCTTTTAGACCAACCAGGGATAGTAGAAGTGTCTCTGGTGAGTGGTGTGTGACTCACATTTGACAGAAATTAAAAGTGAAAATGTATTAGCAATGTCGAGATATTTCCATTTGTTCCATCTCTCCCATTGGTTTCAGATCTCACAGTGTGTCATTGTGTGGGGTTCTTCTGGGGCTAGGTCAACTACTCAGTTGTACAACAATACTGGGGTGAAACAGTATCTTAAACAAGATACATTGTTATTAATAATTTAGTGCATGCACCTTATTTATCTTTCAATACAATATTTACTTGTTGTCAAATGCATTTCAGGGTTTTTCGTCATGAGTTTTCACTAAACGCAGGCTTGGGGCTACACTTTGGCAACAGTCTACAGTGTTAATGTTTGATGAATGCCACAATAGGGAAGCAGAGATGTCTATACCTGTGCCAGTCTCGTTTTTTTTTTTGTCAAACTATATTGATAACTGTTTATGGCTTTTACTTGTCATAGTTTCTCTCAGGAAGGACATTTCTTTCCGGAGCTGTTTTCCCCTGAGGGCGGTTTGGGGGGGGATTGAATCAGGCAAGAGAAAATGGGTCACTCACTTTGATCACACTGCTGTAAGTCTAATACTTAATTCAGATTTTTTTTTTCTCCTTGTGTGCACATGCGTAGCCTACCGTGGCAAATTAACACAAACACTGATTCAATTAGCCATCATTGGACGACCATAAGATCATGTTATTCATCTCTGTTTCTGTAACTACCTTGTGGCCAAAGACCATTCTGCTTAATGGGTATTCATTAAAAATGTTTATAGTTTCTTGCTTCTTTACACCTCATAAAGAGCGAAATTGTGTTTTCTTGCTTTTTTAGATTGGGTGAGGTGGGGGTTGGTGGCCCTCCGCTCCACAGATATGTTGCACACAATTAGAGCAGGGCAGAGGGACAGTATGGCTGTCATGTCGCCTGTTATTGTGTTACAGCGGTGCCTGTTCAGACGGCGGAGTGCCCTGTATACACGATTTGCGTTTCCCTAGGGTCGTCACTGTTTAACACGTTCAAAGCACAAACAGCGCAACGCACGATTCCATGCGACAGAGCCCTCGCTTGTGCTGAGGTGAAATTTTACAGTATGTGATACTATTGTGCTGTAACGGTTTGGAGGTTGATTCATGTAGACTGCAGTGCTTTCTCTTGTTTACCGCACAAAAGTCAAGTGTCACCAGTCTCCAGCAAAAAAAGTGGAGCAAAATAAAATAATCATAATAAAGGGTGTATGCGTATTTTTTGTGTGTAAGATATTAGTGGTTTTAAAAAAAAGATAATTATGTTTATGAAATGATTCTGGAACCCATTGCAAGTGAAACATGAACTCTGAATTGAATTTCGCCTATCTGTTTTTAGCACGATGAGACTAATCGGACCGGCTACATTACCAAAATGTCAGAAGAAAACCCAATGAGTAGTTTGACAGACAGCAGAGGTCATAGCCCCATTTCTCTGGCTACGGGGCAAATGTGCACAATTCGTTTGTAGGAAATATTGACAGTATCATTTGCATGTCTGCCATGATGGTGGGAAGTGGTTGATAGGAATGACAGAGAAATAGAGTATGATAGCTCCTAGAATCCTGGTGGGACGATTTAGGACAACAAATGACCCAATGAGCGCCCATAGGCTGTGACTGACAATGATGTTCAAGCTTTGTGTTTTCTGTTGCAATCATCAACCAGAAATACTAGGGCCCTATACAAGCAGTTACATTTTTTCCCTGATACCTTTTCTGTTTAGATTTTTCCCAAATTACGTTTTCTCCAGGTTACATTTTTTTGCCCAATTTTCTGTCTTAAAATAACCCTTTCTTCATATAAAAACCACTCGATTTGATGTTTTATCTCCACAACAATGCCACATCAGCAGACCACTTTTGAGGTCGGGTAAAAATCGAAGAAACCTTCCCTTCAAGTGCACACAAGCCAGAGACCATTGTTTGGTTAGAGATGTTTCTGTAGTGCTCATGTGATTGAAGACATTGCATAGCAATGAAAATAATCATGACATCATTCTGCCAGGTTCGCATAGGCTACTTCGTAGATATAATTTAATTGAGGATGTTTTTGGGAAAGCCTTTGCATTTTTACAAGACGATGGCTATCGTTAGCATCATCGCTAACAGCTACACAAAGTGTAGACATATACCGTTTCAGAAAGTTGCAGGACAATACGACTCACTAATGCATTTTGTTGATGTCTTACAGTATGATTTAACTTGAAAATTATTTAATTTTCAAACATGTTCGATACATTTAGTGTATTTCCTATTAAGTTCAATAAGTTTTTGAATATTGTTGAATTTCATTTTAATGTCTGTATTCCTTGATTCCGTCCGCATTCTCCTCAATGCAGATTTTATAGCAGGTTGGCATTTATTGGGATGACTCATGAACTGGAGGCAGCTGCAGGGTAGTCACTAGCTGGCACAGCCACAAAGTCACCACCTAACCTTAACTCTAACCTTATCACACTGTTAAACTTATGTCTATCCCTAACCTTAAATTAATTCCCAACGCACCATATTGGTCAGTGCTCTCCGGGCTCATTGGGAAGTCCATAACCTAAAGCCAAATCCTAACTTGAACCACTACCCTTACCCTTACCCAAAGCTCCAGACTTCCTCTGCGGAGATGGGAGAACCTTCCAGAAGGGCAACCATCTCTGCAGCACCACCAGCCAGGCCTTTATGGTAGAGTGGACAGGCGGAAGCCAATCCTCAGTAAAAGGCACATAACAGCCCACTTGGATTTTGCCAAATGGCTCCTAAAGGACACAAACCATGAGAAAGAAGATTCTCTGGTCTGATGAAACCAAGATTGAACTCTTTGGCCTAAATGCCAAACGTCACGTCTGGAGGAAACCTGGCTCCATCCCTTCGGTGAAGCATGGTGGTGGCAGCATCATGCTGTGGGGACGTTTTTCAGCTGCAGGGACTGGGACACTAGTCAGTATCGAAGAAAAGATGACCTAAGCAAAGTACAGAGAGATCCTTGATGAAAACCTGTTCCAGAGTGCTCAGGGCCTCAGACTGGGGTGAAGGTTCACCTTCCAACAGGACAATGACCCTAAGCACACAGCCAAGACAACGCATGAGTGACTTCGGGGAAAGTCTCTGAATGTCCTTGAGTGGCCCAGTCAGAGCCCGGACTTGAACTCGATCAAACATCTCTGGAGAGACCTGAAAATAGCTGTGCAGCGACTTCCCCATCCAACTTGACAGAGCTTGAGAGGATCTGCAGAAAAGAATGGGAGAAACTCCCCAAATACAGGTGTACCAAGCTCGTAGCGTCATACCCAAGAAGACTCGAGGCTGTAACCATTGCCAAAGGTGCTTCAACAAGGTACTGCGTAAAGGATCTGAATACTTATGTAAATGACTACCTCATGAAACT
The DNA here is from genome assembly GCF_057628025.1 of Oncorhynchus mykiss. Lineage (NCBI taxonomy): Eukaryota > Metazoa > Chordata > Actinopteri > Salmoniformes > Salmonidae > Oncorhynchus > Oncorhynchus mykiss. The sequence continues at coordinate 10,567,263 of NC_143047.1, forward strand.
GATTGAGAGATTGCAAAGAATGTGCAAAGCTGTCATCAAGGCAAAGGGTGGCTACTTTAAACAATCTCAAATATAAAATACTTTTTTTTTAAACGCTTTTTGGTTACTACATGATTCCATATGTGTTATTTCATAGTTTTGATGTCTTCACTATTACTCTACAATGTAGCAAATAGTAAAAAGAAAGATAAACCCTGGAATGAGTAGGTGTGTCCGAACTTTTGACTGGTGCTGTATGCATATGTATATACATTAAAACAAGATACTAAGTAGTTCAAACAAGACAGTACGTCGTATCGTAGTAAAAAAATATATATATCTATATTCAAATGAGATACTAATTCATTTTAGAAAGATACTAAGTCGTCCGGACAAGATCCCAGATCATTTAGTGGGCCAACAAGATCTCGTGGTTTTACCAATTTGACTTCAGATTCTGATGCTTATCCATGTTTCTCCAAACATCAAATGTCTAAGTATTTTTTGACACCCTGGGGTGTAATTTTGAATGCTTATGTTTAGGGTTAAGGTTTTTGGATAGGGTTAAAACAAAAACAACTACACTGTCAAGTTTATGCATTCATTCCAAATGGTTAAGGTAAGGTATGCATGTGCTACACATAGAATTTCTCCCCTATTTGGAAGCTAGGTGAATTGCAACAGCAATAGTATGCATTCAAAACAAATCTTGCCCCTCCCCCGCATCCCATTTCCCAGTAACATGGCGGAGACTCACACTTAAACCATTTACTTTCGGTTTTGGTCCACCAGCTTCAAACAGCTGTTAAAAACAATATTTTTTGTTATTGAAAATATATTTCACAGCAATGTAGATGGTAAAATGATTCCCTCCTCCACTATTCCGTGCTTATTTTCTCTCATAAACTGAAATTGAGCAAACAGTGTAGAATTTGAGCAACCAGGAAATGAGAGAGTGATTTCTACGTTGGCCATTTGACCCCATTTCCACTAGATAACATAGCCACAAAGTCAAAACAGCTTTTCTATACTGACAACAGATGCCGGCCCGGCGGGAGAAATCAACAGGCAAATATCACAGCCAATCACAACACTGGCGGTTAAGTAATACTGTGAAACAACATCCTTCCTCTGTTACTGAAGATATACTATGGATATTCAAAATTACAATGCAAATATTCAAAGCAATCCTATGTGTAGCGCCTTTAAGGTTTGGGACACGGTTAAAACAAAATAAAAATGAAACAAGTGTTTACCGCTGGGATTGAAGACGCAACCCTTGGAAGGACGATGCTGAGCAGGATGAGCAACCCAGGATGTCAAAAAACATGACTTTGAAATGTGATGTTTGAAGAAACGTGGATAAACATCAGAATCTGAAGTCAAATTGGTAAAACCGTGAGATCTTGTTTACCCCACTTACATGAGCTGGCATTCAGAAGCAGCCCCGGTGCAGGTTATCAAATAACCGTCAAAGAATAATCTTATCAATGGATGGAATCAGTGAATATATGTCTGCAGCAATGGTCTGACGAGCACAACTCGCTCTGCATAACAACTGAGGCCTAATTAGACAAAAGCACAATTAAGTCATTCGAACAAGATAATTCCAATAGTCTAATTTATTTTTTTTTAAATCGCCTTGTGCTTCCATAACGTGAAGCATTTTTCACCATGCGATTAAAAAACAACACTTTTCTTCAGCATCACGAGTCAATATTTGCACATTATTGTTAATCCCGCGTCTTCTCACTTAGGTGGTTTATTAGACATTCCTGAAAACAGCTAGGTTCTGTTCACTGATTGTCTGTGTCAGTGGCGAGACACAGATCTTGACCAATCAACTATCCCTTACATGAATTTGAAATAAATCTGCTGGACTAGCCTACTGTTATAATTGTATAATCGAGCCCAACGGACTGTGGGGACTGTAAAAAGGCAACAAGCACTCTCTAAACCAGAGGATAAGCATGAGAAAGAAAGAGGGAATGAGAGATAGAATCAGGAAGTTAAGCTACATTGTATCTGGTAGTATTGTAGCAGCTTGCTAAGTAGCTTGCTAATTAGCTTACAGGACTGCATTTTTAGGCAGTGAACTTTAACTACATAATGTACAGTCTGAGGATGTGCTGTTAACTAAAGGATAGGATATCCTTATCACCCACAAATTGATGGAATGTTTGGCAAAATCTAACAGCGTTTGCACTTGTAGCTTAGTGTTCTGCTCTAACCAGCTGGGCTACCAAAGTTGCAACAGGAAAGTAATACACTTGCTTAACGATTGACTTCTACTGGCCTAAAGCAAACTCCAAGAAACACACGCTTCAAACTGTATTTGTATTCAACCATCATATAGAGAGGAGAAGGAGAGAGGCGCTCTGGTAGTTAATGCACTGAGGACTGGAGAGGTAGGACAAGCCTTTTAGGTTAAAAGGTTTCACACCAAAAGGAATGGGGGGTATGTTGAAGGTCAAAACCATTGAGGAAAAGAAAGAAGAAACTTGTGGACTTGAGCTCAATCCCTGTGTTTCCCTGCATTGGGTAGAGGGCCCAGGTACTCTCTGGCCCTTTAATGATTAATCAATACAATACGTCCTAAATTCCCAGGCCTTTCTGTTCAGATATTTAAGGGCTAACGCAAAAAAAAGACCCATCATCCATCTGGAAAATGTGACAGGGAAAGGTCGATATTTTTTTCTGCGAGTGGCCTGGTTACAGATTGATCGCACCTGACCAGAGCTGAGGTGATGTGCTGTTTAGAGGGAGCTGAGAGTGAGCTGCTGCTCAGACGCTCATTAAAACAGAATGGAAGCCAAACATCTGGAGCCAGATATGTGGGAATAGATCATCTCACATCCCATGATGAAAAACAGGCCCTCTGTCATCTCTATCTACCTCATCTCTGATGCTGGTACGCTCTCTATCTTAGTTACTCTGTGTTTTTTTCTCTGTCTGACTATCTCTCCTAGCACCAGTCAGTGAGATCCTCTTGCTTTAATTCTGAAAGGCTGTTTATTTGGTGTTTGAGCACTGGCAAAGAAACTAGAAAGTTCATTATGAGGGGTTTTGTGATACTTTTCACAGAGCACGGCTAGATCCCATTTAGCCACTCTGTGAAGCTGGTGACTCTCCAAGACTCTTATATTTGATCTCTCCCCTGAGAATGTCTTATTCCCATGCTTGATGTATATCCGCATGCACAGCACCTCATTATATCAGAATCAGACGGCAACAATATGAATTACGAGCACACAGGAAAGCCAAATAACGTATTCAAAGGCCAGGCATATCTTTAAGAGATGTAAATAATAGACTTATTTGACTAAAGGGTTTTAATGCCCACTTATCCTGGAAAATGAGAAATGGGCTGGGGATTAGTCTTTTTTTATATATATATATATATATAAATGTGTTGAGCCTTTGAATATTTTCTGCCTCTTTCTTTCAGAATGCTAGCTACATTAGAGCATACGGCTAGGGATTTGCTGCATGTTGTCCCCATTTCACAACAAGCAAACGAATGCATATGCCGCACAAAGGATCAAGCTGCGATGATCACCGCAAAACTATAACAAACAATGGGCACATATGCACACAAGCACATGCAGGCACCACCATAGAAAGAGGCACAGCCACTTGCACGAGGCTGGTATCTGTTGAAGGGCAACCATTATTTACCATTTAGTTATGAAGACCAATCGAAATGATCAAACGACATATAATTCATGATTGGAAGAGTTCATCAATCGCTAGCTACCTCTTTTATCTACAGTGTTCACAAAGACCATAAAAGAGGCATGCTCTAACAACAATAGCACACCTCACTCTTAGAGGAACCAAGGTGATACACTGCCATCTTGTGAGAGAATGATAAGTAGACCTTCGATCTCAGAGTCTGAGACTATAATGGAAAACCTGGCAGCCCTTATCCATTAGCTGCTCCTAGTTTTCGGGAAACATCAAATGTTAGGGGATCTTTTATGTGTGTACACATTCTTTGTCCTCATGCTTGATGGACTCATCTACAGCTCCTCGGCTGTGTCTGTGTTCCACTGTTCCTATCCCTGCGTGTTGCAGGTAAGTCGGAGGTGCATTATCCCCACTACTGTCATAGCAATGGGACTTAAAGCTCACATGAAAAGACCACTTGGAACTATTTCGATGTGCATTAGTATGGTAATTGTCTGCTCCGTTTGTTAGCCTCTCATCTGTGAAAATGTCAAGGCTAATCTGTCTGATTTCTAAGGAAGGGAGTGATGATAAACAACAAAACGTGCTGTGTTTTCCTGTAAGTCTAAAACAAGGGACGGAACAGGATCCCCTGGTTATCAGATTCCATCCACAACGCCAGCTTTTAGCATCTCTCTATCCGGTTTCTCACTCAAGCTCTCTCTCTCTCTTTCATCCCCTCTCAGTCTGCTGCGTGTGCAGTAAATCAGACTTTAAGAGCCATAGCACTGATGCGCTCTATCAAAATCTTATTATCAGCCTGCACACACTTTACACTGGATGACTATATTCAGCTGCACATAATGCTTCTGTGCTGGGGTCATCTACATGGACACTCTCGTTAAGAGAGACAGGTAGCATTTACAACCAGGCTCACACAAATATCCAGCCCTACGGTACAGTATGTTGCTAGGTTAAAAGTCAAAGGAGGGTGGCTGGATCGCAAACGAAAATCTCCTAAGCGTAGCGGAAGGAGTTTTTTTTTAAATGGCTGAAGTGACCACACAACCCGTGATTGGTGCTGCCCGTACCGCTCTTGATTGTAATACCCAATAAAGCAGCCAGAGGATGAGCGAGCACAAAGCCAAGGTTAATGTGGAGATGGAGGGTGGCGATACGCACACTCACACTCGGCGAAAGGGACCCTGATGTCTTTTCATTTCCAATGTTCATCTTGTTATCTGTAATTGTTAAGGGATGATATGAAAGAGTCAGAGGCGCTGACTAATAACCATTTGTGTGGCAGCCCCGCAAATTGATGCTTATGGTCCACCACAGACGAGCAGAGGTCGAGGGAGAGAGGCTGTGTGTGGGAGGAGAGGTAAAATGCAACACAATTAGGAAAATGGTCATTACATAATGCAATTTCGTTGCATTGACAAATCATGTGGTTTTTACCAGGCAAAGGTATTTGCAATGAAGATAGTAGACTGCAGGGCCCTGAATACAGGCACACTTATAGTGCACACAGTAATGATGTGCTATTATTATTAGTGGATGTGAACATAAGATAAGTCATGAAAAGAATATTGATTTAAGAATTGGCGCTGCTGAAATCCCAGAATTCAAAGGCTCTGTCACGACTCCCGCCGAAGTTGGCTCCCCTGCCTGTTCAGGCGGCGCTCGGCGGTCGTCGTCACCGGGCCTACTAGCTGCCACCGATCCCGTTTCCCTTTTCTGTTAGTTTAGAATGTGAGTTGCACCTGTTCCTATTTGTTTTTTCTTGATTTGCTCACCTATTTAGGCTTGTGAAGCCCGCCCTTGTTTTTGCGGGATTATTTTGTGTTCACGTTTTGAATCGGAGGTGTTATTGTGCTCCGGACCGTGTTACCCTGTGTTTTGGGTTGGTCAGTGTTTTCCGCCCTGTGTTTTGGGCATGACCCTTTTGTGCCGGAATAAAGTGCATTTTCCCGTGAACCCTCTGCTCTCTGCACCTGATTCCTACCTTCCACTCCTAGTCATCCCTGACAGGCTCTTCCATTAATATCATTATTGCCAATGCTCTACTCCTTTACTCAGACCTAATGAGGTTAACATACATCTCTTGTGAATTTGCCAGTGTAATCATTATTCATTATTAGCAGGTCTGATTACTTTAATGTTGAGTTATCATTTAGATAGTGCTATAACACTATACTTGCTACTACTGAGCCTGATCCACAATCCTCTCTCCTCCAGTAATGCATAGTATCCAGAGCTGGTCTTAGAGCTGGTCTCAGCTGCTGCTGTCTCCACCAGTGGAGGAAGTGTGGGGGAAAGGTCAGTCTAACTGAGGAAGTGAAGAACAGACAGATTCTAAAGGTCTGTGGCATTGTCAGGGTGTCTGGGAAGGAAAAATAAGAACAGTGGATGTGGTTGACACATACTGTATGTTTGTTCATTCGGGATTAGTTTGACAGCTGTGATGTCATAGCATAACACTGGAGACTATGGTGGGCTTTCTGGAATTAGAAATCATATTTGCAGTCACAAATATTTTGACTTGGGGATCCATGTTAGATTCCTCCCAGGTCTCTGTGGGGAAGAAAGCTGTGATCACTGAGGGAAGCCTGGAGATATAATATAGAACATGGTTTTGCAGCTGCAAACACAAATTAGATGTGGATAAAAATAGATACATATAGAGGGAGGAGATGGTTGTGGTCCCAGATGATATCAAATGTGTGTATGTGTATGTGTATGTTTGTGAACGTGTGTGTCTGTGCGTGTGTGTGTGTGTGTGTGTGTGTGTGTGTGTGTGTGTGTGTGTGTGCATGTGTGTTTGGTTTTGGTTTACTATCCATACACTCTTCTCCCTTTATCCTAGTTAAACCACACATCCATACACTCTTCTCCCTTTCACCTAGTTAAACCACACATCCATACACTCTTCTCCCTTTCACCTAGTTAAACCACACATCCATACACTCTTCTCCCTTTTCCTAGTTAAACCACACATCCATACACAACTCATCTCCTTCTAACACAACCCAGAGGCTGCCTTCTCCTCTGCCCTGTGCTTTCTCTTCCTGGAAACAACAAGGTGACAGGAGGATGTCCTCCTACCTCCTCTGTGGGCGGTGCTGCTGCTGTGACAAACAGCAGCATGACGGGCCATGTGACATGGTGGACAAGTAGCTGATGGGCACTCCACGGTAGGCTATAAACCCTGTCAATCTCCCAGCGTCAGCCACCTCCAGTTTCCTGCTCCGCACAGGCAGCCTGGCCATTAACATTTCACAAAGTGCACCAAGCCACATTGATTATGAGCTCCCACAGCTGGTTAGCCAGATAATCCCACATCCCTCCTGGCAACGCGCTCCATTCTCTACACCTTTATTAATGGTCTATTTTTACATTGCGCTGTGTAGCCAGTGGGGGGCGGTATGGGGGTGGTAGGGATGAGACAAAGGAGGTCTCCAGGGTGTCTGGAAAAGGTCAGGGGAGGTAAAAAGTCCTGCAGTCCCACCGGGGCCTTGAGCCCGGCCTTCCTACTGACTGGCTCCCACTCAAGGCCCCCTCTTTACATAGAGCGAGGACAGGAGAGTAGAGGAGAGGAGAGAAAAAAGTGTTTTCTTATATCTCCCCTACTGATAGTTGGTATTTAAGGAGAAGAGCTTTCTGAGATTGCTTTCTAGCTCTGCATATGGATGTGGCGTTAAGAGTGCTTACTGACATGCGGAGGGGTATCTGGGGAGGACTGCATGATGCAAAGAGAGCCTCTCCAATTAGAGGCTCCTCCACATCACCGACACCTGGTGGCCTGGTCCATTCGCCACGTCAAAAGCTCCTTCATCCCTCTCTCCTCTCCTCAGCCGCTGCCGCTACGCACACCCACATCCACCGACTCACTCCCCTCCGTCCAATCACCTTTGTGCAGATTCAACCCATGCCGCTGAAAGCAAGGGCGACATTAGTTTCCCTATTTTTCTCTCTCCATAATAAATAAAGGCGCCACTCTGTGTGGTTTTTCTCCTGCAAATTGACGCCTGTCTCGTCAAATGTTGTGAGAAACAAAACACAGTTCTTTTCAAGCTGTAGGCAGTGTTCATATGAGTCTGTGTTTCATGTGTTTTCATTTGGGACAATACAGCTTATCTGTCAGCTTCTTGTTGTACTTCTGTTTTCTTTGACACAATGAGTAATACACATCAAATGAAGCACTCTGCTCATCGTGTCATTATTCTGTTTGTCACGCACCCATCGGAATGAGCTATTTTCTTCTCGTGCCGGGTCCTGTGTACTCCATTCTCTATGGAATTGGGCCCTTTAATGAATTATAATGTTTGAAAGTACTGCTCTGAAATGACCTCTGCGATGTTAAATTGAATATCGGTGGCTACATGAAACAAAGGAAAATGTTGACAAAGTTGTCAACAACATTACTGAAAAAGTAACTTGTACGGATGGAGGGTGGATTTTCCACCTTCATTTAGAACGGATGATAAATGATGACATTGTCTTGACTGGATGCCAGAATGAGGGCAAGAATGTCTCATCCAGGCCAGATTAATGGAGGCCTCGGTATTATCAGCCTGAGGTGAAATATTGTTGAGTCTTTGTCCATCATTAAACATTAATAATGGACAGAGTGCTTGGCTGGTCTCATCTGTATCCGGGGAGGGGGGGGGGGTTGGTTGGTTGGGCAGGCTGCGTGTACTGGGGAGGTGAGGACAGAACGTCATGACCCCCCTGACATCCTCCTGTGCCACCTAAACACTGTACAATGCAGGGTGTTGTATTATTTTCCCTTTCCCAGCATGCAATGTGGTTTAAACCCTGCACGGTCAAGGTTCACTAGTGTTTCGATAATGTCCTCCCACTGGCCAAACCACACAGGGTGTGAGTCGCATATGGAGATATGTATAATTTTCCTATTTCCAGCATTCAGCCTGGTTAAGTGGACGCGGCTGCTATAGACTTTAGCCTGCTGTGGTTTTCCTGTCATTTAGATGCCATTTTCTTTCTTTCTCTCCTCATCTCTCCCTCCCACTATCTCTCTGGGGCCCTCTGACAGCTGTAAAGGCTTGTATCAAGGTGTTGACCTCCACGGCGCCAACGCCCCCCCCCCCCCCGCCTCCCTCTCCACTTGCTGAAGCCTCCCGCCAGCTCTCCCTCTCAGACACGGCTATCTGGAGCTGATCCTCAGCAGCAGATAACAATGTCTTTTATCTATGGGTTACCAGCACAAAGGGACCTCTGCATTGATCAAATGCCAACCAGCTGATGAGTCCTCAACAGACGGCTTTTACGCAGGCTGCGTCACCGCCTGGGGAGAGGGTGTTAAACGTGTACAGAAAACACAACGCTTCAACTCAAAGGTGTCACAACTCTTAAACTACCTGCAAGAATTGTTCTGGAGCATTAATGAAGGAAGATCGTTTGCCAGCTTTAGCTGAAAGTACCAACTCCACTGCTGTCTTACCCTAGCACAGAGATACAGTGCCTTGCAAAACTATTCATATCCCTTGGATTTCTTCACGTTTTATTATGTTACGAAGTGGGATTAAAATAGATTTGATTGTCATTTTTTGTTAACAATCTACACAACATTTATTTTTTTATTTTTACATTTGTTAAAGATTGATAGGAATTCAACCACTAAAATATAGTTGTTGCGTAAGTATTCACTCCCTTTGTTTAAGCAAGCTAAATTAGATCAGGAGTAGCATTTCAGGAGTTAAATTTGGCTTAACAAATCACATAAATTACATTGACTCACTCTGTTATTAAATAGTAGGGGTTGACATGATTTTTGAATGGCTAGCCCTTCACCTGTCCCCCATACATACAACATCTATAAGGCACCTCAGTCAAGTGTTGCATTTCAAGCATGTATTTAACTACAAAGACCAGGGAGCTTTTTGAAAGCCTCATAAAGAAAGCCAGTGATTGGTAGATGGGTAACAATAACATATCATACATTGAATATCTCTTTAAGCATGGTCAAGTTAATAATTATGCTGTGGATGATGTATTAAACCACCCAGACACATCAAAGATACAGTCATCCTTCTGAACTGAGCTGCAGGACAGGACTGGAACTTCACAGGGATGTTACCATGAAGCCATTGGTGATTTTAAAACAGCTACAGAGTTCAATGGCTGTGATGGGAGAAAACTGAGGATGGATCAACAACATTGTAGTGACTACACAGTAATGACCTATATGACAGAGTGAAAAGAAAGGGGGGGGGGACACAGCATAGGGATACACTTTTTGGCCTAAATGCAAAGACGTTTGGGGAAAATCCATCACAACACATCACTGAGTAATTGCCTCCTTATTTTCAAGCACGGTGGTGGCTGCATCATGGTATGGGTTTGCTTGACATCGGCAAAGACAGGAGTTTTTCAGGATAACAAAAAACAGGATGGAGCTAAGTATGGGAAAAATTCTAGAGGAAAACCTGCATCATTCTACTTTACAACAGACACTGGGAGAGGAATTCACCTTTCAGCAGGACAATAACCTACAACACAAAGCCAAATCTACACCGGAATTGCTTACCAAGAACAGAGTGAATATTCCTGAGTGGACAAGTTAAAGTTTTGACTTAAATCTGCTTGAAAATCTATGCAAGACTTGAAATGGCAATCAGGCCATGATCCCCCAACATCTTGACAGAGGGTGAAGAATTATGAAAAGAGTAATGGGCTAATGTTGCACAATCCAGGTGTGGAAAGCTCTTAGAGACTCACACAAGAAGAATCATAGCTGTAATCGATGCTAGAGATGTTTCTAACATGTATTGACTCAGGGAGCTGAATACTTAAGCAACAACTACACATTTTTTCTTCCACTTTGACGGTACAGAGTATTTTGTGTAGATGGTAGAATTTTTTTTTTAATATTAAATACATTTGAATCTCACTTTGTAACACAATAAAATGGGAAGAAATCCAAGGGGTATGAATACTTTTGTAAGGCACTATAAAGCATCACTGTCTGAATCACTGTAGTCTGTCAGTCCTGCTGTTGTTGTCAGATTTAGGTGTTGGGGAAGCCCAATTGAGCACACAGTTAATGGAAACGGCATACAGCGAGATAATGCCATCAATTCCACTCCGGGTCCCATCAATTCAGCCATTACGACCTGCACTAGTCTAGTCCGTCTTTGATGTACTGCCATGCTTACGTGTGCATAACCACACAGGATTTTTTTTTCTCCCTCTCTCTTCAGATGCTGTCAGAGGAGCGTGTGCACGACGGTGAGGATATGTACAGTATGCATGTATGAGTTCATATGTGCACATCTCCGTCTATGTTAACACGCCGTCTGGAAGTCATCTCTTGCGACTAGATGTCCTTGGCATGAATTAAAGCTTAGCTATAAATCGGGAACCTGCGGCAACCGAGGGATTGGCGATGAATGAGAATCGTCCCTTGTGGTCTGAACAGTCTAAATCAACATTCACCTTCCCCTAGTATCTGCTCTCTCTCAGTGACTTGCGCCTCTTTGTGTTCCAGGCTGACCTTCTCGAGGAGAAGGCATAAATAACATATGGGGAAGGATGCAGTGACCACCAAAGCTCTTGGGGATTCAATGATCAAGGATGCTGCCGGAATAGCAAGCACTTCCATCTCCCAGAGCACAAGTGGCTCTTTGGACTTTATAAAAAGCTCAATGGTGCTTTGGTTTTTGTTCCATGGAGAGAACAGATACATTAACATTCCACCCACTTATAATGCCTGTATTGAGATCTCTGATTAAAAATGGTGTCATTTTGTACCTGCCTAATACTGTGGGTAATGGTTTGCCATAGAAATACGTTGTGGAGCATGATATCATCTGTGATTATACTGATCTATGAATTGAGTTGCTATTCTCATCCCCTTATGAAAATGTCACAAATGACAGTGGAGTTCTCACAGTGGGCTCCTCGTACAAACACGCATCACTTTTGCGGCAGTTTGTCTTTCTCTCGTCCCGTTGGAGGCAGCAGGAAGAATTGACACAACAAAGTAACTCTTTTGGTTCTTTACCATTGATTTAGTTGAATAACTAATCTATATCTCCTGCTGATTTCAAGCTCTAAATAGCTGTATTTGGGTGCTTGCCTTGCAATCATTCCACAACAGCATGCAAGGAACTTGTGTAATTAAGCTCCACCATCCTCTGTGAATCCCATCCAGGGAGTGAGACTTTAATTCTCCACTAATTGAGGCCATCGCAGGGGACAGACAAGGTATCAATGGCTCCTTGAGGGTTGGTGGACTGCTGAGAAGGAAGATTAAAGTGGGTAACTGGTTCTCCACAGCGGAGTCAGACACGCCTACTCACCACCAACCCCCTCCACCTCCCCCCAAGGTGCTCATATAGGAAAACCCGAGCCTCCCCAAAACAAACCGTGCAACATTGGCTTGCGAGAAAGTTAATGATTGTTTATTCTTTGTTGTTCTGAGAAGTAGGGGAGCAGGTGGGCTGATTGATTGGCTTAATTTATGCTGATATCTATTGTAATTGTTACTGTTGTTGACAGCTGTTCCGTCAGCTCCAGTGAGATGGTAGACCATAGGGAGCTAGAGGCACCCGCTGATGCTATGTCTAATAAGCGGATCCATTTGTAAATATGGTTTATTTATTCAGGAGTTATGAGAGGTGTGTATGCTTTATTTGCTTTGCGTTTTGCCGAGCAAAAGGGGCTAAGCTAAGGCATGCAGCCCCATCAGAATTGTTTCCTTAGTTTTTGGTGACAGTTGTTTTGTGTGTAATAACGTCGGCAAATAGCGGCGCTGCAATACCTCGTTGCTTTCATGCTCACTTTACCAGAGGTGATGTGAAAAGAATTGACTGTGAGGAGCGCCTGTCGCAGGACGCCGTCACGGACGCCGTCTCCCGCTTTCCCCATTTCGGTGACAAATCTGACAGCTCTGATGCCGCAGAGATTCAGGTAATGGTTTGCTGCTGCTGTCTTAGGGAGTTGTCTTGAGTTATACCTGCCTATCACACGTCTGCATGAGGGATCTTCAGAGACGCAGAGAGTCACAGGCTGCTCATAAAAATAGCTCCTGTTCTGTTCCAAGTGTTGTAAAGCATCTCCTGTCAATGGTTTAGGGTTTAGTTTAGATGCTGCCTAAGCCGCATCAAGCAGGTTCCACATTGTTCTATACTTAGAAGAATGGCTTGTCAGAAGTCATTGTTTTCCAATGGAGGAGTGCAGAGGTTCAGAAAGGATGCAAAGCTAAAGGCTTGTTCAAATGTGCAAGAATAATGACAAAGCTTAATCAATAGTGCAATACATCAACCTAAAAGATATGTACAGTTGAACAGTGCATGGTTCATGCACCACATACAGTAGGGCATGCAATTTTGCCAGCTTAAGGTTGGTTCTCTTTGAAACAGCGTTTGACTAGTAAGCCAAGTCATTTTGCTTGCTTGTTTGAAGCTATGCTAGACCCTTTATGATGTATTGAGGTTTCTAACCTTGGCCAATTACATACACATTCTCTCCTTGTTTTGCTATGACGCCGGAGAGCACCTTGGCCCTGCAAAACAACACTTTGTTGCTTTGTTTGCACAAAAAAAAATGTCAGCCTTGTGTGATTCTTGTCTTGCGTGCTAATGTTTCCCCTTAGTGGGCATGGTAGTGCTCCATTTACCTATTAGATCACTGGCACACCAAAATGAAGCCCGTTTTACCCTTATTCGTCGGGGGGTAACACTTGGCGCAAGAATGCTCTTGTGCTCTTAAAACCAGTGTTTTAGGAATTTATATCAAATGGAATCACACAAACACATTCCATACAGATGCTTGTCAGAAGAGGCCAGACATTAATGGGGCATAAAGTACAGTAGTGTGCAAAGGTTATTATTATCAAATGGATATTATACCAAACAGGTGGCATGTTATCCATGAAAATTCTGATCCACAGTAAAACCTATCAGAGATAACATGCCTTTGGTGAAATCTTTGAAATTTTGACAGCTGATTTAATGGCTGTAATAAAAACCAGAATCTGTGATTTGTTTCTCAAATATTTATAGCTTATCTCTGGTTGACTTATTTATCAATTGTTCAGACAATACAGGTCACCCTGTGCGAAGGAAATGGTCTACTGAGAAGAGGGGGTGGTGGACTCTGTCGGGAATGTGTTTTTTGGTGAGCATTGTCCTCTGGTGGACGGAAAAGTAATAGACATATTTGATAATGGAGGGCCTCCACCCGAACGCAGTCAGTGCCATTGTCCCCACATTTTCTCTTTATCCTTACACAGGAAATGTTGCTCACTGTACAGTCAGATTCAACGTTAATGATGTATCCAGTGCTTAATCATAAATGGTTGCCCTGACCCGTATGTGCCCACAAAATGACGCATTGTTGTCAGTACTGTAGGTGACCCCAGCGTTTGTATTACTATGTAAAATAAATGTATGCCCTCCAAAGCCATGCATCTCTAGGGATGGGGGGGGGGGGGGGGGGGCTGTCTTACAAGTCGGGTACACATCAGCACTTTGAAATACAACAGCGGAAATGGATCCGCTCACAGCATTACATTGATTAATTCAAAGGTGTCAAAAGGAAGGTCTTCCGAATGTACATTACGACAATTTAAGAGTCATGAAATTCTGCAGTGTGGCCTTGGAGCAGGAGAGGGAAGGCAATGCCAGAGAGAGAGAAAACGAGTGAAGGAGAGAGAGAGAGAGAGAGAGAGAGAGAGAGAGAGAGAGAGAGAGAGAGAGAGAGAGAGAGAGTGAGAGAGAGAGAGACCAAATCCTTTGCTTCTACTTTGCTGCCGTTTCCTCTGCTCAAGGTCAGAGAGTGCTCTGCTCGGCTCGGTGGCCGCAGCTGGTGTCTACGGGGATGTGGATTGTAATCAATTCTAACATTTCAAGGGGAAAATGATGAGAACGAGTCGCTCAAAGGAAGATAGATGAGAGAGGGCCGCCACAAACATACAGATCAATAATATGCATAGCCCAAAGGACAAAATACAATAAATAACCGTTTTAATCGATGAGCTTGAATGGGATTGGAGTGGAAAGAAAATGACAGTACTCTGAGGAATGTGCAGCGGGTGGACACAAACAGAAAGAAGGCATAGACACATCTGGCTTTCATGTTGATATCAAATGTCTGTTAGAAATCAAATATAACTGATCTAGAGAAGGATTCACTACGAATCCAGATAATTAAACTAGGTTAATAACATTAGATTTACATCATTTTTTTTGTGTCATTTAGCAGAAGCTCTTATCCAGAGCCACTTAGTGTCTCTTTCAAGTTACAGTAGTTGTTGATGCTGTTAGGACACTATTGCATAGTCGCTGTTCAGGATATCAATGCACATTCAGCCTTGAGTTTGTAAATCTACTATAAGCAATGGCTTGGTTAATTGCCATTTGAAGAAATTATTGTTTCAACCTTGTGCTCAGATGTTCATTGTGATATTATAGAGTATGCTCGTAATCCAAAGTCATATACAGGCAAGGCAACAAATGTGTCATGTAACATGCTCCTATTGGGTTTTGTAACCATGGCCATAGAACCAATTTAATTGATACAAGACCACGCCATAAATCACAAACCAAGTCACATTAACCTTATTATCTCATGTCATCTCGCTATGACAACCATGAGAAACAGAGTGTATCGGCTTTATAGAGGTGTACACTCCATGTGGACGATCGCCTCTTGGATCCACTCCGATCTGCCAGTCCTGACTGACTACCACTACATGGGGTGGCTCTATGGTTTCCGCTGCTCTCTCATAGCCCTGTCTTTCTGTGCTCAATGCAGCGAGACACTCTAATACCACTGGATCCCCCTATGAGGGCAGTGAAGCATAGGTGTCACTCCACAAAACCGGGTAGCGTTTCAGACAGGAGGGTTAATGCTGCGAGTCAACCGCTACAAAGTTGTGAAGGTTCAGGAGTCAGGGCTCAGGTCTGGATTTGGAGGGTACTAGGGAGGGTGGGGGTGAAAGGCTAGAGGGGTGTTGGGGGGGGGGGGGTCTGTGCTGGCTTCTGATTCAGTCGATGTGATGGCGGCATAAAGGCGGGTGAGAAGCTGTCAGTTCCTTTGAGACGATAATCCGAGAAATCTTTGCCAGTGACAAATGGGGCGATGGAACCTGCCATCTTGAAATTACAGAAAAAAAATGGGCAACTTCACCTGACAGCAACAAATGAGGCGTGTGCCTGGGCCCCTGCACAATCACACAGATCTAAACCCATCTGATGCCCTAATCCCCCTGAAATAACCCCACTGGGAATATCAGACAATATCCACACACCCTGTCTGAGAATGTGTGTATAAGAGAAGAATGTGTGTATGTGTGTGTGTGTGTGCGTGTGTGTGTGTGTGTGTGTGTGTGTGTGTGTGTGTGTGTGTGTGTGTGCGTGCGTACATGTGCACACACAAGTACGTGCTCAGTGAACTCTGTCAGACATTGTAGATGGAAGAGGTGGCATTGAAATATGACAGTTCTCACTTCAATTGAAGTCTGCCCGTAGCCTGGGCGCTGGGAGACACAGAGAGATCACTCTCACATAGAAAAGGAGACGCTTACGGACAGAGCTCTGTTGAAATGTGATTAGAGTGACTGTCAGAAGTACGCAGCTCTCCAAAGCTTCACCTCACAGGGAGCTCAGAGGTGACTGCCTGAATGAGGCTGAAGGATTGTGGAGTGTGGGGGTTACCACCAACTTACCACTTAGCCGGAGTTGGTCAGATGGCAACTTGTGCTCCACTGCCTTGAGAAACACCCACGACAACTAACTCAATGCTCAATATGAAAGTAAGAAAAAGACTGTCGTTTTTCAGGTTCTTTTTAGACCCGTTTGGATGCTGACAGAGTATATAAAGAGATACAGCACCATGTTCTTTGGAATGAATCATCTCTACGGTGTATTTCTAAATAAATTAACTGAAGTACACAATGAGGAGAAGTAACCAAAGGGTGCACTGTAACGCTGTGACAGGACTGTATGTGGGTGGTGTTGTGAGTGTTTGGGGAGGATGGATTTGACAGAGAGCGGGCTGGTGATCATGGATGAAACAGAGGGGCCTGTTATTCACAGGGCCATGACAAGGCATACATCCTCCCATGAACTGAGTGAAGAATATAGCCGAAAAACCTCCAACTCCATCACTACCCCTGAAAATCTACAAAATGGTTGCACTGATCCGCTAGGTGTTTATAATTCACCCTGTCCTGCCTGCCTCTCAGTAGGACTGTAAGCGTGCAGTGGAAATGAGGGGGGATTCCTGCCATCATGATTCAGGTTGGATTGAGAGAAACGTGTTGATTATACCCAATCATCCCTCCCGCTGAGTGTGACACAAAAGTATCAGGAGCATCGGAGAGGTAGGGGGAATAAATCTTGTCATAGTTTTATTATAAAACATTGAGAAAAAGTAAGAAATATTACACTGATCATGCTCTATATTACAAGCAGCTCCCCTCTCAACCAAAATGTGTTCAGTTTCTCAGATCCAGTGAAA
Source organism: Oncorhynchus mykiss (assembly GCF_057628025.1). Taxonomy (NCBI): domain Eukaryota; kingdom Metazoa; phylum Chordata; class Actinopteri; order Salmoniformes; family Salmonidae; genus Oncorhynchus; species Oncorhynchus mykiss. The sequence goes on from NC_143047.1 coordinate 10,584,399, forward strand.
CGGTAATAAATTACACTTTTCCTGTTTTTGCAGGTGAAAAGACAATAGAGCATACAACAACTGTACAGGACATGGAAAATAAGAAGAACACATGTAGAATTATGCAAGGCTGATGAAAAACGCACGTAAAATCAAATATCCTCCTACAGTCCAACATGACATTTGAACGTCTATTTTGAGAGCATTCGTTCAACACCATTAAACCAGGGATAATTCACACACACAATTCACCGGGAACGGAGGCTAATTGAGTGGTTTTATAATACAGAGTGCCATTCCCGGTGGAAACCAGTTCATAAACGTGACCGTGGAAGTATAGCAGGAAAAGCAGAGGGAACAGTCAAGAGGCCATCTTTGACCCTTTTGTGAGTGTAGGTTCCTGGGATGCTGTTGAGGCCTGGTGAAGGCAGAGGAGGAAGCTGTGGTATTGGAAGGAACGGTAACCTCCCGTGATAATGACAGTGTTAGCTGTGAGCAGGTCAGAACCAGAGACAGAGAGAGCCCTGGCCAGCACTGCCACCGCTCAGGAATGTACTTCACAATCATATCAGTCTTGCTCTTTCCTTCCCTCTACAACCCAAGCCACTGATGGAGAGAAGGCTGAGGAGGAAAAACAACTCCCTGGTCATGAGTGCCCCTGACCTGACCAGACCAGACCTCTCTCCCTCTGTATGGGGCCATCCCTCTCTGGGGAGCATGTGGAGATATAGGATCTTTATGATCGACAACAAACAACATCCTATACTCCAGCCACGCTCTTCCTGTTTCTCTCCCTGCTGGCTGGAAGTAAGTCGCCTTTGCCATCTGTACAATTGGCTATCCCATTGCCTTCCACAGGGCCACTAGTGCAAATGGGATTTACCATAACGTAGCTGCGATCTACAGTATTTCATAGCACTAACTGATGCTAAAAATGAAGGTGGGGGTCACGAGAGAGGGAGAGGGGGAGTGGAGGGATGCTGACATTTTCTCAAACAAACCAAACAGAGCTGGCCTGGATGGTGAGAGCAGGGGCAGAGTAAACAGAGGGAGGTATGCAGCAGTCCTTTTCAGAGGCATTTGTTGGTCTGCTCTGCTCCCCCCTAAAGCCTGTCTGCTCCCACCACGCCAGGCTCTGTGACTAATTAGCATTCTGAAAAAGTATGTCGAGAGAAAGTCGACAACCTCAACCCTGGCTACCCCCCTCCTCCCACCCAACTATTCCGCCAACTCTCGCCCACCACTTCTCTCCACATCTCCCACCTGGCCAGGCAGAGGAAAGAAAGCATCTTCTCTGACCCGGCCCCATTCACAGCTCCCTTTACTAGCCTGCAGACATTGATTTTCATTAATGAGTGGTGGTAGTCTGGGGGATCCTCTGTGGCTCTACCCAGCGCTAGTTAATGATTTGGCATCATATCTACCCGGTGTGAAGGGACCTAGGTTCAGTGCTGCTGGCCCAATATACAGAGGATGTTTACTTATCATTATGATGGATGGGGGAAAGAACCTACGGTATCCCGGCAGCTGTCAGCTTTGCACCAATATTTTCACAAGACACTTGGAGGATACATTACAATATGGGTAAGCAAATGTTACTTTGTCATACACAAATAGGCATGTATTCACGACATGAAGATGTCTGGAATGTACACATGTACTGGAAGTGCTGCATCTCGTTACACAGTAAAGCACCAATTGTGAACCATGACAGATAAGAGGGACCAGGCCTGACAAGTGCATGTGAGAGTTGTGATCAAGTTTGAACGTTTTACATATACGATGTACAGTCTAACGATTGAATCTGCTGAGCTTTCGCGGTAGGCATACCTCTACATGTAAAAGAGCTGGAATCATGGTGCACATGCAGCACACAAAGCCCATGGTGCACTTGACAACTGCTAAGTAACGTGTGGGCCATAATAACTTAAAATGTCATCGGAAACCAGACGCCTTTAAATATAAAAAAAACAAAAACATTTGTGAGCTAAAAATGCAGATGTTCTTAGAGCTCTTTTGATGTTGACAACGTCTGGGCGTACAACACATGCATTTACACAGAGAGTGTCCTGCAATCATTTGTTGCACTGTATTTCCAGTTATGAGAAGACGCTGCTTTAGCATGAATGTCTTTGCCCGCATTGCCATCGTTAGCACAACGTGTCCACAAACATGGAGGTGATTCTCTTTTATTTCGCTAATCACTGTTAGTCAAGTACTCCAGGAACAAAGACTGCGCCTCAGTTCTCTTATGCATTATGGCCCAAAATGTATTTTTGAACCACAGTGTCCTTTAGAGTTGTAGCGCATATTATGCCATTTCCCTCCAATTTGCAGCTAGAGGCTCATGGGAATAAGGAGTCCTCCAATCTTATAGGTTTTTTGCCATTGCAGGACTTGCAGCACTGCTGTCCGTAGAACTTGTGATTGCACACACTGTGCTGAGGAACCAGATGACACCAGCTGAAGAAGTCGACACAAGACTGCTCGCCTGATGGAGAGAGGATCAGGAGGATAGTGTTAATAGACGCGAGACCAGCAGAAATGTCAGACAGAACTTTACAATTGTTCCTACGAGTGGCTGAATTAGGTCACCTTTGAACGTTGGCGCAGGAGCAGGAACGTGGGCAGGAGGAGCAGGACAGAAGTGTGTGTTGCAGGCCCGGGATGTTACGGGTCTCTGGTGGTTCAGGCATCCAGCTGCAGGACGTCCCTGTCTCAGACACTGGATAGAACGGGACTGTACCCCTCCCCCACAGGATACAGAACACTGAGAGAGAGAGAGAGCGAGAGAGCGAGAGAGAGAGAGGTGTTGAGGATTGCGCATAGAGTAGATTACGAATGCATACACCATGTCCTTTACCTCCAAGCTATGTCTAGGGAGAGGAGAGAGAGAGAGCCTACGTGCATACAGACATCACAGGCCCGCTGATCAAGGGGAAGTCACATGTCAGACTGTAAGAGGTTGCCTTGGTAGATACTACATACATATACATGAATATCACCCCCTTTGGGCCTAACAGCAGAGCGAGAGAGAGCGAGAGGATGCTTCACTAAATCCATATCCATTCAACATGAATCCCCATCATGTCTGGGAGAACAGGCAGGGTGGATGGAGAGTGGATATGCGTACCTGCTGCCAAGGAGAAGAGTACCAGCCCAGGACCACAGCACTGGCTGTCCTTCCTGGGGCGACAAGTCGAGGCTCTGGGCACGGCCCCCTGCTGCAGGTCTGCTGGAGATCCCCAGAGGGTTTGGGAAGGTTCCTGCACCTTCTCATAGGGAAGTCTGTGTAGCCCCCCTGTGAATCCCTCTCCCCACAACGTAGCTCTCTCCTTCTGACCCCTGGGCCACAGGATGTGGAGCACTGCGGAGAGAACGGCCAGAGGGGGCACCATTAGCAAAAAGAGAGCGGAGAGAATAAGGCGACGTGAGAACCCTCAGAGAGAAATACAGCTGGTCCCCCAGTGGAGCGAACAAGACAAGGTCACCCCGCATCGCCATAGCAACAGTGCTTAACTTACAAAGTGAATGTCTGAATGTCTGTAAAGTTTACATTTGGCATTGAGGCTATTTGCTTTGTTCTGACGAGGGGACACAGCATCAGCACTCTGGATGTGTATGTGTGTCACAAATGCATTTCTGTCTAGACATTTTCAATGCATGTATTGGGTTCTTTGTGCGTCGGCGTGTACAAGGTTATACAAAAGTATGTGTGGGTGTGTTTGTACAGCATGTGCGTCTGTCTGTCTGTCTCCGTGAGTCACTACCTCGCCCCAGGGTGTTGTGAACCACTGCAGCCGGTCATTCTTGGGGCAGCGGCGCAGAACGCAGGTCTCTTGGGCCTTGGGTTTGAGGTGTGGCTTACACATACTGTCCGGCACCACCACGGCCTTTGCTCCGGGGTCAGTGCTCCTGCAGAACACGCCGCGCTTCCTCATCCCACGCCCACACGACTTGGAACACTGAGAGGAGAGCAGAGGAACAGAGGGTCTGGTAAACTCAGCCTGAACTCAGACTGGGAGGCAAGCTCAGAATGAGTTGTGTCTGAGCCCTATGAAGGATGTAGTCAACAAGGGAGGTAGTCAGTGCACAGTAAAGTGCACTCTGTCTACAGTCCGAATGACCTGTGTCTAAATCGCTACAAAAGAGACACACACTCATCTTGAGATGGCCCGAGAACTCTGAAAAACAGTGGAACATAACAGCGTAGGTCAGGTATGTTCAAATTATTGCATAAGGGAATGTCATTTTATTTGTACCATATACTGTGCACTGCTTGATAAAAAAAAAACATATACGTCAGACAATGCAGTGAAGAGAAAACGTCCCTCAGGGTCTCTGCGGTATCACTGACAGACAGGCGTTTACAGAAACAGCAGGTGGAGATCCCAGTCACCACCGGCTCAGACGGAGAACAAAGTCGCTGATCATGACTAGGTATCATAGCCTCTATAAATCCAGCCATGTCAGTTTTGCCTAGCCAACTCTAAAACTGAGGGACTCACAATAATGATGCGTGATTAATGATGATAATATTGAAATAGTTCTGTTATATAGTACTGTTCTCAGGCCAGTGAGTATGCAATTAACCCTGTGTCCAGCAGAGGGCGGGGAAGTGTTTTCTCCATGCAATAGGCCACCACAGACATTCGCTTATTAATTGCAGCGTTACCTGACATATCTCAAAGTCCTATATTATCAAATTATCATTTTTTCAAAATGTAATGGCAGTATGTGGGCATGTCGTGCAGTGTGGCCTACCTGTGACCAGACCCCAGAGCTCCACTCAGGTGGGCAAGCCTGGTTGTGGCAAGGCAGCACCTGGGCCGGGGAGATGACGGGGCACAGGGAGTGAGCCACCACCTCCTCTCGCTGGTACGTCACCTTACGCAAGCACTGGATGTGACGTGTCTGTTGGCCGCCCCCACAGGACTGACTGCAGGGCCCCCAGTTCCCTGTCGTCCAGCTGAGGAGAGAAATGGAGAGAGAGACGTGTCAGCCCATGTAGCAAACCAACAAACGCTCCTCGAAAAAGAGTGACTGAATTATGCGAAACAGAATGGTGGTAAACCTCTTAGAGTGACTCATAAACCTGCACGTGATCTCACAGTCACATACACACACACTCTGCAGAATAACTGCTGTACTCAGCACAGTCAGCAGGGAACCTATCCAAACAGATGATTTGGCTGTATACTTTCCGCTCCTAACCTCTGTCATAAGCGTGTCAACCACATGACGCAGATCCCTAATCACAGCAAGGAACCACAGATTTCCTACATTTATTTTGGGTCTAAACACAGCCATCACTCTCTACTCTGTGCCCACAGGAAGGACAGAGACACACGCACACACATACAGGTATATACACATGCACCCACACTCACACAAACATACTGCAGATGTGCGGTAACAGCATCAGTCTATGCACGCAGCACACACACGAGAATCTTAACATAAACATTACATCCCTGGGGCAGACCTCCCAGCCACCCCGGACCTCTATACCAAGCGGTGTCAGAGGAAGGCCCTAAAAATGGTCAAAACCTCCTGCCACCCAAGTCATAGACTGTTCTCTCTGCTACCGCACGGCAAACTGTACCGATGCACCAAGTCTGGAACCAACAGGACCCTGAACAGCTTCTAACCCCCAAGACATAAGACTGCTAAATAGCTAGCCAAATGACCTGCATTGACAATTTCTGCACATACTTTTTTTACTCATCACATACGCTGCTGCCACTGTTTATTATCTGTCCCTTTATTCCTAGTCGTATGTACATATCTACCTCAATGACCCCGTCCCCCTACACATCAACTCAATACTGGTACCCCGTGTATATAGCCAAGTCATTGTTACTAATTGTGTAACTATTGTTACTTTTATCATTGCGTGTTTTACTTTTCTATTATTTCTACATTTTTTCATCTCTCTCTGCATTGTTGGGAAGGGCCCGCCCATAAGTAAGCATTTCACTGTGAGTCAACACCTGTTGTTTACGAAGTATGCGATTAATACTTTTGTGGTTTGATTTGTGTACAACATACTTAAACACTGCAGGGTTTCCTCCATACAGTATGAGGCTAACCGTATACACCCGACTCTCACCTTCAGTTAACCCCTTAGCCCAACTTTCCTCTCCCCTGGCCTCCCCTGGGACAGGATGCTACACTCAGTGTCTCCACTAGTTGCGGTCTTCTGGTATCTCTGGATCATTCTCAGCCTCTGATGAAAGCAGCCTGCCTCGAAAATAGACTGTGTCTTGGCATTTTGGGGCAAAGGGAGATTTAGCGCAAATGACTGCTCTGACAACCACATGACCAGGGGCAAGGAGGACGGACAGCTGACTCAGTCGAGTTCTGAAGCTCCGGTGCCGACCAGCCACTCCTACTGCCCTTCTGTCAGACCTTTCATTTCCCTTCAAACCCAGCTCTGATAAATAAGAGAGAAGGCTAAACTGCAATTTTGAGGAGAGAAACACGACCCGTCTAGCAAAGCACCGGTTCAGATTTATATTCTCTTTTTTTCCACTGCAATATAAATAAAAATATGTGCTTCAATGTTGGCTTAGCTGTAATTTGTATTTCTGGAATCTTTCAATAACTCGCATGTGTCCAGCCATACATTTTAACTTAAAATGTTGGGAATATTGAGAAATACTGGATGGCTTTGCATTCATGCAGCGGTTACATTTTACTGTCATGGTATGGGGTTTGCATTTCGCTGGCATACGTTGACTTTTCATCGGATGCATAATCTGATCGACAAATTACTGCACTAACAATCTGTTCAAGTGTAACGTAAGCAGTGAAAGATCTCGCACAGCAACCAAAAGCACCTCAGGTTAGAACTTCAAGCACCATTCTAAACAGCAGTCTCTCTGAGCTTCTCCTCCTCCCCCTCCTCCTTCTCCTCCCTGCTCTGGGCCTGCCTGCTGATGTCTCCCCGTTTCTCCCATTGTTTAGTGCACGTGCCACAACTACCCAGGAAGAGCCAGGTAAGTAACTCTACAGCTGCAGCCTGCCTACGGGGATCTTCTTCAGAGCATTAAATAAACTATAAACTAAATAAACAATCGAGTCAAGTAAATAGAAAGGGAAGCAGAAGGAACATTGAGAGAGACGGACAGAAGAAAGTAGAGAGAGAGAGAGATTAGAAACGGACGCAGCAGGGGAACTGCAAAACTCTTTAAGGCATTAACATTCATCTCTCTGGTGACATCCTGGGCTGGCAGATAAAGTTGGCTGCTAGAAGGCCCCGTGGTGTTTGATCTCACCATGCCCCATACTGCACAGAAGCCAGTGGCCCTTGCAGGCAAGCCTGCATTGTCTGGTTGAGGCTGGGGCCCGAGACCAGTGCAGGGGTTGCTGGATTCCTGGCTGGCTAGACTGATCTGGCTCTGTGGGGATCCAGACTCTCTCTCTATAATAAAACATGGACAGACCTGTCAGAACTGCAGATAGTCGCTGGAAAGAGGCCTCTTTTACGCGCCTCCTTTTCTGTTTTTGATAGCATGCCCGTACAGTTTGGAAGTATTTATAAAAGGTATCCCATAAATCCTGACACTTAATCAGCGGGAAACATGGTCCACTGATTCAGGAGTCTGGTACTGATGGACAGGACTCTTGCTCTTGGATTTATGTTGATGATATCATTCACCTGGACGGCACACACTTCCTCTCCAGCTCACACGGGGGGGGGGGGGGGGGGGGGTCATTAGTGGTCTGGTCCATTTAAACTTTTCCCCTGATAGCAGATATAGTCTGACCCAGATTACAGGGAAGAAACCCCCTCTCAAATGGTGGGAGCCTCGCAGAAAAACAGTGGCAGCGTGTTTTAAGTTGTAACTGATAGCTGGCTGGTTATTAACCCTCACAGGCGGGGCAGCACAGCCTCGGGTCTTAGCCTTCTATACAGTGACGGAGCCGCCTGTGGAAATGTGAAGTGGCAAAAAAATTGGACCGCGGCACATACCACAGAAGAAGGGAAGGTGATCTCTGTGGTATGTGCTGCTGTCCAATTTTGGCGACGTTAGTCCCCTGAGCACAGAAGAACGTGAGTGGTGTAAGTGGTCTAGCCCTAGGCCTACAACATGTCTGAGCGATAATGACGTAGAATAGAATGATGTACCAACGCAATCCGCAAGATGCAACAGTACCGTACTCACACAACAACACACACAGCAAAGGCGCTCACTGACTCCCAGCAGGCTTAGAGTTGTTTTACAATCACCCACTGTTATTGAACGATTTGTCAAGGACAGGGAAAGCTGCACGGGTTTGGACAGGGAAAGCTGCACGGGTTACTATTGTTTCTTTAAGGATGTCATATGGTCCTGATTTCCACCTCACCCACCATCACTCATATACGCTGTACTGTAACGTGAATGTGGGGGTGGGACTTCAGACAACACAGGCAGACAACAACGAGGAGAGGATGACAGGCGGGTGGAGAGAGAGAAGGCGTTTCTCATCTCTTTGTCAGTGTGTCGGGCTCAAAGAGTCTCTCTACTGACGGGTTCATGGCTGTTCCTTTTGATGCAGGAGCATCGTAAATCGAGCCAGTCCCATAGGAGCTGAATGGACTGAGCCAGTCCCATAGGAGCTGAATGGACTGAGCCAGTCCCATAGGAGCTGAATGGACTGAGCCAGTCCCATAGGAGCTGAATGGACTGAGCCAGTCCCATAGGAGCTGAATGGACTGAGCCAGTCCCATAGGAGCTGAATGGACTGAGCCAGTCCCATAGGAGCTGAATGGACTGAGCCAGTCCCATAGGAGCTGAATGGATTGTCACTGGAGCAGAGCTCAAAGTGAAGTCCATTCAATATGCCAATTTGCAAAGTTGAGAATAGTATCCAGTGACTGAAGAAAATGGCTGGTGTGTGAAATAAATTCCCCGAAGGATGAGACCAACCAAAATGTCTGAAAGGATTGCTGGTGCCCAGTAAGTGTCTGGAAATTACTTTTACTGGTCTGTCGTGGTTGTAGAAAATTGTTGACTATCCCAATTTAGCAGACAGTCGTTAATAATGGGCTACTAAATTCGTCTGTGATCTCTGTCTGGCTTTTTCTAGCATCTTCCTTCTTTCTCTCCGGTGGCGAAGACCGGCCATTGAGGAGAAGCGAGAGGCTGCGGTGATCTTCTTTCAGAGCTGTCTCTGAGCTGAACCTTATCGGTGCGAGCGGTCCTCAGATGGCCAGGCAGAGTGAAACTGAGCATGAGTGGGGGGATGGGGCAGCTCTCCGCGGCCTAGAAGCTGTGGCTTTGAGCAGGGGCCAGCGCTGGGAATAGCAGGCCGGGCCTGCCCCTGTCTGGAGGGTATGTTAATCCTGTTTGGTTTGGGAGCCGGAGCCTTGGGTAGGGAACGTACGGGGCTCTCCAGCAGGACGCGACAGGGAAAGAAGGCTGAGTAGTCCCTGCCCACAGTAAAGAGACCACACCAGCATCCCAGACCCAAGCCACAGCAGCTCGCCAGTGGAACTACTGCACAGAAAGTAGGCTGAGGTTGTGGTATGAGTCTGTCAGAAAGAGGGAGAGAGAGACAGAGAAATAGAGACAGGCAGACAGGCAGACAGAGACAGGACAGACAAGACAGACAAGACAGACAAGACAGACAAGACAGACAAGACAGACAGACAGAAAGAGAGAGAAAGAGAGAGTTAATTACTAGGCTGGGCAGGGCTGCGTGTTGCACAGGTGAGAGCTGAGCACTGGTCTGGTCTGAGGGTTGCACTGTGTCGAGTTGACTTGGGTCCGCTGATCTTGAAAACAGATGGCCTTTGTTGAGATCTGACCTGAAAGGGAGAAAAAGAGAGAGAGAAAGAGAGCGAGGCAGAAAGACATCATTCTTATCAGTTTTCCTTGTGTTTTACAACCACTGAAAAGGTCACACAAAGCCCACTCTCTTCTCCCGTCTGGGCAACACGGGAGGGCTTGACAACTAAAGTAAAGTATGAACGAAATAGTGACAGGGTGCAGATAGCGATCTCTGCTCTAAGCTTGTCTAGAGCTCTCTGTCTGCTGTCACCCTCCCTACTGGGATAAAGTGAATGGAGTAAGCGAGCCACTGATCCAGGCTCACATATAACAACACACACACATTTGCTGACATACATTGATGAGTGAATAGGACAGAGTACTCAGGGAGGTCTGTAAAAGGACCAAGGGAGACCGTGCAACCTTTTCACTGCCGCTTACAAAGATGCTTTTGATAAGCCAGAACGCACTTCCTGCCACCCCAATGTACCACACGCACACACACACACACACACACACACACACACACACACACACACACACACACACACACACACACACTTCTCTCATCCAAGGCTCACCTCCAGCACACGGGGCAGAGCAGTCGGAGCGAACCACTCCCCATGTGTAGTTGGGTTTCCTCTCACTGCGAGGCAAGGTGTACTCCCACACCACACCTGGGTTCTTACCCTGCAGCAGGATCTGAGGGAGAGGGAGAGAGGGGGGATATGACAGTGAGGTAATGGATCCGTCTTAGCACCTTGACAAGTGTGGTTAGCAGTCATTCCCCTCCCCTGCCAAAACAGACAAGTCTAAGCATACCCTGAAGTGGTTCCAAGCAATGGACCATAGAGAATGACAATGAAACACTAAGACAAGTGAAGTGGCAGGAAACTGGTGACTTGGTGACAATGGCGTTGTGGAACTGTGTGTGTGTGTGTGTGTGTGTGTGTGTGTGTGTGTGTGTGTGTGTGTGTGTGTGTCTTTGTATGTGTGTGTCTGTGTGTGGCCCTTGTGAGGGTCCGATAGACAAAGCTCTGTGACTGAACCGAAAAGTGACCACTTGGCAGACCTAGATGTTGGGTCATGGAGCACAGGCTGGGGTTGCTTCTAATGGAGTGGAAAGCTCTCAAAATGAAGGGCTGCTTTGTTCTCCATAGACTTGGCCAAAACTTTTTGGGGACAATATTCAAACCAAACTGAGGGATTTGTTGACAATGACCAGCAGTGACACTGACTTAATATATTTAGGCATATGCAAGCAAATAGCAAATTATTTACCTGTGACAAGTAAGTGTTTCTCATATCAAAATGCTAACATTTGTCTCAAATGTTGTTTTGTATGTGACCCAGTAATAGAATGTCGAGTTCTGTTTCTGTGCGTTGTTCGTGTTTCTTGTTTTTGTTTTAAATTGTGTTTATTTATTAAAGCACTCACTCCCTGAACTTACTTCCCGACTCTCAGCGCACATCGTTACAGTTAAGCTGACCCCCAGAGCTTCCAGGCTAACTATGTTGCCCTGGAGCTATGCCATTGGACCCTTCACGCTAGCATGTCCACGGCCGGTCCAAATTTACATCAGGCACGGCAAACACAAGTTCCAGAACGTGGCCCCGGTGGCTCCCCTGTCCATCTGGAGCACAGAAAGCCACCTGACATCAGACACAATATGAGACAGCCCTCCCTGATCCTGCCTGCCTGTGAAAGTCCACAGCCCTAACTGCCCTCTCCCCACCTCCACCTACATCCAAGCCTCAACCAAATTCACAGTTTTTTTATTGATATTTTTTATTTCACTTTAATTTAGCCAGGTAGGCCAGTTGAGAACAAGTTCTCATTTACAACTGCGATCTGGCCAAGATAAAGCAAAGCAGTGCGACACAAACAACACAGAGTTGCACATGGGATAAACAAACGTACAGCCAATGACACAATAGAAAAATCTATATACAGTGTGTGCAAATGAAGTAGGATTAGGGAGGTAAGGCAATAATTGGCCATAGTGGTGAAATAATTTTGCATTAACACTGGAGTGATAGATGTGCAGAAGATGATGTAAGTAGAGATACTGGGGTGCAAAGGAGCAAAAAAATAAGTAACAATATGGGGATGAGGTAGTTGGGTGGGCTATTTACAGATGGGCTGTGTACAGGTGCAATGCTAGGTAAGCTGCTCTGACAGCTGATGCTTAAAGTTAGTGAGGGAGATATAAGTCTCCAGCTTCAGTGATTTTTGGAATTCGTTCCAGTCATTGGCAGCAGAGAACTGGAAGGAGAGGCGGCCAAAAGAGGAGTTGGCTCTGGGGATGACCAGTGAAATATACCTGCTGGAGCGTGTGCTACGGGTGGGTGTTGCTATGGTGACCAGTGAGTTGAGATAAGGCGGGGTTTTACCTAGCAAAGACTTATAGATGACCTGGAGCCAGTGAGTTTGGCGATGAATATGAAGCGTGGGCCAGCCAACAAGAGGATATAGGTCGCAGTGGTGGATAGTATATGGGGCTTTGGTGACAAAATGGATCGCACTGTGATAGACTACATCTAATTTGCTGAGTAGAGTGTTGGAGGCTATTTTGTAAATGACATCGCCGAAGTCAAGGATCGGTAGGATAGTCAGTTTTACGAGGGTATGTTTAGCAGCATGAGCGAAGGAGGCTTTGTTGTGGAATAGGAAGCCGATTCTAGATTTAATTTTGGATTGGAGATGTGCGACGGGTGAGTCTGGAAGGAGAGTTCACAGTTTACAGTCTAACCAGACACCTAGGTATTTGTAGTTGTCCACATATTCTATGTCATAACCATCCAGAGTAGTGATGCTAGATGGGTTGGTGGGTGCGGACAGCGATCGGTTGAAGAGCATGCATTAAGTTTTACTTGCATTTAATAGCAGTTGGAGGCCACGGAAGTTGTGTTGTATGGCATTGAAGCTCGTCTGGAGGTTTGTTAACAGTGTGCATAGAAGGGCCAGAAGTATACAGAATGGAGTCATCTGCATAGAGGTGGATCAGAGAATCATCAGCAGCAAGAGCGACATCATTGATATATACAGAGAAAAGAGTCGGCCCGAGAATCTAACCCTGTGGCACCCCCATAGAGACTGCCAGAGGTCCGAACAACAGGCCCTCCGATTTGACACACTGAACTCTATCTGATAAGTAGTTGCTGAACCAGGCGTGGAAGTCATTTGAGAAACCAAAGCTGTTGAGTCTGCCGTTAAGAGTGCAGTGATTGACAGAGTCGAAAGCCTTAGCCAGGTCGATGAAGACGGCTGCACAGTACTATCTTTTATCGATGGCGGTTATGATATCATTTCACACCTTGAACGTGGCTGAGGTGCACCCATGACCAGCTCGGAAACCAGAGGTACGGTGGGATAGTGGAGAAGGTATGGTGGGATTCTAAATGGTCGGTGATCTGTTTGTTAATCTTCTTGATACTACCCATCCCGCATGTGGGAGCGTAATCATCGCCTCAAAATAATTAGCATTAAGCAGCGGACATAAATATCCCTAGAAAATGTTCCTATTCATGAAAATCACAAATGAAATATATTGAGACACAGCTTAGCATTTTATTAATCACACTGTCATCTCAGATTTTCAAAATATGCTTTACAGCCAACGCTAGACAAGCATTTGTGTAAGTTTATTATAGCTTAGCATAGCATTATGCCCTGCCGGCAGCAGGCAACATTTTCACGAAAATAAGAAAAGTAATCAAATTAAATCATTTACCTTTGAAGAACTTCGGATGTTTTCACTCAGGAGACTCCCAGTTAGATAGCAAGTGTTCCTTTTTTCCAAAAATATTATTTTTGTAGGCGAAATAGCTCCCGTTTGTTCTTCACGTTTGGCTGAGAAATCGACCAGAAAATGCGGTCACTACAACGCCAAACTTTTTTCCAAATTAGCTCCATAATATCGACAGAAACATGGCAAACGTTGTTTAGAATCAATCCTCAGGGTGTTTTTCACTTATCTATTCGATAATATATCCGTCGGGACAATTGGTTTCTTATTAGAAGCGATTGGAATAATGGCTACCTCAGTACTTTACGCAAGATTTTCTGTGGGAGCCATCATGTGACCACTTGCTCAATGTGGTCCCTTACGGCTATTCTTGAACATAAATGAGTAAAAAGACCTCACAATGCTGTAGACACCTTGGGGAATACGTAGAAAACGTAAGCTCATTCGTAGCCCATTCACAGCCATATAAGGAGTCATTGGCATGCAGCGCTTTCAAAATATGGGGCACTTCCTGATTGGATTTTTGTCTGGGTTTCGCCTGTAACATCAGTTCTGTTGCACTCACAGACAATATCTTTGCAGTTTTGGAAACGTTAGAGTGTTTTCTATCCAAAGCTGTCAATTATATGCATAGTCGAGCATCTTGTCGTGACAAAATATCCCGTTTAAAACGGGAACGTTTTTTTATCCAAAGATGTAAATACTGCCCCCTAGTTACAAAATTAATTAACTTGGCATTCAAAGACTTTAGAAAGGCAGGGTATGATAGATGTAGGTCTGTAACAGTTTGGGTCTAGAGTGTCTCCCCCTTCGAAGAGGCAGCTTTCCTATCTTTAGGGATCTCAAAAGACACGAAAGAGAGGTTGAACAGGCTAGTAATAGGGGTTGCAACGATTGCGGCGGATAATTTTAGAAAGAGAGGGTCCAGATTGTCTAGCCCAGCTGAATTTTAGGGGTCCAGATTTTGCAGCTCCTTCAGAACATCAGCTATCTGGATCTGGGTGAAGGAGAAGTGGGGAGGCTTGGGCAAGTTGCTGTAGGGGGTGCAGAACTGTTGGCAGGGGTAGCCAGGTGGAAAGCATGGCCAGCCGTAGAAAAATGCGGTGCTTGACTGCTCTCTGATATGCCACAGTGGTTTCAAACAGACAAAAACCAACAATCTAACAACATCTCAATTTTCCATTCTCACATAATTAGAGTAGATTAATGCCTATGAAAATAATCATTAATACTTTGTCCCAGGGTATATTATTCATTTCACTGTAGCTCTCATTAGGCTAAGGGGAAAATGATGATGAATTACAGTGTGGCAGACATGGCTACAACTCCCCAGCATCACCTGCTGCCTGCCTGCTGCCCAGGTCCACAATCCTCTGCTCTCGACTGGCGTGACCCCACCGAACACTTTGCCACAAGAATGTGAATACAGAGAATAAGCCCTATTCTATTTCAAATAACATCCCTAGAGCTCACCATATGTTATGTCTCGTTTCTCTCCGCCTTTCTCCTTCCATTCTCCTGTCTGATTAGGCTATATACATGAACACTGTCAGAGTTTACCCTCACCACTCTTCAACATTTGTTTTCATAAATTGTTTCTAGCTGAGTCAGGGTCTCAGAACATTCAATAATGTTCTAGTTTTCCACGACAGCATAAAATATCTGCCAGGCTCAGTGGAAATCAGTCTCCTTCCCCTTCTGTTGCGTTTCTAATTTGGAACGTATTTAAGTCTCTCTCTCAGTGCCCTGACCCAAGCTTTCCAGATCTATACAGTTCAATTGCAGAATTATTTTAATCTTTTAATCTGTGTCCCTCTCTCTTCTTTTTGTAATTACGGAACATACTTAGAGAGATTAATGTCCTCTCATTTGCAGATCAGCGACCTGCTACTGCTAACCCTGCTAGTGGACACATGACTCTCAGGCTTCATGGGAGAAAACCAAGTCAGTGCAGAGAGCAGCATGCTGTTACCACGCTGAGAATGGAGCACTAAGCACTTTAAAGTCGATCAAATCAGGTCAGTTCAACTGTGTGTGGTGATGTAAAGCTAACAAAAACACATGTCTACATTGGAACTACATGGTCAAATCCCCGCTTTCTGCAAAATGACAAAAATTACTAAAAGGCATTCCAGAGATTTCACTATGGCATTTCTCGTATATTTATAGGCACCGTTTAAACTTCAGCTCTCAGTTCACAGGTAGCCCGATGGCCGAGGGCTTTGTCCAAACTAGCTTTTACATGACTTTCACCTTGCCTTTGGTGGATAGATAACAAACCAAACTTTCTAAACTCACCTGGTTTTCCCCCTCTGTTTCTAAGTTCAAAGGGCATGTGAAAAAAGCTTGCCACTGTTTACATAGCTATCTGGGGAATATATCCTCTACCTCTCAACACCCTAACCCTTAAATATACAAACTAAAGCATGACCAACCTTGAGAGTCACTTATTCACCAAGGACAATCAATGACATTCAGCTGTCAGGATCTAAATTTCTATTCTTTTCGACCATCAGTTGCAGCAATGTGCGACGACAAGTAATGGCTCGCTTTTACCTCAGAGCTTAGGCCTCTGCTCTGACAGACAAAGATAATACATAAGAATTTGCCGAGCGTGTGCAAACTGTGCAGTGTCTGTGTCCAACCAGCTGCTAATTCTACATCTTTATTAACAGCATGTTTTAAAAGGAAAATACTACAGCATAGGATCACATACTAGGGCCTGTGACACATAAGGTGAGGGGTCCGCTTTGACCTGGATGGAATATGGAAGCATGATAGCCCGTTTAGCCTAATGGACCCCCTTTTTTCTCTCTCTCTCTCTCTCTCTCTCTCTCTCTCTCTCTCTGTCTGTCTGTTGGCCAGCGCTTTGAGATGCCTGACACCTCTACCCGCTACTCTATTGAAGTTAAAGCCGCCGGCCTAGTTTCAGATAAATCTTGCGGAATGTGCCGATTTGGTTTCTTCTTTTGCATGAAGTGCACGATTCTGGAAGTTCAAAGCGCATGGCGAGCTGTTTGAACCCCAGACCTCTTGATTTTGGAGATGAAAGCCCCGACGACATCAGAATCAGGACACAATTAATCCTGAACAGTAGCGTTACTCCGATGTACCACTCGTTGTTATTGGGAGTTTTCTATTTTTTTCCCGCCCACCCTGCACTACAGCCCGGCCTTGTTTTCATCTGAGTGAGCGTCCGAGCGCTGTGCCAAGGCCCTGTCACCGCTAATTCGCTAACGGACGTCAAGGCAGACGGGGACGGAGGGGCAGCTTACTTCAAAGACCAGGGTCTCATTAGTGGGTCCGGCCGCGTACAGGCTCTCTGGGCGGTTGAAAGAGCGCTGATAGTCAAACACCGTCCCACCGAACTGGAACTTTCCAGGCCAGTCCACCGTCCAGTCCCCTGTCAGATAGTACTTCCTCTTCAGGGTGCGTACAGCCAGGTAGCTGGTGGAGATCTCCATCTCCTGAACATGGATGCTCCGTGCTCCAGGTGGGATGGTCACCATGGCGTAGTATTCTGAACAGGGAGAAAAAGAGCTCATTTACCATCTGAGAGTCAGGAAATTGATTTATTAGAGATTCATATTTTTTTCAACATGGCAATACACATTACAGTGGAAACACAGAGCACAATTTGTATAATAATCCTATACAAGCAACAGACTGTCATGGGTATATTCAAGTATTTTATTGGGATGAATTCTCATCAAGACCAAACACAAAAAAAGTAGATTACCAGTGCAAAAAAAACCTTCAAACGAAAAACTTTCCCTGGTTTTAATCTTACCGTTGTGCATTGAATTACAAAGTGTTTTTTTAACATGATCATATGGTGCCATGTTTTCAGTAAAGAGGTGAGACGGTAAGCTTAATTCACTGAGACAGCATAAACCATTATAACTCTCTGCAGTACACAGCTGCCCTGGTGTAACGACGCATGCAAGCTGCCACATAAATAACTTTCCACTATATTAGTAGCAACCCCAGCCTGTGCTCCATGACCCAACATCTAGGTCTGTCAAGCGGTCACTTTTCGGTTCAGTCACAAAGCTTTGTCTATTGGACCCTTAAAGGGCCACACACAGTGATCTGGAAAGGTTGCTTTTAGCCAGTTGTGAGAGTATAGTATGAGGTCTGGAGGAAGATAATGTCTCCCCAACAGTGGCATCTGCTAGAGAATTCACCCTGTCATGTTCAGATAACTCTGCCCCGATAACACTGTGCCAGAACTGTTCTACAACAGAGCTCCCCCTCTCACCCACCGATTCAAATTGACCCGTCAGTTTTCTCGCTTGACGTACCGTTAGCTCTGTGCTGGAGGACGTACTGGCCTTTGAAGAACTTGCAGGTGGAGTTATCCCCTCTACAAACTCCACAGGCATCCAGAGTTGCCTTAGAGCCCAGGACCTGGTCACAACCCACCGGCTGCAGGATGGAAGTAAACAGAAGGAACTCAGAGAACACAGACGGCACCCTGTGTCCTATATCACATCCAGTTGACTTAGATGTAGTTTTGTTTTTTATTTGACCTTTATTTAACTAGGCAAGTCTGTTAAAGAACAAATTCTTATTTTTCAATGACGGTCTCGGAACAGTAGTTGATGTGTTGCAGTACAGTACATCACGTTCCGCAAATCTGCCGTTTACCTCACAGGCTCCTTCGATGCACACGTCACCTCTGTGGTCTGAGCAGGATGTCCCGTCCTTGACTTTGCTGGCCATGGCAAAGAAGAAGGCAAAGTCCTCAGCGATGCAGTACAGCTTGCAGATATCCTCAGCTACAGAGGACATAGAGAAGATTTAACATGTGTTATAAACAAAATCATGGACGTAATCCTGCACCTGTGCATTAACCAATTCCTCCTTCCCAGGTGTGAGTCTCTAGGACTGTATAGAGAGCACAAACCTCCTCATCGCCTCTCTCTTTGTCACTGGTACACGCCATATTTCAATGTGGGGATTAGGACAGGGCTGTGGTAATGAAGGAGCCGCACTCGCCAATTGATGAGGCAAGATAAGAGCCAATCGATGGAGTACTGGTGAAGAACGTATACAGAGTTCTATTGTGTTAATGGTGCATGTCCACTGCAGCGCAATGTACGGAACCTCTGGGGACTGAAGGAGTAGCAGACCTCTGGCACAATTCACATACTCACAGGTTACCTGAAAGGCTGTTACAAAATGGGCCCATGAAACAGGGAATGCAGAGAGGGCAGCTTCTCCACAAACCTCACACACAGCTCCCAGACATGGGTTCCGGGTTCTACTGTACAACACACAGTAACAGTCTAATGACAGGGGTGTTACCAACAGCATGACAGCCTGGGGACACAGGGGCATCGTTATCTGACCAGCGTCAGTTTTTAGACTGTCTCTGGCTATTCAGATTCCTTCCATCTTTTCTTAATGCCAATCTCTTACATTGCTGAGGATGTGAACCCCTGAATGCATTCCAGAAGCATCTTATGGATTTCTATTTGACATTCCATGTTAGTAATTCACATCTGTAGGCCAAGGCACTTGGATTTCATAAAGCGTATTGGATCTGGTGCTTAGAGCCCAGTTAGACCAGGGTAAGACTGTCTTTACCTCCTGGTACCTCGGCTTGTCCGCTGAAAAGATGCCCAGGTCAGACAGGTCAGGCATGGCCTTAGGGAGAGTCCCTCCACAGGGAGAGAGAGAGAGCAGGGAGAGCGGTGTGGAAGCACACTTACAATCAGCCTTTAATTAACGGAGGCGACCGTTCACCCAAGAGGCTTTTCAGGATCTGCTGCTTGCATCTTCATAAATCAGAGGTATCGCAAAGGTAATGGGGTGACAGGCAAACTCTCTCTCTCTCTTTATCTCTCTCACTCTCTCCCTCCGTCTCTCTCACTCATACAGTATGTATGTGGTAGACACAGGTAAAACCTGCCTTAAGGGCTTCCTTTATAATATATTCTTTCTCCCTGAGAGAGAGCGGGTGGCTACATGTTTCCCATGTAGTTTAGACTCACAAGTTACAGCACTCTCGTGCATGAGTAGACTGACGCATTGACATGGTGCACACGAGGCACATTTGTGGCTTCAGCATTCAAATTAGTAAACAAGGTTAATCACAAAAGATTTCAAAAAGATTTGCAAAGTCATCCAACATATAGCAACATTTGAGAGTTTTACAAGAATAAACAGGACATAAAGATCTGATCCACCTGCAATGTTAATTAAATGCACTTTTAACAAACACTGTATTTAACTCGACTGCGTTTTCTTCTCTCGGTTTATAAAGTCGCTTTCGTACTCTTGGACTTCCTGTAAAATGTCCCTCTCGGGGGTACGGCGAATCTGTAAAATGTCCCTCTCGGGGGTACGGCGAATCTGTAAAATGTCCCTCTCGGGGGTACGGCGAATCTATAAAATGTCCCTCTCGGGGGTACGGCGAATCTATAAAATGTCCCTCTCGGGGGTACGGCGAATCTATAAAAGCTGACTGAAAGGTGCATTCTAGATGTACTCTATTGGCTCATTCAACATTTACCCTGTTCCTAATTACAGGGGGAATTGAACAAATAGCTGCCATACCTTCCACCTTGGTGTAGGGCTTCCATTTGTAGTACCATCCCCTGAAGGGTTTGCTGTTGTACTCAGCACACTGCTGGGCACGGAAGTCCACTCCGCTTGGCTGGCACGGCTTTGTGTTACAGAGCTGGTTGAGACGAGCGGAGCCCTGGCAAAACTTCCCGTTGTGTTGTGGCCTAAAGCAACACAAAATTAACACATGTAGACCCGACACAGATGTGACATAGGTTAGGGCAGGCATGGGGAGAAGGGACTCAAGCCAACATTTCTAGGGCCCTGTATTGACAGTTTCAAAGCAGAATGAAATAAATCACATTTAAGACTCAGCAAGATCAAGTCAAGACCAAGTATACAATGGCAGCCTCAAAACAACACTACAAATCAGGTTATTGGGTTTTCATCCAGGTTCCCAACCACCCCTGTGAAGACAGCAGCCACAAGTATCTCCACTCAGCCACATTAATAGAAAAGACCTCTGTTCTTAGAAACAACCTAACAGCGGAGGCTGCTGAGGGGGAGGTTGGCTCATAATAATGGCTGGAACGGAGCAAATGGAATGGCATCATGGATTTGATACCATTCCACTCATTCCCCTCCAGCCATTACCACGAGCCCGTCCTCCCCAATTAAGGTGTCACCAACCTCCTCCGGTTTCCCTGTTGTGAGCCTGATAGGCTGTTTTAAAGTGGAGCAGTGCACTTCTTGGGCAGGATTCCACTGCCTAACCTCAAAGCAAATGAATCTCCGTTAGGCTCTTCCTGCTGGAGCAGAGCCAGCATTCATTTCCAGCTAAGTGAATGTGTGGGCGTTGGTGTTTGTATGTGTGCTTGTGTTTTTACACATGGGGAACAGTGTGTTGTTAAATGAGAAGGAAAGTCTTCCATGATTCAATCAAGTGATTAATATGTCTTAATTTCAAAAGCCCTGGGTAGACAAACAGTTGAAGTCGGGAAGTTTTTTTGAGTCATTAAAACTCGTTTTTCAACCACTCCACAAATGTCTTGTTATAAACAAACTATAGTTTTGGCAAGTCGGTTAGGACATCTAATTTGAGCATGACACAAGTAATTTTTCCAACAATTGTTTACAGACAGATTATTTCACTAAAAATTCGCTGTATCACAATTCCAGTGGGTCAGAAGTTTACATACACTAAGTTGACTGGCTTTAAACAGCTTTGAAAATTTCCGAAAATGTCATTGCTTTAGAAGCTCCTGATAGCCTAATTGACATAATTTGAGTCAATTGGAGGTGTACCTGTATTTCAAGGCCTACCTTCAAACTCGTTTGACATCATGGGAAAATCTAAAGAAATCAGCCAAGACCTCGTTAAAAAAAAGTGTAGACCTCCACAGGTCTGGTTCAATCTTGGGAGCAATTTCCAAATGCCTGAAGGTACCACGTTCATCTGTATAAACAATACATGGGACCACGCAGCCGTCCTACCGCTCAGTAAGGAGACGTGTTCTGTCTCTCTTGATGAACGTACTTTGGTGCGAAAAGTGCAAATCAATCCCAGAACAACAGCAAAGGACCTTGTGAAGATATATCCACAGTAAAAACAAGTCCTATATCGACATAACCTGAAAGGCCGCTCAGCAATGAAGAAGCCACTGCTCCAAAACTGCCATAAAAAAAGCCAGACTACAGTTTGCAACTGCACATGGGTACAAAGACACAGCGTGGTAAGTGTTCATGCTTTTTATTTAAACTGAACACTATAACAAAAAGAATAAACGAAACAGTCCTGTCATGTGCAGAAAACATTAAACAGAAAATAACTACCCACAACACATAGGTGGGGAAAAGCTACCTAAGTATGGTTCCCAATCAGAGACAACGATAGTCAGCTGTCCCTGATTGAGAACCATACCCGGCCAAAACAAAGAAATACAAAACATAGAAAAAGGAACATAGAATGCCCACCCCAAATCACACCCTGACCAAACCAAAATAGAGACATAAAAAGCTCTCTAAGGTCAGAGCGTGACACTTCTGACTTCAACTGTATGTGCATTAGTAGACCGTCTGTATTAAAATGCCAACCAACTCTGGCTGATGCCAACCAACTCTGGGAAATATTATTGGATTTCATTGCCAAGATCAAATATGTAATCGAACAAAACAACATCAGCCCAGACACTAAACAGCAAAGCAACACAGGACTTATAAAAACATCTCATACCACTAACTCCTATCAAACCACACTCAGCGAAAACGTTACGTGCATGATGTTCAGCATCAAAGCGGGCACACATTCCGTAATATATTTTACTGTCAACACTTATCTGAGCAGAGCTTACACAGAGAAAATCATGTGCTAATAACAGTGGATTGTTACATAGAAAACCTGGAAGGCAAACCTCTTTCTGGTGCATCCCGGAGCTGCCAGGAAGGCCCAGAATGACAGGCTCTATTACAGGTGTCAGTGTCAACCTCCTGTTTTTCAGAGCACCTCTCATTTTGTGTGCAGAGATCTGGGCCCGAGCTCCCAGTCTGATCCTATTAAGGCTTAGGAATGGAGACACATAGGCCCATATGTTAGACTGCTTATGAGGGACGCAGACAACCAGACGTTGTCGGGGTTCTAACAGGGGTTCGGGTGCTACTTGTTTAATTCAGGGAGATGAGATGCAGTAAAGGATCATTAACTACATTCAGCCGCAGGCTCCTTTTTTCTTGAGTGGATAGTCAGGGGACAGGAACTTAATTACAAATCATTTGTAGCCTGCAAACGGACCGCAAGAAGCCCAAACAAATATAATATTTGACTAAAACATGATAATTTCAAACCTTGCATACATTCTTATGAGATCACATACAGTGCCTTGTGAAAGTATTCGGCCCCCTTGAACTTTGCGACCTTTTGCCACATTTCAGGCTTCAAACATAAAGATATAAAACTGTATTTTTTTGTGAAGAATCAACAACAAGTGGGACACAATCATGAAGTGGAACGACATTTATTGGATATTTCAACCTTTTTTAACAAATCAAAAACTGAAAAATTGGGCGTGCAGAAATTTTTCAGCCCCCTTAAGTTAATACTTTGTAGCGCCACCTTTTGCTGCGATTACAGCTGTAAGTCGCTTGGGGTATGTCTCTATCAGTTTTGCACATAGAGAGACTGAATTTTTTTCCCATTCCTCCTTGCAAAACAGCTCAAGCTCAGTGAGGTTGGATGGAGAGCATTTGTGAACAGCAGTTTTCAGTTCTCGATTGGATTCAGGTCTGGACTTTGACTTGGTCATTCTATCACCTGGATATGTTTATTTTTGAACCATTGCATTGTAGATTTTGCTTTATGTTTTGGATCATTGTCTTGTTGGAAGACAAATCTCCGTCCCAGTCTCAGGTCTTTTGCAGACTCCATCAGGTTTTCTTCCAGAATGGTCCTGTATTTGGCTCCATCCATCTTCCCATCAATTTTAACCATCTTCCCTGTCCCTGCTGAAGAAAAGCAGGCCCAAACCATGATGCTGCCACCACCATGTTTGACAGTGGGTATGGTGTGTTCAGGGTGATGAGCTGTGTTGCTTTTACGCCAAACATAACGTTTTGCATTGTTGCCAAAAAGTTCAATTTTGGTTTCATCTGACCAGAGCACCTTCTTCCACATGTTTGGTGTGTCTCCCAGGTGGCTTGTGGCAAACTTTAAACGACACTTTTTATGGATATCTTTAAGAAATGGCTTTCTTCTTGCCACTCTTCCATAAAGGCCAGATTTGTGCAATATACGACTGATTGTTGTCCTATGGACAGAGTCTCCCATCTCAGCTGTAGATCTCTGCAGTTCATCCAGAGTGATCATGGGCCTCTTGGCTGCATCTCTGATCAGTCTTCTCCTTGTATGAGCTGAAAGTTTAGAGGGACGGCCAGGTCTTGGTAGATTTGCAGTGGTCTGATACTCCTTCCATTTCAATATTATCGCTTGCACAGTGCTCCTTGGGATGTTTAAAGCTTGGGAAATGTTTTTGTATCCAAATCCGGCTTTAAACTTCTTCACGACAGTATCTCGGACCTGCCTGGTGTGTTCCTTGTTCTTCATGATGCTCTGTACGCTTTTAACGGACCTCTGAGACTATCACAGTGCAGGTGCATTCATACAGAGACTTGATTACACACAGGTGGATTGTATTTATCATCATTAGTCATTTAGGTCAACATTCGATCATTCAGAGATCCTCACTGAACTTCTGGAGAGAGTTTGCTGCACTGAAAGTAAAGGGGCTGAATAATTTTGCACGCCCAATTTTTCAGTTTTTGATTTGTTAAAAAAGTTTGAAATATCCAATAAATGTAATTCCACTTCATGATTGTGTCCCACTTGTTGTTGATTCTTCACAAAAAAATACAGTTTTATATATTTATGTTTGAAGCCTGAAATGTGGCAAAAGGTCGCAAAGTTCAAGGGGGCCGAATACTTTCACAAGGCACTGTATATCTCTATTTTATGCGTGGGAATACTTTTGAACTGATTTTTTTTTAAATGAAATCACTTGGAGCACTTGCTGGTGTTTTTATAGTCTATTAGGTTAAACAATTGCAATTTTAAAAAATAAATATCTATATGACATTTCCAGAAAACTTGGGGTGGCCAAATAAAATCACACACAGGCCAAATTCATTCCACGGGCAGGCAGTTGGGGGACCCTGCAGTACAGTATCTGACCCCCAGTCGGTAGATTGAAAAAAACTTTTGGGATAGCTGGGGGGGTGCCAGCCAAGTTTAACTTCTTGTTATACCTTTTTTTTTTTTTTTTCTCACTCTCTCTCTCTCTCTCTCACCAGATCCTATACCTCCAGCATCGCAGAGGGACGATAAATCTCCCGGCGACAGCAACGAGTCCAAACTTCAGTGGACTAGAGGTCATCCTGTCTGGCTAGTTATCACCTGCTCTCTCCCTTCCCCCTCCTTGTCCTCCCTTCTCTCATCCTCCTCCCTGTCCCTCACACAGCGACCACCCCTCGACCTCCTACTTTGCTGCCCTGCTTCCTCCCCAGTTCCAGTCCGCTGGGACCTGGGCCTCCCTGCTGGATCACACTCCCCTCTGTGCGGTGCGGAGCCCCCAATGAGCCCTACTGACCTCTCCCCTCAGGGCCTACTGGGCCTCCCCTATACCAGGCTGCGGTTAACCCAGGGCTCTGCAATCTGATAGCATCACAGGCTGCACACGCTGTCAATAACTGCTGTGTTTTAACCTTTGCAAAGCATCTTTCAGAGCCTGTCAGATGCTGTCGTGAAACAGGCAATCTGATCATCTCCAATCCCATGCAAGCTTATAAAGGGTCTTGCCATCAAACCCCAATTTATAAAGGATCTTACCATCAAACACCAATTTATAAAGGATCTTACCATCAAACACCAACTTATAAAGGATCTTACCATCAAACACCAACTTATAAAGGATCTTACCATCAAACACCAATTTATGAAGGATCTTACCATCAAACACCATGTTGCCATATTTATCAGGACTGTAAATGTATTTGATCTGCCAGGTGATTGCTGTGTTCAGAGGGGATTCCCTCGCTACAATTGTCTTTTTATTTTACAACCCCTGCAAAGTATGTATGTTAGGTAGCTATGAAACGTTTGAAACTGTCTTCAAACAAATAATGTTTGCTGAATATAATTGCATAATACATTGCATGTTCTGTTGTTTTTGAGGAGAGAACATATTCGACCCTAATCTGTAAACTACACGGGGATGTTACAGTCTGAGAGCCAAAACAAGTGGGCAGATTGAGGGTAATCCATCTTCAGAACCACAGATTATACCAAGAGGGGGCTGCCAAAATAATCTGACGGATTGCTTAAAATACACTCTCCTGTTCTCACGGATCAGAGCTAAAATGTGATTTAAGGGGACAAACAGATCCAACGGTCCAGTGGTGAAATGGAAGACACTGTGCTCAGAAGGGAGTTATATATGATTCTAATATTGTAATGGACCACAAACTGTCAGAAACACAAAGTAGTCAGCAAAGAAGTAAAGTACCATAAATATCATTGCTCCATACTGTACAGATGTAGGACCTTAATTTGAGCCCGTTTGCTATAGCAGGAAAATAATCCTGCCGCAAGAGGAAATGTAAACTACTATGTGGATTATAATTCATTGACATTTGTGTAGGGGTTGATGCATTTTTCGTGAGGAAAAATCCAGTCTGTAGTTTAAATGGAAATTACAAATTACAATATAAACATCAAATACAATACAAGTTTTACATTTCCTGAAACAGCGTAATCAAATTAGGATCCTGTAGGATCTGTAGGTAAACTGACCCGTGACAATTTATAGGTCATGATTCGCCATGATTCCCAATTCGCAACATCAACCAAGATTTAGCGTCTGCTTCTTACTAAAAATACCTCTTTATTGCCCCCCCCCCCAAAAAAAAATCAACATGACTCTTAAAGTGGATTATACTTCTATAGCTCCATGTATGCTATTCACTGACTGTATAATGTGCATCATATGAGGGTCTGTCTGCCTCTGGCTCTCTCTCTCTCCCAGGCTGGTCCAGGCTGGTTTAAGTGAACAATCAGGTACAGCAGAGAGGACAGCACCTCACCAACAGCAGTCCTCCTACACAGCCTGTTGACTGGACAGAATGTTGGGGGAGAGGGAGAAGTAGTTTCTAATTCTCTGCTGAGGCACTACATCCAATCCAATTGAGGGTTTCCCTCCTGATAGCATGTGGGATTTTTAGATACATTTTTTTGTTGCTTTGTCTGCATGTATTTATTTGAGGTAACAGTAAAACCCATTGAGACGTTACGCTATTAAAGAAAAGAGACACGTACGTATGTAAGTGAGGAAGGTAAGGTGGACTTCCCAAGCCAGATAGTTTCCACACAGGGACAGCATAGGGACACCTGTGCCTGGGAAGGTTACCCTATCCTGCCTGTGCTGAGAGGAGATATCCTCCATCAACCTGCTGCAACTGCTGGGAGGAAACACCTGGGCTTACACCATCAGACTCACACACAAACACACACACACATACACACTAAACTGTCCTGGAAATCCTATCTGCCATTACATTTCTAAATCATAGTCTTGTTAAATTACATTTCTCGATCATAGTCTAATTGGTGTGGCTAACAGATCGTCTTATTCATCAGAATTACAGAACAGAGAAATCAGTGTTCTCAACACACTCGAAAGGTTTGAGTTAAAAGTCTATCCTTGATGCAATCAAAGTGGTTGAGTGCCTGGATGTTATCCAATAGGCATGATTACATCCCATCCTGCAAGACACAAACCTGAGAACAAGCCAGATGCTAAGATATCTAAGCCACCTGTCCATCAATAAAGGCCCTCCTTCTTTCAGCTCCTTGTCCTTTTCTGAAGCAGCCAAGCCCTCCGAAGCCAAACCTGCCCTCAGGGGGACTTGTAAATCTCAAATTAATCCAGAAGCCAAAGGTCAGATGCAATCTGGCTCTACTTGAGGTTTCACATCAATGTGACTACTAGTGGGAGTACCATGCAACAAGCACACAAAGTCTGACATCAACCAGACATATTATGAGAACAATCTAGCAAAGAGACATATAGCGCACAGAAGATCTAACTCATAAGCTAAAATGAGTCTGAGAATTGAATCTAGTGTTGGGGCATTTGTGTGCTACATCTCTATATTTACATCTGTGTGTGTGTTCAGTGTCTGCCTCGGCTGTGAATGCTTGAAGAAGAATAGGTTTGTGTTGCCCAGGGAAGTCATAAGATTGGGCGAGTAGCTTGAGGCAGAGCATTGTGTAGCGCTGTGAGCTGAGCAGGTTAAACTGGCACGAGAGAGAACCCTTTAATCTGGCCTGCTGTCTTTTTGTAGGCTGACAGATAATAGCGTTTAATGGGCTGACAGCCAACTGGCAGGCAGCCAGGCAGGCCACGCTCTCAGGTGCTCAGTTAGTAAGTCAGGGGGAGCTGACTGGGAGGAAGGCCACGTTCACCTGTCCAAATCCAACCCTGTTCTGTTTGCACAGAGCAGACACACTGTATGTGGAGCTCTTCATGTGTTCTATGGTAGTGCTGGTAGAGACTTAGCGAAGACAAGCTACGGCTGAGGTAAAATGTGGCTAATCATGCCTCAAGCTCATCTATCCACCAGCCGTCTTGTATGGATGCATTACCTCTGCCAGACAAGGTAAAGTTCCTCAAAAGAGGGAGAAGTAACTATCACAGTAAGAATCCTCTCTGGGGTATGACCTGGAGTTGTTGAGTTCACCCAGTGCAAATCTAGGCTTGTTATGGTAGGAGAGAGTGGGGTAAGTTGAGCTAAAGGGGTAAATTGAGCCATCCTTGTACACAAAATATATTAATCGATAAATATTTCGACCAAACATAATTTCATGGAGTCACGGAAAAAGTGGTAAGCAAGCTAGGTCCAAAAAAAAACGTGATTTTCCCCAAGTCAAATTAATTTAGTGTGTTAGACGTTTCAAGTAGATATTTTTAAGACTGTTTTGTACACCAGTTGGGGTCTCTATAAGTGTGAATATGAGGTCCTAAACCTAGCATGAAAGTGCATCCTTGTAGCTGTGTGGGCTAATATTGTCAAAATGGGGTAAGTTGTTGAGCCAATAGTCGAGCCAAGGGAAAGTTGAGCAAATGTTTCTATTTCCGTCACAGGCGTAGTAATGCAAGGCATTATCACTGGGATATGAGGTAACAACAGGGCCTAGCCTATGTTAATTTGTAGACGGCTTAACTTACCCTGTAGTTCTGCTAAGATAACACTTTTTTGGGACAAGCTAGGTTTTCAAAAACTGTCATTTTTACCTGAATTCTAATTATTTTCAGGGCTACACAACATCCTGAAATATATGTAGATATATTTGTTAAAAATAATACTATATTTCACGTGACAGAGGGATACCACTCTCCCTTAGTAGGCTATGCATTCAAATAGCCCAGAGTGAGATTCTAAATTAGCAGTGAACTCTTATGACCTCTCCTGACCCCCTAGTATGGCTAACAGTACTGTACCTGGGGCTGGTGCAGGATCGCTCCCGGTACATAACCCCTCCCCCACAGGTCCTGGAACAGTCCGACCACTCAAACCATCCTGACCACTGACCGTTGACAGCTCTCGGACCGTGGTCACCATACTTCACACACTGGCCTCGCCGACACCACTGTTGAAAGAGGAGAGAGAGATTGCGAGAGAGAGAGAGAGTGAGAGAGAGAGAGATAGAGAGAGAATGAGAGAGGGATAAAGATACATATAAAGAAAGAGAGGGAGAGAGAGAGAGAGAGAGAGAGAGAGAGCGAGAGAGAGATGAGGGGGAGGATGAGGGCGGGATGGGGAGAAAAAAAATGAAAATGTTGAGTTAGTATCGGTGGTAGGATCTTTGGCTTGCCCCAACGCTGAGGTTCCTGGTTTGGGTGAATGCCCAGCACCACACCTGGAGACCTAGGCCTATCTGAGCCAAACCACACACTCACACACATCACCACCTTTCTCTCTCTCCCACTATCATCTTTCACTGCGGAAAAAGAATAGGAGCCTTGTGTTCTTAGGGGACATTTAACAATGCACAAAACGCTCCTGCAGGTGTGTGCATATGTGGATTTGTGAGGGAACCTGTCTTTTGTGCTGGTGCTTGTACCTTGGGCATTTGTGTACGCGTCCCTGTGTGTGTTTTTACGTCTATGTGTGTTAAAACGCGTGTTACATTGAGTGATACTGATAGATGGAAATCCCTGTCTCCTTCCATCCCGTTCACGATGGGCAACATTGCCATGGAAACAGATGGTACACTTACCAGGTCAGTCCCACAGCTGGTGCCCTCGGCGGCGGGCATGAACTTGGTCTCACACCGGTGACCTGTCCTGTGGCACCACAGTGACTTACAGATGTCCTGCCGAGTGACCAGACATACCAAACAGTGAGTCCAGCATCTGCCTCCCCTCATCAGAACACTACAACACCAAAACCCCACTGCCATGGTTACAAACAATAACCCCCCCCCCATTTCCAAAAAAACTGTCAAAACCAATCATTGTATTCCCTGAAACACGCTATTCATGTATCTTTTATTCCTTCCCACAATGCAGCGGTAAGTATGGAGAGATGAGGCATTGGGAGCCAGGCAGTGGACCTGTGCCACGCTGGCGTGCTGCCCGATTGCATCTGGCAAACAGCTAGCGAGACCGGGGTTATGAGAGAGCTGGTCCCCCCGTGCTAATCTAGCTCTGCGGCAGACTGACTGGGCTAGTGTGCCACGGCCAGCCGTAAGGGCAGAGCACGCGGCTAATTAGCTCTCCTCTGCACCGTGCGAAACGACTGCAGAATCCCAACAGGGGGAAGAAACACAGGGAGGCAAACATCCCAAATCCTTGTTAATTAGGATGTGGAGTCACCTACGTCGAGGTTCAGGAGACGGGTTCAAACTTAGGGCTGGGGTTCAGGAGAACACAAAAGGTTGTATGGGGGCTATGCAATGGCTCAGCCTATACCATGAGCACTAATCCTACAGATGGACTGGTGTGGATGTTGATTTCCCACACACAACCTCCCTTTCTTGACCCGTTCCTTATTCATGCTGGATTTGCATGTCAATGCATGTCTTGTTGAATGTAGTATAGTGGAAGGTTAAAGAGGCCCATTCCCTTAGGGTTGTGTTCAAGTCTGTTGGACCCGTTTTGAATACTGTAATTGGAGGTTAAATACGGCTGTTTTGAACATATAATGGTTTGTGCCACAAAGATCATGCAAATGAGATAATACTGGGTTAAACCCTACCTATGTATCCCAGTAGCACACTTGTCAAACAGCTTCGTGCGACCCACTAACGAATGTGCCTTTCAGTGTCAGGTACCTTGACAAAGTCCAGGTTGCACAGTTTAGCCTTGGAGCCAAACTGCCACTTGCACTGTGTGTCAGCATCATAAAGCTGGCCTGGGAGCTTCTCTGGGTATTTATACTGCCCAATCTGCCTGGGCTCATCCACCAGACACGACGCTTGAGCTGTTCTGTGGAGTAAAACCAAGAAACACTGAACAGGACAGGGACCTATCATTAAAGACTAATAAACACAAACAGGTGCATGAGAACCACACTACATCATTACATGCATGGCAGCCATACCAGAGGATAATTTATAAGGCTTACCCAAGGAAGCGGCTGAGGTATTGGCGACTGCAGGCAGACCAGGAGAAGACCCCGTTGTTTCCTGCCAGGGTTGGAGACATGATGTTTCCTTCTGCTTTCCGACAAGGATTCCCCTCTCCATCATGGATCATCCCAAAACTGCCATAGAGACAGATCATTAAGAAGGAGAGAGAGAGAGCGAGAGAGAGAGCGAGAGAGAGAGAGAGAGAGACGGAGCGAGAGAGAGAGACAGAGAGAGAGAGAGAGAGAGAGAGAGAGAGAGAGAGAAAAAGAGAAAGAGAGACTGTTAATGTCCAACCTCAGGTCAGAACTCAACTGGTCAGGTCAGAACTCTTACCCTAGTAACCTTAAAACATTTTAGTTTTATAAAACTCGCTCCATGGAGTGTGATGGGTCACACGTTTCTAACATAGCCTCACGTTTTGGTTGAGAAACATATGTGTTATAAACAGGCATGTGTTGATACAGCATTAAAAACGCTTCGGTCGACCCTCCTACAGTACAGTACATTGCTGAGGTTCACTAGTCTGTGAAAGACGACGTCATCTATTTAGAAATGACATCTCCTCAATTTGTCAGTGATTAATGGTATTTGGCCTGGAAGTGGTTTTCATCTCAACAATGTGCAAATTCTGGGAATGATTTCTATTAATTTGACCAACGTGATTAAGCCATTGAAAATTACAGGAATTCTGACATGTTACCAGCTCGGCGTATTGAAGGAACAGCTTCTTTCCCGTTTGTGTTGAGAGAGTGCCAAGCAGACAAAGGGCTTTACCGTAATAATTCAAATCTCAAATGTCAAATATAAACAGCCTCTTATCTCGATGGAAACGTGTAAACACAAACCGAGCATACCCATCGCCTGTGGCACTTCATATGGTTTCACATGTTGTCATGGAGCAAATTAAGTGCTTTGCTAGCACAATGCTATTGTTTCGGTCTGCATATTTTTTTGCTTTAAATGGACTCCTCCTTCTTTGATGTGGCACTGTAAATTAAAGCCATCACGTCGCAACTATATAGTAACAAGTTCATTGCCTGTACCAGGTGTTCTCCTGTTCGCCTAAAATATATGCGGGTCTATTCTGCTCTATGTGAAGGTAAAGCTAATGGCTAGCGCTAATAGCGAGGGCATTGATGGACTTACTTGTGGCCTGATTCATGAGCGATGGTGAAAGCTAAGCCCAGTCCTGTGTCTTCATTAATCGTACAGCTCCGGTATTTACTACACATTCCACTTATAGGAGCAAAACCTGCAGAGATAAGCAGAGGAAGAGGGAGAAGGAGAGGAGGAGAGGTGTAAAGTTAGTGTTGTCGGGGAGATATCAGGCTCAAATATGTATTCATACAAAGCTACTATATCTATCTACAAAAACCGCCAGACAACATAACTGTTCTGGGAGAAGGAAGGCCGTAGGCAGTGTTACAAGACAAACTTTCTTTCTTTTTTTTTACTATCGCCAACCTCAAAAATTCAAATCCTGCTTTTAGAGTGAGCCAAGACTGCTGTTACATGGCAATAAATGCAGCCTTTACGGTTTAATTGGTCCACGGACAGCATGAACACTTTGTATAGTAGCATGAAGGCTGTGGGTTGTGTTACAAAGAGAATATTTAAATCAAGGCCTTGCTTGCTCCTCATACTGTACGTCCCAAAGTGCATACTTGTGGTTTAGGGCCATTGAGACTAATTAATTACAGTTGGCTGATGCTTCAGTTTTAACTGATCTGACAATGCTGCCAATCGTTCACACTATTGAAGAGAAGGACAGAACGGGATGGGTGTAAGATGTGTGTGGGTGTGTGCATGTATGTGTGTGTGTTAGTGCGTGCGCTCATGTATGCATGGCTATACTGTAAGTGTGTGTTTGTGAGTTTTGACAAGGGTGTATTTAGTGCAGGTGAAATCCCTTGCCGGAGGGAGTCCAGGCAGAGCATGTAGGATCCCGCCCACCCTGGAAGTGACCCCATGACCTCTGGTGCTGTCTAATCCCCCAGCAGCACCATGACTAAGGGCTCTAATCTCCAACAGGGTCCCTGGCTGACCTGCTTCACCCCCCACCCCCACCATCCCCCCTGGGGTGAGACCTTACCCAGGGTGTCACATGGCTCATTCTTCCAAGAGCAGATGTCCAGGCCGGTGAGGAGCACAGCATGGTCGTGGCGCTTCCCAATCAGGCCCGACTGCCACTGGCAGAAACTGTTGAGAGACTGGTCAGCGTGGTGGTTGATGGACAGGCCGAGCTGGGGAGGAGACAGAGAGGAAATAGATCATAAAGGGAGACTGGAGAATTCATGACATTGTGGAGGCTGACGATTTTATTGTCAGGCACTCAGATCGATGTGACTCACTGGATCTTGCTCTAGAAGAAGCAGGCTGACCACCACAATGTTGATATCAGTTCCGATGGTGCCGTCTTTGAAAAGGCTGGAAACCTAAAACATAACATTTTGGTTCAAATTAATCGTTGCTTAACATTTTGTGTGAAATAAATACATAAATCATGACATTCATTGTTGGTCAAGGATTAGGCCAGGGTTTTTCTTTAGGATAAAACCTACTTCGGGATATGTTACATGACTGATGACTGACTGACTGACTGTTGTCCCTCCCCTGCTCACCATGTTCATAACAGTGAGGACGTAGGTGGTGACATTCTCTCTGCCGTGTTTCTCCAGCATCTTCCTGTCTGCCACAACCAGTGTTTCCACATTCAGGCCCCCCACCTTGTTAGATGTGATGGGTGATCGCTTCGCCCTGCCTGGGAGCTCAAACTCATCAGGCATGACGAGACGATCCTCAGCAGGGGGCTTGGGAGTGTCTACAGAGATATGGTAGAGGGATAGAGGGCAGGTAGGGAGGGATAGAGATTTGAAGAGAGAGAAAGAGGAGACAGGGGGAAAAATGCTTTGAAAATGATCTCAAATGACAGCTCCTCCTTTTTCCTGGACCTTTCCCTGATAAGACCACGGGGCCGGCAGAGCGTTGAAAGAGCAGGAAATATTCAAAGTCTTTCACTCCTCAAGCAGCTTGCGTGTATTCATTTCAATAAAGACCAGCTACTTTATACCCTACACTATCTGAGCGCTTTTTCTTTCTAAGTACATTATACACATTACATCATAAACAATCAGTAGTGGGACATTTTGACCTTTATTTTATATTTGTTATTGCACTGTTATCGTTCTGTTTCTGTGATAAAACCACAATGCATGTCTCTCTACCAACTCTACTATCACTGTCCTGTGCAAACAGTCCCACGTGACTGTAATGTGTGTTTCTCATGTGAGCCAATCAAAGGCAGTCATAATAATAAGGAAGTTCCCTTACATACATTGCTTGCGGCGTCCACAGAAGTGTTGTCTCTGCAGCTTCCCGTGCTGGTCGTCATGGTGATGCTGATGATGGTGCTGCAGATATGGGTTGTCAGGTTGCGAGCTGTGGATAGATCCCTGGCCACCATGGACTTTGTGTTCAGCCGAGCGTTTGTAGACCACGTGTGGGTGGTGTCCACTCGGGGAGCTGTAGTTGTGCTCTGCAGCTAGGTGCTGGGGCAAGGGGGCGATGAAGTACTCCTCATCAGACATCCGGATCAGACCTGACTGGAGAGCACAGATACCCCTGGGCATTAGATGTATTCATCAACATTAAACATTCATTATGGGGGGATGAAGGTGAGAGTCGGGTCAGTAACAAGTCATGTAGATTGGCATGTGTTAAGGAATGGCGTAAGTAAGAGGTCTGTCAGCAGTTCTTGGATGGGCTGAAGGGACTGAAGGGACATAAAAATAGAGAGGAGATAGAGAGGAGTCATCTCAAACCAGACACAGACACAAGAAACCATGGGACAAGAGGCTGTCTCCTTAGGCGTTTCCTTAGGTCAGGCTCCCACAGGGATGTGACTTACTGTCTGTCAGGATGATAGAACAGGGTATCAGAGGTATTCTGGGGCAGCTGCTCCTCAACACAGGATTCCTAACCCAGAAGGGTAGTGGGTTCAGAGACCATCTAGCACCAACTTTTACACAGTAAAGGGGTTGCCGTGAATTTGACAGTAACTTACAGGCAGTTCAGTGGCAAGTAAAATTATGTATTTCATATTGCAGTACACCAACTGTAATATAAATATGGTATCAAAGCAAGTAATGTGTAACGACACACAGTACAATGCTGCAGAATTGACTGTATTATACTGTACAAAAGTCAATGCTACCGTAATCAGAATGAATGAGGGGAGGGGTTTGTATTTCACTGTAAAAATATGTATTTATGCATATTTGGTGTTTTATATCACTTGCCTTTCTTAGAGGCCTCAATAACAGCTTTCAAACTGGCAACTACAGGGCAAAACAGACCAAACGGACATGGCAAAACACTCAACCATTTAAGGTTCAAGACTTGCTGCCACTGCAATCTGTCCCCTATACATTTTAAATTGATGGGGTACTATAACCACATTGGAGTTAAATTTGTACAGCATTCTCACTCATGGGTGCAACAAATATAGCCTCTTACAAGGCATGCCTCAAAATATGTTAATGAGCCATTAACAACAATTCTATACACCCCAAAAGGTTTTTGGCGTTCCAAAAGATACGGTACCCAAAAGTGAAAACATGAAGCAGATCCAACTTTTTGGTCCTTTAAAAACCTGCTGTAAGTAAAATATTGTGTGCTATAGCTTGGAAAATAAATACAATGACAACATAATGTTTGTTTCCAACATTTGGGCTGTTTTCCTAAAGAAGTTAAATCCACTTCATGTTTTGTTTCCTTGCCACGATACTAACTAGTATTGCGATACTTGTATTGTCCCGGCCCTTGTATTGTAACGCCTGTCGTCGGAAGGAGTGGACCAAAGCGTGAAAAGTGTTCATTATCAAAAAACACTCGAAGAAAGTAACAAAACGAAAGCAAACAGTTCTGTCAGGAAACAGAGACTAAACAGAAAATAACTGCCCACAAAACACAGGTGGGGAAAAAGGCTACCTAAGTATGATTCCCAATCAGAGACAACAATAGACAGCTGCCTCTGATTGGGAACCACACTCGGCCAAAAACAAAGAAATAGGAAACATAGAATGCCCACCCTAATCCCACCCTGACCTAACCAAATAGAAAAATAAAACAGCTCTCTAAGGTCAGGGCATGACAAGTATTCTAGGAACAGTACCATTCTAAATACAGCAATTCTTTCCTCGTCCACAACACTTTCCCACCATAATTTGATGCACCATAATTTGAAGTAGGTAAAATGTTTGAATATTTTACAGCTGTTAATAACCCACAATACTGTATAAATTACAGTTTTCAGTTACAGCGTAGTTTACCTCTCAAACACGGCCATAGAAAAACTCCTGTGCACAACCTAAGTACTGCTAGTTGCCATGGATACAGCTGTCAGATACAGTGTAAAACATATAAAGTAGCATGATGCAAGACAGCTTTATAGATGATAGTGAGAGTGATAGTGAGAGCAGTCAGAGTGTAACTGGTAAAAGGTTGTTAGAGAAGTTCCTGACTAGTAGTGTCTAAAATGTTTGCAGGTCAACAGAAACAACAACCCAAAGTGAAAAAGTTCCTTTTGAACAGACCTCTGCCAGAAACTGTTCTTTAATTAATCAGCTCTTCATTTAAAGAAAAGAAAGCAAAGCAAAGAAAGCAATAAAGTGTTGAGACAACCTTTCGGAGACTGCCTGTAAAAACTCATTAAGGTGGGAGACCATTACTCTTCAAGCATCAGCATGGTCCTGTTGACGGAGCTAGCACTGGTTGGGACTGAATCAATTTGATTAGCGAAAAGAGCAGAACACAGCGGCATTCACTTTCCCTTTACATGTTAGAGGAGGGCCACGATGTATGAGATAGCCTCTCTATAGAACCCTGTCAGCAAGCCAACAACTGATTGAAAAGATCCAATATTGTCTCTTTGTCATCCTTCGAGGCAGATAGTTAGGCTTTTCTTCAACACTCTTCCCTGTGGTGCGTGTGTGTGTGCGTGTGCGCGCGTGTGTGTGTGTGTGTGTGTGTGTGTGTGTGTGTGTGTGTGTGTGTGTGTGTGTGTGTGTGTGTGTGTGTGTGTGTGTGTAGTTTGATGATTGCATGGAGCAATAGGTAGGGGAGAAAGGGGTTTAGGTTCAACTCAAAAGTGACAATATCCTTTCATAAATTAGGCAAAGGTCAATCAAGAACAGAACATAAGGCACCAAGCTACTGTAACACCTCTGAAAATGCATTTGACTTACTCACTAGTCAGGTTTCTGTCTATGGGCCATGTGCAACTGCTTCAGCACCAAGTCCTACATTTGGAAATCCATAGCAATATGATCAATCTTTGAAAGTTTGACATATAGATACAGAACACCTTTCCAATGAATAAAACATTTATAATACATCAACTGTAGGTTCCTTATTCATACCATCACACTATATGGAGGTGTAAAATATTATTTCAAACATCACCACAGGCTGACAGTTTTATTTATACTGAAAATAAATATAAACGCAACATACAACAATTTAAACGATTTTACTGTTCCCGTTCATATTGTCACACCCTGATCTGTTTCACCTGTCTTTGTGCTTGTCTCCACCACCCTCCAGGTGTCGCCCATCTTCCTAATTCTCCCCAGTGTATTTATACCTGGATCGATGGGAGGCTTCGAGGAAGTAGGAGGGAGAGGGAATCTGTGCCCTGTCGCCCTTGTTCGACCTTGATTCCCACCTTGCCTCCGAAGAATCCCGGAGACCCCGAAGTCTACATGTACGAGTGAACCTGACGTCACCTGAGTTCTCTCTGGAATCACAGAGGGCTGCCGAGGACTCCTTCGGAGTCCAGGCACCTGGGCAGGGCTAGATTGACTCTTGCTGAGCACTTATGGCGACTCCACACCCAGAGTTGTCTATATTGTGGAGCTACGGGACATTTCGTAGCTACCTGCACA
The DNA here is from genome assembly GCF_057628025.1 of Oncorhynchus mykiss. Taxonomy (NCBI): domain Eukaryota; kingdom Metazoa; phylum Chordata; class Actinopteri; order Salmoniformes; family Salmonidae; genus Oncorhynchus; species Oncorhynchus mykiss. The sequence continues at coordinate 10,622,521 of NC_143047.1, forward strand.
TTAAAAACCCAGGCTCATCAAGAAGGGGCAAGTACTCTGGTGGACCATATGGATAACTTTCCTCTCCCCTTTCCATGCCATCCTGCTGTGGGGGAATCAGTCGAAATCTCTTCGGGTACTCATCGACTCTGGGGCCGATGAGAGTCTTTTGGACGCTAACCTGGCATCCGAGCTGGGCTTCCCCACACAGCCCCTCTCCATTCCATGGATGTTAGAATGCTGGACCTGCGCTCTTTAGGCCGGGTCACTCACAATACCACTCCCATCAACCAGGGAACCACAGCGAGGCATTCCAATTTATGCTGATTAAGTCTACTCAGGTTCCTGTGGTATTGGGATTCTCTTGGCTCCAAAGACATAATCCCATCATAGACTGAACTGCTGGTGCCATTATGGGCGCCACGGCCATTGTCTGACGTCAGCGCAGCCTGCCCAGGGACGTCTTTCTGTGGGCTCGGTAGTTGCCCCAGACCTCTCCGCCATTCTCGCGTATCCCAAGTACCAGGACCTCTGGGAGGTTTTCAGTAAGGCCCAGGCCACTTCACTTGCTCTGGCACTGACCCTACAGCTCTTTTTTGTGGAGAAGGGCAAACCCTGCGCCCATGCATCGACTACCAGGGCCACAATGACATCACGGTGAAGGACCGCTACCCGCTACCACTCATCGCCTCGGCCAACTGCCTTCAACATGACCAGTGGCCACTACGAATATCTGGTCATGCCATTTGGACTTACTACCTGCTGTGTTCCAGGCCCTGGTTAATGACGTTCTCCGCAACATGCTGAACCGGTTTGTTTTTGCTTCAGATGTAGGAGTGGGGCTGTCCTGTCCCAGCATTCTGCCCTGGACCTCAAGTTACATCCCTGCGCCTTCTTCTCCCATTGCATCAATGCCACGGAGAGGAACTACGATGTGGGGAATCGTGAAGATGGCGTTGGAGGGGTGAAAACGTTGGTTGGAGCGGGGAGAACATCTGTTCATTGTGTGGACGGACCACAAGAACCTGGAATATCTCCGCAACGCCATGCATCTCAATTACAGGCAAGCTGGGTGGGCCCTGCTTTTCACTCGGTTAAACCTCTCCCTCTCCTACTGACCAGGATCCAAGAACATCAAGCTGGATACGCTGTCAGGCCGATATAGCCCCATGGCTACACCCTCGGACCCCGAGACCATCCTTCCACCTCGTGTCTGGCGACTTTATTCAGCTGGGAAATGGGGAAGCAGGTCCGTGAGGCACAGTGTTCCCAGCCTGACACTGTCGACTCCTCGGTCCTGTGGTGAGCCCACTCCACCAGGCTTGCCTGCCACCCGTGATCCCGTCAGACCCTGGCCTTTGTGTGGCAACACTTTTGGTGGCCTTCCATGGTCCCGAACGTCTCTGTGTTCGTTGCCACCTGCACGGTATGTACGCAGAACAAGACACCTTGGCAAGTTCCGGGTGGTTTTCTTCAACCACTTTCTGTCCCTCACCGTCTCTGGTCTCACATATCCCTGGACTTCGTCAAGGGTCTTCCCCCGTCTAAAGGCAACACCACCATCATGACAGTGGACCGGTTTTCCAAAGCCGCCAACTTCATTACTCTCCCCAAGCTACCCTCTGCCAAAGAGATTGCCCAGCTCATGGTTCAGCACTTCTTCTGTACCCATGGACTCCCGGTGGTATGGTCTCCGGTGGGGGCCCTCAGTTCTCATCCCGGTTCTGGAAGGCGTTCTGCACGCTCACTGGGTCGTTGGGCCAGCCTGTCCTCCGGTTTCCACCCGCAGTCCAACAGCCAGCTGGAGCGAGCCAATCAAGAACTGGAGATGACTCTTCACTGCCTTGTCTCCACCAAACCCAACTACCTGGAGCCAGCAACTTGTGTGGGTTGAATACACCCTCCACGCACAGTACTGCTCTTGCACTCATTACCTGTATTAACTGCACCTGTTTGAACTCGTTACCTGTATAAAAGACACCTGTCCACACACTCAATCAAACAGACTCCAACCTCTCCACAATGGCCAAGACCAGAGAGCTGTTTAAGGACATCAGGGATAAAATTGTGGACCTGTACAAGGCTGGGATGGGCTACAGGACAATGGGCAAGCAGCTTGGTGAGAAGGCAACAACAGTTGGCGCAATTATTAGAGAATGGAAAAAGTTCAAGATGATGGTCAATCACCCTCGGTCTGGGGCTCCATGCAAGATCTCACCTCGTAGGGCATCAATGATCATGAGGAAATTGAGGGATCAGCCCAGAACTACACGGCAGGACCTGGTCAATGATCTGAAGAGAGCTGGGACCACAGTCTCAAAGAAAACCATTAGTAACACACTACACCGTCATGGATTAAAATCCTGCAGCGCACGCAAGGTCCCCCTGCTCAAGCCAGCGCATGTCCAGGCCCATCTGAAGTTTGCCAATGACCATCTGGATAATCCAGAGGAGGAATGGGAGAAGGTCATGTGGTCTGATGAGACAAAAATAGAGCTTTTTGGTCTAAACTCCACTCGCCGTGTTTGGAGGAAGAAGAAGGATGAGTACAACCCCAAGAACACCATCCCAACCGTGAAGCATGGAGGTGGAAACATCATTCTTTGGGGATGCTTTTCTGCAAAAGAGACAGGACGACTGCACCGTATTGAGGGGAGGATGGATGGGGCCATGTATCGTGAGATCTTGGCCAACAACCTTCCCTCAGTAAGAGCATTGAAGATGGGTCGTGGCTGGGTCTTCCAGCATGACAACGACCCGAAACACACAGCCAGGGCAACTAAGGAGTGGCTCCGTAAGAAGCAACTCAAGGTCCTGGAGTGGCCTAGCCAGTCTCCAGACCTGAACCCAATAGAAAATCTTTGGAGGGAGCTGAAAGTCCGTATTGCCCAGCGACAGCCCTGAAACCTGAAGGATCTGGAGAAGGTCTGTATGGAGGAGTGGGCCAAAATCCCTGCTGCAGTGTGTGCAAACCTGGTCAAGAACTACAGGAAACGTATGATCTCTGTATCAGTGTATCAAATACTTGTTCTCCCCACTGTAGATTTTTTAATTAAAATAACTTTAGATCATTAGCCCCTCGGCTGTTCATCTTCTTTTTCCCCGTACCCTCCGTATTCATCCCACTTTTCATGTGTCTAGGATTAAACCTATGTCTCACAGCCCTTTGTGTCCTGTTCCCAGGCCCACCCCTCTCCCCTATCTCATCGTGGGCCAACTGGCGTACACGGTGAGGCACCTCCTGAAGGTTCGACCGCGGGGAAGGGGATTCCAGTAGCTGGTTGACTGGGAGGGTTATGGCCCGGAGGGGAGGTGCTGGGTCCCCATATTGGACATCCTGGACGCAGGCCTCAGTTCCAACGCCGGCACCCTGGTCAACCAGTTATGTGCCCAGGTAGGAAACCAGATGGCGCCCCTGGAGGGGGGGGGGGGGTTACAGTCACACCCTGATCTGTTTCACCTGTCTTTGTGCTTGTCTCAACCCCCCCTCCAGGTGTTGCCTATCTTCTTCATTATCCCCAGTGTATTTATTCCTGTGTTCTTTGTTTGTCTATTGCCAGTTCGTGTTGTCTTGTCAGGTCTTACCCGTGTTTTCCCATCTTCCTGCTTTCTCAAGTTCTGTTTCCTAGTTTCCCCGGTTCTGACCGTTCTGCCTGCCCTGACCCCGAGCCTTATCTTGGCAAAGGAGAAATGCTCACTGACAGGGATGTTAAAACTTATTGGTGTCAGGGGGCAGTATTTTCACATCCGGATGAAATGCATGCCCAAATTCAACTGCCTGCTACTCATCCTCAGAAGATAATATATGCATATTATTGGTATATAGTATATATTATATTTTATATATTTTATATATATATATATATATATATACTAGATTTGGATAGAAAACTCTCTGAAGTTTCTAAAACTGTTTGAATCATGTCTTTGAGTATAACATAACTTATTTAGCAGGCGAAACCCCGAGGACAAACCATTCAGATAAAACAAAATTGAGGTCACTCTCTTTTCAATGGGTTTTCATTGGGAATCCAGATTTTTTAAATTTATTTTATTTTATTTTATTTTACCTTTATTTAACTAGGCATGTTAAGGTGCGTGAATGAGGACCCAAAAGCGAATTAACGTAAACAGAGCTTCTTTAATAACAAAACAAACGTAGGCTCAGATGGACCGGCAGATTCCGACAGGACAGGACAAGGTTGCAGCAAACATGACAATAGTCTGGTTCCGGCATGAATAACACTAACAAGAATCCGACAAAGACAGAAACAAAACAGAGAGAGATATAGAGGACTAATCAGAGGGAAAAAGGGAACAGGTGGGAAAAGGGGTGACGAGGTAGTTAGGAGGAGACAAGGAACAGCTGGGGGAAAGAGGGGGAGAAAAGGTAACCTAATAACGACCAGCAGAGGGAGACAGGGTGAAGGGAAAGGACAGAAACAAGACACAACATGACAATACATGACAGTACCCCCCCACTCACCGAGCGCCTCCTGGCGCACTCGAGGAGGAAACCTGGCGGCAACGGAGGAAATCATCGATCAGCGCACGGTCCAGCACGTCCCGAGAGGGAACAAAAACTCCTCTCCTCAGGACCGTACCCCTCCCAATCTACTAGGTACTGATGACCACGGCCCCGAGGACGCATGTCCAAAATCCTACGGACCCTGTAGATGGGTGCGCCCTCGACAAGGATGGGGGGGGGGGGAAGACGAGCGGGGGCGCGAAGAACGGGCTTGACACAGGAGACATGGAAGACCGGGTGGACGCGACGAAGATATCGCGGAAGAAGAAGTCGAACTGCGACAGGATTAATGATCCGAGAAATACGGAACGGACCAATGAACCGCGGGGTCAACTTGCGAGAAGCGGTCTTAAGGGGAAGGTTCTGAGTGGAGAGCCAAACTCTCTGACCGCGACAATATCTAGGACTCTTAGTTCTACGCTTATTAGCAGCCCTCACAGTCTGCGCCCTATAACGGCAAAGTGCAGACCTGACCCTCTTCCAGGTGCGCTCGCAACGTTGGACAAAAGCCTGAGCGGAGGGGACGCTGGACTCGGCGAACTGAGATGAGAACAGCGGAGGCTGGTACCCGAGGCTACTCTGAAAAGGAGATAGCCCGGTCGCAGACGAAGGAAGCGAGTTGTGGGCGTATTCTGCCCAGGGGAGCTGTTCTGACCAAGACGCAGGGTTGCGAAAAGAAAGACTGCGTAAGATGCGACCAATAGTCTGATTGGCCCGTTCTGCTTGACCGTTAGACTGGGGGTGAAAGCCGGAAGAGAGACTGACGGAAGCCCCAATCAAACGGCAAAACTCGTCTGACGGAAGGCCATGAATTCTGAAAACATTCTCGATGATGATTTGTGCCGTCTCTTTAGCAGAAGGAAGTTTAGCAAGGGGAATAAAATGAGCCGCCTTAGAGAACCTGTCGACAACCGTAAGAATAACAGTCTTCCCCGCTGACGAAGGCAGTCCGGTGACAAAATCTAAGGCGATGTGAGACCACGGTCGAGAGGGAATGGGAAGCGGCCTGAGACGGCCGGCAGGAGGGGAGTTACCGGACTTAGTCTGCGCGCAGACCGAACAAGCAGCCACGAAGCGACGCGTGTCATGCTCCCGGGTGGGCCACCAAAAGCGCTGGCGAATGGAAGCAAGCGTACCCCGAACGCCAGGGTGGCCGGCTAACTTGGCAGAGTGAGCCCAATGAAGAACGGCCAGACGAGTAGGAACGGGAACGAAAAGAAGGTTCCTGGGGCAAGCGCGCGGCGACGGAGTTTGAGTGAGTGCTTGCTTTACCTGCCTCTCAATTCCCCAGACAGTCAACCCGACAACACGCCCCTCAGGGAGAATCCCCTCGGGGTCAGTGGAGGCTACTGAAGAACTGAAGAGACGAGATAAAGCATCAGGCTTGGTGTTCTTAGAGCCCGGACGATAAGAAATCACGAACTCGAAACGAGCGAAAAACAGCGCCCAGCGCGCCTGACGCGCATTAAGTCGTTTGGCAGAACGGATGTACTCAAGGTTCCTATGGTCAGTCCAAACGACAAAAGGAACGGTCGCCCCCTCCAACCACTGTCGCCATTCGCCTAGGGCTAAGCGGATGGCGAGCAGTTCGCAGTTTCCCACATCATAGTTACGTTCCGACGGCGACAGGCGATGAGAAAAATACGCGCAAGGGTGGACCTTGTCGTCAGAGAAGGAGCGCTGAGAAAGAATGGCTCCCACGCCCACCTCTGACGCGTCAACCTCGACAATGAACTGTCTAGAGACGTCAGGTGTAACAAGGATAGGTGCGGATGTAAAACGATTCTTGAGGAGATCAAAAGCTCCCTGGGCGGAAACGGACCACTTAAAGCACGTCTTGACAGAAGTAAGGGCTGTGAGAGGAGCTGCCACCTGACCGAAATTACGGATGAAACGACGATAGAAGTTCGCGAAGCCGAGAAAGCGCTGCAGCTCGACGCGTGACTTAGGGACGGGCCAATCAATGACAGCTTGGACCTTAGCGGGATCCATCTTAATGCCTTCAGCGGAAATAACAGAACCGAGAAATGTGACGGAGGAGGCATGAAAAGAGCACTTCTCAGCCTTCACAAAAAGACAATTCTCTAAAAGGCGCTGGAGGACACGTCGAACGTGCTGAACATGAATCTGGAGTGACGGTGAAAAAATCAGGATATCGTCAAGGTAAACGAAAACAAAGATGTTCAGCATGTCTCTCAGGACATCATTGACTAATGCCTGAAAGACAGCTGGAGCGTTAGCGAGGCCGAAAGGAAGAACCCGGTATTCAAAGTGCCCTAACGGAGTGTTAAACGCCGTCTTCCACTCGTCCCCCTCCCTGATGCGCACGAGATGGTAAGCGTTACGAAGGTCCAACTTAGTGAAAAACCTGGCTCCCTGCAGGATCTCGAAGGCTGAAGACATAAGAGGAAGCGGATAACGATTCTTCACTGTTATGTCATTCAGCCCTCGATAATCTATGCAGGGGCGCAGGGACCCGTCCTTCTTCTTAACAAAAAAAAACCCCGCTCCGGCGGGAGAGGAGGAGGGGACTATGGTACCGGCGGCAAGAGCTACAGACAAATAATCTTCGAGAGCCTTACGTTCGGGAGCCGACAGAGAGTATAGTCTACCCCGGGGGGGGAGTGGTTCCCGGAAGGAGATCAATACTACAATCATACGACCGGTGTGGAGGAAGAGAGGTGGCCCTGGACCGACTGAACACCGTGCGCAGATCGTGATATTCCTCCGGCACCCCTGTCAAATCACCAGGCTCCTCCTGTGAAGAAGAGACAGAGGAAACAGGAGGGATAGCAGACATTAAACATTTCACATGACAAGAGACGTTCCAGGAGAGGATAGAATTACTAGACCAATTAATAGAAGGATTATGACAAACTAGCCAGGGATGGCCCAAAACAACAGGTGTAAAAGGTGAACGAAAAATTAAAAAAGAAATGGTTTCGCTATGATTACCAGAAACAGTGAGGGTTAAAGGTAGCGTCTCACGCTGAATCCTGGGGAGAGGACTACCATCCAAGGCGAACAAGGCCGTGGACTCCCTTAACTGTCTGAGAGGAATGTCATGTTCCCGAGCCCAGGTCTCGTCCATAAAACAGCCCTCCGCCCCAGAGTCTATTAAGGCACTGCAGGAAGCTGACGAACCGGTCCAGCGTAGATGGACCGACAAGGTAGTGCAGGATCTTGAAGGAGAGACAGGAGTAGTAGCGCTCACCAGTAGCCCTCCGCTTACTGATGAGCTCTGGCTTTTACTGGACATGAAGTGACAAAATGACCAGCAGAACCGCAATAGAGACAGAGGCGGTTGGTGATTCTCCGTTCCCTCTCCTTAGTCGAGATGCGGATACCTCCCAGCTGCATAGGCTCAGCACCCGAGCCGGCAGAGGAAGATGGTAGTGATGCGGAGAGGGGGGCAACGGAGAACGCGAGCTCCTTTCCACGAGCTCGGTGACGAAGATCAACCCGTCGCTCAATGCGAATAGCGAGTTCAATCAAGGAATCCACGCTGGAAGGAACCTCCCGGGAGAGAATCTCATCCTTTACCTCTGCGCGGAGACCCTCCAGAAAACGAGCGAGCAAAGCCGGCTCGTTCCAGCCACTGGAGGCAGCAAGAGTGCGAAACTCAATAGAGTAGTCTGTTATGGATCGATTACCTTGACATAGGGAAGACAGGGCCCTGGAAGCCTCCTCCCCAAAAACAGATTGATCAAAAACCCGTATCATCTCCTCCTTAAAGTCCTGATACTGGTTAGTACACTCAGCCCTTGCCTCCCAGATTGCCGTGCCCCACTCACGAGCCCGTCCAGTAAGGAGAGATATGACGTAGGCGACACGAGCAGTGCTCCTGGAGTAAGTGTTGGGCTGGAGAGAAAACACAATATCACACTGGGTGAGGAACGAGCGGCATTCAGTGGGCTCCCCAGAGTAACACGGCGGGTTATTGATTCTGGGCTCCGGAGATTCGAAAGCCCTGGAAGTGGCCGGTGGATCGAGGCGGAGATGGTGAACCTGTTCTGTGAGGTTGGAGACTTGGGTGGCCAGGGTCTCAACGGCATGTCGAGCAGCAGACAATTCCTGCTCGTGTCTGCCTAGCATCGCTCCCTGGATCTCGACGGCTGAGTGGAGAGGATCCGAAGTCGCTGGGTCCATTCTTGGTCGGATTCTTCTGTTAAGGTGCGTGAATGAGGACCCAAAAGCGAATTAACGTAAACAGAGCTTCTTTAATAACAAAACAAACGTAGGCTCAGATGGACCGGCAGATTCCGACAGGACAGGACAAGGTTGCAGCAAACATGACAATAGTCTGGTTCCGGCATGAATAACACTAACAAGAATCCGACAAAGACAGAAACAAAACAGAGAGAGATATAGAGGACTAATCAGAGGGAAAAAGGGAACAGGTGGGAAAAGGGGTGACGAGGTAGTTAGGAGGAGACAAGGAACAGCTGGGGGAAAGAGGGGGAGAAAAGGTAACCTAATAACGACCAGCAGAGGGAGACAGGGTGAAGGGAAAGGACAGAAACAAGACACAACATGACAATACATGACAAGGCAAGTCAGTTAAGAACAAATTCTTATTTTCAATGACGGCCTAGGAACAATGGGTTAACTGCATGTTCAGGGGCAGAACGACAGATTTGTACCTAGTCAGGTCGGGGATTTGAACTTGCAACCTGAACTTGCAGTTCCTACCGCTTCCACTGGATGTCAACAGTCTTTAGAAATTGGTTAAGGTTTTTTCTTTGTGTAATGAAGAAGTAGCCCTGTTCAGAACGAGGGGCACTTCAAGTGTACTGTTAGATAGAGGCGAGTGACCAGAAAGCTAGCTACTGTTTGTTTTTCTCCTGTATTGAACACAGATCATCCCGTCTACAATTTTATTGATTATTTACGTAAAAAAATAACTAAAGTTGGGCCTCCCGGGTGGTCTAGACCACTGCATCGCAGTGCTAGCTGTGCCACCAGAGACTCAATTGGCCTAGCATTGTCCGGGTTAGGGAGGGTTTGACCGGTAGGGATATCCTTGTCTCATCACGCACCAGCGACTCCTGTGGTGGGCCGGGCGCAGTGCACCCTAACCAGGTCGCCAGGTGCACGGTGTTTCCTCCGACACATTGGTGAGGCTGGATTCCGGGTTGGATGCGCGCTGTGTTAAGAAGTAGTGCGGCTTGGTGGGTTGTGTTTCAGAGGACGCATAGCTTTCAACCACGAAATTGTGGAGAAAAGGGGGTAAAATTCAACAACAACAAAAAATACCTAAAGTTGTATTACAAAAGTAGTTTGAAATGTTTTGGCAAAGTTTACAGGTAACTTTTGAGATATTTTGTAGTCACGTTGCGCAAGTTGGAACCGGTGTTTTTCTGGATCCAACTCGCCAAATAAATGGACATTTTGGATATATATCGACGGAATTAATCGAACAAAAGGACTATTTGTGATGTTTATGGGACATATTGGAGTGCCAACAAAATTAGCTCGTCAAAGGTAAGACATGATTTATATTTTTATTTCTGCGTTTTGTGTCGCGCCTGCAGGGTTGAAATATGCTTTCTCTCTTTGTTTACGGAGGTGCTCTCCTCAGATAATAGCATCGTTTGCTTTTTTTGGCTGGATTCACAACAAGTGTAGCTTTAATTTGGTATCTTACATGTGTGATTTCATGAAAGTTGGATTTTTATAGTAATTTATTTGAATTTGGCGCTCTGCATTGTCACTGGCTTTTGGCCAGGTGGGCGTCCCACATATCCCAGAGAGGTTTTAACAAACTTGCGCACAACATTTGAGAGAAATAAGTTTTTGTGCATATATGAACATTTCTAGGAACTTTAATTTCAGCTCATGAAACATGGGACCAACACTTCACATGTTGCGTTTATATTTTTGTCCAGTGTAGTTTTGAATGAGTTCAAGTTGTGCAATTTGCAACAGCACTTTAGTTTAAGGTTTGCAATATAAGACAAGAACACAGTTAACATTAATCTGGCAGCCACGACTGCATCCAAGACGTTCTAGAAGAGTTTGCTGTGCTGTGATAGCCATGAAATGTGTCGTGTTGCTGTAGAATGAAGAGGCTTGTGGGTTTGGTTTATTCCGCCTGGCAGAGCGACCAGACAGACAGGCTGATAAACACCCTGGCCTCTGACAGGCAATCAGTTCACTACTGTGGATGTTCATGTCAGCAGGGAAAGAGAGCGTTAGACAGCGCTGGTAAGCAGGATGTATCCACCTGGCCTCATCCACTGTGAGTTACAAACAGAGGAATAATGGTGAAATGGACTCTGTAAGCATTGGCAGACTAGGGGAAAAAAATATGTATTTTCTTTTGGTCAGCACTACTATATTATTATGTATTGCCTAGTCATTCGTTTATGTGATGATGTGATTTCATGAGACAGAGAAAGAACTGAGTGAAGAGAGGTGAATGAAGAAAAATGAATTCCTTTTTCTTTGGTTTCCCCAAACCTCTGTCCTTTCTCTAATTTGATGACCAAGTTAAGCAGTTCATTCCACTCTCTGACCATGTCCGAGATCGTTGACTAGAGTGCTGAACCTCACACATTCCGTCTGGCCATGGAATAACATTTAATCTCACCCCCTACTCCCCAAATCCAGCTCAAATAGCTGTGCATTGTCATCCACACCCCCCAAACCCCTCACACCCCATGACCCTGTCCATTCTCTATGTGTGACACCCACCTCCCCCTTCACCCTCCTGATCCACATTTCCCCAGACTAGCAGGTGGCAAAGTAAACATATGCGCACAAAGGGGGAGCCATGCAGAAGCTCTTGTTGTGAAAACAGTGGCGGGCCATGGCAGACTGCCACCATGCACAGGCATCCGCTCCCAGACTCCCACCTCCTGGGACAGGACAGGGGGACAACGGGGGCACTCTGGGGAGGCCAAGTCCACCATAATCCCATCCATCTCTCTTCCCCCAGGACCTGACAGAACCACCAAACCACCTCGTATCGCTCATTCCTCCCCCGATGAGGATCAAAAGGCCCTGTGTGTGACCCAGGGGCTCTTGTCAAACTTGGTTCTGTTTCTCCCATGATAGTAATGGGCAGTAATGGCTTCGGGCGTCCGTCGATGTCTGTCAGCCTCGTTCTCTGTGTTGCTCCAGTGCTTTGTTGAGGCAGAGTGATTTCTCTTTCCGACTGATGGGTTTCAATCAAAGGGGGTTTACACTAAATGCAGTGACGTCTATTTTGGCCTAGCCACCGGGGTACCTTGTGTGCCTTGCCTTCCTGTGTCACATTTTCCTCCTTGTTCTCTAACGTGACTTCGGCAGAGCCCCACAGGCCTTAGAAAACTGTGTCCAGACAGAGAGAGAATAACCATACGGGATGTCTTCAGCACAGCTGGGCAGCCAGGACTGTGAACCAACCTTAGCTAGCCCCCGACACAGGCCATAATCTAGGAGTAGACAGTGTGAGGACAGAGAGCAAGAAGACACTGACAAACATGGTGAGGATACACAATGCTATACTGGATTTAGAAACATTCCACTGGCTTAATAGCCACAAGACTTGAGTGCAACCCTCACTGTCATTTCATTACACTTTTCCACTGCACTGTAAAGATCTGGCAGCCGGGTCAGTCTGGTGCCTGCTCCAGCCCTTTGAACTGACGAGTTTAGGGATCTCACCAACTAACTCACAGCACACTGTCAAGCAATATAGGCCTATGCATGGATATATGGATGCTATTTGTATAAATCTCTGCTATGCGTTTCATCAATAAAGATATTATATTTTCTGCAATTTTTTGCAGTGGTGATAGTAGTAGTAGTTCCTCCCAGATGAGCCCATTTTTAACATTTGCATATGTTTTGTACAGCTACCATGGACTCCATTTTTAACATTTGCATATGTTTTGTACAGCTACCCTGGACTAAGCTTGTGACATTAACAAATCTGTCAGCGACAGAATCACTCACACAGACTGAAACTGTAAAAGAGACAAAGATGGAGGTGACAAAGAACCTCTTCCAGGTTCTAACCTATATCTGTGTACAGTCTGTTAGCATATTAGCCTGGAATCTCGCTAGCCACTTCCTGTTGTAATGTGCCCCCCCCCCCCTTTAACCCACAACAAAGTTAACCAACACCCTGGAGCAAATCCACTGTTAGCTAGCTAGCGCTTCCCATTGTCTGCCAACCCCACCCACCACCTCACACTCAATTATCACACATGTATTCCATTTGTCTCAGAAACATACCACACTTTTCTATAAAATATCTAATAACATCTTCCAGCAGTTAGCAGTATGCTTGATAATGGGAGGAAATTGATTCCATCTGTCGAGATGTGGTGTGTCTCTCTTCTTGTTCTGCCTGAAATGTATGTGAGAGTCCTGCGAAGACTAGCAGAACTGTAAGATGAAATCAACATGCAAAGAAAGGGACAACATGCAAAGAAAACATAAACATACTTGTAGCCATAAAATATCAGTCATATCAGATACTAATACCTCAATGTACTGTATTTTTTCGGGCAAAACATTTAATACATGTTTTGTTATGTATAGTGCTATGAAATGGATGTTATTCACGATAACATATATCATCTGAAAAGTACTTGAGATGTATTGAATTTCACAGGGAGTAGAGAGACACCAGGTCCTCAGACTTCAGGGAAAGCTGGCATATTGATGTGGCAGACCTCTAGTGATCTCCTTAAATGTACACTTGTAAGAGTTACACAGATTAGAGGGAGATGTCCTCTGTTCAACGCCAGTCTATTTCTCCTCAGACCTGCAGACATCAGACGACCCCCCCACACACACATGGTTACTCTGAGTAGACAGTTTTCCGAACCCAACAGTCTACATGTCGGGAGTTAGCTAACACACCGATGGTCTCAGAGGACTTCCCTATGGAAGCTATTACGACATGACTTTGCTTTTGCTTTCATGTGGTTTTCCGAGGCCTGTGACTACAAACTGTAACCTTACACATTTCGGCCATGCATGTTTTCAGTGTTAGTACGGGACACAATTTATAGCTCGTTCCTTAGGGTCTGTCGCGGGGGAAAATGTAATTAGCTTGTCTTTGTGTAAACTGTAGCTGCTTTTAAGGCTCCCAGCCATGACATTATATTTTTAAGTTAGTAAGCGCTTACATGCCGTTAAAGACTGGGAGAGATGTGTGAGAAACTCAAAGCCAGTGATTATAAAGCCTTAAAACACATCTGCACTCCAGCTCAGCGTTACATGTGACCACAGTGTCGGTGGATGCAGACCAGAGCATCCACATCACTCAGCTTCTGTCAGCTATGGTAAAAGGACACAGGCCATTATCAGTCCAAAATACAGCCCACGTCTGTGTGAGCGGTCTATGTCTCCATGTCTATCATTCGACCTGGCCCATAATGATTTGAGTTTGCCTCAGCGTTAGCCTAGAGCATTCCACAGAGTGTGTGGCGTCACTAATTGCCTTTAAAGAGCATAGACACCCACTGAGCAGCCCTTGTTCTCCAAATAAAGCAGAGGTGGGCCTGGAAACACCATGGCTAATGATGTTATACAGCCCCCTTATCAGCTGAATCGAATGGGCAAGGTTCAACTCATTTTCCTGTCAGACCAGTTGGGACCAAGCAACTTCCTCTGACAGTGGATGATGACTCTGCATGTGGCCAAATTGGGAAGTCCACTATTTCTGGCACTCAGTCACTCCCATTGGGGGGAAAAGAGAAATTGATAGAATCTTAAAGTAAATATGGGATATACTGTATATGGTTCTGTGTTCAATTTAGCTAACACCTTTACTATTACCATTTCCAGTACCCTGCCCTAAACCACAGACATGGTCACTAGCCGGCTAACATACAGTACTCTACCCTGCACCTTTGAGACCGTTGCCCTTGTACAGTCATTGAACACGGGTCACTTTAATCATGTGTACATACTGTTTTACCCACTTTATATGTATATACTGTATTCTAGTCATGGCTCATCCTATACAGCTGATTGGGGACCTTATTACGGACGAATGTGCTCTTTCTTTCTGCTTGCATTTTGTATTTATATTTGATGTGTGTGTTTTCTGTCATTTCTGTAAAAGAGGCCGTGGTCTCAGTATAACTCCCTGATAAAATAAAGGTTAAACACACCTATACACACCATTTCTATTCATATACTGTCAATACACCCCATTCACATACATATATATTATTTTGATTCTGGACTCAGGTCCGGAAGCTAATTTCCTGCAATTCTGTCCATTTTGCTATTGGGTTTTGTACTGTGTATTTCAATAATTTATTCTCTCATTCTAATATTTTTAATACCGTACATTTCATTTTATTGACACTGTTTATACACACCGCATATTTTTTGTATATACTGGATTCTTGACATAGCTCACTCTGGTATATCTACAACTGTACATATAATTCCTAGAATATCTTGTGTAAATTCATCCAGTGTAGATACGTAGAGATTGCATTTGGATTACTGTTACATTTGGATTACTGTTACATTTGGATTACTGTTACATTTGGATTACTGTTACATTTAGATTACTGTTACATTTGGATTACTATTACATTTGGATTACTGTTACAGTGCTATTTGGGTTGTTAATAGGATTCGTTATGACATTTCTTAATTTCTTTATTTTTTACTTTTTGGATTATGTGTGTAGTGTCTTGTATTGCATCGTATTGCGGCACTGTTGGAGCTAGAAACACCAGCATTTAGCTGCACCTGTGATAACATCTGCAAAATCGGTGTACGCAACCAATAAACGTTGATTTGATTTGTTCTGCAACCATGTTTGTGCACGTCTTATACACAGAGACAAATGTTCACTAAAGCAGCCATACCGGTCAAAACACTATCCTCATCTCACAACAAGCCAGAACCGCTGTTGGAAAATAACATATTGTCTAACAAAAGCTGTACTGCATCTACTGTGCTGACACAGACGCGTCGAGGAATATGTATGGATTCTGCTTTGTGAAGTGACGACCACTTCAGCGCTCCTCATTCGTCTTGCGTGAGAAAACCCGAGCACAATGCCTGTGACAAGAGCAGAATGGCGAGGGCCTGGCTCCCTCTCCTACTGGCATCTAGCGGTGGGCACTACATCACTGTCACCACGGAGACCACCAGGGAATCGCCCTCTGCAGCGCTCACAACACGACCGGCTCACGTCGTATGTGGCATAACAGCCTATGAGTTATGAGAGGGACGAGGGAGAGATTGTAACTACAGAGGCCCAACAGACGTTCCAATTTGTCCAGTCCTCTTATGAAAATGGACAAGTACAAATGCCCAAAGCCCTACCTGAGAATCCCTCATCATGTATCAGGCTCAGCCCTACTCCCTGTATGCCCTGCATCCATATGGAGCCCATTGTGGGGAGATGGAGCCCATGGGACACTGAGCAGAGAGAGTTGTGGCTTACAGTAGGTCATTGGTGGTGCTGAGAAAGAACTGATCTGCAGCCATCTTGTTTATTTCAGGCCTGTGCACAGCATTTAAATATGATACTCTCCAAAGAAAAGTTCACTCCAGGACAATAATTTATGGCCACCACATCACCTATAAATCATGTTTTGTAATATATGTAGGACTACACTAATCCCAATAATAATCCCAATAAACCAGTTATATGACTAATACCACACCACGGGAAGGGAATGACCATCTTTTTTTTTTCACACAGCGGAACGTCCTGCGACTTACACCTCGTCGAGACAGACAAATGTGCATGTCTGCTGATACGTTTCCTTTCCTCAGTTCATTGTTAATGGATATCACAACTGTCCCTGAGTGGTATTCCACACTCTAGGGTGTCAACGACAACAATAAGGCACTAAGCAAAATAAACAACTTGCTTTGAGGTGTCTGAGAGCAAAACGCTGGGGAATGAGAGAAAGAAAGAGAAAAGGGGGAGTTTTCACACTCATCCCATAGTACCTGGGGGTCATTAAAAAGACCCCTAGTACACATCCAAACAGACTCAATTACCCCCCTAATTAGAACAGGTCTACAACTCCACAGGGGTTGTGGGAAAATAATACACCTAGACCTCTCAGGCTAATTTCTAAAGCAAAGAACAACAACAAAAACGTGTTCTCGGAATATATGTGGTTACCTAAGCGAAAGTGACCTGCTTCAATAGGAAACACTGAAAGGAGAGATGCCTCGCAGTGACCACATTTACATGCACACAGTATTCCGGATGGTAGCTCATAGCCCGGTTTTAGTCTTACTCGGGATAAGCTGCACCCGCTCAAGAGTATCCCTGTATCTGTAAATAAACAGAATATTCCTAATTTAAGATCATTTGGGTTAAATGGAATATTAACTGAAATATGGACACCAACTGTAGGCCTATAACCTCTCACTCGTAGAGTAATATAATATGAACTCTTGCAGAATTATGCATTTCTTGCTGTAAAATTATACAACAAATGTTAATTTTGTCTCGGCAACAGGAGTGGAGAAATCGGATTTCTTTCTTTCAGTATCTCTTGAGAAAAAGTGACAGCGCGTGTAATGTGTTATCTTTGATGCTGTTATGCAAGCAGACTATTTCAACCACATAAAATATGCGCCCAAGACGAACTTGAAGTCTTATCAGAAATGTGTTTCATCGTTTTCTCAGCTAACACTTCAACTTTAAAAGGTGTGGCTGTAACTGTATAGATTAGAGAGACACGCATCCTAACGTGGAAGAGGGGGCTTGGGAAAGGTCACGGTCGAGTTTGTCATGGTCGGACACGCTTAGCCAGAGAGACGGAATCCGCTGAAGGGGCAATCTAACGGCTCAACAGCCAAACAATATAGCTGGTCCACACACCAATGCTCCTGCCGTCCAATAAGATAATAAATGACATATTAAGGAAGGTCTCAGAGAGTGCATCCAAGCCTCCTGGCCGTGGGCTGGAACAGTTCTTGTTGAGTTCAGTTCAGCTCTTGGGGACTGGTCCTTGTGAGGAAGGGCTGGCTCTGTCACCCAGTGTACGGAGTGGTGGCCTGAGGAGGACAGCAGAGCTCTAATTTATCTCTCCCTGCATTCACAGAGGAATGGGACAGCAGCTTTGAACTTGCACTACAGAGGAACTGAGACCAGCACGACCCTGAAAGAGAGAGTGACTGAGGTCAACCACCGTGACCTCTGGTACCAGAGAATGCAGGCAGAAAACTCCTGTGTTTCAACCAGCAATAGCTGTACTAGTTTTATTTTATTTTTTATCTGGTGTCTTTAAGTCATTTGAGGTCAGCAGAAAAGAGAAAAAGAGAAAATACTTTCGACACACAAAGGAAGTACATGTCCTTCTCATGAGGAATGTAATTAAAAACACCATGTTAAATGATTCAGGATTTACTAAGCAAATCCCCTATCCCCGGTCTTAATACAGAGTCTGCCTGTTCTTGATTTAAAAACAGAATCCCCCTCCATCTGCTAGGGGCATGATGCTGTCAAACAGTAGTTAAGAGAACCAGCGTGGGCAGACTGACCGACCCTGAGCCTGTCTGTCTGTGTGCCAGCAGTGGGGACCTACTGTACACTACCATAGAGAGGGCCTCCATAGGCCCATAGAGAGAGCAACCATCCTCCCTAGAAGCGCCACTCCAAACTCGGAATGAACACTTCTTCTTGCACAAAAACAAAATCAAGCTCTCACCCAAACAGGCTGCCAGTTATCCTCCGTTTCCGGGCAAAAGAAGCTGCTGAGGATCAACGGGGATGAATGGGTCCTCATTTGTACTTAATCCAAAGCTCCTCATGAAGGGGAGATGACATGTGGGGTTAAAGTCCTCCAGGCTATGCACTCTTTCAGTGTAACAGACAGACCTTCTTTCCGGCGCATTATTTTTTTTCGATCTTCCCCCTTTTTTTTCCAGTTTTAATGTACTACTGTAAAAGTATGTATTTTAATGTGTCTCTCCCTCCTTTCCGTCTGAAATCTAAAAGTAGGTATTTTAATGTGTCTCTCCCTCCTTTCCGTCTGAAATCTAAAAGTAGAAGCACATTTTAAGTAACGGTGGACTAAGTGAATTTCTGATGGCCCTCGGGTCATCCTTGGGAGAGAAAAAAAGAAAATGGGGAGGAGAAAACAGGTCAAAGAGTCCTTCCAGTCTATTCAAATGCAACTGCTCCCAAATTACATTGTGTCCCTTGCACAGTTTTAAAAGAATGGGTCACTGCTGTTTAATTGTGGAGAAGCTACTACTAATGAAAGGGACAATACAAAGAGTAGCACTGCCAGCCAAGCGGCTGAAACTTCACCCTGGGTTTAATTGCACTGAACAAGGGAGATGGGGAAGCAGGGCAAACAAGGGACAAAATAGCAGGCAGCAGAGGAGGTAGATGCTATTGGCAAAAATAAAGGTATGTTTTATGGAGGCCTAGTGTCCAGGGTGGGACATGTGATCTGCGTGTCCAACCTGAGGGAGGAAATAGTGAAAGAGGCACTAAGGCCAGCAATTTAAAAAAAAACAGAACTGTCTCTTACATTGCATATTATAAAGGTGGTTTCCTGACACAGGATAAAGTGTAAGGACTCAAGGGGACACTTACCAAGCCAGAACATGTAGATATGGCTGCAGAGGAAGCTGTGAAGTTGTGTATAAATCCCTGATACAAGCAGTCCTGATGGGCTGGCTCCTGTGCCAATGTGGTGATGCCCTCTGTCCCCAGTACCTGTACTGTGAAGCCCTCTGCCACTACCATGGAAGGCTGTAAGTCCAGGTACATGTCCCACCCGAAGGCAGATAGTCTGTAGTGTACAGGGCCCCTCATGGATGGCAGGGACCTCTTATTCCGGCCTCGCCGCAGCATATCGTGGGTCACATACCCACCCTGAGCATCCACCTCAATTGGCGTCACAAACACGTAATCTGAAGGAGAACCATAGTGAAGGTCACTTACCAAACCCACATCCAATGGGTTCATCTTATTTGCACAAAGCATTTGCACAAATCTCAATTCCCTCTAGTCTAATTATACTGATCACAGTATAATTGGTCAAACAGTGTCATAATATTTAACTGATTTATGAGGGGAGTATTAGACATCATCAAATCATGTTTCAGATCCAAAAGTCATAAACGTTATTCCATTATCATAGCCTATATCAATATAATAAACATTTATTCAATAAGAACACGGAGACACCCATTATTTAGAAACCGTATCAGACGCCACGTAGGCCTAATAGGAACGCCCAGAAACAAATCCAGATAGTTTTTTACAGTTACATCCATTCTCACTGGTAAAACAAAGAATGTAAATCATCTAAACTTGACCCGACCCGTATCCGGCTGCTCAATGAGGAAACTGCCGCTTCTGCAGGGAATTCCTTCACCGGCATAACGCGCGTGGCTAAAGTTTACCAGCCAAGAAGATGAGAGGCAGTATGCGCGCAAGACACCATGAGCGCTTTAACTGGCGACTCATCGATAAACCTGACACACCAAATACAAGTAATGCGTTTTATTATTTCTGAACAGTAGCTATGTTATTGTTTCATTCTAAAGGATTGTAAAAAATAACAGACTGTTGCAGACTACAATGCTGTTAGTAAACATTTTCTTATCTGTTATGGAGAGAAGTAAACAACCGGCCCATGCAAAAATACGAACCGTGATTCAGTCCACTGGTGTCACTGGCAAAAGTGGACGAAACAGAGTAAATGGAATGTGAGCAGTAGATATGCAGCGTCTGCAAAACGACAGGTAGGAACAAGTTAATGGCACAACATGCGCAACAGTTTACTGTAACAGGCAGCCTACTGCAATTTAAACGTATATCTGATTATACAGTTGTCACCTGCCTTCAATGTGTTCCAGAACCACAGAGTGGATAAAATCTTCACTGATGTGCAGCTGACAAGTGGGATAGGCAAAGTCCATATCAAAAGAAAAAGACAATCCATGTTGGCATGCAATACCTCCTCTGTTACCTCCTCAACAAACACAGAAGTAATAACCTGCGGCAGCGCATAATGCAACTGTAAGACATTGCTAATTTCTTTAGGTGCCTTTTACATATAATCACGTCAAGTCCGCCAGGTCCATTTGGCTGTGCCTGGAGAGGTAAAGCGCACTCGTGCGTCTTTCTGAAACAGGTAACAAATCGCCGGAGTGCTGACTGTGCTCTCTATAGTGAACAGTGACAGTCAGCTCCTGCAGACTGTAAAGCAGCAGTAGCACCCGCGGGTGGAAACGAAGCGGGGCCAATCAGCAAAGAGCATCATCTTCTCTGAGATAAGTAGCCTACTGTTGTGTAGGAAAGCTCTTAACTCTCTTTGGCTCAGTGTTGAGCTGAACAAATTCGTGCTCCCCACACAACCCACAGGGCAAAAACTGGTTAAATCAACGTTGTTTCCACGTAATTTGAACCCAAACAAATATATGTGATAATGTTGAATCATCGTGGAAAACAAATTGGATTTGCAAAAAATCATCAACATAAGTGCATTTCATATTTTTTTTCACCCAGTTTTGAGAGCTAAATCCAATGGCATTATGATTTTTTGTTGTTGATTACACGTTGAATTTGACCTTAGTTGACAACTAACCAAATGTAAATCAAAACAAGACGTTGAACTGACGTCTATGACCAGTGGAAATGATATAGAGATGTTAAATGAATATTTCAGGTCCAAGCAACTTTCCACACCAAGGAAGATACAGAAAGCATTTGATTGGATACGAATTGTGTAGCCTATAATTCAAGGTCAGATTTTCATTCCACTTTAAAAGTCTTATAAGAAATTGCACACCTGACAGACCTTTGTATGAAATGTAATTATCAAATGTCATTTTTGCAAACGTGATTTTTTCACTTGTCCAGTGTGTGTTTACACGTGATTTGAACACTTGTTCTGATCATTTTGCACTTGCTTTTTCCAAGTATAAAATGGCATTTTTTGTTCACATGTTCTTTACACCTGTCCAGGGTGCATTTACAGGGGACTAGAACACTTGTTATTTTTACACACGTTTATTATACCTGTTCAGCCTATTGGGTAAGTAATGGCGTTTTTGTAGTTGTTTTTGGATAATTGCCGAAGACAACTTATTTGGTAGAATTTAAGCATTTATGTATTGAAAAAAGCACAGATTTCTTTTTCTTAATTTTAATTAGCTATCCATCATTTTTCCTTGTCTGAAGTATCAAACTCTAAGTCCATATGTAAAAAAAAAAAAAAATGATGACACTTTTGATGGGATTGTTTTGAGAAAAGTACCTACTTCTCCAAAACCCCATTTGTTTGATAAATAAATTAAAGCAATAATAGTCACTGTACCTTCCAAACCACAAAGGCTGGATTAAAATGTTTTCTAAAAAGGAATTTATAAACTGTTAAGGGGCCAGCGGAGGAAAGGACCAGGGTGCAAGTTCTAGTTTCTCATGAATTCTCCATTCCTCCTCCAATGTATTCCATTTTGCCCACTTCCACGCCAGACAGTTGCAACAAACTATTTTTAAAAATGTGCCAATTTCATTCATCTACAACATTTTAAAAATGGTAGTAGACCTTTACAGTATACATTTCCCCGACCATAGTCTAGCTCAAAAATAATGAGACTTTTTCAGTATGCAAAAAGTAACCGTACAAAACATACATTATTTTAGCAAACATAAAATAATAAGTGAGTTTTGACTGAATATATATTTAATAAATGTTTCAAAACAATACAAAATTACTCACATCAGGCATAAAAAACATTAGAAACAGAATAAACTAAAATAATTCTGTATTTATTTCTGATGTAACAGTTGTTCATGAAGTAAACATTGTATGACTTGGTGAAGGTGTGGTGGAAAGGAGCTGTCCGTTTTCCTCCCCCTCCTTCATCTGTGGTGCTCGTTCAACATAGCATTTGGAGATTCCTGTGAACAGCAACATCTTCCTAACAAGAATTTAGACCAGACAATTCAACAGAATTCACTCTTGTTCTTGTTGATGATCGGTACAACATGAGACAGATAGCAAGTAAGCAAGGCAGGGTATATCAGACCGTATACCACGGGTATGAGTCAATATTACTTGTTTACTGTTGGTAACCAGTTTTTAATAGCAATAAGGCACCTTGGGGATTTGTGGTATACAGTATTTTGCCCCGTTTATCAAAAGTGTTGGAAAGACTTGTCTATAATCAACTGACTGGCTTTATTGATGTCTATAGTAGTCTCTCGGGTATGCAATCTGGTTTCCGCTCAGGTTATGGATGTGTCACTGCAACCTTAAAGGTCCTCAATGATGTCACCATTGCCCTTGATTCTAAGCAATATTATGCTGCTATTTTTATTGACTTGGCCAAAGCTTTTGATACGGTAGACCATTCCACTCTTGTGGGCCGGATAAGGAGTATTGGTGTCTCTTAGGGGTCTTTGGCCTGGTTTGGCCTGGGTCTTTGGTCTACCTCTCTCAAAGAGTGCAGTGTATAAAGTCAGAAAATCTGCTTTCTCTGCCACTGTCTGTCACCAAGGGAGTACCCCAAGGCTCAATCCTAGGTCCCACGCTCTTCTCAATTTACATCAACAACATAGCTCAGGCAGTAGAAAGGTCTCTCATCCATTTATATACAGATGATACAGTATTTTACTCAGCTGGTCCCTCCCCAGAGTTTGTATTAAATGTTCTAAAACATAGCTTTCTTAGTGTCCAACAAATTTTCTCTACCCTTAACCTTGTTCTGAACACCTCCAAAACAAAGATCATGTGGTTTGGTAAGAAGAATGCCCCTCTTCCCACAGGTGTTATAACGACCTCTGAGGGTTTAGAGCTTTAGGTAGTCACATCATACAAGTACTTGGGAGTATGGCTAGACAGTGCACTGTCCTTCTCTCAGCACATATCAAAGCTGCAGGCTAAAGTTAAATCTAGACTTTGTTTCCTCTATTGTAATCGCCCCTCTTTCACCCCAGCAGCCAAACTAACCCTGATCCAGATGACCATCCTACCCATGCTAGATTATGGAGACATAATTTATAGATCGGCAGGTAAGGGTGCTGTCGAGCAGCTAGATGTTCTTTACCATTCGGCCATCACATTTGCCACCAATGCTCAGTATAGGACACATCACTGCACTCTATACTCCTCTGTAAACTGGTCATCTCTGTATACCCGTCACAAGACCCACTGGTTGATGCTTATTTATAAAACCCTCTTAGGCCTCACTACCCCCTCTCTGAGATATCTACTGCAGCCCTATCTACTGCAGCTCCTCTTTTCAGTTCCCTGCAGCTATTGACTGGAACGAGCTGCAACAAACACTCAAACTGGACAGTTTTATCTCAATCACTTCATTCAAAGACTCAATCACGGACACTCTTACTGACAGTTGTGGCTGCTTTGTGTGATGTATTGTTGTCGCTACCTTCTTGACCTTTGTGCTGTTGACTGTGCCCAATAATGTTTGTAGCATGTTTTGTGCTCCTACCATGTTGTGTTGCTACCATGTTGTTGTTATGTTGTGTTTCTACAATGCTGTGTTATCATGTGTTGCTGCCTTGCTATGTTGTTGTCTTAGGTCTCTCTTTATGTAGTGTTGTTTCTCTTGTTGTGAAGTGTGTTTTTGTCCTATATTCATATTGTATTTATTTATTTATTTATTTTAATCCCAGGCCCCCATCCCCACAGGAGGCCTTTTGGTAGGCCGTCATTGTAAATAAGAATTTGTTCTTAACTGACTTGCCTAGTTAAATTAAGTTTAAATAAAATAAAATAAAAGATGGCCAATACACCACGGCTAAGGGCAGTATCCAGGCATTCCGCGTAGTGTCGTAAGTTACAGCTAGGTTAGCCAAGTTGAGCAAATAAATCTCAGCTTGCTAACTAGCCATGCCAACGAATTACACAAGAAATATACACAAAGTAAACAATTATTTTCCAATATAAAGATAGTCTCAACCAAATGACAAGTACAAATAACCATTGCTCTGATCCACAACGTAACAACCATTAGTTACAGGCGAAACAGAAATATATTGCTAGCTAGCTAACTAGCCATGCTATTTCAATGGAAATAAGCTATCTAGCCAGTGTCAGCTTTGTAGTTGTAATGCTATGTGGAAATAGTTGTTTTAAATTCTTACTCCATTTTTATCACCAACGCCTTGCGTAGCGTTTACATTCTGTAAATGTAATTTACTAATTTTAACAATTTGATTCATATTTGGAAACATCTCTTCTCTCCCTGAGTAAGCGATTCATCGCAACAGGCTGGAAGTCAAACAAAGTCAAACTCACAGAAATGTATGTGAGAGGGGCTACAATGTGATACTTTCAGACGCATGAAATGTACCCGTTACTACACAGGCGTTCAGAACGTGTGCAGTGGCACAATTTAATCTGTCTGAAAGTACAATATTCAAACGTTCGAATCACCTGTAAATGCACACTGAACAGGTGTAATGAATGCATGTTACCAGAACAATTACCAGAACAAGCGTTCAAATCACCTGTAAACACACCCACTGGACAGGTGAAAAAATCATGTTTACAAAAAATAACATTTGACTCTTGAAAAAAGCAAGTGAAAATGATACAATGCCTTGCGAAAGTATTCGGCCCCCTTGAACTTTGCGACCTTTTGCCACATTTCAGGCTTCAAACATAAAGATATAAAACTGTATTTTTTTGTGAAGAATCAACAACAAGTGGGACACAATCATGACGTGGAACGACATTTATTGGATATTTCAAACTTTCTTAACAAATCAAAAACTGAAAAATTGGGCGTGCGAAATTATTCAGCCCCTTTACTTTCAGTGCAGCAAACTCTCTCCAGAAGTTCAGTGAGGATCTCTGAATGATCCAATGTTGACCTAAATGACTAGTGATGATAAATACAATCCACCTGTGTGTAATCAAGTCTCCGTATAAATGCACCTGCACTGTGATAGTCTCAGAGGTCCGTTAAAAGCGCAGAGAGCATCATGAAGAACAAGGAACACACCAGGCAGGTCCGAGATACTGTTGTGAAGAAGTTTAAAGCCGGATTTGGATACAAAAAGATTTCCCAAGCTTTAAACATCCCAAGGAGCACTGTGCAAGCGATAATATTGAAATGGAAGGAGTATCAGACCACTGCAAATCTACCAAGACCTGGCCGTCCCTCTAAACTTTCAGCTCATACAAGGAGAAGACTGATCAGAGATGCAGCCAAGAGGCCCATGATCACTCTGGATGAACTGCAGAGATCTACAGCTGAGGTGGGAGACTCTGTCCATAGGAAAACAATCCTATATTGCACAAATCTGGCCTTTATGGAAGAGTGGCAAGAAGAAAGCCATTTCTTAAAGATATCCATAAAAAGTGTAGTTTAAAGTTTGCCACAAGCCACCTGGGAGACACACCAAACATGTGGAAGAAGGTGCTCTGGTCAGATGAAACCAAAATTGAACTTTTTGGCAACGTTATGTTTGGCGTAAAAGCAACACAGCTCATCACCCTGAACACACCATCCCCACTGTCAAACATGGTGGTGGCAGCATCATGGTTTGGGCCTGCTTTTCTTCAGCAGGGACAGGGAATATGGTTAAAATTGATGGGAAGATGGATGGAGCCAAATACAGGACCATTCTGGAAGAAAACCTGATGGAGTCTGCAAAGACCTGAGACTGGGACGGAGATTTGTCTTCCAACAAGACAACGATCCAAAACATAAAGCAAAATCTACAATGGAATGCTTCAAAAATAAACATATCCAGGTGTTAGAATGGCCAAGTCAAAGTCCAGACCTGAATTCAATCGAGAATCTGTGGAAAGAACTGAAAACTGCTGTTCACAAATGCTCTCCATCCAACCTCACTGAGCTCGAGCTGTTTTGCAAGGAGGAATGGGACAAAATGTCAGTCTCTCGATGTGCAAAACTGATAGAGACATACCCCAAGCGACTTACAGCTGTAATCGCAGCAAAAGGTGGCGCTACAAAGCATTAACTTAAGGGGGCTGAATAATTTTGCACGCCCAATTTTTCAGTTTTTGATTTGTTAAAAAAGTTTGAAATATCCAATAAATGTCGTTCCACTTCATGATTGTGTCCCACTTGTTGTTGATTCTTCACAAAAAAATACAGTTTTATATCTTTATGTTTGAAGCCTGAAATGTGGCAAAAGGTCGCAAAGTTCAAGGGGGCCGAATACTTTCGCAAGGCACTGTAATTACAAGTATTAAGACGATTTGAAACTCTTGGCCTTCCATGTAGCCCCGAGACTGCCGCGCAGCTCCCCCGGGACTTCCGCGCAGAATAAATAGAGTATCAACCCATGGATGTCACTAATTTAACTAGGCAAGTCAGTTAAGAACAAACTCTTATTGTCATTGACAGCCTAGGAACAGTGGGTTAACTGCCTGTTCAGGGGCAGAACGACAGATTTGTACCTTCCAGTTACTAGTCCAATGCTCTAACCACTAGGCTACCCTGCCGCCCCTAAGATGGTGCCTCTTCCTGTTCGGGTGGCGCTCGGCGGTCGTCGTCGCCGGCCTACTAGCTGCCACCGATCCCCTTTTCTGTTTCATTTTGTTTTGTCTGATTAGTTGCACCTGTTTCTTGTTTAGGTTTTGGTTTTGGGCTATTTAAACCCGGTAGGCCTGCCGGCTTTTGTGAGGGCTTGTTTTCTGTTATATGATGTGTGTGAGTTCTGTGGAAGTATTTTGTTCTTGAACTGTTTTGTCCTGTTGTTTTGGACAGGGTCTTATTGCGCCCGTGTGTGTGGTGTTGACCGACACTGTTGTTTTGGGAATAAACATTCCACATATCAACTACCCTGCTCTCTGCGCCTGACTCCTCCACCCACTACTTCTAGAAGTACATGACAATGGAGAGAATCACGAGATTTAATTTTAATTTAGTTAACTCTACCAACGTTTCCGTTTACTGTGGCAATTGTGATCGAATCAATGCAATTATTAACCACTTTCAATGCATCATACTGAAACAAAACAAACTATGCAAGACTTGCAAAACTAACTATGCAAGTATGCAAAACTAACTATGCAGGATATTTTGTTGTAGGATTCTATTGCATTGACACCCACGACTCAGCCCGTAATCTACACAGACCGGTGCGGTATAATCAATCAGAGCTGAAGTAGGCCTATATGCAATTTTAAACTGATTGGTTCAAGCCCTGAATGCGGATTGACTGACAGCCATGGTATATCAGACCGTATACCACAGGTATGACAAAACATTTATTTTCTACTGCTCTAATTATGTTGGTAACCAGTTTATAATAGCAATATGGCACCTTGGGGGTTTGTGGTATATGATCACTATACCACGGCCAAGGGCTGTGTCCAGGCACTACACAATGCATCGTGCTTAAGAACAGCCTTTAGCTGTGGTATATTGGCCATTCGATCTCCAACTGTCACATAGTAATGAACGTGTAGGGTTCGGGAGTCGGGACGAGAGAGGCAGGCAGCGTTTCTCAATGGATATACAAAGAAATCTCAATTGAAAAAAAGGTCAAACAAAACAAAGTGCAGCTAGTTTGCAGTCTTTCCAGCTTCAGTTTGAAGTTATTGTGTTAGCTGTGTTGTTGGCTAGCTCCTCTGAACAACAGTGCCCTAATGAATATTCTATGCCAGATGAAATCGTGCCTCATTAGCTCATTGTTATGGATGCAGCCAAATAAATGTCTCTAGAAAACAGCTTAAACGAATGCAGTTACTTTTGTTATTCTATCTGCACTGTTTGACGTGACTGTAAGTTAGCCGTAGTTGGCTAGCTAGCAAGCAAGGGATAAGAACGCTGCCAGCCAGTATGACAATGGAACATTTAGAACAAACGACCGGGTCGCGTCCATAGATGCAGAACAGAAATACTGAACGACTGGGTCACGTCTCTGGCAACCGAACCAATAGAACTAACGGCCAGCCGGCTTGGGTAGCAACCCTACATTTGTTTCGGGACTATATCTTGTGGAAGGATGAAATAGTATGAATAAATTCATCAAAATGATTTTTTAAAGAAAATATGTAAATCATTATTTGAATATGTTGGTAACCCGTTGTGTAAAAGTGATAATCCCAGAGAAGCTGGTGTTTGGAGGATACCAGTATATCCTCCAAACACCGGATTCTTGGGCATTATCACTTAAATACACCATTGCTATTTATGGATCTGTGAAATTTACTTTGAACTGGACTGTTTACAGCATGAGCGGTCATGAGTAGATGTGCTTGTTTTGAGATCAAAGCGAGATCTGCATGCAGAGTGATTGCTTCCTACAAGAGCACAAAACATGTACATCTTTGAAAAACAAGTCAGGTAAAGAGCATTTTTTTGTCTTAAAAGGGCAGTGGTGTAAAGCGAGACAGGCTTGAATAAGCTAAGTAGCCAATAGGCAGGGTAGCATAATTTGTCTGATTCTCTGTAATAATGGTATGGGAATAATGATGTGTTTTATTTTGTAAAGTGGTTTCTTGCATCAAACATCACAACAACATTTTCAGTCACCTCCTTGTCTGAAGGACAAGTGGATAAAGGTCAAGCCCAGCATGTTTTATTCAAAAGCCTCATGGAATGTAAGCCTTCATTGAACACTACACATTGGGTGCTACTGTAGGCTGAATGATATGACAGCTATTTCCATGTTAAAATGTTGTGGGAGGCATTTTCTCCATTGTTTTTTTTTTATCAAGCCTCAGGAGAAAACCCAGATACAGACAGTAGCCAAGTAAAAAACAGTTCATTACAGAAACAGGGGGGCAGGCAAACGACAGGTCAAGGGCGAGGTAGTCAGTAGTCCAGAGCAGAGTCTGAAAGGTACAGAATGGCAGGCAGGCTCAGTGACAGGGCAGGCAGAGGTCAGTAGTCCAGAGCAGAGTCTGAAAGGTACAGAATGGCAGGCAGGCTCAGCGTCAGGGCAGGCAGAGGTCAGTAATCCAGAGTCTGAAAGGTACAGAATGGCGGGCAGGCTCAGCGTCAGGGCAGACAGAGGTCAGTAATCCAGGATGGTGTGACAACGTACAGAACGGCAGTAAGGCTCAGGGCAGAATGGTCAAAAACCGGGACAGCTAAAAAATTGGAACTAGAGAAAGACAGGAGCATGGGGAAAACGCTGGTAGGCTTGACGAAACAAAACTAACTGGAAACAGACAAACAGAACACAGGAATAAGTACACTAGGGATAATGGGGAAGATGGGTGACACCCGGAGGGGGGTGGAGACAAGCACAAAGACAGGTTAAACAAATCAGGGTGTGACAGTACCCCCCCCCCTCTAGGGTCGCCACCTGGCATCCTACCTGGGCGCACAGCTGGTTGACCCTGGTGCCGGCGTTGAAACTCAGCGGGATGTCCCTAGCGGGGACCCAGCACCTCTCCTCCATGCCATAACCCTCTCAGTCAACCAGGTACTGGAATCCCCTGTCCCGCGGTCAAACCTTCACGAGGCACATCACCGTGTACGCCGTTTGGCTGTCGATAAGACGGGGAAGAGGGGTGGGCCTAAAAACAGGAGACAAAGGCCTGTGAGACATAGGTTTAATCCTAGACATATATCTGGGCCGAGGGTATGCCGATCTCTTCCTCTTGTTCCAGGAAGAGTGGGGGCTGATAACCCAGGGAACACTTGACAGGCGAGAGCCCAGTGGCGGAGCAGGGGAGGGTATTGCAGGTGTATTCAAACCCACACGTGTTGCTGGCTCCAGGTGGTGGGGTTGGCGGAGAGGCAGCGAAGAGTCGTCTCCAGGTCTTGTTTGGCTCACTCCGACTGGCCGTTAGACTGAGGTGTGCAGAGGACAGGCTGGCCGATGACCCAATGAGTGTGCAGAACGCCTTCCAGAACCGGGAGGAGAACTGAGGACCCCAGTTGGAGACCATGTCACTGGGAGTCCATGGATCCGGACCATGAGCTGAGCCGTGACTTTGGCAGAGGGTAGCTTGGGGAGAGGAATGAAGTTGGCGGCTTTGGAAAACCGGTCCACTACTGTCAGAATGGCGGTGTTTTCATCAGACGGGAGGAGACACGTGACGAAGTCCAGGGATATGTGAGACCAGGGACGGTGAGGGAAAGGCAGTGGTTGAAGGAGAACAGCCGGAGCTTGCCGAGGAGTCTTGTTCTGCGCACAGATCGTGCAGGCGGCGACGAATGCGCAGACGTCCAGGACCATGGTAGGCCACCAAAAGCGTTGCCACACAAAGACCAGGGACCGACAGGAGCTTGGGTGGCAGGCAAGCCTGGAGGAGTGAGCCCACTCCCAAGGGGCAGACAGCAGCAGGAACAAACATCTGGTTATCTGCCCCCCCCCCCCCAGGTTCGGCTGGGAACGCTGTGCCTCACAGACCTGCTTCCTTATTTCCCATCTGTGTGCCATCGCCAGGCATGAGGTGGGAAGGATGGTCTCGGTGTACAAGGTTGTAGACGCGGGGCTATAGCAGCTTGACACCACATC
Organism: Oncorhynchus mykiss; assembly: GCF_057628025.1. Classification (NCBI taxonomy): domain Eukaryota; kingdom Metazoa; phylum Chordata; class Actinopteri; order Salmoniformes; family Salmonidae; genus Oncorhynchus; species Oncorhynchus mykiss. The sequence continues at coordinate 10,653,408 of NC_143047.1, forward strand.
TGGCATGATATTCTTGATCCCGGTTGTTAGGAGAGGGAGAAGTTAAACTGGGTGAAAAGCAGGTTCCACCTAGCTTACCTGGAATTGAGGAGCTTGGCGTTGCAGAGATATTCCAGGTTCTTGTGATCTGTCACAATGAACGGATGAACGAATCCACACAATAAACGGATGATCCGCCCCCTCCAACCAGTGTCTCCACTCCTCCAATGCCATCTTCACCACGAGAAACTCATGGTTCCCCACATCGTAATTCCTCTCCATGGTGTTGAGGCGATGCGAGAAGAAGGCGCAGGAATGTAACTTGAGGTCCAGGGCAGAACGCTGGGATAGGACATGCCTCACTCCGACATCCAAAGCATCGGAGTCCACCACGAACTTACGGGACGGGTCAGGATGAACCCATATGGGAGCTGTGGTGAAGCGTTGCTTGAGGTCCCGGAACGTCCGGTCCGCAGCTGGGGATCACATGAACAAAACCTTGGAAGAGGTGAGTGCAGACAGGGGGAAGCCAGGGTGTTGTTACCCCGGATAAAGAGTTGATAAAAGTTGGCAAATCCCAGGAAATGTTGCAGCTGCGCTCTGGACATAGGCAGGTGCCAATGATGATGGGTGTGGAATTGTGGGTGACCCGGCCTATAGCGCGCCAGTCCAGCACTCTTAACATCCATGGGAATGGAGAGGGACTGAGTGGGGATGCCCAGCTCGGATGCCAGGGTAGCATCCATAAAACTGTCATCAGCCCCAGAGTCGATGAGCACCCGGAGATATTTTGACTGGTTCCCCTTCAACAGGATGGCATGGAAAGGGGTGCGAGTAAGTGGAGAGGAAAAGTTAACTGTATGGCCCACCAGAATACTCGCCCCTACCGGTGAGCATGGGTCTTTTAGTGGACAGGGGGACACAAAGTGACCAGTAGTTCCGCAATACAGGCAACTCTTTGTGTGAAGCCAGTGTAGACATTTGGCTGGGGACAGCCTAGCTCTGCCTAGTTGCATCCGCTCGGCAAGAGGTGGAATTCTTGGGTGTGCGAATGGATTTGGATATTCTCTCCTTCCTACGTTCCCGTAACCGCCCATCAATCCGGATGGTCAAGGCAACGAGCGAGTCGAGATCCGTCGGTAGTTCACGGGCTGCCAGTTCATCCTTAACTTCCTCCGATAATCCTTGCTAGGAATGTGTTGAACAGCGATTCCGGGTTCTAGGTAATCTCACCTGCCATTGTGCGTAAATCCACCGCATAGTTTGCCACACTGCGGGAGTCTTGCCGAAGCTGGAGTAACTTCCGGACAGCCTCTTTCTGGACAATGGAGAATCAAAAATCTTCTTCACCTCTGCCAAGAACTCCTCCAGACTGAGGCATACAGCCGACTGTTGTTCCCACACTTCGTAGCCCAGGCGAGAGCCCTTCCAGACATCAGTGTGATGAGTTACGCTATATCCGAGGGGAAGGAGGAGGGCTGCAGCTCGATGATGAGAGAACACTGCGTGAGAAATGCCTGACAGGTTCCTGACTCTCCAGTGAAGCGTTCCCGGGGAGGTAAGCAGGGTTGCCGGGAAACTGGGGTAGTCGGGGAGGTTGTGCTACTAACAGCCGGGTAACAGTGACTGAGGGACTGGGAGGTTACCGTCATCGTAGGCTGCCTGACAGACAACCCACGGAATTACTCCAGGAATGTGTGGCGGCCAAGGTCTGGAACCGTTCCATAAGACCACAAAGCAACTCCTCGTAACTTCTAATGGTGGCTCCTTGGGAGGAGACGGCATTGCGGAGATTCAAGTCTGCCAAGCTGTCATCAAGGCAAAGGGTGGCTACTTTGAAGAATCTCAAGTGTAACATATATTTTGATTTGTTTAAACCTTTTCTGGTTACTACATGGTTCCGTTAGTTATTTCTTAGGTTTAGAAAATATTAAAAAATAAAGAAAAACCCTTGAATGAGTAGGTGCGTCCAATCTTTTGACTGGTTCTGTACAGTATGCCATTTATGGCAAACAAGAGGTACAACTTTCTGTATGTGATTATTTATCGTGGCTGGGGATTGACTGTGACATAGTGGCCTTTGTGCGCCATGCTTTATCCTCTGCAACTCTTTTACTGTCCATCAAAGCCCCGGGATCATCTTCAAATGCATATGTGTGTGGAGCTGTGCTATGTCTTTTTGCCTCATTCAACATTTAAAAAAACTCCACCCGCAGGCATATTAGGCATTGGAAATATCTAAAGGCAAGTCTGTTTGTGACAGCCCTTTCACAGACTTTACTTCACAACCATGTTTTCTTCCCTGTAACTTGGTTACGTTACTGTGTGCTTGTATTTTGTGGAATTGCCCGTTGTTGATATGCTGAGATTAAGCATGAACACACATTGAAAAACTAGTTGGCTTTGGCTATTCAAACAGAACAGAGGTATGGCAGTGCCACTTATAGTCCTAGATATACCAAGAGCCTTACGAAACCATTTTAAAGACAGAATAACACAATACAAAAAGAACAAGGGCTACTTATATGCAGGCAAAGGTGTTTGAGTGTAAACATGTTGGCCATATTGGATTCAGAATCAAATTTACACAATTCTGAAAAATGCCTCTCATTTACAAATGTCATATTTACATGTGATTTTACCTCCATCAAATTTATTATGGCAGCCATATTGAATTTGAGGCTAAGTATAAAGCTAATCTGTGATAGCCCCCTGGCCTAATTTCAAAACTAGGGGATAAAGATACAAAATCCTTTTAGGAACCTTGAACCCCAAAAAATTGTATTTCGATGTCTGAGCCCATTTGTTTTCCTTAGAGCTGATTACAATAGCCACAACATCAACAAAAGTGTAACTGTATGTATTTTTGTACGGTAGGACCATACTGCACTGACTGAGAGCACATTTGTCCTGGAAAGTTGTCTATTGAACAACTACCAAAAACAATCATAAATATTCATAGTTGGTTTTTCCACATATTGTATCTGTGTGTTTACAGGTCTATATTTCCAAAATGTTTTAAGATATGCTAATGTTGTTTGTTTCTGTATGCAAGGCAGACAATTGACTACGTGTATTCTACATTTCAGCATTATCAAAGCTTGCAATATTGGGTTACATGAGCGCATGTGTCCCACCTCTCTCTAGCCAGGCATTATTCTGCACTGAGTTAAAGGGGTGTGTCACAATCTATCAATTGAACCCCTTTTGCAGTAAAATATTTTGACACATCTATCCAGTTCATATATGGAAGACCTTAGAGATATGGAAAAACATGGTTCTGGTTTGTTAAACCTCGGGTAGGGGTATCAAACATTTTTGTGGGCCTTGCCACTATTCAATTAGGGAAAAGACAGCTGCACCTAGGCCAACCAGCTTCACTCACTAGACCATGTGAAATGATTCAGAATCATTTGGCTATTCAAGTGTTATAATATTACTGTGGGCTATATGGGTAGGATGTTTTCAGGCCACCTGTAGCACACTGACACCTCAGCTGTAGCTACCCATTACCTCTCCCTCCACCAACTTTCACATCTGTGACCTGTGTCAATGGAAGTCCCCTGAGCTCCTGCCATGTCTGGGAGCTGACAGAGGACATCTTTAGGTATAGCTTACTTCTACGGCTCTCTCTAAATAGCTTTTCAGTGTCATAAGCTCCCTGCCTGTTATTTGGTATCATAGACCGTATTTACCATAAGGTTGTGTACCGATGATTGGCATTATTATCTTTTATGATTTATGTTAAGCAAAACTGTATACTTAGCCAAAACAAAATATGCCCGTTTATGATATAATAAAAAAATATATATTGTTGCAGATATTGGAGTTAGGGCTGAAGTCTAAATTACATATGATTTTCTTCACCTTATCCACGTTTCATCAGTAATTGACGGGATTGTGAAGGGTCCACAAGGGTTCTTCGGCTGTCCCCATAGGAAAACCCGTTTTGATTCCAGGTACAACACTTTTTGGTTCCAGGTACAACACTTTTTGGTTCAAGGTAGAACTATTTTGGGTTCCATGTAGAACCCTTTGTGTAAAGGACTCTACATGGCACCTTTTTTCTAAGAGTGTGGTTGTCTGTGCTGTCAGGATTTCAAAAGTCCTCATTCTGAGATAATGCGGTTGACATCGGCGGTGTCAGGCCAGTCACCCACAGCCCTCCTGATGTGCCCAGCCTATGGAACTGTTAACTTGCAAGGAGGACAGGAAAGCACATTTTGCTTTGACTACAATGTGGTTGTTTACCAGATGGTTCTTGTTTTCCAATGTTTCTCTTTCTTCTCTCTTTTCAGTCCTGACAATGCAGGATAGAGTGGCCACAGATGGCCCCAAACTGAACAAGGCCACACCACACCACTGTGTTCACAGATGAGTTTATATACGGTACGCTTGACCAACTGTCCAAAATGTCCCAAATGTTAAGAAGTTCACCCAAGCCTCTCTGTTCATTGGAGCCTGTCAGACAGCTAAGTTGTTTGTTTCAGGAGAGGAATACAAGATATCACATTACGAATACATGTAACCAGTGTGGTTCTCGTGGGGATGGATATAAAATCCCAGAAACCGCAACAGGACATGACATCTGATAACAAAAGACATGATTAGCTTACATACTGTGAACCGAGAACTCTCACTTGCTGTCATTTCAATATGCAAAGCGTATGCTATCATAAACAACCCACAGCAGTTTCCTCAGCATTTGCTCTGCGAGCTGGCAAAGATAATTAGTGAATTCTGTTTTGAATCAAATGATTTACCCAATGACACAAATACTCAGTGAGGTCATAACCAAAGGGTAACCTTAGAGATTTTTTTACCAGTTTTTGCCATTCTCTTTTCCTCCATTAGTTTTGTTTGTTTTTAATTTGTTTGTTTGCTTATTGTGTGGTAGTCCCTTTTCCAGCCGTGGCTTGAGTTCAGATTCTTGTGCCAGCATCCGTATGCTGCTCCCTGTATCTGCTCCTCATTTACAGTCCCCATCCCCTTGTAATTTCATTGCTGCTCATATCTGCAAGCGTTTTGGGGGGGAGGAGTTCTGCTATTTCTCCTAGATTTTATTTTGGGTGCTTTTAGTGGTTGCCCCTGTGGCAGCCATATGTTTGCCTGTCACTCAGTCAGTGCTCGTCCTTTGCCCTTGTGATTTTCCGTAACTGAGCAGAAATAACCCTGTTTTGTCTGCACGACATACCACCGATGCCATATGCTTTTTGCCATCGAGCATGCATGGAATACTTTCAATTACTTTTTATGTACTTTTGAGGAGTGATGTTCGACTTAGATTAATCACTGTTCGTATGTCATTTTTAGTGTCTCTCTAAGTTAGGATTCAGTCATGGTCTTCATTTTTTGGGAGATTCACTGAAGAACAGACATTAGCCGAAGTCAAATGATATACTGTATAGGTTAACCTCAGCATATATCCTAATTGGATCCTATGTACTTAACACTCCCAGCAACCACACTTGGGTTATGGGATCATCAATCAGAAGATGTGACATGAGCACACATTGGGAGGAGGGGTACGGTGGGGGGTCTCTCACACTGTTTATTTTTCTCAGTCATTGAGAGCCCAAACAGTCTACAGGACTGGGTAATTGCCTTTCAAGACTGACCTCCAGGCTTAACATTTTATCCTTACGATCATCCCAGTTATCCCAGTCTAAATGGCTGCTGAAGACCACAGCCTGATTGTTATCTCAATCCAAAACTCAAGATCAAATGTTTCAGGGGAGACAAGACTCACCTTTTCTGTAAAATGGTTAATGTTATGCGTAACATGATTCATTTAATAGCACAGACTCTCATAGACCACTGATCAACGTGATTATCTGGAGAGTTGAGTGTGGCTAGGATGATTTTAAGGTGATACATGGCAGGTGTTGTTTCCTGAATAAACTATTTGACCTAAATTGTGTCAGGAAATCACAACCAAACACGCAGCAGGGTTATGGGGGCGGCAGGGTAGCCTAGTGGTTAGAGCGTTGGACTAGTAAGGTTGCAAGTTCAAACCCCCCGAGCTGACAAGGTACAAATCTGTTGTTCTGCCCCTGAACAGTTCCTAGGCCGTCATTGAAAATAAGAATTTGTTCTTAACTGACTTGCCTAGTAAAATAAAATAGTAACGTCTCCAAGGGTTTATTACTGCAAATTAAAGGAGTTGTGCTTAGCAGTAGAGAGAACATTTGTACATACCGAGTGTGTGGTGGGATTTCCCCAGTTTTACTTTGATCTTGAGGCGATTACAGGTTTAAAAATATTTCATCACTTTTAAGCCAGATGTCAGGAGAAAGAAATTGCCCATTTCCTTTGATTCAGCACTTTTCTTCTCTCCATCTTTTATGTCCTCAAACAAATTGAAGTGCTAACTGTTTTGTGTGTCTGACATGTTTCACTGAGCAGTTTGTCACATTGCAAAATACGTCATAGCTGACTGAACCGAAACATTTAAGCTACAAGATGAGGGAGTAAGTCCCACAGCCAGCATCGCTACAGATAGGTACAATACAGACATGTCATTTTCACATGCCTACTTCCTGAAAGAGGGTTAGAAGACAGGGTGCATAATAGGTTGATGATATTCCAACTAAACGGTCTTGATGCAGAAGTTTATACAAACATAAATAATTATATAATCATACTTCTATTTTTGACATCGAGAGGAACGGCCTGGTGGCGGCAGTGCATTGTTTATTGGCATACATATTTGGTCAAGATGGGAAGAAAGTCGTACCGCTTCAGGCAGACTGGGTCATGGGAACCCATTATGTCCCATTATGTCTGGAGAAAACCAAACACTGCATTCCACAGTAAGAACCTCATGCCAACGGTCAAGCATGGTAATGTTAGTGTGATGGTTTGGGGATGCTTTGCTGCCTCAGGATTCTGCTTTGTATCAGAGAATTCTACAGGAGAATGTCAGGCCATCCATCTGTGAGCTGAAGCTAAAGCGCAGCTTGGTCATGCGGCAAGACAATGATCCAAAATACTCAATCAAGTCTACATGAAAATGGCTAAAAAGCAACAAATTTGAAGTTTTGGAATGGCCTAGTCAAAGTCCAGACCTAATCCCAATTCAGATGTTGTGGCAGGATTCTCCTTTAAAACCCACAAATGTCACTGAGTTAAAGCAGTTCTGCTTGGAAGAGTGGGACAGAATTCCTCCACTGCAACTTTAGAGACTGATCAACAACTACACGAAGCGTTTGGTTGCAGTCATTTCAGCTAAAGGTGGCACAACCAGTTATTGAGTGTAAGGGAAAAATTCATTTTTCACATAGGGGAATTGGGTAATGCATAACTTTGTTAATTAAATAAATAAAACAAAAAGTATATTTATTTTTTGTCATTTGTAAACTCAGGTTCCCTTTATCTAATATTCGGTTTTGGTTGAAGATCTGATAACATTCAGTATCAAAAATATGCAAAAGTAGAGAAAATCATTAAAGGGGGCAAATACTTTTTCACGCCACTGTCTATGGACAGTGGCTTCACTCCAGCTCATGTAGTGTTCCTCTTTATGTCACTTTTACGAATGTTTTTCCGACATGACCGGTCAAATTCGGATCAAAATAAAATGGGACTTTTAGTTGGAAGGATGAAACAAGTTTGAATGTTTAACAGCAACAGACTTCTACAATCTTCCCTTTAAACATCAACACAAATGAAAACAATAAAACAAGTTACTGTCACAAATAATATCCAGCTGAATGATTTAGTGAGAAAAGTGCCAACCACTTTTTTCCAACACATTTGGCCTCGAGGGCTCTTAAACGTACTATAAATGATGTGATCAGAAAGCGTACCATTTGGCCCTGGTCCAAACCATCTGGGAATCTTTGGTAAGAGGCACTAGAAGTAGAACCCAGACAAAGAGTAGAACAGTACCAGGTCCCAGACTGTACCTGGCGCTGTAGGTGGGCCTAAGGCCTAGGGGGGTGGGCCACACCAGCTAAGCCACCTGGCCTCCACCTGGCTCAAAGACAGACCCCTCTCAAGTGCATTGCCGCTCATCTCACACTTTAATGCAAACAGATTCACATACACGCACGCACACACTGATTCACTAATTTTTCACGTTGTCACAGAAAACACATATAGAAACATACACTACACAGCAAGCACACATAGAAACCAATGATCAAAGCAATGAGAAATTTACTTTCATGTGTTCTTGTTTATCCATCTCAATGTAAAACGCACCAGCATGACTTAATGATTGTTCAAGATTTTTATTGTGAGTGAGTCATGTACTGTCTCCAGCTGTATTGATCCAACATGAATCACAACAGTTGTCTGAAGGACAAGTCCCTGTGTTTTTCTAAATGCCTGTGCATGCATTTATAGAGAAACTTTATAGGAACCATAATGATGCATGACGCTCAAATAACCCATATTACTAAAAAAAAAAAAGCCACTAAAAAAATTGGAATGAATAATGGCTGTAATAAAGCAAAAGTCATGCCATATTGTTCAATTACTCACTACAGTCAAGCATAGAGATCATTGAACGGTCCCTCTCTGATTACAGGCTACAGCATAACAGTAAAGCTGTACAGTAGATCATATCACAGCATATGGTGGAGTCTGACTGACCCAACATTGTCCCACTTCAGTGTATGTATCGACTGGTCTTCCTCTGGATTTATGTCCAGATGTACATTTGACCTTCTACGTACCTATAAACCTTTTAGATCTGTAATCTATTCCCCTCTGGTTGGATAAGGCCATCTTTGATCACAAGCTGGCGGAGAGTGGATGGGAGGGGATCAGATTTAGGAGTGTTGAGGAGATCTATACTGTATCTATACTGTTATTCTTTTGGGGGGATGTAGTAAAATAGGTTAATAAAGAAGGCATGCCACTTAAAGTACAAGTGCATCCGGTGTGGGTCTTCTACAGACTCCCAATATCTATAGTAAGAATGAATCTCTCCGTACACTGTTAGAGAACTGACCACTCTCCCTCTCACTGGACTATGGCTTAAAGTCCTCATAGCTCAGCTTAACATTTTTCCAACTGCTGTGGGGGACAGAAACATGACTGCACAAAATGTTAATACATTGTTTAATTTGCATTAGCCACGGTCTGGTGGTGGAGTCGTGCCCTGATTTTGACTGTTTGTATGGCTCACTTCCCACCTACAGCACCACCGAATGACCAACTGGCAGGGCTGCCTGCAGAAGTGTCCTGTCTTGTCCTGAAAACATTACTCACATCTAATCAGCCCGACCTGTTCGATCCAGGCTCCACCCATGCAGATACATTGACGTTACAGTGAAACCCTGCTGGTTTACAAACCTGGATCTTTTCCTCATTGATAGATAGTGATGGTGACAGTTAAATAGTATAATCAATAACGACATGGACAACGGAGAGAGACCTCTCCTCTCACAATCTTCCCCGGATGATTTCTGACAAATTAGCTTTCTGAATAGGGCAACACTCTGTGTTAAAATTGGATAAACTGAGCTTTGAGGACTTTGTTTTTTTTTCTCCTTTTCTTTATTTTGTCAATCTCCACGTGCTTTCAGGAATGGGATTTGGGTTCCATCTTTCCAGCTAGAGTGAGAAATTGCAGCCAATGTGGGTGTTTATTTTTTTTTCTAAAAATGAAGATAAAGTATAGGTTTTGGCCTTTGAAAGGCTGTGTTTTGTGGATTTGAGGTTGGATTCTAAAAGATTGAATGAACCACTTCAGTGACTGATGAGAGATGCATTATAGAACCTATGTCGATTAGTTTATAGAAGCCAGTTTGGCTAAAAACTGTTAATGCATGTTTAAGTGTGTGTGTGGCTGGACTGGCACGATGAGTTTGAGCAAGGCCTTTCTTTTACGCCACCGCCACTTCTCTAACTTCAGTCCCTATGAATTCATAGGATTATTTGTTCTTGTTTTATTAAGAGGAGATTGCGAAATAATGTCGATCTATAAACGTAATTCATATGACAAGCAATCCTGCCAAAGGCGCTGTGGTACATATGAATTCTGTTTTATGCATTGCGAGGAATGGTTAACATCCTTTAATTTCATTTCGATTTATCAAAGGCTGTGTAAGCCTAACAGTTTTAGGTCACTCTTAAAGTAGTCCACTTTTCATACCTGGCAAAATGGAACGAGGTGCATTAGAAGTTTAGTGTATTTTCTCTTTACACGTCTCAGTGAATACATAGGATAGGGTGAGGTGGTTTGGGGATAAATGTCCTCAGTTGATTCCCCAGCTTGACAGACATTCAGATGGAGGTGACCAAGACATCCGCATGGGAGGTATGTCCTGAGTCTTATTGTTAATCCTGTCACACTCAGAATATACATACCAAGGTGGCATTTACATGGCTCTGAAACACAATACTACTTCCAATACCCTTGGGCCCAGTTCAGCTGAGATCCCCTTCATTCAAATGCCACACACACAAGTGCGCAGGCACACGCACGCACACACTTAGCTCAACACACTTAGCTCAGGAAGTTTTACTGAAGCATAAACAAGTGCTGCTTTAATAACAATCAGCATGGATCACCAACTAAGTTACAAAGTTGTATAGTTCAAAGAAATACTTTGTCAATATGAGAGCAACCAAAACAAATTAGACAAAGTAATATGAAGACGCAACACATGCATGCACTCATTAGGAAATCTGTCCTTTGGTCTGATGAGTCCAAATTTGAGATTTTTGTTTTAAACCGTTGTGTCTTTGTGACACACAGAGTAGGTGAATGGATGATCACTGCATGTGTGGTTCCCCCCGTGAAAAACATGCATGCACTGATTAGCAAAGATGAATATGTTGTAACAAAATAGATTTCAATCTTTTTATTATAGTCCCAAAATAAAGTTAATTTACAAGTACCAGTTGAAAGTTTGGACACACCTACTCATTCCAGGGTTTTTCTTTATTTGTACTATTTTCTACGTTGAAGAAACATTGTGAAGACATGAAAACTATGAAATAACACATATGGAATCGTGTAGTAACCCAAAAAGTGTTAAACAAATAAAACATTCTCTCAACCAGCTTCATTGAGATAGTCACCTGTAATGCATGTAATGCGTTTGAGCCAATCAGTTGTGTTGTGACAAGGTAGCGCTGGTATACAGAAGATAGCCCTATTTGGTAAAATACCAAGTCATTATTATGGCAAGAACAGCTCAAATAAGCAAAGAGAAACAACAGTCTATCATTACTTTAAGGCATGAAGGTCAGTCAATTGCAAGAACTTTGAAAGTTTCTTCAAGTGTAGTCGCAAAAACCATCAAGTGCTATGATGAATTGGGCTCTCATGAGGACCGCCACAGGAAAGGAAGACCCAGAGTTACCTCTGCTGCAGAGGAAAAGTTAGAGTTAACTTCACCTCAGATGGCAACCCAAATAAATGCTTCACAGAGTTCAAGTAATAGACACATCTCAACATCAACTGTTCAGAGGGGACTGCATGAATCAGGCCTTCATGGTCAAATTGCTGAAAGAAACCACTGCTAAAGGACATCAATGAGAAGAAGAGACTTGCTTGGGCCAAGAAACACGAGCAATGGACATTAGATCGGTGGAAATCTGTCCTTTGGTCTGATGAGTCCAAATTTGAGATTTTTGGTTTAAACCGTTGTGTCTTTGTGAGACACAGAGTAGGTGAATGGATGATCACTGCATGTGTGGTTCCCCCCGTGAAGCATGGAAGAGGAGGTGTGGGGGTGTTTTGCTGGTGACACTGTCAGTGATTTATTTAGAATTCAAGGCACACTTAATCAGCATGTCTCGCGCCCTGACATGAGATATCTCTATTTTCTTTATATTTTGGTTAGGTCAGAGTGTGACTAGGGTGGGTACTCTATTTTTGTTGTATTGTCTAGGGTTTTTGTATGTCTAGGGTTTTTGTAGCCATTTTCCCTTTGGTGTTTGTGGGATCTTGTCTACGTGTAGTTGCCTGTCAGCACTCGTTTGTATAGCTTCACGCTTCGTTTAGTTATTTTGTTAGTTTGTTCAGTGTTCATTCTTTAAATAAATAAGAATGGACGCATACCACGCTACGCCTTGGTCCGATCCTTATAACGAACATGACAGAAGATCCCACCAAAAATGGACCAAGCAGCGTATTCAGGAGGAATGGACCTGGGAGGAGATTCTGGGTGGAGCATTGCCGTCCTAAGAGGAGATAGAGGCAGCGAAAGCGGAATGGCGATATTACGAGGAGTTGTACCAACGAGACAAGCACGAGAGGCAGCCCCATACATTTTTGGGGGGAGGCACACGGGGAGATTGGCTGAGTCAGGTTGGAGACCTGAGCCAACTCCTCGTGCTTACCGTGGGGAGCGTGTGACTGGTCAGACACCGTGTTACGCAGTGATCCTCACGGTGTCTCTAGTTCGCATTCATAGCCCGGTGTGCTCTATTCCAGCTCCTCGCATTTGCCGCCAGCTCTGCGTACTGTGTCTCCGGTGCATCTGCACAGCCCAGTGCATCCTGTGCCAGCGCCCCGCACTTGCCGGGCTCAAGTGAGCATCCAGCCAGGAGGCAATGTGGCAGCTCTACGCTCCAGATCTCCAGTGCACCTCCACAATCCAGTACGTCCTGTGTCTCCTCTCCGCACTAACCCTGAGGTGCGTGTCTTCAGCCCAGTGCCACCTGTACCGGTCCCACGCACCAGAACTCCAGTGCGCCTCCACAGTCCAGTAAGTCCTGTGCCTCCTCCCCGCACTCGCCCTGAGGTGCGTGTTTTCAGCCCTGTATCACCTGTACTGGTCCCACACACCAGGTCTCCAGTGCGCCTCCAGAGTCCAGTACGTCCTGTGTCTGCTCCCCGCACTCGCCCTGAGGTGCGTGTCTTCAGGCCGGCACCACGCATCAGGTCTCCAGTGCGCCTCCACAGTCCAGCGCTTCTGGCAAGCTATACTCGTTTGTATAGCTTCACGTTTCGTTTTGTAATTTTGTTTATTTGTTCAGTGTTCATTCTTTAAATAAATTAGAATGTACGTACACCACGCTGCGCCTTGGTCCGATCCTTATAACGAATGTGACAGCATGGCTACCACATCATTCTACAGCGATACGCCGTCCCATCTGCTTTGCACTTAGTGAGACTCTCGTTTGTTTTTCAACAGGACAATGACCCAAGACACCTCCAGGCTGTGTAAGGGCTATTTGACCAAGAAGGAGAGTGATGGAGTGGAGTGCTGCATCAGATGACCTGACTTCCACAATCACCCAACTTCAACCCAATTGAGATGGTCTGGGATGAGTTAGACCGCAGAGTGAAGGAACAGCAGCCAACAAGTGCTCAGCATATGTGGGAACTCCTTCAAGACTGTTGGAAAAGCATTCCAGGTGAAGCTTGTTGAGCGAATGCCAAAAGTGTGCAAAGCTGTCATCAAGGCAAAGTGTGGCTAATTTGAAGAATCTAAAATATATTTTGAATTGTTTAACACTTTTTGGTTACTACATGATTCCATATGTGTTATTTCATAGTTTTGATGTATTCACTATTAATCAACAATGTAGAAAATAGTTAAAATAAAAAATAACATGAATGAGTAGGTGTGTCCAAACTTTTGACCGGTACTGTATAATCCTAACTAAAGTCCCAATGGCCAACATAAATAAGGATGTCCAAAATCCAAGAAGAGTCCTAGATCCAAAAGTAAATCTCAATGCAAAGATATGCAAAATTAAAAAATAAATCTATATCCAAAAAGGAGCTACCGAAATGGCAATGGCAGACATATTTTAAAATTAAGTTTAACCTTGCAAGTAAATGTTTAACCTTGCAAGGATTTTATCATTTAAACCAACAGCACCTTTCGAAAGTATTCAGACCCCTTGCCTTTTTCCATATTTTGTTAGGTTACAGCCTTATTCTAAAACGTATTGTGGCAGTTTACACGTTTACACAGATCAGACATGGACAGAGTAGGATTAGCTCTGTTTCAAGGGTGTATATTTTAATAATAAATCAAAAGAAAATGATAGGTCTCCCCCATGAGACCCTCTCCGGGATACCGTCTTCTGGGCTCCGGGTCTTGCTGTATCCTGTCAGGCACAAAAACTGAACTCACTCCTTTTCGCTCAGGCAGGACCAGTATCTGGTCCCAGTTCTTCCAGTCCGCAGCATTTGTTTGAGCGTTTTATTGAACCACTCGACGAGCCCATCCATCTGCGGGTGAAAGACAGAGGTCCGGATCTGCTTGATCTGCAGGAGAGCACACAAATCTTTTATTAGGCGGGACATAAACTCAGTACCTTGGTCTGTCAGGATCTCGTTTGGGATGCCCACCTGGCTAAAGAGGAGGAACAGTTCCCGGGCGATTCCTTTGGAAACCGCCGCCCATAGGGGAATGGCCTCGGGATACCGGGTGGCATAATCTATTATCACCAGGATGTACCGGTAGGGTTCCGGCGCCCCCTCGTGCTCTGGTTACCTCCGGGCCGCACAGGCGATGGGTCTTCCTTGCTCTCTTCTTCGGCCGGCTCGTTACTTTTTCTTTAGCTCGTGCCCCCATAGGGCAGTGAACAGCGGACAATCCCATCCCACTAGGAGAGGTACCGGCAACTGTGGTACTGCACCCACCCTCATCTGGCAGCTCCCTTGTGGCATCATGATGTTGGGCCATACGGTTGGATACCGCTTTGTGTCACCGTGAACACAGGAAATGGACATCTCCCTACCACGTTCGGTCTCCTGGTTCAGTAGGCTCGTGGTTACGAGTGTAACCATACTTCCGGAGTCTAAGAGAGCTTCCGTGTGATGTCCGTCAACCTTCAGCGGGACCATGGGTGCAGTTGATTTGTGGTGCGCCCAACAGGAGGTGACATAGTTCACGGCTTTACCCACCTCGCCTCCGTGGCTTGCTGATGGCATTGACGCCTCTCGAGCCGGGAAATTCAAGGCAATGTGCCCAGGAGCCCTCCAAGGTCTGGGGCGTACATAGACTCGCTACCCTCTTCATGTCATGGGGTAGCGCCCGTAAGAAGCAATCAAGGACCACTTTGTCGAGGTTGGAGAGGGTGGATACGTCATTTAGGTGCTTTGCCCTGATGTCGCACAGTAGGTCGCTCATCTGGGCTTGGGGGGATGCGTCAGCTACGAACCTCCTGTCGTGGAACAGTTGAGCCCGAGGAGCCAGGCTGTACCCATAGCAGGCTGTACCCATAGCATAGTATTTTCCGTTTGAGTCCGTCGTAGTTAGCCGTCTGTTCGTCATTCAGGTCCCAATACGCCTTTGGGGCATTCCCAGAGAGGAACAGGGCCTGCAGACTTGCCCACTTCGGCTTTGGCCATCCTTCCCGTAGTGCTGTCCATTCAAATGTACAGAGGTATGTTTCGATGTCATCGTCTTGGTTGGGATGTGGTTCAGGAGACTCTCCTCCTTGTAGCTTCCTGATTTCCTTAACGAGGCGGACATGTTGTAGTCGCTGTTCCTCCAGCGTTCATTGCTGAACCGACTGTTGTGCTTGTTGGGCTATCAACTCGTCCATGCTGATGCTGCGTAAACATCAACCCTGATCTGACCATGTTATCAGAATGCCTGTATTCTCCACCACTTGTGAAACCAGGGGGTTTGTTCAAAACGTTTACAGAGATCAGACACAGACAGAGTAGGATTAGCTCGGTTTCAAGGGTGTATATTTTAATTATAAATCAAAAGAAAATGATAGATCTCCCTCCATGAGACCCTCTCTGGGATACCGACTTCTGGACTCCAGGTCTTGCTGTATCCTGTCGGGCACAAAAACTGAACTTCCTCCTTTTCGCTCAGGCACCGTCTCCAACTCTACAGAAGTCACCTTTCTTCCCCCAGTCCCTCTCCTTGTGTGCTGCCCTTCTGGCAGCTTTATGGGACTCGTACAGCTGGTGAGCAATCAGCCCTTGATTACTCACCAACCACAAACTCACCAATCGTCGAGACCTGGCACGTCCAGCAGAGGGAGCCATCGCCTCGTAATGTAGACTCCGTCTGCCATCAGGCCTCAACGAGTCTCCCCCTGGTGGCTGACCTGCTGTACGCCACAGTATTAAATAGTTTTTTACCCCCATACACACAGTACCCCATTTTCCTCCAGACTTGACGCTTGGCATTCAGGCCAAATTGTTTAATCTTGGTTTCATCAGAACAGAGAATCTTGTTTCTCATGGTCTGAGCGTCTTTAGGTGCCTTTTGGCAAACTCCAAGTGGGCTGTCATGTGCCTTTTACTGAGGAGTGGCTTCTGTCTGACCACTCTACCATAAAGGCCTGATTGGTGGAGTGCTGCAGAAATGGTTGTCCTTCTGGAAGGTTCTGCCATCTCCACAGAGAAACTTTTAGAGCTCTGTCAGAGTGACCATCGGGTTCTTGGTCACCTCCCTGACCAGGGCCCTTCTCCCCCGATTGCTCAGGTTAGGTTGGCGGCCAACTTTAGGAAGAGTCTTATTCCATTTAAGAATGATGGAGACCACTGTGTTCTTTGGCACCTTCAATGCTGCAGACATTTTTTGGTACCCTTATCCATATTGGTGCCTCGACAAACTCCTGTATCGGAGCTCTATGGACAATTCGTTTGACCACATGGCTTGGTTTTTGCTCTGACATTCACTGTCAACTATGGGACCGTGAGTGCCTTTGAAAATCATGTCCAATCAATTGAATTTACCACAGGTGGACTCCAATCAAGTTGTAGAAAAAAAGGATGATCAATGGAAATAGGGTGCACCTGAGTTCAATTTCAAGTCTCATAGCAAAGGGCCTGAATACTTATGTAAATAAGGTATTTCTGTTTTTTTTATTTTAATACATTTGCTAAAAAAAAATAGAAAAACCTGTTTTCGCTTTGTCATTATGTGAAATTGTGTGTAGATTGCTGAGGATTTAAAAAAAAATATTATCCAATTTAGAATAATAATAAGTCAAGGGGTCTGAATGCTTTCCGAAGGCACTATATGTATGAATGTGCCTATCACCTCACACATTGCAATCGTGAAAAATTGTGCCGATTAAATGTGAGTACCAGTTTTCTTGTGTGACAAACAGTCTCTCTTTTTGCTTATCTAAGACAAAAATGATTTTGTACAGTAATTAAACCTCAATGGTCTTTGGGTAAGCCAGCATGTGCACAACTCAATTAGTATCATAATGTTGAATGGCAAAAGACACACAAGGAAACAAGGGTGAGAGAGTTTAAAGATGGAATCCACAGTAGGGGGAAACACGGCCACTGTCTACCCCAGTGACAAAGCAGCGCTGAGGAGCGTCAGGACGTGCTGTGCAACATGGTAAAAAAAAGCAGTAGATACAGTGTTCTTCTGTTCCATCACTGGTTCAATAATGTCAGAAGGAAAAAAAGTGTTTTGGTTGTTTGCGGTAACTTCTTTGGTGTTGTAATATTGCAAACGGACATGGCAGTTTCACCATAAAGGATTTCATGTAGACAAAGAGATGCGTCAGGAGAATGGAGGAGAGAGAGAGAATGGGTAGAGGGAGAAATGAAGAGTGTTGGCTGTGTGGGTTTGAATGGGGTATAGCGGGATGAGGAGCCAGTCTGAGGGAGGATTGTCATGAGGCTGAGCACCCTATTGACAGGCTTGGGTCTGAGTCCCAGCGGGCCGTGGGGGTGCCCGCTGTGGCCTCCTGCTGGTGGGCCTTTCACTGCTCTGAATACACCCCTGCCTCTCTGTTCCCTCTCCTCTGGCCTCTAACACACACACACACACACACACACACACACACACACACACTGAAAGCTGCTTGGCAGAACTCTGCTTATTTCACACTCCTCGTTCTTCAAAAGAGGCAGAATCCTAGCTCAGTGTGAGCACCAACTAGGACAATACTGACAATATGGCTTTCTTCTTCCAGGAGAGAAGGTAGGAAAATGTCACTCATATTAGCTCTAGTTGGCCCTCAGATTGTGTGGCCTGTTCAGACCAAATCTGAATAGGCCACTATGTTGCAGGAGGAAATCATTTCTATGTCTGAGTGGAAATGAGTTGGCTGTTGCACTGTGCTCTCTCTCTATCACACTGTTTTGACAGAGAATGGGCACGGGTGAGGAGATTTCATCTATCTTTGCCGAGCTAAAAGCTATAGCAGTGGAAGGACTACAGAGGAGAGCGTGGTGAGGTGAGGTGACAAGAGCAGTCTTGAAGGGACACCTTAGTCTCCACCATTAGACCAACCTGTATGAATAGGGTTTTAATAATGACATAAACCCACACATGAACAATAATAACTGAACAATGTGATGAAGACCCTATCACTACTGTTGTAAGAGTGTATAAGAACCCCTTCAAAAGAAATACCCCGTAGTCCATGATGGGATATCAAAAGTAAATGTTTAACTTTCCTTCATGCGCAATGCAATGTGAAAACGAGAGGACTCGTCCCATTGAGGTCACCACAGATAAGAGAAGACATTAAGCCAGGCACTGTCATTACCAGGGCCACCAGTGTTTTTTTTTGAAAAGGAAGTTGGCAGGCACATGGTTATGCGAGCAGCTCCAATTACCCATCCCACAATGGACGTTTATGACCCAGTTTTTTTTGTTGAGCACCTTTTTTTATTTGTGAATGGAGAAGCATTACCTCATTGGGTGCCGGGGGCCCCGCAGAATGACAGAGTGTGTTTGTTGCTGTCACATGGCGCCCTGGCGGCCTGAGATACCAGCTCAATAGGTTAGATGAGACAAAGACGTGGAGGCGTCAGGTGACAGGTGGCAGCAGGGCATAAGGATGCTAAGGTCTGGAAAAACAAAAACCCATGGTCAGCATTATTCCATTCTTACTAAATACTTTGACCTGCCCTTTAAACAGTCAGGTACTTTCCTCAATTACACAACAGAAGCATTTGGGACAAGTAGCTCTCTCCGAGTATAACTCAACCTGTCACTGCATGGCTCCTTGTTCTCCAGGCAGTTCAATGACCTAATGTAGTCCTTGCTGTCCATTTTAAAACTCAATCATCTGAATGGTTCTCTGTTAAAATGATCATGTTCTGTTCAAATGCACGAAACAACAAATGGCTGTTCATTTATCCTTCACGAGTACAGCTTTAGCGAGACTTTGCTTAAACACTTCATGCCTTGGTTGCATCACACCAGACGTATGGTCCTCGGCCTCCGTAGATGTACTCAGAGATGAGAAGAGATTGCATGTTGGAATGATGAAGAAAAGCAAAGGGAGAGCTTCCTATCCGTCACTGTCAAGAGCACTGCACACAAGCACCCTCGAGTGCCAGATCACGATCCACTGCTATATTTGTAATACCATAAATGATGCTTTAGCCATCTAAATTGGTGTACTTTGTTCTGTTGTGTTCTTTTTTTTACTTGCTCCCTGTTGATCTGTGAAGACAATTAGTGTGGCGAGACCTTTGTGGCATGTAAATGGAGACGTTGGTTTGGGGGTGAAGGGAGGAGGGCATGGAGGATGATTAGTAGTATACTCCTCTCCTCTCAACCCATCTAGTCAGCCATTTGAGAAATATTCGCCAGAGCAAATCCGTGTTTTACTGAGGATAATGCTGCTCCTCCCTGCACTAGGTCACTACATTTTACAGCCCTTTCTGAGACCATCAACCTAAGTGGACACTGTGGAAATGCAGATCATAAAACATTACAGTGCAGTAATCCACACAAAACAAAAGGCTTTTTGACCTGTCCTGTGAAAGTCTTTAAGTCTAGCTCTGAGTCAGTACAATAAGCACTATAAAAAAATACTTTACTTTCTAAACACCTTCGTGTCAGTCTTTATATATATATTTTTTATGTACCATTGCACATAAAGCCACATGGGCGTGGGAATTAATCAGAAGTTGAAATCAGCAGGGAAGGTTTGATGAATATTATCCAAATCCAAAGAGAATATTTGTCAGGGATTACCAAAATGAGTTTGGATTTATGCCTTGTAGGAGGATAAGAGAAGCATTGTTTTGGGGACCAGCAGTCACTCAGATCTTCAAAAAGGCTGAAACAAAGAAAATGCTTATTTACTCAAACTCTCATCCGCTTCACTCCCTGCCATCATTTATCTATATCAGGATAAAATATGAATTGCATGATCGTTTTTAATCTCATGTGATGATATCATGAGCATGGCTTTATTTCTATTGCAGCATATTGGATGACTGTCATTCACATTCCATTCATGCAGTTCAATTTAACATGGATAGGTTTAGGCTACTACACGATACTTGAATTTTCCCTATATCCATAATGAGGTTGCTACAACCTAGCCTATGAATGAAAGATTGCTACATACAGTACCACTCAAAAGTTTGGATACGCCTACTCATTCAAGGATTTTTCTTTATTTTTTATTATTTTCTACATTGTAGAATAATAGTGAAGACATCAAAAACTATGAAATAACATATATGGAATCGTGTAGTAGCCAAAAAAGTGTTAAACAAATAAAATATTTTATATTTGAGATTCTTCAAAGTAGCCATGCTTTCCCTTCGTGACAGCTTTGCACACTCTTCTGTACTTTGAGACATTCAGGCATGTTTTGGCTGGTTTCAGAATAGCATAACAGAAATATCCATATATTATACAACTTCAAATTAAAACTGCATGTTGTTATACATTTGCAGTTACATCTAGCAGAAGGATTGAGAAAAGGAAGGCAACATTTTTTAATCCTTCCAAACTATGCTAGCAGATAAAATGAAATATGTATCCAAAGTAGACAGACAACAGGTATCAAGCAGTGTGTGCTGGAAAACCGTGTCAGTACATCAGTAAACTTTTGACCACCATCAGCTCACACTACATTCATCCCAGCCTAATTGACAGTTTAAACATGTGGTACTTAGATTCAATTAAATAGAAGTTGCATATATTGTGATGTCATTCCCAGATTGTTAAAGTGTATATTTTACCCAAATCGAACGTTAGTGTTGGTTAATGCATGTCTGGATCATGATCATGTTTTAACCTTGAAGAAAATCTGGAGACAGAAACATAACTCAAAACACACACTTGCACACATACACAGCGAGAGAGAGACAGAGAGACAGAGAGAAAGAGACAGAGAGAAAGAAGGGACAGAGAAAGAAGGGACAGAGAAAGAAGGGACCGCGAGAGAGACAGAGTGAGAGAGAGGGGACACAGACAGACAGACAGACAGACAGACAGACAGACAGAGCGAGAGAGAGAATGGGTAGAGGAAGTTTCCCTGAGTGAGTCACTTCAGAGCAAATTGAATAATGAGGGCTGTGAGATCCAGGCTAGGCCATGCTCCGCAACGACGTGCCAACATGCAGCTCTCACCCATGAGGGAGCCATCTGTGCCACATGGCATGGCCTGTTGGGCCCACAGGCACAGCCCACAACACTTGCTGCCTAGGGCAGTGCCCAGGGCCCTGGGGACGTGACTGAGCTCAGGCCCCTCTGGTGCTGGAGTCCTGGACACTGAGGTACCCACCGCACAGCACGTACTATCAGCAGGACTGCAGGAGCCTAGTGGTCAGTGGCCACAGCCTCCCCTCTCTCCCAAAAGTTACTCTGGACAGCGCAAATTACAGCTCACTCAAAGTTCCTGGGTAAACATCTCCTGTAAAAATAAATCAGGAGAGGATAAACACAACCTTTCAGAGCAAGCAAGCAGCAAAGTGGAAGACATGTTGGCATATTGTATTTTTAGTCTTTCCAAGAGATCATCTCATCCCTGATTTTGGAGACGGTTAATTCCCAATTTGTGGCTTTCCCTGACGGAGGGTAGAATGGTTGCATTTGATGTATATATAAATATGTATTGCTTGTTTGTAAAACTCACCACAAAATAGAAGGGGGTAGAAAGCACAAGTGATATTTGGTAACAGGAATGTAACATTTTATGTTAAATTGCGTGTTGCTGAAGACATTGAAGACTGAACATTGAAACATATAGTCTTTTATAAGATAGTAGATTTAAGTCAAGACATTTGGGCAAGGGAGAGGTACATGAGGACATGGTCAGGCAATTTCATTTTCTAGTGGCTTCTGAAGAGCTTTTGATGGTCTGTATCAAAGTCCAGCTATGAGGTGTGAAGTTCATTGACCTCATCTCCATTCCTGCCCCATCCCTCTCTCTTCCCTCACTTCTCTTGATCGCCAATACAAAATTGGGGGCCCTCGTTCTGTTTGTCAGCGCTCGCCACTATTGGGCCTATTGTCTGAGGCCAGTGCCTGGAAAGTCGGCCTTGTCTTTGGGCTCCAGGGTCATACAATGGAGGGAGACAAACTCCTGACCCCATCTCAAAGAAGGCAACACACTGGATTATTGTATTGTTGATTTTCTGGCTTTCTCATTTTGGGGAGAAAATATTGCCATTTTATAACAAATTTCGTGCAATTCTACTCGTTTTGCCAATGTGCAGTTTTAAAGCAAATTTGCCAAAAGTCTACAAATTTTGCCATGACTTATGCTATGTTAATATGATATCTCAGTGAGAGTGACAAGCAAAATCGATGGGGGCCCACTGGAGGTCAGGACGCCTGGGCACGTGCCTGGTCGGTAATTTGGCCATTAGATAGCTGGGTTGACTAATTTACCAATAGTAATTTTTTAGCAACTGGTATATTCTACTATTATAACCCTCAACAGTAAATTGGGGGGTCAGGGGCCCAAAGCGGCCGGGGGCCCTAGACGATCGCCTATGTTGCTTATGTCCAGGGCCCTGTGTGTATGTCCCTGCATCAAAAATGTGTTCTTAAAGGGATACTGAGAGATTATGGAAATACGATGTGGAAGTGACGTCTTGCTACGTCATAGTTCTGGGTCCTCTCCTCTAATCTTTTGAATGGGTTTGACGATCATCAAATTCATGAAAACGCGTTCATTTCAGATATTTATACAATTACATTTGTGTTTGTGGATAAATGTATACTTTTATTACGTTTTTGTCCATTGAATACCATTCAAAAAGCCTACAAAAGTTCTAGAACTACAAGGCTACTTCCTGGAAAACAACTTTCATGCCGTGTGAAACTTTTTGTCTACTTACCCAGAGTCAGATGAACCATTTTATGTCTCTGCGTGCAGTATGAAGGAAGTTAGAGGTCGTTTTGTGAGCCAACCCTTCAGGTATCCTAGCATAGACTTAATTGCCAGAATCTTGCAGCATCCCTTTAAAAGAAGCACAGTGACTATCCTGAAGACAAGAAATGAAGGAATGAGGCAGAGAAAAGGAACAGGGCCTCATTGATGAAGTGACCTGAGGAGTGGCAAAATGCCCTGTCGCACACTCAATCTATACAATCGAGACAGAAAATTACAGCAACACGCAGCCCTTCAGAGTATGATCATGGATGGCATTTCAAATTTGATCAGCACTGGGGGGGGGGGGGGGGGGGGGGGGGGAATTATAAGTGTCTTTGGATTCCCTGAAAGATCTAGTGCGAGGAAGATGAAAGTTTATCTCCTTGTAGGGTGATAGTTTAGATGGGAGGTTAGTTTAGATGGGAGTTAGATGGCAGTGCTCAACTGGAGCCATTTCACTCTGTGCTTTTTGTTGCACGTTTGGACTTATGGGCTGTAACCTTGGAATGAAGCAGTTTATTTAAATGCACAACCATTTAACTCACAACAACAGGTTTTTACATGAGCTGAGAGTGATATTATGTCCCGTTGTCTAAAAATAGTGTCTTCGTACTTTGTAAAATTAAAATGACAATAAAAAGTGTGTTACTGAATTCAAGGGGATTTGTGGCTCCCGTCTCCCGAGCTTGAAATGTAGGTCTGTGAAAATAAGACGGGTTCTGTCTGCATGCCGGCCAGCTCCAGCTCCTCCACTGTGGAATGACTAGGAATCCTTTCCAAGTTCAACAGGTTTTCAGAATGAAGTGCTTTGACCCCAAAGCCCACAGGAGGCAGAGTGCTGCGCTGTGTGTTGATTGGTTAGGACCTGGCGGGTTTTAGGTGTGGCCTTCTGCTGAGATCCAGTTTCATAATATAACAACCCAGACTGGGCACCTGCACACATGCACTGGGACTTTCTAAACAATAAAAAGTCATTTATTTCTGATTGGAAACAGCGGCTCTTCATTAACCACCCCCAAGAGCATGCCAGAAGACTGCATGATGTCCCCCTTAGCGCAAAACATACTGTAGATGCATTCTATGTTCTTTACTGGACAACCCAGGGCCAGGTCTGTACTGCTCATTAGATACAAAAAATCTTTTTAAAAAAAAACTAAAAAAAAAAAAACTATAGCAGTGGTAATATACGTTATTGTCTTTATTGTTCCTAGAAATAAGAGCAGAAACTCAATTTCCAAAGTATAGGTCTGGTTTATCCATCTATTTTGTAGTTATCCTATAATTACAGAATGAATAGGTGGATTAGTTGTAATTGCAGGGGGTTTGATGGACTGATAATTGCAGAAGTAACAAACACTGGGTATAATCAAGGCATTTCAGGGCAGTGAGCTTGTTAAGTTCAACTCTGGCAGTGACAAGGAGAGTCTTGTGCACGTCATCCATGCTACAGACTTCCTAAAGGCGTATTCAGGGCAGGCAACAGTGGGACACACTCGACTGTCTTGTAAAGCCGATACGTTCCTTTCAACTCCATGAGAGTACTGCTGACACTGAGGTCACATGGGCCAATAACGACACCCCTGGTTGCATCTAGCCTTCTCTGTCAGGACACGTCCACCTAATACACCCACGTCCACGCGCACGCGCACGCGCACACTCATAATACTTTCTACACAATGGTTGAGTTTATTCTGCACCCTTTTCATCTTTTGGGTGTGATTGCTTCAGGGCTGAAGGGATAATGAATCAAACAGATTGAACATTGAAAGGGATACCCATTGAGATAGCTTTGGCTTTCTCCTGTGTTGTATAATTATTTGTGTCATGAATGAGAGAGTTTGTTTAAGTTTTGTGCCAGAGGGATGGCGTAATTTGACTTGTTATAAAAACGTGTAGGTATCAAACAATGAATCACTCCTACTATTGCATTATTACAGAGGGTAGTGATCCGGCCTAGTAGAAAGAGGTTATCAATAACCAGGTCAAACCATATTCATAAGAGGGTCAAACCATATCCAGGTCATACCATATTCATATTCATAATTCATACCACCTTCATTAGTAATGCTATGGGTTTCTCAACCATCTGAGTAGGCTGTCCATTTATACAAAGAAAAAGGAAAAGAAAAGTCTCCCCTCAAAAGTCCAACCAAGTCACGTCTCATTTCTCCACAGACATTTTCACTTATAAATCAGATTACTCTAGGCTAAAATAGCAGCAAAACTATATTTAAGTAAACAGACGAGTCATCAATTAAATTCCACAGACAATTTGTTCCCTGTTACAACAGGCCCACTGCATGACCAAAAGCATCATAAAGTTGAGTCGTCTATCTCGTTTTGTTGACATTCGCCTACGGTAATTAGATCTCCATCATCTCAGTGATGTTGTTGAACAAAACCACATTAGTACTAATCAAGAATTCATTTTCTGGAAGGCGCACTCTAAATTATTTTTTGAGAAAACAGTTGAAAAGTATGGATTTATGTGTTTTGGGAAGACTTTTTCATGAGTTTCTTCGTGCCAAAGACATTTGACCCTGATGTTAGAGTGTCAAGCCCTTGTTTCGTTGAGATGTACAGCAGCCAATTCACAACCAAGGAAAACAGCAACTGGTGCGTTTCATGTGTTGGTGTCATGAATCAAATGAATATTCTGTATGAACACAACACAACTGCTCCATCAAATGCTGACCCAGTAGAACATTTTCTCTGTCAAATTTAGTTCCACAAATCCTATAGAAGGTAGATTTAACCTCAGGCAGTAAACACAATACTGGTTTCTGATATTCTGTTATTATCCATTATTAAAAAACTGGTTAAGAAAAACAAATGATTCAGATATTTGTAGTATCAAAATCACTAATGTGACAATTCCACCCAGAATGCCATAAATATTCATACATTATCCGCCCTGAGTCACAACATGATAAATGGTTAACCGCCAGGAACGTTATATTCTAGGAAAAGCCTTTACGTCTTATTAAGTTGGACTTGAAGAGACAGTGTATTACGCAAACTCATTCCCACACATTGCTCCTTTGTCTGTCTGTCTGTCTGTCTGTCTGTCTGTCTGTCTGTCTGTCTGTCTGTCTGTCTGTCTGTCTGTCTGTCTGTGTCACTCTCCACACACACGCGCATGCACGCACGCACACACACACTCTCTCTCTCCTTCCTTCCTTCCCTCTCTCTCTCTTTCCCTCTTTCAGTTGCCTACTCTACTCTGAGCGTGTGGGGCTGGGGGCTGTGAACCCACAGAGCTCTCTCCATTAGGAGTACTGTCCCCGGCCTGCCTGAGGACCTACATGTCGGCACGATAAAAAATGGTAATTACCTCATCACGCCCTCCCTCTAGCATGAGTAATTACACATTTCAAAGAAGTGACATTTGTTTCCCAATGATCTGTAACAATAGGGATTGTTTTGCTGATCTGCGAGGGCACTTTGAAAGGCTTCCAAGGCAGAGAGGAGGCATTTTGCCATTGTCAGTGGTGCACTGGTCGAGCACTGGAAGTCCAGGGAAAGGCTCTTGTCTCCGATTTTCCGCCCTGATTGGTGAGAATGGGCAGCTACTCTGTTTGGATGTGTCAGCTGAACTAAGCACTCCCCTCTCTCTGGGCGTCACTGAAGTTTGCAGTGGAGACAATTCATATTATGCACAGCAAATTGTAGACGTGACATCATTTCGCTCATGGTAATTATTTACATGCTCAGGGCACGCATTACGTTGTGTTTGCAATATCTAGGAATTCTGTCAGACATGAAGCAGTGGGATTATGCTTTGAGGGATTTGAACAGTATGCTAATATTATTATTACTGTAATATGTCAATAGAGGGCTTTTTGAATATTGAGTAATGAAATTACTCCATATAAAAATGTAAAATAAATGACAAGGAAGTCCCCTGTGAACAGGCAAGGTAAATACTTTTAGGAGTAAAAAATGAAAAATCACTTGTAACTATCCAAACTGCAGTTGGAGCTTGTGTCTTCAATTCCATCAGCCTAAGGCCATGGGAGATCCCAGTTTACCTGAGGTAGTTGACCTGTTCTCAATTCCAACGTGTGTGAGATACATAATGGGATGTTACCAACAGAGAAGGAAATACCAAAACCTCTGTGATGGGCTTCTATGCACAGCTTTGCTCTGCCTGCCTCAGCTGGTGGGGCCACCATAAGCCATACAGCTACACTGCATAACATCACATGTTCAAGAGTCTTCCCAAAGTCTCTTTGGCTGAGCAAACATTTGACGCATGAAGGGCCATTTGGTTTCCCATACCATTGTGATGTAATACACATTTATTACAACAAAAAAACGACTGTATCCTACAATGAAAAATGGAACACATAATGTAGGGGGAAGACAGATGAGGGTAAATCATGTTATAGCTGCTGTTTAGATCTATGTGGGTTTGGCACACTGCGGGCAGGGGAGCCTGAGCGGTAAAGCTGATTTACATGGGATGAAGAATGGCCCAGAGGGACTGGCCCTATAGGAAATGGATTTGAGAATAGATGGAGGTGGAGTGAATGATTTCTGGGATCTCTGGGAGTCCTGTAAGTGGAAGCTCCACCGACAATAACATCCGCGGCACATGACACCCTTTTTTTTTTGTCCATAATGGCAAACACAAATATAACTGAATTTAAATTGGTTATAATTCTGACATATTACTAAAAGCATAAGTAAATTAATGCAGTGTATTATTGTTTTATTACAATTTTGAACCATACGTGGTGATTTGCGAATTGTGAATTTATCACCATAGAGTTAGATATAGGAGTCTAGATGGATAAAACCTGTACTGGCATGGTCATTGCCATTGAGGGCTTCCACCATTTTAAAGTAGTAGTCCTTCCTGTGGGTGAAGGAAGGATCACATGATTCCATCTGGGTCATGAGGAGGGATCAGCGAATGAATTATAAACGTGAACAAACATTCCATAACTGTAGGAGGCTTTAAATTGCCATCCTTGGCTTTACACCAGTTCAAACAACACACTCTAGATGGCAGTATGCACCCTTTCAATGTATCTGCTAATTCATAGAAGTAAGTAGAAGAAAATTGACGACTTAAAAATTGAGATTACCTCAAGGGTGGTGCCTGTGCGCTCACAGATGCCATAATTGGACATGAATGAAGATGATCTCTATCATTCTCTATGTTTTCGACATAAGAGTTGAACATTTTTATTTGAACGGCCCTCCAACTAGTTGGAAACTTCTCCCACATGGTGACGTCTGACGTCACCTAGTAAGGAAATTACCTCGATAATAGCAATTTCGGCAGTTAAATGCAACTAAAGATATGATTTTGAACACTATAATTTGTTTACAAGTCTGATAGCTGTACTTTTAGTTTATGGTTGACACAGCTTATAATCTATGAGTTTCCCACTAGTAACAGTTGGATGGCCATTCAAATAGATATTTCCCTGTCGTATGTGGTAAATATAGAGAATGATAGCGATATCATCTTTATATATGTCCCATTATGGCGTATGTGAGCACATGAGCAGCGCCGTTTGAGGCCATTTTCATTTTGAAATAGTCAATTTTCTTCTACAATGTCTATAAGTTGGCAAACAAACTGAAAGAGCGTATACTGCCATCTAGAGTGTCTTGTCTGAACATGTATAAAGCCAAGGATGAAACTTTACTCCCACCAGTTATAGAATGTTTGCTCACGAGTTGTCACGTTGTGTGAAGGATCGGGAGACAGGTACAGGAATGCGTAATAGGGTTTTTTATTGACGGGACAAAGACCAAACAAATACGTAGACAAAACACAGGGTTGAAACCCAAACAAAAGAGTGAGGAGTACCATGAATAAATACAAGGGGCGAGACCCGTAATACATACACGGGACAAGCCCGGAAAACACAAGCGCACAATGATACACCACGGGACGAGACACGTAATCATATATGCGCCATCCGAACGGCACGAAATCCAGAACAACACAGCACAGGCACAACGGACATTGGAACAATAATACCCAGCCCAATGGTGAAACAAAGGGCACATTTATATAAACACAATCAGTGAGTAATTGGAACCAGGTGTGCGTAATGACACAGTTCAGTGCATAGAAGCTGGTGACGTAGACCTCCGAAACTGGTGCATGGAATGAGCAACAGTACCGGAGGGATCCATGACACAAGTATAATTCATTGCATTTTTTACAAACTGTCATTAATTACATTTCATCTGTCAAATTTGACGGCAATTAATAAAAGGGAAAAAAAGGTGTTACCTTGAACAGAATGTAAAAATGTTGTCAAACATGAGGCAGGTAACATCATCACAATACAAAATGACTGTGAATCTTACTTATCATTTAATGGGGAGACACTTGGTTATCATCATAATAAAAGGAAATTATGTTTTTCAATTGAAATTCCAGAATATAATTACGGATTTAAAAACCAAATGAACTAATGAGTAAAAATGTTTTCCGCACTGCCCCTCGGTTACCAACTAAGTCATTTTTCACAGCACAATACAGTATGTTTGATGCACGCTAGAGTTTTTCTAAAGTGTGCATGGAAAATGGCAACAGATTTCATCGATTAAAGGCTGTTCTGTTCCTCAGGCTCAACACACCTTCCCTTCCACCCCTGCACAAACATCAAACATACCCCCACTCATAATGGGTATCCTCACACAAACACACCAACACACATACACACCATGCCAGCCTATAAGGACCAACCTACCACGCACACACACGCGTGCATGCACACACACATCATGAGGGATAAGAAGTCCATTTCCTCTCAGACATCATCCAGTTTTTAAAAACGTCCCTATTGTTTGGTGACGAGTCTGCATCGTTTCATGAATGAGAAACTTGAACTCCAAAAACCATCCATTACGTGTGCGAATTTCTATGCCTGTCAGATTCCCTTTGATAAGAGAAATCCCCTCACATGTCTTCTATAGCCTCTCTACAGTTCTATAGTGTTTTGTATAAATACTGTTCCGGAAAATCTCACAATCCCCATCCAAGACTTCCTATGTTTGGCAGGATTTCAACTCTGTGAGTGAAGTCTTCTCTCTGGGTTAAAGTTCGGGTACATAATTATATTCAGAGCCAAAACACCAAAAACACAAACAGGACCATCGTCATAATATTTGACTGTGGGATAGGTACACATGAAGGTATGCAGATGTGATGATGTTATAAGGACAAATGATAAAAAAAAAATGTGTTGCTCGATTTGTCGTGAATACGTAGTTATATGGCATTGTATTCCTGTTAAGAAATAGTTACATTTACGCAGATCAAACATCTTTAATACTTTGGTTTGGAAACGTGGTCTATGTTTATCCTCACCCACACACAGAATGAATGAATGCCTCTCTAATGGTGGTGAGTCCAAATCAATGCTACTGTATGCTGTTGTAGCACCGCAGCAAATTACAGTCTCAAAAAATGGAAGAATGAGCTTCTGATGTATTACCAGACTATACATGATAATAGCTTACTGAAATAGATCACATTATCCACTTTCAGCCAACATCAGAACATCTTTCAATCCAAGTAGACTTGCAGGGTTGCAGAGGCATTTTCCACAGGACAGCGATACTGCTATGCTTAAAGTTCAAATCAATGTTTGAAAGAGATAATGCATAAATAAGATAGTAGTCAAATACCTGGATCACTCACACACTACTGAATATTATTAGTATTGTATACTATTAGTACTACTGAGAGTAATATACTGCTGTATACTCACTTCACAGTGAGGAAGGGTAACAAGAACTTCTCTGAAATACCTGCACTATCGTTCAAAACTTTTGAACGATAGTGTATGTTTACCTCAAAGCTGGCAGCAAAGCATCAAGGTTATGTTTCTATTACGTTTAGGTAAGACCCAGATGCAGACGGTGCAGAAGTAACACGAGTTTATTACAACCACAGGAGCAGGCAAGCGACAGGTCAAGGCAGGCACGGGTCAGTAAATCCAGAAAGGGTGTAAAGGGTCCAGAACGTCAGGCAGTCTCAGGGTCAAGGCAGGCAGGGGTCAATAATCCAGAGCGGTTGGGTAAGGTACAAAACGGCAGGCAGTCTCAAAGTCAGGGCAGACAGAACAGTCAATACCGGGAAGGACTGGAAAACAGGAGCAGGAAAACAGGCAGGAGCAAGGAAGCAAACGCTGGTATGTTTTATGAACAAAGCGAACTGGCAACAGACAAACAGAGAACACAGGTATAAATAGACAGGGGATAATGGGGAAGATGGGTGACACCTGGAGGGGGTGGAGACAATCACAAAGACAGGTGAAACAGATCAGGGTGTGACAGTACCCCACCCCCCTCTAGGGGCACCACCTGACGTCCTACTTGGGCGCCTACCTGGATGACAGGGGTGTCAGCGTTGGAAATCCGCGATGAGGCCTTGGTCCAGGATGTCCATGGTGGGGACCCAGCACCTCTCCTCCGAGCCTTACCCCCTCCCCCCAGTCAACCAGGTACTGGAACCCCCTGCCCCGAGGTCGAACCTTCAGGAGACACCTCAACATGTATGCCGGTTGGTCATCGGTGAGACAAAGGGCTGTGAGACATGGGTTTAACTCTGGACACATGAAAGGTGGGATGTATATTAAGGGTACAGGGCAACAGAGGGGTTCATATTTTTTGAGATTTTGGAAATGGGCCGATTCCACCCGGAGGGGCAGAGCCCGGATGGATAGCCATACCTTCTGCCTTAGACGATATCGGGGAGCCAGGGTCACCTGGTAAATCGACTTCAATCAGTGTAGATGAAGGGGAGGAGACAGGCTTGAGACAATTGGATCGTGTATTTGTGCTATTCAAAGGGTGAGTGGGCAAGACAAAATATTTGATTGTCTTTGAACTGCAACGCTGCTGGGTTTTTCACGCTCAACAGTTTCCCGTGTCTATCACGAATGGTCCACCACCTGAAGGACATCCAGCCAACACAACTGTGGGAAGCATATGGAGTCAACATTGGCCAGCATCCCTTAGGAACACTTTCAACACCTTGTAGAGTCCATGCTCCGACTAATTGAGGCTGTCCCGAGGGCAAAAGTTGGGGAGGGGGTGCAACTCAATATTAGGAGGGTGTTCCTAATATTTGTACACTCATTGTATACAAACCCATGTAGACAGAAGTGGGAAGTGAGCAGGTTTATCTGAAATGGTAAATGTTAGACAACCTTCAGGAAACATTTAAATGAATCACACAAAATCATTACCCATAATTCTCAACCACAGTGCTGCCAATCAGCAGCCTGTCCCCAATGAAAAATGAAGGTCTTTTACAGACCACCCTCCACACATACACTCTCGCACACACATGTATGGAATGACAACAGAGAGGGGTTTTCTGGAAGAAAAAAAATTCAAGATTAAATCAAGAGGTGCATCAGTATCTATAGACGTGTTAAAAAGGAGTGATCCTCTAAGCCTCGGGCTGGTCACTGAGCAAATTAAACATGGACAGATTTGGGGATTGGTTCTTCCTCCTAGAGATGATGTGTCTGAGGATATGACCTTGTCCAAGCCCATAAATACCAGCTTGGTCAGACAACATTCATGGAGAGACTGTTACTGTTGAGAGAGGGATGCTAGAGACCTACAGTTGAAGTCGGAAGTTTACATACACCTTAGCCAAATACATTTAAACTCAGTTGTTCACAATTCCTGACATGTAATCCTAGTAACAAAATTGTCTTAGGTCAGGTAAGATCAGCACTTAATTTTAAGAATGTGAACTGTCCGAATAATAGTAAAGAGAATTATTTATTTCAGCTTTTATTCCTTTCATCACATTCCCAGTGGGTCAGAAGGTTACATACACTCAATTAGTATTTGGTAGCATTGCCTTTAAATTGTTTAACTTGGGTCAAACGTTTCGGGTAGCCTTCCACAAGCTTCCCCACAGTAAGTTGGGTGAATTTTGGCCCATTCCTCCTGACAGAGCTGGTGTAACTGAGTCAGGTTTGTAAGC
Organism: Oncorhynchus mykiss; assembly: GCF_057628025.1. Taxonomy (NCBI): domain Eukaryota; kingdom Metazoa; phylum Chordata; class Actinopteri; order Salmoniformes; family Salmonidae; genus Oncorhynchus; species Oncorhynchus mykiss. The sequence goes on from NC_143047.1 coordinate 10,686,358, forward strand.
CTCCTTGCTTGCACACACTTATCAGTTCTGCCCACACATTTTCTATAGGATTGAGGTCAGGGATTTGTGATGGCCACTCCAATACATTGACTTTGTTGTCCTTAAGCCATTTTGCCACAACTTTGGAAGTATGCTTGGGGTCATTGTCCATTTGGAAGACCTATTTGTGACAAAGCTTTAACTTGATGTCTTGAGATGTTGCTTCAATATATCCACATAATTTTCCTACCTCAGGATGCCATCTATTTTGTGATGTGCAACAGTCCCTCCTGCAACAAGCACCCCCACAACATGATACTGCCACCCCTGTGCTTCACGGTTGGGATGGTGTTCTTCGGCTTGAAAGCCTTCCCCTTTTTCCTCCAAACATAACGATGGTCATTGCGGCCAAACAGTTCTATTTTTGTTTCATCAGACCAGAGGATATTTCTCCAAAAAGTACGATCTTTGTCCCCATGTGCAGTTGCAAACTGTAGTCTGGCTTTTTTTATGGCGGTTTTGGAGCAGTGGCTTCTTCCTTGCTGAGCGTCCATTCAGGTTATGTCGATAAAGGAATCATTTTACTGTGGATATAGATACTTTTGTACCCGTTTCCTCCAGCAACTTCACAAGGTCCTTTGCTGTTGTTCTGGGATTGATTTGCACTTTTCCCACCAAAGTACGTTCATCTCTAGGAGACAGAACATGTCTCCTTCCTGAGCGGTATAACGGCTGTGTGGTCCCATGGTGTTAATACTTGCGTACAATTGTTTGTACAGATGGATGTGGTACGTTCAGGCGTTTGGAAATTGCTCCCAAGGATGAACCAGACTTGTGGAGGTCTGCGATAGTTTTTCTGAGGTCTTGGCTGATTTCTTTCGATTTTCCCATGATGTCAAGCAAAGAGGCACTGAGTTTGAAGGTAGGCCTTGAAATAAAGCCACAGATACACCTCCAATTGACTCATATGATGTCAATTAGTCTCTCAGAAGCTTCTAAAGCTATGACATCATTTTCTGGAATTTTCCAAGATGTTTAAAGGCACAGTCAACTTAGTGTATGTAAACTTCTGATCCACTGGAATTGTGATACAGTGAATTACAAGTGAAATAATCTGTCTGTAAACAATTGTTGGAAAAATTACTTGTGTCATGCATGAAGTAGATGCCCTAAACGACTTGCCAAAACTATAGTTTGTTAACAAGTTAACAACTATAGTTTGGTTGAAAACCAAGTTTTAATGACTCCAACCTAAGTGTATGTAAATGTCCGACTTCAACTGTACATTCTCTAGCTCCTCATACATTGGGACCACAAATGTACGACTGTAGGTATTCATATAACATGTGTATTTTTGTTCTCTTCCCCCCCCGGCCCAACCCCATCGTCCAAATTTCTTCTAGCCGTTATCTTTACAGACTGCATGAAAGGTAATTACTCATCACGGGGAAAACAGTCTAGAAGGATGGGGTTTCAGTACAAGCTTTTACTCAACCCTGAAAGTACATATATGGATGGACAGACAGACCAATGGGACATACAAACATGGTGGTTTGGTACAGTGGTAGACAGTTGAGCTGCACTGACCAGGAAAAAGGAAAGGGGAAATGTTACATGATATGTACATCACAATCCATATGTATCTGTCAAAACACGGTTATGATATATACCATAGCCTGCTCAACAGATTTGTTTTGGATGCAGGGGCTCCTTGATATCGCTGTGCTGATTAACCCGGTGGGGTTTTTGAACATGAAACGTCATGGGTAAAATCCTTTAAAACACATTAAATGTGACTACTCTCCTGTAATTGACTCTTATTTTTGTCCTTAATAATAATTCCAATTGTAAGTTTGTGGCAAGTTATTATCGTAAAGACTAATGCATACACGAGCAGAGCAAGGCAGTTAACCCACTGTTCCCCGGGCCCCGGAGACGTGGATGTCAATTAAGGCAGCCCCCCGCACCTCTCTGATTCAGAGGGGTTGGGCTAAATGCGGAAGACACACTTCAGTTGAAGGCATTCAGTTGTACAACTGACTAGGTATCCCCCTTTCCTTTCCCTAAAAAGGTGAGGTACCATATTCCTGAACCTGTGTGATGACAGTAGGCTGCTATTTCTTTCAGATAGCTCACTCGAATCAATGCTGACCATCTCCATCTTGTGGCAGTCAGTAGTACTGTAGGATGGATTGTGAAATGTTCCTCGCAAATGTCTCATATTTTTCAGTTCATCCAAAACAGCCATGTTCGATTTACCGGAGGAACTGCAGCACATAAAGCATTTGGTGTTAATCTCAAGGTGGAGCAGTGAGTTCACAGTCAGCTTGGCTGCTTCTCTCATGCTAGCATGCCATAGAGTGGAGCAGCAACACCCTAAAGGTTTTAGATATGAACCAGCAGGGGCTATTCTTCATTCTTTCTTAACGACTGTATCCAAACCACTGGTGTTCAGTGGGACTGCAGTCTATTCTTTCTCAGAAAGCACGAGTATAGTTCTGGGCAGACAAAGGCGAGTTCTGACAGGGAATCCCCCTCTACTCTCCCCTGCCTGACCCTCCTCTACACGTTACACTATAAATTAGTTAGCCCACCACAGGGAGAGCCCGTCTGTGTTTTAGACTGGCCGACTCCCACTTGGATGGTAAGAATGTGCTTCAAAGAGCATAACATCGGCAGCATGAGAAGGTCACACTGGCGCCTGACCCATACTTGGTGTCAGCTGATACCCCCCCCCCCCCCCCCCCCCCCTATCATTTTCTCTTACTCCCTCTCCGTGTTACTCTCTCTGTCATGAGTTTCAATCTTTCTCTTTCTATATCTCTCCTGAGTTGCTGAATTCCAATAGTCAAATGCTGAACCGAATGCAATCTGGCAGAAATGGTGAACAGGGGCGCATGTGGTGAATAACGGCTCTATACTCCAAGCTAAGACAATAGCTAAGAGTCTCAGAGCTACTGGGCATGTCAGCACCTGGCCAAAGTAGCCTTGTCACTGGCAAAGGTGAAAGACTAACCGTTGCCAGTTCAGGCAACGTGTGTTAGAAAGTTTGTTTTGGGGGAGAGGGGAGAAGCAGTACTACACCTTCAGGAGAGCTGTGGATTGGAGAAATGGTCTGGCCAGCTGCCTTGGTTTTGTTATGGTCACCTTCTGTATTTAAAAGTACAGCAGAGAAGCTTACACAATTCCATCAAATCAATCCTCCCAGTCTCACTTTCCCTCCTCTCGCTGGTCCACTTCCTCTCACCCTGAAAGGAGGGTTCCAGGTTTCCTGTCCAGTGTTCTGTCTGGCCTGTGTTTGCCCCTGTCCCTCCGTTTTCCCCTTCCATCCCTGCTGTGAGAGGGGGGGTTCTCTCTGACAAGCCAGGGCTGGGACTCTTCCGTGAGCTCCCGCAGCTTTCCAGCTCCAAACACCACAGGATGCTGGGGATGAATACCGACATCCTCCTCCTCTACCTCTGTCTGCACATGTGCAGAAAGCATTACTGACATTTTCCACCTCAAGGGCCCTTTTTTAGACAAGTAAAGGATTGTGTTACCTTAGAAAGGTAGTACTATGTAGGACAGGTCCAAAAGAAGGTGGTGTAAACCTTGGATGCATGATGTTCATGTTTATTAGCACCTAACCCTAGCATCCTGGCCTGGGGAATGAGAATGAAAGGATATGTTAACCCACTCGTTAATCTCACACACCCCCTTTTCTCACACGGACTCTGCTCCCCAGTCCCACAGCTCCTGCTAATGTCACTAGCTCCTAGTTTGCCTTTATTTTTAATTTTTTTAATGACTAGGCAAGCAAGTTAGGAACAAATTCTTATTTACAATGATGGCCTACCAAAAGGCAAAAGGCCTCCTGCGGGGACAGGGGCTGTGATTAAAATATAGGACAAAACCCACATCACGACAAGAGAGACAACACAACACTACATAAAGAGAGACCTAAGACAACAACATGGTAGCTTCACAACATGGTAGCAATACAGGGTACAAACGTTATTGGGCACAGACAACAGCACAAAGGGCAAGAAGGTAGAGAGAACAATACATCACGCAAAGCAGCCACAACTGTCAGTAATAGTGTCCATAATTGAGTCTTTGAATGAAGAGATTGGGATAAAACTGTCCAGTTTGAGTGTTTGTTGCAGCTCGTTTGCAGCAAACTGAAAAGACGAGCGACCCAGGGATGTGTGTGCTTTGGGGACATTTAACAGAATGTGACTGACAGAATGGGTGTTGTATGTGGAGGATGAGGGCTACAGTAGTTGTCTCAGATAGGGGGGAGTGAGGCCTAAGAGGGTTTTATAAATAAGCATCAACCAGTGGGTCTTGTGACGGGTATACAGAGATGACCAGTTAACAGAGGAGTATAGAGTGCAGTGATGTGTCCTACAAGGAGCATTGGTGGCAAATCTGATGGCCGAATGGTATAGAATCTCTAGCCGCTCGAAAGCTTCCTTACCTGCCAATCTATAAATTACGTCTCCGTAATCTAGCATGGGTAGGATAGTCATCTGAATCAGGGTTAGTTTGGCAGCTGGGGTGAAAGAGGAGCGATTACGATAGAAGTTTGGATTTAACTTTAGCCTGCAGCTTGTGCTGAGAGAAGAACAGTGTACCATCTAGCCATACTACCCAAGTACTTGTATGAGGTGACTACCTCAAGCTCTAATCCCTCAGAGGTAATAATCACACCAGTGGAGAGAGGGGCATTCTTCTTCCCAAAACACATTACCTTTGTTTTGGAGGTGTTCAGAACAAGGTTAAGGGCAGAGAGAGCATTTAACATGAAATCTGGGGAGGGGCCAGCTGAGTATAAGACTGTATGATCTGCATATAAATGGATGAGAAAGCTTCCTCCTGCCTGAGCTATGTTGTTGATATACAGTGCCTTGCGAAAGTATTCGGCCCCCTTGAACTTTGTGACCTTTTGCCACATTTCAGGCTTCAAACATAAAGATATAAAACTGTATTTTTTTGTGAAGAATCAACAACAAGTGGGACACAATCATGAAGTGGAACGACATTTATTGGATATTTCAAACTTTTTTAACAAATCAAAAACTGAAAAATTGGGCGTGCAAAATTATTCAGCCCCTTTACTTTCAGTGCAGCAAACTCTCTCCAGAAGTTCAGTGAGGATCTCTCATCCAATGTGACCTAAATGACTAATGATGATAAATACAATCCACCTGTGTGTAATCAAGTCTCCGTATAAATGCACCTGCACTGTGATAGTCTCAGAGGTCCGTTAAAAGCGCAGAGAGCATCATGAAGAACAAGGAACACACCAGGCAGGTCCGAGATACTGTTGTTTTTTATTTATTTTACCTTTATTTAACTAGGCAAGTCAGTTAACAAATTCTTATTTTCAATGACGGCCTAGGAACAGTGGGTTAACTGCCTGTTCAGGGGCAGAACGACAGATTTGTACCTTGTCAGCTCGGGGGTTTGAACTTGCAACCTTCCGGTTACTAGTCCAACGCTCTAACCACTAGGCTACCCTGCCGCCCCAGAGAGCTTCCTCCTGCCTGAGCTATGTTGTTGATATACAGTGCCTTGCGAAAGTATTCGGTTGTGAAGAAGTTTAAAGCCGGATTTGGATACAAAAAGATTTCCCAAGCTTTAAACATCCCAAGGAGCACTGTGCAAGCGATAATATTGAAATGGAAGGAGTATCAGACCACTGCAAATCTACCAAGACCTGGCCGTCCCTCTAAACTTTCAGCTCATACACGGAGAAGACTGATCAGAGATGCAGCCAAGAGGCCCATGATCACTCTGGATGAACTGCAGAGATCTACAGCTGAGGTGGGAGACTCTGTCCATAGGACAACAATCAGTCGTATATTGCACAAATCTGGCCTTTATGGAAGAGTGGCAAGAAGAAAGCCATTTCTTAAAGATATCCATAAAAAGTGTTGTTTAAAGTTTGCCACAAGCCACCTGGGAGACACACCAAACGTGGAAGAAGGTGCTCTGGTCAGATGAAACCAAAATTGAACTTTTTGGCAACAATGCAAAACGTTATGTTTGGCGTAAAAGCAACACAGCTGAACACACCATCCCCACTGTCAAACATGGTGGTGGCAGCATCATGGTTTGGGCCTGCTTTTCTTCAGCAGGGACAGGGAAGATGGTTAAAATTGATGGGAAGATGGATGGAGCCAAATACAGGACCACTCTGGAAGAAAACCTGATGGAGTCTGCAAAAGACCTGAGACTGGGACGGAGATTTGTCTTCCAACAAGACAATGATCCAAAACATAAAGCAAAATCTACAATGGAATGGTTCAAAAATAAACATATCCAGGTGTTAGAATGGCCAAGTCAAAGTCCAGACCTGAATCCAATCGAGAATCTGTGGAAAGAACTGAAAACTGCTGTTCACAAATGCTCTCCATCCAACCTCACTGAGCTCGAGCTGTTTTGCAAGGAGGAATGGGAAAAAAATTCAGTCTCTCGATGTGCAAAACTGATAGAGACATACCCCAAGCGACTTACAGCTGTAATCGCAGCAAAAGGTGACGCTACAAAGTATTAACTTAAGGGGGCTGAATAATTTTGCACGCCCAATTTTTCAGTTTTTGATTTGTTAAAAAAGTTTGAAATATCCAATAAATGTCGTTCCACTTCATGATTGTGTCCCACTTGTTGTTGATTCTTCACAAAAAAATACAGTTTTATATCTTTATGTTTGAAGCCTGAAATGTGGCAAACGGTCGCAAAGTTCAAGGGGGCCGAATACTTTCGCAAGGCACTGTAAATATAAAGAGCGTGGGGCCTAGGATCGAGCCTTGAGGCACTCCCTTGGTGACAGGCAGTGACTGAGACACCAGATGTTCTAACTTTATAGACTGCACTCTGTGAGAGAGGTAGTCATTAAACCAGGCCAAAGACCCCTCAGAGACACCAATACTCCTTAGCCGGCCCACAAGAATGGAATGGTCTACTGTATCAAAAGCTTTGGCCAAGTCAATAACAATAGCAGCACAACATTGCTTAGAATCAAGGGCAATGGTGACATCATTGAGGACCTTTAAGGTTGCAGTGACACATCCATAACCTACGCGGAAACCCAATTGCATACCAGAGAGAATACTATAGACACTGAGAAAGCAGTCAGTTGATTATTGACAAGTTTTTCCAACACTTTTGATTAACAGGGAAAAATAGAAATAGGCCTATAGCAGTTAGGATCAACTTGATCTTCCTCTTTAAATAGAGAACGAACCGTGGCTGCCTTTCCAAGCAATGGGAGAGACCGGTTAAAAAGGTCAGAGATAGGGGTAGCAGAGATAGGGATAGCAGAGATAGGGGTAGCAACCTTAAAGAAGAAAGGGTCGAAACTTGAGGTCGACCGATTATGATTTTTATGATTATGATACCGATACCGATTATTGGAGGACCAAAAAGCCGATACCGATTAATCGGCTGATTTTTATATATATATATATATTTGTAATAATGACAATTACAACAATACTGAATGAACAATTTTAACTTAAAATAATACATGAGATAAAATCAATTTAGTCTCAAATAAATAATGAAACGTGTTCAATTTGGTTTAAGTAATTCAAAAACAAAGTGTTGAAGAAAGTAAAAGTGCAATATTTGCCATGTAAAAAAGCTAATGTTTAAGTTCCTTGCTCAGAACATGAGAACATATGAAAGCCAGTGGTTCCTTTTAACATGAGTCTTCAATATTCCCAGGTAAGAAGTTTTAGGTTGTAGTTATTATACGAATTATAGGACTATTTCTCTCTATTCCATTTGTATTTAATATACCTTTGACTATTGGATGTTCTATTGGATGTTCTAATAGGCACTATAGTATTGCCAGCCTTATCTCGGGAGTTGATAGGTTTGACGTCATAAACAGCGCAATGCTTGAAGCACACCGAAGAACTGCTGGCAAATGCAGGAAAGTGCTGTTTGAATGAATGCTTACGAGCCTGCTGCTGCCTACCACCGCTCAGTCAGACTGCTCTATCAAATATAAAATCATAGACTTAATTATAATATAATAACACACAGAAATATGAGCCTTAGGTCATTAAAAAACAAAAACAAAATGTTTATTATTTCAGTGAAATACGGAACCGTTCCGTATTTTATCGAACGGGTGGCATCCCTAAGTGTAAATATTGCTGTTACATTGCACAATGGTTAGGTACACATTGGTGCAACGACAGTACTTTTTTCGTGAATGCGCTCGTTAAATCATCACCCGTTTGGCAAAGTAGGCTGTGATTCGATGATAAATTAACAGGCACTGCATCGATTATATGCAAGCTAGATAAACTAGTAATATCATCAACCATGTGTAGTTAACTAGTGATTATGTTAAGATTGATTGTTTTTTATAAGATAAGTTTAATGCTAGCTAGCAACTTACCTTGGCTCCTTGCTGCACTCGCGTAACAGGTAGTCAGCCTGCCACGCAGTCTCCTCATGGAGTGCAATGTAATCGGCCATAATCGGTGTCCAAAAATGCCAATTACCGATTGTTATGAAAACTTGAAATCGTCCCTAATTAATTGGCCATTTCGATTAATCGGTCGACCTCTAATCGAAACCCAGATGTATTTTGGGGTCAAGTTTAAGGAGCTCCTTTAGCACCTCGGACTCAGTGACCGCTTGCAGGGAGAAACTTTGTAGAGGGGCAGGGGGAAAAGAGGGAGGAGCGTTGGGGCTAGTCGCATTAGAAGTGGTGGGAGATCAGGAAATGTTGGACGGGCAAGGAGGCATGGCTGAGTCAAATAGGAACCCTGACTTAATAATGAAGTGGTGATAAAAAGTCTCAGCCATGTGCTTCTTGTCAGTAACAACCACATCATCAACTTTAAGGGACATGGGTATCTGTGAGAAGGAGGGTTTAATCTCCAGGTCTTTAACCGTTTTCCTGCTCCTTAAAGTAACTAATTTGATTCTCATTTTCCTGAACGAGAGCCAGTCAACCTGAGTATGCGTGTGCCAAGCCTTTCGCCAAATGGAATTCTTGAGGTGGAGTAACTATGAAAGATCATGGTCGAACCAGGGGCTGAACCTGTTTTTAATTCTCATTTTCTTTTTGGGGGCATGTTTGTTGACAATATCACTGAAATTATCAAAAAAAGAAGGTCCAAGCGTCTTTGACAGAGGGGATCAAACTGATTCTCTACCAATTTACAGAGGCCAGGTCATGAAGGAAGGCTTGCCCATTAAAGTTTTCTAGCAAGTGTCTATGACAAATCAGGACAGGTTGTTTCACTGAGCAGCCATTACGAACACAGGCTGTAAAACAGTGATCTCTAAGATCATTACAGAAAACACCAGACTGATACCTATAAGGATTATTTGTGAGGATAATATCAAGAAGAGTAGCCTTTTCTGGGTGTTTGGAGTCATACCTTGTGGGATTGGGTTTGGATCCGTGTAATCCTAATTCATAGAGACAATCGAGGACCTGCAGTCACAATCTGGAATCGGTGCCTAAAATAAAACATCTTTGCAGTGAGGAAGGGTAACAAGAAATCCTCTGAAATGTGTTTACCCCAAAGCAGTCAGCAAAGCATCAGGGTCATCATGTTTGAGCAAGTTTTCTCAATGCTCAGTTTATTTACATATATACTAGCTATTTACCCAACAGAAATAACAAACTGTGTTGTTTTATGAGCATTCTGTGTGACATGTTAGACGTTCACATCCTGACTCAGTTTATAATTCTGTGGTAAATTCTAATCCGTATACAAGCAAAATTATCATGCAACAAAGTGTATCAAATGACATCATTTTTTGGTCACACGCAAGGCCACATTATATATTGATGTAACCCTTATTTTACCAGGTAAATTGACTGAGAACACATTGTCATTTACAGCAACAACCCGGGGAACAGTTACAGGGGGGAGAAGGGGGGATGAATGAGCCAATTGGATGATTAGGTGGCCATAATGGTATGAGAGCCAGAATGGGAATTAGCCAGGACACCAGGGTTAACACCCCTGATCTTATGATAAGTGCCATTGGATTTGTAATGACCATAGAGAGTCAGGACACCCTTTTAACATCCCATCTGAAAGATGGTACCTTACACAGGGCAATGTCCCCAATCACTGCCCTGGGGCATTGGAATATTTTTTTCCGAATTCTAAATAAATCAGACAGTGTCACCAGCAAAGCACCCCCATACTATCCCACCTCCTCCTCCATGCTTCACAGTGAGGAGATAATCCGTTCACCTACTCTGCGTCACACAAAGAAACAGCGTTTGAAACCAAAAATAAAAAATCTGAACTCATCAGACAAAAGGACATATTTCCAACAGTCTAATGTCTATTGCTTGTGTTTCTTGGCCCAAGCAAGTCTCTTCTTATTATTGGTGTCCTTTAGTAGTGGTTTCAGAAATTTGACCATGAAGGCCTGATTCACGCAGTCTCCTCTGAACAGTTGATGTTGAGATGTGTCAGTTACTTGAACTCTGTGAAGCATTTCTTTAGGCTGCAATTTCTGAGGCTGGTAACTCTAATGAACTTTTCCTCTGCAGCAGAGTTAACTCCTGGTCTTCCATTTCTGTGGCAATCCTCATGAGAGCCTATTTCATCAAGAGAGTTGATGTTTTTTGTGACTGCACTTGAAGAAACTTTCAAAGTTCTTGAAATTTTCCGGATTTACTGATCTTCATGTCTTAAAGTAATGATGGACTGCCGTTTCTCTTTGCTTATTTGAGCTGTTCTTGCCATAATATGAACTATGAATCTTTTACCAAAAAGGGATATCTTCTGTACACCACTCCTACCTTGTCACAACACAACTGATTGGCTCAAACACATTAAGAAGGAAAGAAATTCCACAAATTAACTTTTAACAAGGCACACCTGTTAACTGAAATAGATTCCAGATTCCTCATGAAGCTGGTTGAGAGAATACAAAGAGTGTGCAAAGCTGTAATCAAGACAAAGGGTGGCTCCTTTGAAGAATCTCAACTATAAAATATATTTTGATTTGTTTAACACTTTTTTGGTTACTACATGATTCCATATGTGTTATTTAATTGTTTTCATGTCTTCACTACAATGTCGACAATAGTAAAAATAAAGATAAACCCTTGAATGAGTAGGTGTCTAAACTTTTGACTGTTACTGTATATAATAAACTCACTCACCAAACTTCAAAAAGACCCTGACCTTCAGCTGTAACTCCACCAATTACTGCACCCATAGTGCAAGAACAGAATGATTTCACACTCAATGACCTTGTTCCTCCAAACTCATTTAGTCAGATGCTGATATTCCAGGGTACTTCTTCCTAAGAATCTCCAGGAATATATTACAATAAATAATATGAATATTTTATTTCCTATTGAGCATAGATTCTAGCAGAGATAGTTTTAAGACATTGGAACTGGAAATGATTCCTTTCCAAAAACATTCCATTTCCCTTTCCATTCCATGGGGCCATTTACTGTTGTTGATGCATCTGCAAATATAAACGTTTTTTTTTTGTCTCTTCCTGATGATTTATCGTTTCAAATAGCTTTATTCTCTTGTATTTGTTTGCTGATGTCTGAAGGAACCGAGGTTCTACCTGTCATAAAAAAAATATTAAACTGTAAGAAGATGCCACCTCAAAGTGAACACTATCTCAAACCCTGAGACTCAAAGTCCTTTGTAGACTCTTGTGTATGCCTGCTTAGCCTGTGGTTAGCAATGCTTAATGTTGGAGCCACAGGCATGAACATACCAGAACCAGCAGAGTCTCTGAGAGAAACGAGTGCAAGAGGCAGCACTGTCTAACATTAGCGGTATAATGGGAGTATAATGTGCTTGTGACCGGCTTCCCATGGCAAATCGGCTCCCAAATCCAAGGCCTGTCCACACTCCATTATCCCTGGAACCATCCGGAGGTTGATGACATCATCCCGCAGTGGGATTACACAGAGGATATAGCAGGGCATCCTGCATGCAGTCCTCAGCCAACAAATCACAGGGAGATAAAAACCCACATCACTATGTACATCTGAATGAGTAGATTGGGGAATAGTCACCGTATCAGAGCTGGACACGAGACAGATTAAACAGCCTTTCCTTCTCTAATATGAGTGTCAGTGCTCTTCTGGCTGAAGGCTCTAGAAATGTCTTGTTTGTTCTGAGATGAAACAGGAGATAGAACAATGCAACATTTGCCAGCAGTGCTAATGATTAATGCAGAGGTGGAAATGGAGAAATATGCTTAACATTTTGAAAGCTCCATCTGTTGGATAGAAGACTATATTCTCTTTGATAGGGTCATTAATACAAAAAATAACATACCAGTCAAAAGTTTGGACAAACCTACTCATTCAAAAGGTTTTTCCTTATTTTCTACATTGTAGAATAATAGAAGACATCAAAACTATGAAATAACACATATGGAATCATGTACAAAAAACTTTTTAAACAAATCTAAATACATTTTTGATTCTTCAAAGTAGCCACCCTTTCCCTTGATGACAGCTTTGCACACTCTTGGCATTCTAACAACCAGCTTCACCTGGAATGCTTTTCCAACAGTCTTGAAGGAGTTCCCACATATACTGAGCATTTGTTGGCTGCTTTTCCTTCACTCTGCGGTCTAACTCAATAAGGGCACATGGCAAGACCCAGATGCAGACAGGGGAGGCAGATGGTTAGAATCTGATATTTATTACAGCCCAAGTGGTAGGCAAGACAATGGTCGTGGACAGGCAAAATATCAAAACCAGGTCAGAGCCCAGGAGGTACAGAGTGGCAGGCAGGCTCGGGGTTAGGGCAGGCAGAATGGTAAAAAATATATTTTTATTTGTTTTAACCCTTTTTAGGCTACTACATGATTCCATGTGTGTTATTTCAAGTTTTGTTGTCTTCACTATTGTTCTGGACCTCTCAGTTGTTTAGCACTCCCTAGTGGCAGTTTAAGTTTAGCAGTCTAGAATTTACCTGTTTATGTCATGTGACAGGCAGCAGTTTCAGAAGTGAAGCAATGTTTAAGATGTGCAAGTGTGACAGAGTAGTTACAATCCTTCAACATCTTTCTTTATAGGCATCGTGTGATGCAATGTCTGTAAGTACATTTGTTTATTAACACAAGATAAATGTTTATCACATATCATTTTCATGTTTCTGTAAAAAAATAATTGAGTTAGCACCTCCTCCCAGCTGCCCACTGCACTGAGGCTAGGAAACACTGTCACCACCGATAAATCTACGATAATTGATCATTTCAATAAGCATTTTTCTACGGCTGGCCATGCTTTCCACCTGGCTACCCCTACCCCGGCCAACAGCTCTGCACCCCCTGCAGGAACTTGCCCAAGCCCCCCCGCTTCTCCTTCACCCAAATCCAGACAGCTGATGTTCTGAAAGAGGTGCAAAATCTGGATCCCTACAAATCAGCTGGGCTAGACAATCTGGACCAGAGGTCAACCATTTAATCGGAATGGGCGATTAATTAGGGCCGATTTCAAGTTTTCATAACAATCGTAAATCGGTATTTTTGGACACCGATTTGGCCGATGTGTTTAAAAAAATGTACACCTTTATTTATTTATACACCTTTATTTCTCCTTTATTTAACTCCTTTATAGTAACTTCCAATGACGGCGGTGGGTTAACTGCCTTGTTCAGGGGCAGCATGACATATTTTTACCTTGTCAGCTAGGTGATTCAATCTTGCAAATTTACAGTTAACTAATCCAATGCTCTAACTACCTGATTACATTGCACTCCACGAGGAGACTGCCTTGGCTTCTTACGCGAATGCAGTAAGAAGCCAAGGTAAGTTACTAGCTAGCATTAAACTTATCTTATAAAAACAATCAATCAATCATAATCACTAGTTAACTACACATGGTTGATGATATTACTAGTTTATCTAACGTGTCCTGTGTTGCATATAATCGATGTGGTGCGTATTCGCGAAAAAGGACTGTCTTGCTGCAATGTGTACCTAACCATAAACATCAATGCCTTTCTTAAAATCAATACACAGAAGTATATAGTTTTAAACATTCATATTTTGCTAAAAGAAATCCAGGTTAGTAGGCAATATTAACCAGGTGAAATTGTGTCACTTCTCTTGCGTTCATTGCACGCAGAGTCACTGTATAAGCAACAGTTTGGGCCACCTAATTTGCCAGAATTTTACGTAATTATGACATAACATTGAAGGTTGTGCAATGTAACAGGAATATTTAGACTTATGGATGCCACCCGTTAGATTAAATAAGTAACGGTTCCGTATTTCCCTGAAAGAATAAACGTCTTGTTTTCGAGATGATAGTTTCCGGATTCGACCATATTAATGACCTAAGGCTCGTATTTCTGTGTGTTATTATGTTATAACTAAGTCTATGATTTGATAGAGCAGTCTGACTGAGCGAAGGTAGGCACCAGCAGGCTCGTAAGCATTCATTCAAACAGCACTTTTGTGCGTTTTGCTAGCAGCTCATCGCTGTGCTTCAAGCATTGAGCTGTTTATGACTTCAAGCCTATCAACTCCCGAGATCAGGCTGGTGTAACCGATGTGAAATGGCTAGCTAGTTAGCAGGGTGCACGCTAATAGCGTTTCAAACGTCACTCACTCTGAGACTTGGAGTGGTTGTTCCCCTTGCTCTGCAAGGGCTGCGGCTTTTGTGGAGCGATGAGTAACGCTGCTTCTAGGGTGACTGTTGTCGATGTGTTCCTGGTTCGAGCCCAGGTATGGGCGAGGAGAGGGACGGAAGCTATACTGTTACACTGGCAATACTAAAGTGCCTATAAGAACATCCAATAGTCAAAGGTATATGAAATACAAATCGTATAGAGAGAAATTGTCCTATAATTCCTATAATAACTACAACCTAAAACTTCTTACCTGGAAATATTGAAGACTCCTGTTAAAAGGAACCACCAGCTTTCATATGTTCTCATATTCTGAGCAAGGAACTTAAACATTAGCTTTTTTACATGGCACATATTGCACTTTTACTTTCTTCTCCAACACTTTGTTTTTGCATTATTTAAACCAAATTGAACATGTTTCATTTTATTTTATGCTAAATTGATTTTATTGATGTATTATATTAAGTTAAAATAAGTGTTTATTGTTGTAATTGTCATTATTACAAATAAATGTTTAAAAAATTGTCCGATTAATCGGTATCGGCTGTTTTTGGTCCTCCAATAATCGTATCGGTATCAGCGTTGAAAAATCATAATCGGTCTACCTCTAATCTGGACCCTCTCTTTATAAAATTATCCGCCGAAATTTGCAAACCCTATTACTAGCCTGTTCAACCTCTCTTTCATATTGTCTGAGATCCCCAAAGATTGGAAAGCTGCCGAGGTCATCCCCCTCTTCAAAGGGGGAGACACTAGACCAAAACTGTTATGGTCCTATATCCATCCTGCCCTGCCTTTCTAAACTCTTTGAAAGCCAATTTAACAAACCAATCACTGACCATTACGCTCACGGTCCTAAATGATATCATAACTGCCATCGATAAAAGACAGTACTGTGCAGCAGTCTTCATCGATCTGGCCAAGGCTTTCAACTGCATTCTTATCGGCAGACTCAATAGCCTTGGTTTCTCAAATGACTGCCTCGCCTGGTTCACCAACTATTTCTTGGAAAGAGTTATGTGTGTCAAATCGGAGGGCCTGTTGTTCGGACCTCTGGCAGACTCTATGGGGGTGCCACAGTGTTCAATTCTTGGGCCGACTCTTAACTCTGTATATATCAATGATGTCGCTCTTGCTGCTGGTGATTCTCTGATCCACCTCTACACAGACGACCCCATTCTGTATACATCTGGCCCTTCTTTGGACACTGTGTTAACAAATCTCCAAACGAGCTTCAATGCCATACAACATTCCTTCTGTGGACTCCAACTGCTTTTAAATGCTAGTAAAACTAAATGCATGCTCTTCAACCGATTCCGGCCCGCCCGACAAGTATCACAACTCTGGACGGTTCTGACTTAGAATATGTGGACAACTACAAATACCTACAGTTGAAGTCGGAAGCTTACATACACTTATGTTGGAGTCATTAAAACTCGTTTTTCAACCACTCCAGAAATGTTGTGTAACAAACTGTAGTACTGGCAAGTCAGTTAGGACATCTACTTTGTGCATGACACAAGTAATTTTTGCAGCAATTGTTTACAGACAGATTATTTCACTTATAATTCACTGTATCACAATTCGAGTGGGTCAGAAGTTAACATACACTAAGTTGACTGTGCCTTTAAACAGCTTGGAAAATTCCAGAAAATGATGTCATGGCTTTACAAGCTTCTGATAGGCGTATAGACATCATTTGAGTCAATTGAAGGTGTACCTGTGGATGTATTTCAAGGCCTACCTTCAAACTCAGTGCCTCTTTGCTTGACATCATGGGAAAATCGAAAGAAATCAGCCAAGACTTCAGAAAAACTATCGTAGACCTCCACAAGTCTGGTTCATCCTTGGGAGCAATTTTCAAATACATGACGGTACCACGTTCATCTGTTCACACAATAGTTCAAAATAATAGTAAATATAAACACCATAGAACCACGCAGCCGTCATACCGCTCAGGAAGGAGACGCGTTCTGTCTCCTAGAGATGAACATACTTTGGTGCGAAAAGTGCAAATCAATCCCAGAACAACAGCAAAGGACCTTGTGAAGATGCTGGAGGAAACAGGTACAAAAGGTATCTACAGTATATCCACAGTAAAACAAGTTCTATATCGACATAACCTGAAAGGCCACTCAGCAAGGAAGAAGCCACTGCTCCAAAACCGCCATAAAAAAGCCTGACTCCGGTTTGGGAACAAAGATCGTACTATTTGGAGAAATGTGCTCTGGTCTGATGAAACAAAAATAGAACTGTTTGCCAATAATGACCATCGTTATGTTTGGAGGAAAAAGGAGGAGGCTTGCAAGCTGAAGAACATCCCAACCGTGAAGTCAGGAAGTTAAAGCTTGGTCGCAAATGGGTTTTCCAAATGGACAATGACTCCTAGCATACTTCCAAAGTTGTGGCAACATGGCAACAAAGTCAAGGTATTGGAGTGGCCAGCACAAATCCCTGACCTCAAGCCAATAGAAAATGTGTGAGCAGAACCGAAAAAGTGTGTGCTCGCAAGGAGGCCTACAAACCTGACTCAGTTACACCAGCTCTGTCAGGAGGAATGGGCCAAAATTCACCCAACTTATTGTGGGAAGCTCGTGGAAGGCTACCTGAAATGTTTGACCCAAGTTAAACAATTTAAAGGCAATGCTACCAAATACTAATTGAGTGTAACTAACTTCTGACCCACTGGGAATGTGATGAAAGAAATAAAAGCTGAAATAAATCATTCTCTGTACTATCATTCTGACATTTCACATTCTTAAAATTAAGTGGTGATCCTAACTGACCTTAGACAGGGAATTTTTACTAGGATTAAATGTCAGGAATTGTGAACTGTGTTGAAATGTATTTGGCTAAGGTGTATGTAAACGCCCGACTTCAACTGTAAATGTCTGGTTAGACTGTAAACTCTCCTTCCAGACTCACATTAAGCATCTCCAATCCAACATTTATTCTAGAATCGGCTTCCTATTTTGCAAAATAGCCTCCTTCACTCATGCTGCCAGACATACCCTCGTAAAACGGACTATACTACCGATCCTTGACTTCGGCAATGTCATTTACAAAATAGCCTTCAACACTCTACTCAGCAAACTGGATGTAGTCTATCACAGTGCCATCCATTTAGTCACCAAAGCCATATATACTACCCACCACTGCGACCTGTATGCTCTCTTTGGCTGGCCCTCGCTACATATTCGTCGCCAAACCCACTACTGGCTCCAGGTCATCTATAAGTCTTTGCTAGCTAAAGCCCCGCCTTATCTCAGCTCACTAGTCACCATAGCAACACCCACCTGTAGCACGCACTCCAGCAGGTATATTTCACCACTGGTCATCCCCAAAGCCAACACTTCCTTTGGCCACCTTTCCTTCCAGTTCTCTGCTGCCAATGACTAGAACGAATTGCAAAAATCACTGAAGCTGGAGTCTTATATCTTCCTCTCTAACTTTAAGCATCAGCAGTCAGAGGAGCTTACCGATCACTGTACCCGTACACAGCCAATCTTTAAATAGCCCACCCAACTACCTCATCCCAATATTGTTATTTATCTTTTTGCACCCCAGTATCTCTACTTCCACATCGTCATCTGCACATCTATCACTCCAGTGTTGATGCTAAATTGTAATTATTTAGCCTCTATGGCCGATTTATTGCCTTACCTCCCTAATCTTCTACATTTGCACACACTGTACATAGATTTTTCTATTGTGTTATTGACTGTACGTTTGTTTATGTGTAACACTGTGTTGTTGTTTTTTGTCGCACTGCTTTGCTTTATCTTGGCCAGGTCACAGTTGTAAATGAGAACTTGTTCTCAACTGGCCTACCTGATTAAACAAAGGTGAAATATATATATATATTTTAAATAGCTGTTAGCTACTTTGCATTAGCTTCAATGCTATTTCTCCCTAAGGATACCTAGCTGAGTAATATCAAGCATACAGATGCATTCTAGTAACTTTGTTTTATATTTGGCTGTTTATTGAGTACTCTTATTCCTTATTTCATACATTTATTACAGTTATTGTGGAAGACATTCTGTGAAACTAAAACTAAAACAAGAGGCTCCCACGCTGAGGTCTGTCCAACGCTGGTCCGACCAAGCTGACTCCACACTCCAAGACTGCTTCCATCACGTGGACTGGGACATGTTTCGTATTGCGTCAGACAACAACATTGACGAATACGCTGATTCGGTGTGCGAGTTCATTAGAACGTGCGTTGAAGATGTCGTTCCCATAGCAACGATTAAAACATTCCCTAACCAGAAACCGTGGATTGATGGCAGCATTCGCGTGAAACTGAAAGCGCGAACCACTGCTTTTAATCAGGGCAAGGTGTCTGGTAACATGACCGAATACAAACAGTGCAGCTATTCCCTCCGCAAGGCTATCAAACAAGCTAAGCGTCAGTACAGAGACAAAGTAGAATCTCAATTCAATGGCTCAGACACAAGAGGCATGTGGCAGGGTCTACAGTCAATCACGGACTACAGGAAGAAATCCAGCCCAGTCACGGACCAGGATGTCCTGCTCCCAGGCAGACTAAATAACTTTTTTGCCCGCTTTGAGGACAATACAGTGCCACTGACACGGCCTGCAACGAAAACATGCGGTCTCTCCTTCACTGCAGCCGAGGTGAGTAAGACATTTAAACGTGTTAACCCTCGCAAGGCTGCAGGCCCAGACGGCATCCCCAGCCGCGCCCTCAGAGCATGCGCAGACCAGCTGGCCGGTGTGTTTACGGACATATTCAATCAATCCCTATACCAGTCTGCTGTTCCCACATGCTTCAAGAGGGCCACCATTGTTCCTGTTCCCAAGAAAGCTAAGGTAACTGAGCTAAACGACTACCGCCCCGTAGCACTCACTTCCGTCATCATGAAGTGCTTTGAGAGACTAGTCAAGGACCATATCACCTCCACCCTACCTGACACCCTAGACCCACTCCAATTTGCTTACCGCCCAAATAGGTCCACAGACGATGCAATCTCAACCACACTGCACACTGCCCTAACCCATCTGGACAAGAGGAATACCTATGTGAGAATGCTGTTCATTGACTACAGCTCAGCATTTAACACCATAGTACCCTCCAAGCTCGTCATCAAGCTCGAGACCCTGGGTCTCGACCCCGCCCTGTGCAACTGGGTACTGGACTTCCTGACGGGCCACCCCCAGGTGGTGAGGGTAGGCAACAACATCTCCTCCCCGCTGATCCTCAACACTGGGGCCCCACAAGGGTGCGTTCTGAGCCCTCTCCTGTACTCCCTGTTCACCCACGACTGCGTGGCCACGCACGCCTCCAACTCAATCATCAAGTTTGCGGACGACACAACAGTGGTAGGCTTGATTACCAACAACGACGAGACGGCCTACAGGGAGGAGGTGAGGGCCCTCGGAGTGTGGTGTCAGGAAAATAACCTCACACTCAACGTCAACAAAACTAAGGAGATTATTGTGGACTTCAGGAAACAGCAGAGGGAACACCCCCCTATCCACATCGATGGAACAGTAGTGGAGAGGGTAGCAAGTTTTAAGTTCCTCGGCATACACATCACAGACAAACTGAATTGGTCCACTCACACAGACAGCATTGTGAAGAAGGCGCAGCAGCGCCTCTTCAACCTCAGGAGGCTGAAGAAATTCGGCTTGTCACCAAAAGCACTCACAAACTTCTACAGATGCACAATCGAGAGCATCCTGGCGGGCTGTATCACCGCCTGGTACGGCAACTGCTCCGCCCTCAACCGTAAGGCTCTCCAGAGGGTAGTGAGGTCTGCACAACGCATCACCGGGGGCAAACTACCTGCCCTCCAGGACACCTACACCACCCGATGTCACAGGAAGGCCATAAAGATCATCAAGGACATCAACCACCCGAGCCACTGCCTGTTCACCCCGCTATCATCCAGAAGGCGAGGTCAGTACAGGTGCATCAAAGCTGGGACCGAGAGACTGAAAAACAGCTTCTATCTCAAGGCCATCAGACTGTTAAACAGCCACCACTAACATTGAGTGGCTGCTGCCAACACACTGACACTGACTCAACTCCAGCCACTTTAATAATGGGAATTGATGGGAAATTATGTAAATATATCACTAGCCACTTTAAACAATGCTACCTTATATAATGTTACTTACCCTACATTATTCATCTCATATGCATACGTATATACTGTACTCTATATCATCGACTGTATCCTTATGTAATACATGTATCACTAGCCACTTTAACTATGCCACTTTGTTTACATACTCACCTCATGTATATACTGTACTCGATACCATCTACTGTATCTTGACTATGCTGCTCTGTACCATCACTCATTCATATATCCTTATGTACATATTCTTTATCCCCTCACACTGTGTACAAGACAGTAGTTTTGAAATTGTTAGTTAGATTACTTGTTGGTTATTACTGCATTGTCGGAACTAGAAGCACAAGCATTTCGCTACACTCGCATTAACATCTGCTAACCATGTGTATGTGACAAATAAAATTTGATTTGATTTGGGATTTGATTTGCACTATACTACTGTAACTGAAAACATGTACTTTTGTGTTTGTTGCAGTTTCACACTGTGATTCAAGTAAACTTCCAAAACGGCACCCTGCTTCCCACGGAGTTATTTAAATGAGTGTTTAGCTAACTGGATAGCTGGATAAGGGCTACTGTACATTTAGCGGGTCCAGTTTAACTACTATTCTACAATGTAGAAAATAGTCCAAATAAAGAAAAACCCTGGAATGAGTAGTTGTGTCCAAACTTTAGACTGGTACTGCATATTATGGTAAGATAAGTGGCATATTACAGTATGTGTATGTCCTATAACAGTAGCCAACGAAGCACAGCGTAGTTACTATTATACTAAAAGTATCCATCATTTAAAGTTTATCCTGAACGTTATACAACAGCAGCCAATATAGTCATTGTTTGAATCTTTAAAAAAAGAGAAATCATACATTGGGGATGAAACACATTGCGCATTGTTGTTTTTCAAGAGGAAAGAGCAACGTCAAGAGGAAAGTGTTGAGGGTAAACTGAACATTAGGACTATGTGATGAGTGAACGTGTGATACAGAGAGCGTTACCTATGCCATGCCTTGGCAGCCACAAGCCTTTAGCTGAGTTATGACTTGCACAGGCTGCCACTGCGGATAGACTTTCTCCCTTTTGGTTTTAGCTCATGGTTCTGAAAATCAAAAATGTACGCGCAAATAGCAACCATGCTATTTGTTCCCTTATGTTGCCACAACACACACAGGCTCTGCCAGCCGAGACATGGCAAGGGGTGCCAAGCACAATACAGCACTTAAAAATCAACCACTACTAATTGATGGAAATTAGAATTTTATCCTATTTTCTGCATGTTTTCCTTAAGGGTGGGTGTGTTAGATACATATGTTTATAATTTGTTCTCTTGAGTTTGTATTAATTTGCCCCAACAGTGTGACAACTGAATGCTGAAACAATACAGTGAGTAGGTTATGGATGCTTTATCATTTAAATCTATAAATAATCCTTATTTGCACTTAAACACTGAATAAATGCTGAAACTACTACCAAAAAAAGGTTGTGTGTACTGCGGATCACAGGAGGTTGGTGGCACCGTAATTGGGGAGGACGGGCTCATAGTAATGCCTGGAACGGAATCAACGGATTGCTATCCAACACGTCAAACACGTGGTTGGCCATGTGTTTGATACCATTCTATTCACTCCATTCCAGCCATTACTATGAGCCTTCCTCCCCGCAGCAGCCTCCTGTGATGCAGATGCTGTGTATGATACTGTAACACATGTTTCCAGGCATCAACCATGCTCTCAGATCATCCTTTCTGGTTTATCTCTAAAGTTCTCTGTGTTGTGCAAGATATCTGTGACATGAGGCATGTGCTGATGGGTGTATGTCATCATGTCACACTCCTTATTCTGCTGCCAGTACATGAGGGATGGGGTGACTGTAGGACCTATTCAATGTGACGGGGTCTTCCTAATTCATTCTTTCTGCACTGACACACTGCACAGATGTAATGAAAAGATAGTCTCTTCTCAGAACTGCCCCGGGATGCAAAATGTTGTGTTACTAACAACATGAGCTGTAATCTCAGTGGAGCCGTACCATAGTCTTTGCAGTGATTTCATGGCTATTATCAATCTTAGATAAAGAGAAAGCTCAATGTGTTTTACTAGAAGCCAAAGCACTGCTCTGCACAGATGTTGTATCTGGGAGAACAAGGGAAAAGGTGTGTGATAAGGCCAAACACCATATTCAGCTTGTAAAGAAATGCAAGATACCATATGACCTCTACTTGACAACCAGTCGTTTGCAGCAGAGGCATGGGTCTCAGTTTTAAATTTTTGATCTAGTTGTTTTGCACAAGGAATAAGTAAAGTAAACTTGCTTCATAAACCATTATGGATAAGGTTGTGATGTTTTGTTTTTCTCATTGGAAATAAATTGAAACCAACTGGAAGGCTTGAGTTGTTTTTAAGGGGACTAGCTCTGGCAGTCTAGGAGAGTACATCAGAGACACCTTATGTATCAGATATAATTTAAGTGTATTTTTTAACTTTTCATGCTATCTCTATGTTGACATATCATGTTCCGTCTACTCCAGGGAAAGGGCTGATTAAACTGCCATGTGAATACTTAGATTCAAGGAGAGAGAGAGAGTGTTGTGTAGTCCCACATCCACAGCTCATCTGTCTGCACAACAATACATCACCCATAATTCCCGTTCTCCCCAGCTCAGCAGCTCTGGGCTTGCTCTCTCAGGTCAGGCCAAGCCAAGCAGCTGCTGCTGCCAGCTCTCTCACATTGTCACCTTGTATTGTTCCTAGCAAGCTTATCTGGTGGAAAAGCTAACTCTGTCTGGCCACTGCGCAAAAACAGTACATTTGTTTATCTTAACAGTTTACAGTCTGTCATTCTTTTCCCCGTCTTTTTTTTATTGTGCAGAGAAGAAAAAACGTCACGTATAAGATGTTGTCTTAACAATGGGAAATTATTTGAAATTAAGAATTCTAACATCCAGGAGACAGTCATTTGTCATTTTAGGACAACAAACTCTTTACCAAGCTTAACCATCACCATAAGTGACTTTTGCTGTCCCCTGGTGGACGGATATAGGTATTTCTGCTTATGCACATCTAAGGGGATGTCTACCAAGTGGTAGCAAAGGGTTGTAAAGACTCCACAACATGGCTATCCAAATCCAAGAAATGACTATGAGAAAAGGGCAGGAGAAAAATACCCTAGTGAGCTTCAAAGGTTTTCTCCTTCACTTATTCACAAAAGCCTCTTCTTTTGGGGTGCTGCTATAGTCCACCAAGTACCAACATGAATTATCTGAATATTATGTGTACATTGCTTGATAATATGCAATGTTAACAGAGGTCTAGTTTCTGGGTGACCTGAATATAGACTGGTTTTCATCAAGCTTTCCACTCAAGAGCAGTGGTGGAAAAAGTTCTCAATTGTCATACTTGAGTAAAAGTGAAGATACCGTAATAGAAAATGACTCAAGTACAAAGGGAAAGTCACCCAGTAAAATACTACTTGAGTACAAGTTAGAAGTATTTGTTTTAAATATACTTAAGTGTCAAAGTAAATGGAATTGCTCAAATGTACTTAAGTATCAAAAGTAAAAGTATAAATAATTTCCTTATATTAAACAAACCAGATGGCACAATTTTATTTTTATTGACAGATAGCCATGGGCACACTCCAACAATCAGACATAATTTACAAACAAAGCATTTGTGTTTAATGAGTAACAGATCAGAGGCAGTAGGGATGACCACGGATGTTTTCTAGATAAGTGTGTGAATTGGTCCATTTCCTGTCAAAAGATATCGAGTACTTTTGGGTGTCAAGGAAAATGTAGTGAGTAAAAAGTACATTATTTTCTCTAGGAATGTAGTGAAGTAAAATTAAAAGTTGGCAAAAATATAAAAATTAAAGTACAGATACCCCCCAAAAAACTATTTAAGTAGTACTTTAAAGTAGTTTTACTTAAGTACTTTACACCACTGCTCGGGAGAGGGAGAGGGTTGATAGGGATGAGGCAAAAAGAGTGATGAATAAGTCTAGCTGCACATCTGATTGGCAAATTTGCTGTAAATTGAGGAATTATGTCACTGGACAAAAATTTGAAATTGTATTAAGAAACCAAGATAAATGACTAAGTATGATGGAAAAGGCTTTGGAATAATTTATATTAAATTATAGGCTCTAAGACTAATTAAACTCCGTCTTTCATTGAATCAGATTGCTCATCTGTCACAAAACCCTTTGTTGCCAAAATGTTTGTCCTCAGACCTGGAGGGAAGCCAAACCTGACCATAACCTATTGTTGAAAAAATGTACAGTATGTGTTATGGCTTTTCAACCTCTGCCATATTGTAGATTCAGAGCTATCTATCCAATAGAACACAGAATGGTATTCTTTAATGGAAGCTTCTCTAATGTTAAACATGCAAAGTGTGGCGTACCGCAGGGCAGCTCTCTACTCTTTTCTATGTTTACTAATGACCTGCCACTAGCATTAAACAAAGCCTGACGAGCCAACCCTATTCATGTTAATGTTCTGTATAATGCCCCGCCCCCACTTATTTGGCCAATTCCCTTGGCCTTACATTTTACGAATGTATGAATTTCCATTTTTATCGTCCATACGCCACAGTACGCAGAAATACTCCTGCTGTTCAGGACTGTGTATTCTACAGTGCCTTGCGAAAGTATTCGGCCCCCTTGAACTTTGCGACCTTTTGCCACATTTCAGGCTTCAAACATAAATATATAAAACTGTATTTTTTTGTGAAGAATCAACAACAAGTGGGACACAATCATGAAGTGGAACGACATTTATTGGATATTTCAAACTTTTTTAACAAATCAAAAACTGAAAAATTGGGCGTGCAAAATTATTCAGCCCCTTTACTTTCAGTGCAGCAAACTCTCTCCAGAAGTTCAGTGAGGATCTCTGAATGATCCAATGTTGACCTAAATGACTAATGATGATAAATACAATCCACCTGTGTGTAATCAAGTCTCCGTATAAATGCACCTGCACTGTGATAGTCTCAGAGGTCCGTTAAAAGCGCAGAGAGCATCATGAAGAACAAGGAACACACCATGCAGGTCCGAGATACTGTTGTGAAGAAGTTTAAAGCCGGATTTGGATACAAAAAGATTTCCCAAGCTGTAAACATCCCAAGGAGCACTGTGCAAGCGATAATATTGAAATGGAAGGAGTATCAGACCACTGCAAATCTACCAAGACCTGGCCGTCCCTCTAAACTTTCAGCTCATACAAGGAGAAGACTGATCAGAGATGCAGCCAAGAAGCCCATGATCACTCTGGATGAACTGCAGAGATCTACAGCTGAGGTGGGAGACTCTGTCCATAGGACAACAATCAGTCGTATATTGCACAAATCTGGCCTTTATGGAAGAGTGGCAAGAAGAAAGCCATTTCTTAAAGATATCCATAAAAAGTGTTGTTTAAAGTTTGCCACAAGCCACCTGGGAGACACACCAAACATGTGGAAGAAGGTGCTCTGGTCAGATGAAACCAAAATTTAACTTTTTGGCAACAATGCAAAACGTTATGTTTGGCGTAAAAGCAACACAGCTGAACACACCATCCCAACTGTCAAACATGGTGGTGGCAGCATCATGGTTTGGGCCTGCTTTTCTTCAGCAGGGACAGGGAAGATGGTTAAAATTGATGGGAAGATGAATGGAGCCAAATACAGGACCATTCTGGAAGAAAACCTGATGGAGTCTGCAAAAGACCTGAGACTGGGACTGAGATTTGTCTTCCAACAAGACAATGATCCAAAACATAAAGCAAAATCTACAATGGAATGGTTCAAAAATAAACATATCCAGGTGTTAGAATGGCCAAGTCAAAGTCCAGACCTGAATCCAATCGAGAATCTGTGGAAAGAACTGAAAACTGCTGTTCACAAATGCTCTCCATCCAACCTCACTGAGCTCGAGCTGTTTTGCAAGGAGGAATGGGAAAAAATTTCAGTCTCTCGATGTTCAAAACTGATAGAGACATACCCCAAGCGACTTACAGCTGTAATCGCAGCAAAAGGTGGCGCTACAAAGTATTAACTTAAGGGGGCTGAATAATTTTGCACGCCCAATTTTTCAGTTTTTGATTTGTTAAAAAAGTTTGAAATATCCAATAAATGTCGTTCTACTTCATGATTGTGTCCCACTTGTTGTTGATTCTTCACAAAAAAATAAAGTTTTATATCTTTATGTTTGAAGCCTGAAATGTGGCAAAAGGTCGCAAAGTTCAAGGGGGCTGAATACTTTCGCAAGGCACTGTACATGACTGGCTAGGTTTGCCTATAATATCATTAGTCTATAAGGATGACTTACATCCCATCAGCCTGCTTTGCAGAGCCCACCTCAGAGAGCCTTGCTGATGTATAAACCACGATGCCACACATTCATGATCAAAAAGTCTTAGGGCTCATCTGTTGAACTAATTATTCACCTCATTCATCTCCTACCAAGATAGTCCCCTTTCCATCTAAGTCACAACAATAGACAAACAGTAGAAAAAGGAGGAAGGGAAGTGCTACTAAGGTACACAATAGTACATTTTGGTAGACAGAAGGTGCTCTTTGGTAAAAGGGGTGAATTGGTCACCAAAAAGAAAGGAGGCTGCATGGCCTTCGTTAGGGAGTACAAAGAAATAATACAATGTCCTCTTTTGAACAGCTTTTCCAATTAGCCCTAATTGGAAGAGGGAGCGGTTGCAAAATTGATTGGACACACCTAGTAAGCAATACTATACACATTAAAAAGTGAAATACTGTAGCCATATTATCATAAAAATACAACTCCAAGCTAGAAGTATCAGAACACTTAGAAAAGTAGTCCTAACCTTAAATATGACTGGGAGAAGTGTCAAGAATAAGAAAGCAATATATTCCATAGTACACAGCGAAACATGAACAACAACAGTCTGAACATAGCTGAGGGCAATTGAGCAAAATGTCCACCAGATGACAGCAAATGGACCTCTCACGACTCTACAGGAAGGGTGAGAAATCCATATCTTAATTTAATCCAGGGTAGTTAGTGGCATGTGGTTTGTAAATCCCTTTGGTTTAACTGTTAAAGGCGGTACCCTTTTCTAACAGAGGCCGGAACATGATCAATACCCCTAGCTTGTAGGGAGGCAGGGTTGCCATGGTGTAAGGACCCCTAGGCTAATGACTTCTCCAAAATCGAACTGGAGGCCGGAGTCAGCTAACCTGGAGTCTAATCAATGAGACGAGATTGGAGATGTTGGGTCAGAGCTGCCCTCCCGTATAAAAAAAACACTCACAAAATTTGAGTTCGCTATTCACAAAAAGCATTGCCTGATGGGAACCATGCCTCGAATAAAAGAGATCTCAGAAGACCTAAGATTACGAATTGTTGACTTGCATAAAGCTGGAAAGGTTTACAAAAGTATCTCTAAAAGCCTTGATGTTTGTCTGGAAAGGAGTGGCAGGTAGCCTAGTGGTTAGAGCGTTGGACATGTAAGCGAAAGGTTGCAAGATTGAATCCCCGAGCTGACAAGGTCAAAATCTGAATTTGTTCTTAACTGACTTGCCTAGTTAAATAAGGGTTAAAAAAATAAAAAACAAATAAATGGTCATCAGTCCGGACTAAGACAGATTGTCCGTTGCTACTCTCCCTAGGAGTGGCCGTCCTGGAAAGATGACTGCAAGAGCACAGCGCAGAATGCTCAATGAGGTTAAGAAGAATTCTAGAGTGTCAGCTAAAGACTTACAGAAATCTCTGGAACATGCTAACATCTCTGTTGACGAGTCTACGATACATAAAACACTAAACAAAAATGGTGTTCATCGGAGGACACCATGGAAGAAGCCACTGCTGTTCCAAAAAATCCATTGCTGCACGTCTGAAGGAAGTTTGGAAGGAACACACAACACTATGTGGGGAGAAAAAAAGGCACAGCACACCAACACCAAAACCTCATCCCAACTGTAAAGTATGGTGGAGGGAGCGTCATGGTTTGGGGCTGCTTTGCTGGACAGCTTGCTATCATCGACGGAAAAATGAATTCCCAACTTTATCAATACATTTTGCAGGATGATGTAAAGCTATCTGTTCTCCAAATGAAGCTCAACAGAATTTGGGTGATGCAACAGGACAACGACCCAAAACACAGAAGCAAATCAATAACGGAGAGGCCCAGTCAGAGTCCTGACCTCAACCCAATTGAGATTCTGTGGCATAACCTCAAGAGAGCGGTTCACACCAGAAATCCCAAGAATATTTCTGAACTGGAACAGTATTGTTTAGAGGAATGGTCCAAAATCCCTCCTGACCGTTGTGCAGGTCTGATCCACAACTACAGAAACTGTTTGGTTGAGGCTATTGCTGCCAAAGGAGGGTCAACCAGTTATTATTATTATTATTATTATTAAATCCAAGGATTCACATACTTTTTCCACCTTGCGCTGTGAATGTTTACACGGTGTGTTCAATAAAGACATGAAAATGTATAATTGGTTGTGTGTTATTCGTTTAAGCAGACCGTGTTTGTCTGTTTTTGTGACTTGTTGTGATGAAGATCAGATCAAATTTTCTGACCAATTTATGCAGAAATCCAGGTAATTCCTGTCACGTTCTGACCATAGTTCTGTTATTTTATTCTTTGTTTTAGTATGGTCAGGGCGTGAGTTGGGCAGTCTGTTTGTTTTTCTATGTTGGTTTTTGAGTTCGGCCTAGTATGGTTCTCAATCAGAGGCAGGTGTTGTTGGTTGTCGCTGACTTAGTATCATACTTAGGTTTCACTTTTGGTTTGTGGGTGTTTGTTTCCGTGTGAGTGTTTTGGCCACACGGTACTGTTTCGGTTTTGTAAATTCACGTTGTTATTTTCTGTTTAGTGTTATAAGTTTGAATTAAAAATCATCATGAACACTTACCACGCTGCGCTTTGGTCCGATCCTTACTCCTCCTCAGACGAAGAGGAGGAAATCCGTTACAATTCCAAAGGGTTCACATAAACTCAGCAAAAAAATAAATGTCATCTCACTGTCAACTATGTTTATTTTCAGCAAACTTAATGTGTAAATATTTGTATGACCATAACAAGATTCAACAACTGAGACATAAACTGAACAAGTTCCACAGACATGTGACTAATAGAAATGGAATAATGTGTCCCTGAACAAAGGGGGGTTCAATACATGGAAATTCTTGAGGGAAACCTGTTTCAGTCTTCCAAAGATTTGAGACTGGGAAGGAGGTTCACCTTCCAGCAGGACAATTACCCAAAGCATGTTGCTAAAGCAACACTCGAGTGGTTTAAGGGGAAACATTTACATGTCTTGGAATGGCCTAGTCAAAGCCCAGACCTCAATCCAATTGATAATCTGTGGTATGACTTAAAGATTGCTGTACACCAGTGGAACCCATCCAACTTGAAAGAGCTGAAGCAGTTTTGCCTTGAAGAATGGGCAAAAATTCCAGTGGCTAGATGTGGCAAGTTTATAGAGACATACTCCAAGAGACTTACAGCTGTAATTGCTGCAAAAGGTGGCTCTACAAAGTATTGACTTTGGGGGGGGTGAATAGTTATGCATGCTCAAGTTCTGTTTTTTTGTGTGTCATTTGTTGTTTGATTCACAATAAAAAATATTTTGCATCTTCAAAGAGGTAGGCATGTTGTGTAAATCAAATGATACAACCCCCCCCAAAATCTATTTGATTTCCAGGTTGTAAGGCAACAAAATAGGAAAAATGCCAAGGGGGTGAATACTTTCGCAAGCCACTGTACTATAGTCATGATTGCAAACACACTATAGTATACTACAGTCATGTATGTGAAAACACTACAGTAAATACTACAGTAAAGTCCGCAAAAACACTACAGTGACTACTACAGTAAAGTCCTCTAAAACACTATAGTGAATACTATGGTATACTAGTAATGTCCCAAAAAATATTACACTAAATACTAAAGTAATGTCAGCAAAAACACTACAGTGAATACTAGTGATGCACCGATATGACATTTTTGGCCGATACCAATATTGAATATTTTCCTTGCCAAAAAAAAACGATACCGATAACCGATATTTAAAAATGTTGTGGCCTTTTAAGCATTCTAGTACAGTTAAATAGTGCACACATGGACACAGCGGTTTAAGGCACTGCATCTGTGCAAGAGGCGTCACTACATTCCCTGGTTTGAATCCAGGCCGTATCACATCCGGCCATGATTAGGAGTCCCATAGGGCGGTGCACAATTGGCCCAGCGTCATCCGGGTTTGGCCGGGGTAGGCCGTCATTGTAAAAAAAGAATTTGTTCTTAACTGACTTACCTAGTTAAATAAAGGTTACACACGCACACACACCACACTGACCGAAAAGGTATTTTGTTGGCATTTACGTATCTCCCCATTACCAATAAAACATAATCGAAACCTATTTCTTCCACCCCCCACCCAGATGGCGGCCCTGAAGGCACTGCATGTGTTTAAAAATAGACCATGCACAGGGCAAGTGTGAAGTACAGTGAGTTTCCTGACTTCACACCACTCTGATCATCACAACAATCTCTCTCAAGTCATGACCGTGGATCAGCTCAACATCTCAATCTCCAACATCACCTCAGGGAATCCTGGCAACGTTGTCTCCAGTACACTGCTGGGACTGTGCTGCCTAGTGGGCCTCCCTGCAAATATAGTTGTCGTGATGGTCATTCTGCGCCAGGTAAAAATAGATAATGTCACCCTGAAACTGATGCTGAATCTGGCTTGTTCTGACATCCTGTGTCTGGCCTCCCTCCCTGTGTGGATCTATTCCCTCCTGTGTGGTTGGAATCTTGGCCGTGGGCTTTGTAAGTTCTTCTCCTTCATGGTCTATTGCAGCCTATACATCAATATCATGACTGTAACTGTGATGAGTGTGCAGCGCTACGTGTCGGTTCTCTACCCCCACCAGTGGGCCAGGCTGGGAAGGAGAGGTGAGAAGGTATTGCTACCTGCACTATGGGGACTTGCATGCATCCTAACTGGGCCTGCTGTTGCAACAAGGAAAACAGTGGTTACTGGTTCTGGTCTAAGATGTCAAAGACACACTGAATCGGACTGGGAAAGAGTGGCTGTTCTTTTTTTCGAGACATTGGTGGGTTTTGTTCTGGGTTCCATTCTGGTGATTTTTTATTTCTTACTTCACAAGCGAGTGAACCAGACAGCCCTCTTCAGCACCCAAAGGATGACCAGATTGGTCACTGGAATTACTGTGGCCTTCATCATTCTCTGGGTTCCTGGTCATGTTGTTAACATTGTGGACATCTCAGCCACCTTACTGAAGTATTCACACCCTGTTACATCTGCTAAGTTGACGACCTTTGCGGAGTTGACACGGGACTTTGCAAAGTGCCTTACATTTGTTAACAGTTGTGTGGACCCCTTTCTGTATGCGTTTGCCTTTCAGAGAATTTGGCAGAGAAGACCAGATAAGCGGGAGAGAGCAGACCCTGCTATTCAGATCGGTGTGTAATAATTCTGTCAATCATTTATGCTTCTTTGTGATTGTTATATTTTTATTTTATTTGAGCTGTGCATTTAAAATCAGAGGGAGGGAGGCACCACAGCTTGAGGTGCAGAGGTTACCTATATTGAGATAACGTTTAAATGGTAAACAGCTTCATCATGATTGACCAAAGACCAACAATTTTGGTAAAAGCAGAAACAGAATGAAATCTAACAACAAAAAAATTATCACGAAGCAGCTTGAAGCAATCTTCAATGTCTCCTTTCAAACCATGCAAACTTGGTCAGTACTGAAATGCATCAAGGCAACATGGTAACTGCAAAATTGAAAGTGAAATGATCAATTCGCTTTGCAGGAAGTGGTAGATAAGAGTAGGTGAGAAAACTGTTTTGTCAGTATCTTCAACATGACTGTCAAACCCTGACCACAGAGAGCCCTTGGTTCTCTCACACACTTTACATCAACTTTCATTATTTATTCAGCCCTTTGGTTCCTCAGACCATAAAGTGACAATAATGTTGCAAAAAAACGTGAAACATTGGCCTGGACATCTTCAAGTGGCTCAAGTCTTTGATGCCCTTCATGGTACAGTGTGTTGATGCAGATGGAGCAGGAAAAAAGCTCTGACTGTCAGGCCCAAACACTTGAGACAGGCAAATAAAATGTGCTTTTACTGCAGCTAGCAAAAAATATAGTCTGACTTTTATGCACAGTTAACTTTTATGGGTGTTCTTTAAGCGAACACATTACACCTTTTACAGCGATGAGGCCTTACTCAGTAAATATGAAAGATTGTTCTGCTCTGCAGATTGGAATTGAACTGTGAATTGAGTCTGGTCATAAAGGATCATGTTATTGTAGCATATACAACTAGAATATTTTATTTTCCTACGAAATTCTTTCGTCAATTTTTGAAGAATCAGACCCAGGTGTACAATAAATTACACTATCATTTTAATAAATTGCTCTCCACAAATGCTATTGCTACTGTCATTTCATACACCGGCCTGATCTAGATTGCAGACTACGTACTCTGCTCTAACTAATAATAACTAAAGCATACATGTACTGTATGTACGATGAGCATACTTCTCATGGTTTGAATATCACCCTTATTTATGAACTTCCTCGCTTCAGGACACTGAAATGACCTTTTTAAAGCTTTTCTCGAACTATCAATCCCATTCTCCAGTCCAAGTGATGGAGCAGCTTTAGAACAGATTCTGAAGTAAATATAATGTACCGAGTCCTACGCAAGAAATAATTCCTCTGCTTTTCTCAGTGTTTAACCCTCTTTTTTTTTAAATGTCAAATTATGTTATTTTCCAGCTCCAGCAGTGAGATTGGTATGACTGCAGCTAAGCTAACATGAGTGGGAGTTACTAGTGGTGAGATTCAATACACATACAGTACCACCAGGCACGAACTGACACGCTTGAATAATCATGACATTTCTGTTGCAACTGCAGCCCAAATGAAAAATAAATGTGTTACACCAGGTTGTGATTATAATGCCTTTTACACATTTAGCTTATACAAGGGCATTTAGCTGATACAAGGCTAATTGTCTATAGTAGGGGTAACGCACCGCAAAATTCAAAAATGATGAACCAAGCAAATAAATCAACAGGATGCCTCAAGTTTATTTTTTTGAAACTAGTATGGAGCTTCCAAAATCACCTTGACAGAGTGACGGAACACATCAGCCAACATCACACACACACACACATTGAAAAAGTTCAATTCAGATTCACTAAACTGGATAGGCACACTCAAACCACGTGTAAACACATCAACATTAAACAACTTAATATATCACTTTCATAGAGTGAAGGAACGCGTGACCACATTCACAAAAATACAGCGATCAGGCTTTCAAAAAGACCCGGACATACTAAGACAGACAAAAAAAAGAAGAAGTGTGCACTGGGATGCAACTCTAGATTTGCATATCATGCCATTGATTAACTACAAATCAACAATGTGGGCTGCCCCACAATGCTAATGCTATACGTACAATTCTGCATGCAAGGATTTCGGGTGGGTAACAGTTCAATGTTATTAACAGTAATAACGGTGTTGATAAGATCTGATACATCCTGTATAAATAGCTTGAAGCTAACAGAACAAGAAGGGTATTGCCGGTGGAACAACAGTCAGTGCTGCTGACTAATTTAGCGTGTTGTTAGTAGTTCGACAAAGTAGAGTAGCGGTGGATTCCTCCACTCTGCTGAATGAGTTTAGTTTAGCTGACCGAGCAGGGGTCATCCTTGGAGGGCTTCACGTCTCCCTGAAGCAGCTGAATCATCACAGCCTTGGTCAGGTAACTGGAGGTACCTCTCCTGCCCATCGGCGGTGTCTTATAGAACTCCTCCATGTCATCCTGCGGACAATTTTTTTTTTTCATTGTAAACTAGCGGTACTGTTATATACAGTGCGAACTGTCAAAAGTTGTTTAACAAAGCACTGCTTTTCCGCAACGACATGCAGAGCGAACAATTATTCAGAATGGAAATATATGATATGCATTACAAGTAAACAAGTGACACAATTATGTCCATCCTTAACATTCAGTGTTAATTAAGTAGACTGACCAGAAAAATGATCACCAAAGCTCCCAAGGTATCCTCACCTCGAATATGAGGTCTGCGTCTACTTAGCGGAGATAACATGTACTGTACATCATTGTGGAAGTACAACAGCTAAGCTCGCATGCTATATGAACTCCAAAAACCGTGTGTGACAGTGGTCTGACCCACCCTCTGATCCTGTGAGCCCAGTGGACTGGGTAGGCCAGAGCATAGCACCTACCGGTTTCTTCGTCCCCTCCCGACTCCTGTCCTTCTGGAAGTCATGGAAGGCCTCCTTCACCAGAACATCCAGGTCCACCTTCTCCGAGAACTCCAGCTCCGGGTTTCTCTCCAACACTATGGACACCACCATCAGCAGCTGCAACCATGGAGATTAGATGTAAGAAAATAGAGCCATGAGAAAATGTGTGTACAATTAGGATTTTTGTATTGTTTTTTTTTTTGTGTGAATTTTACCCCCTTTTCTCCCCAATTTCGTGGTATCCAATTGTTAGTAGCTACTATCTTGTCTCATCGCTACAACTCCCGTACAGGCTCGGGAGAGACGAAGGTTGAAAGTCATGCGTCCTCCGATACCCAACCCAACCAAGCCACACTGCTTCTTAACACAGCGCGCATCCAACCCGGAAGCCAGCCGCACCAATGTGTCGGAGGAAACACCGTGCACCTGGCGACCTTGGTTAGCGCGCACTGCGCCTGGCCCGCCACAGGAGTCGCTGGTGCGCGATGAGACTAGGATATCCCTACCGGCCAAACCCTCCCTAACCCGGACGACGCTAGGCCAATTGTGTGTCGCCCCACGGACCTCCCGGTCGCGGCCGGCTACAACAGAGCATGGGCGCGAACCCAGAGTCTCTGGTGGCACAGCTGGCGCTGCAGTACAGCACCCCAATAGGATTTTTGTATTGTTAACCCAATGTGTAGCGGAAGCGTTGTTAGAGGAAATGTGTGGATGAGATAGTCAATCGAGCAACCCGTTTGACCAATAGCAGTGTGTGGAAAACATGCAGCTGTAAATTACAGTGAAATCTGATTGGCCCTTACCTCTACTACTATCTGCCTGTACTCAGGCAGCACAATGTCCTTCAGTGTGTCTTCCACCAGCAGAGAAAAGTTCATCTCATACATGGTCATGTCAGACAGAGTAGGTTGCTGCAATGGAAGGGAAGTGGAAGATTTTAACATTAATGCTTTAGGCAAGAACACCCCGATGGTTTTATTTTGTTTATTTATTTCACCAGGTAGGCAAGTTGAGAACAAGTTGTCATTTACAATTGCCACCTGGCAAAGCAGTTCGACACAGACAACAACACAGAGTTACACATGGAGTAAAACAAACATACAGTCAATAATAAGTCTATATACAATGTGAGCAAATGAGGTGAGATAAGGGAGGTAAAGGCAAAAAAAAAAAAAAAAAAAAAGGCCATGGTGGCAAAGTAAATACAATATAGCAAGTAAAACACTGGAATGGTAGATTTGCAGTGGAAGAATGTGCAAGGTAGAGATAGAAATAATGTGCAAAGGAGCAAAATAAATACAGTAGAGATAGTTGTTTGGGCTAAATTATAGATGGGCTATGTACAGGTGCAGTAATCTGTGAGCTGCTCTGACAGCTGGTGCTTAAACCTAGTGAGGGAGATAAGTGTTTCCAGTTTCAGAGATTTTTGTAGTTCGTTCCAGTCATTGGCAGCAGAGAACTGGAAGGAGAGGTGGACAAAGGAAGAATTGGTTTTGGGGGTGACCAGAGAGATATACTGTCACGCCCTGGTCTTAGTATTCTGTGTTCTCTTTATTATTTTGGTTAGGCCAGGGTGACATTTCTACATTTAACTTTGGATTGGAGATTTGATGTGAGTCTGGAAGGAGAGTTTACAGTCTAACTAGACACCTAGGTATTTGTAGTTGTCCACATATTCTAAGTCAGAATGGTCCAGAGTAGTGATGCTGGACGGGTGGGCAGGTGCAGGCAGCGATCGGTTGAAGAGCATGTATTTAGTTTTACTTGTATTTAAGAGCAATTGGAGGCCACGGAAGGAGAGTTGTATGGCATTGAAGCTCGTCTGGAGGGTTGTTAACACAGTGTCCAAAGAAGGGCCAGAAGTATACAGAATGGTGTTGTCTGCGTAGAGATTGATCAGAGACTCACCAGCAGCAAGAGCGACATCATTGATGTATACAGAGAAGAGAGTCGGTCCAAGAATTGAACCCTGTGGCACCCCCATAGAGACTGCCAGAGGCCCGGACAACAGGCCCTCCGATTTGACACACTGAACTCTATCAGAGAAGTAGTTGGTGAACCAGGCGAGGCAATCATTTGAGGCTATTGAGTCTGCCGATGAGGATGTGGTGATTGACAGAGTTGAAAGACTTGGCCAGGTCAATGAATACGGCTGCACAGTAATGTTTCTTATCGATGGCAGTTAAGATATCGTTTAGGACCTTGAGCGTGGCTGAGGTGCACCCATGACCAGCTCTGAAACTAGATTGCATAGCGGAGAAGGTATGGTGGGATTCAAAATGGTCAGTAATCTGTTTGTTGACTTGGCTTTCGAAGACCTTAGAAAGGCAGGGTAGGATAGATATAGGTCTGTAGCAGTTTGGGTCAAGAGTGTCCCCCCCCTTTGAAGAGGGGGATGACCGCAGCTGTTTTCCAATCTTTGGGAATCTCAGACGACACGAAAGAGAGGTTGAACAGGCTAGTAATAGGGGTTGCAACAATTTCGGCCGATAATTTTAGAAAGAAAGGGTCCAGATTGTCTAGCCCGGCTGATTTGTAGGGGTCCAGATTTTGCAGCTCTTTCAGAACATTATCTGACTGGATTTGGGAGAAGGAAAAATGGGGAAGGCTTGGGCGAGTTGCTGTGGGGGGTGCAGTGCTGTTGACCGGGGTAGGGGGTAGCCAGGTGGAAAGCATGGCCAGCCTATAGTGTGGTCCTTCAGAGATGTGATTAAATGTGGAGTTTGAGGATGTAAACTAAGAAGGATTATTATGTCACTGTTGCAATTACCAACACTACCTGTGGGAGATGGATCCCTGCCACTACGATGCCATTACAAGTTCTCTCCAAAGTCTGCCACACTCGGTCGTAGAAGCCATGGGGAGTCCTGTTGAGGGAACCATCGATCTGACGCCTGTTGATCCAGGACCTGGTATGGGTAACGAATAGGGAAATTAATCAAATTGAATAAAAAAATGTGTGTGTGTGTGTTTGTGAGTGTTTACCTGCCGTGCTGTTGTGGCTGAAGGACGTCCAGCAGCAGCTGTTTAACATCGCTGGGGGACATCTGGTAAATGTCCTGGGGTGGCATGTCTCCTGCTCGGATCTCTAACTCATGCTTCATGGCCTGGACGATCCACCTGCACCAATACCAGCGGAATACGAAGCAAAAACAATGCATCTCATAACCACAGATGGCTATCCACAAACAGACAACTTGAGAGACAAACAGAATAACAACCACCCAGCTGTAGGATCCGAATGGCCATGGCTATAGCCTGCCTAGCTCTATTCCTCCCGGGCTCTATTCGTACCCAACGCGGATCTTGAGCATGCCGCTGAACAGCTCGGGGGTGTTGGAGATGATCCAGCCGATGTGGATGACCAGCTCCTGCTGCAGCACGGCCTCCCTCTCCCCGTAGCACTTGCTGTAGAGGATGCCCTTGATGACCCCAGGTGAGAGGGGATTGGAGATCACCTCCTCCTCATGCCCAAACAGTCCCAGCGTTACCTGGCAACAGAGCACAGCCCAGCCAGTGTCAGAGAAATGTCTGCAGTGCCGTTATTGTTTGTTGGGGATTCTTTTACTAAGAGGACAGAGTGATGAACCAGGAAGATAGATGTGTTTACATCATGGATAACAAGGAACAAATAGTCAAAAAGGTTCAAACAAAAACTTAGATTATATTTTATTTTCTATTATGGGTGACATCACTCTACCTATAAGCTTTTTGACTGACCAGATAGGGTGCAATATTATATAGAAATGCTGATGTCTCTGTGTCCCCTTCGCTTAAACTATCCATCTTGCCACTGTAAAACTGCACCCCCACAGAGTAGAACATGAAAGGGACAAAAGATAATAACCAAGATTATCTTGTGATATTTCCTATTTTCAAAGCATAAAGGCCACATGAAAATTACACCCGGGTAATCATTATTCTTCCCAAACAAGATATCCTTTAATATCCCTTTGAAAAATAGCGCCTTCAAACTAATGGTTGCAGACTGATGTTCTCAAGTTAGATGGCAAATCACAGTTTTTAAATCTGCTACGATGCAATCTATATGCAGATTCACACCTTGGAGGTACTTCAAAGCAAAGAACCGCCCAAAATGAGGCCAGAAATGGGGACTGTTAGGAAGCAACTTATCTCTGTGTAATATTTAAGAGAAAAAAGTATAATGATAAAACAGTGGCCAAGGCAGCTCACTTCATATAGATCCAAGGGAAAGGGGAGCTTACAGTATATTAGGTCATAGGTCAGGTCACGGTATACATAGAGCCTGTTAAACCCTGGTTACTTTTACGTAACACAATAGCAGCCTTGCTACAGGGCTAAAGCACAGTGAGGTAGCTGGGAAATATGAAGCGTGCAACTGCAATAACACTAAGCATTTCCTATAGGACAATAACATGCGGGAGCTCAGTCAACTGAACGTTCCTAATACTTTCAAAATTGACATCATTTCATCCAATTCATTGATAAATCAGAACATAAAGCTTGTGGTGGAAATAGGCATCTGACTTGAGGAAAAAAACAAAACATGGTTCAACTGAAAAATTGGCCCCCATTTTCAAAATGTCCACTTACCTGCTTCCCATGCACTAAAACACTAGTAATACTTGGGGCAATGCTGTCCACTAGCTTAGTTATCACACTGGCTGCGATTCGTACAACTCCCCTGGTGAACAAAACACAAGGAGATCCTTAATAGGGTCAACACTATATGTGTCAATACGTTAACTCGACAGTAGGAACAGTTCATAATGGCCGACTGCAATAACAATGTAGTCTGCTGTGTTCTCTATCATAAAAACCATACACACAGTATAACCATGACATTAACGCTGATGGGCTGTATAACGTGAGTTGAGGCACATTACTGAAGGTGCAATTAACATAATGAAGTTCTAAAACAAAGCTGTAAAGTCATGTGCGTGGCATGTCCCACTCATGTCCACCAGCGTGTCTATACAGTACAAAGAGACGTATTATGCTACTGTTCTACAGGTCCATGTTTGTATTATTATTGCTAAGCAAATGGAAAAACAAATCTAAAATCAACTCAACTCTGGATTTCACCTCCAGATTGTCCAATAAATGACCAGACATATTTGAATGTTCACTAATTTACGATTGCATTATTCGCTAGAGTGACTGTGCAATGCGTCGCCTCCTGCTTGCTGGGTTCCTGTGAGGAAAAAGCAACAGGTATTGGCTGTGGTTATGGTACATACGCTCCCCTCCGTATTTATTTGGACAGTAAGCAAACACTAAAATGTGTCTCTATACTCCAGCATTTTGGATATGAGATTTTATATATGAGGCGACAGTACAGAATGTCACCTTTAATTTTAGGGTATTTTAATAGAAATCAGTTTTTACCGTTTAGAAATGAAAGCACTTTATGTATCTATTCCCCCCATTTGGACACATTCACTTATAGTGTATTAAAATAGTCAAAAGTGTAGTATTTGGTCGCTATTTTCCGAACATGCAATGATTACATCAAACTTGTGACTCTACAAACTTGTTGGAAGCATTTGCAGTTCTTTGGGGTTGTGCCCAATATAAATTAATGGTAAATAATGAAGTGTGTTATTTTGGAGTCACTTTTATTGTAAATAAGAATATAAATGTTTCTGAACACTTCTACATTAATAAGGACGCTAATCATGATTACGGATAATCCTGAATGAATCGTGCATAATGACGAGTGAGAAAGTTAGAGGTATGATCTTTGTGCATCTGTAACTTTTTCACTTGCGTGCTAGGAACATGGGACCATATACTTAACTTTTAATACACTACTTGAATACACTACTTTTATACTTTAATACACTACAAGGGAATTTGTCCAAATACTTATGTCACCTTCAAAATGGGGGGACTAGATACACTATATATACACAAAAGTATGTGGACACCCCTTCAAATTAGTGGTTTCGGCTATTTCAGCCACACCCATTGCTGAGAGGTGTATAAAACTCAAGCACACAGCCATGCAATCTCCAACATCAGTGCCAGACCTCACGAATGCTCTTGTGGCTGAATGGAAGCCCCCACAGCAATGTTCCAACATCTAGTGGAAAGCCTTCCCAGAAGAGTGGAGGCTGTTGTAGCAGCCAAGCAGGGACGAGCTACATATTAATGTCCTTGTTTTGGAATGAGATGTTTGACAAGCAGGTGTCCATGTACTTTTGGTCATGTCGTGTACATAGTGCTTTCACTTCTAAACGGTAACAGATACGTAAGAAAAATACCCTCAAATAAAAGGTGACATTCTGTGCTGTTGTCTCATATGACACATATTGACCTCCAATTCTGGAGCACAGGGACAAATGTAATGTTCTAGCTTCACTGTCCAAATAATTACGGAGGGGAGTGTACATGGCAGCAGACAGGGTTGCTTAGCCGTACACGTCAACTTCAAAAAACGATTTCAATAGAAATCAAATTAAAATGAATTGTAGGTTTTAGTAAAACCCAGACCCCCCCCCCCAAAAAAAGTGTACTTTCATCGTATCGACAACATTCACCTCCCATTTACCACATCCAGCCATCTATTCTTTCACTTATTGTAAATTGTGCTCATATCTTTTTAGCACAGATATGGTCTACGGCTTATACTTCTACATATTTTGTCCAGGAAATGTCAGGCTAAATGCTCATGGTGTGTGATGTTAAACCATTGATGTTGTGTAATATAAAAGGAACTTATTTCAACCCACGTTAAATAAATGAGAGTATTGACGTGGTTCCAGAGCAAGGTGGAGCCTGGCCTATAGGCTGTTCCACTCTCTGACTCTCAGGTCCCTCTGCAATTATGTTCAATCTTAGCGCTGAGCAATATGAAAACTCACGACCAGCTCCCTTGACACAGCAAAACCACAACAACAACAACAACAACGGCAAGAACAAAAAGGCCAATGGAGCATGTGAACGTGAAATTGACCGTCCATAGAGAGCAAATGGACAGTGCTGCAGAGGGAAGTAGTGCATGATTGAAGCATAGCACTCACAGTTAATGGTACACGCTGTGCACAGTGACTGACTGGCTAGCTGAGCTAATACAGTACACATGCTACACAGACTCTACACATCAACTCTACTCCATTACCTGCTTGCCATGGACCACCAGTGTGGTGATATGAGGGGCAATAGAACTGGCAAACTTCATGATAACGGCCGCAGCGTAACGCACCGCCAGCCTACACCCATAGAAATATGTATCATTGTTTACAACAGTTTGGAATTCAGTAGAGAACAAGAGAAAATGTTACTTCAATCTTGAAACGATTAGTAAAATGATCTGAAAGGCAAAAAAGTTGAAGACTCTTCATGGAGGTACGGTACGAAATGGATGGATATTACCTGCCACATGAAATAAAATACAAACTATTCTTTCAGGATTAAATGAAAAGGGAATGATAGGGAAAGAAGCTAGGGAAAGAAGAAAATCTGACCAAAGCTTCCTGGTCCCAGCTCTTCTGTAGAGTCTCTCCATGTCTTCCATTAGGGTCTCTGGAAACAGTTAAAAGGCCTCTGTAAGTGAACTGAGCAATGCAAATCATTGTGTGTATATATATATATATATATATATATATATATATACACACATTCTAGAACAATGTAAACTGTGGATGATTGGGCCTGAAAACAGTGTTTGACAAGACACTGCTATTCATGACACTAGCGGCATAGGCTATGCCTTGGTTGAATTGACCCCATTTGTTCTTTGTATTATTTCTAACACAGAGGAGACACAGATCCAAACTAAATCAGTTAGTCACGGGGGTGCTAAATGGATTAGGCTATGGACATTTAATTTACAGTGATGCACTGATTCCCACCCTGGGGCTAGTTGGCCTGGTAGTCTGGCTCTGATGAATAGTGTTAAAGTATCTGTTCAGTGTTACCAAATTTTTTTGGAAAATAAAATAGTACCTGCAATAAATTACAATATGAATTAAATAGATGTCCTTCCAAAACAATATAATTAGGATGTTAAAAAGCAGATTTGCTCTGTGCCTCTGCTTGGCCTGTTAGGAAACAGAGTGATCTCAGTCACCAAATCTCAACCCAATTGAACACTTTGGGGAGATTCTGGAGCAGCGCCTGAGACAGCGTTTTCCACCACCACCAACAAAATACCAAATGGAAGAGTGGTGTCGCATCCCTTCAATAGAGTTCCAGACACTTGTAGAATCTATGCCAAGGTGCATTGAAGCTTTTCTGATTCATGGTGGCCCAACACCCTATTAAGACACTTTATGTTGGTGTTTCCTTTATTTTGGCAGTTACCTGTATATAAGTCAACAACAGCTAACTGGGTTTCCTCTTGACATAAAACTTTTAGCTACAAACCACAGGATTTAAAATAGAAGGGAATGGAGAGGTGGCTGTTGTGTGGAGGATCTGCTTTGACTTGCTTTCTTGTTGGCTAGCCAGTTAGCCGCGATAGAAAACCTTAGCACGCTAGTTAGATAACTGCTTCTAAACAGCCAGCAGGCCAACTCTTACAAACCACGCAATTTGAAATAGAAGTGACTGGCGAGATAGTTGTTTGATAACAGCAACTGTGGATTGTTGGCTAGCTGGCTTGCTTGTGTGCGTGCAGTGTGTGCACTCCTGTGCCTCGAGAAGGATCCTTCTCTCCACCGGAGAAAAATATATAAAATCAAAAAAGCTGCTGGACCAATCACATACGGGCCTGTCTCTGCCAAAGAGGATGACGTCATTATCCAGGCAAATTTCACACATTTTTTTTAACAGTTTGTTTCAAAATTAAGTTAAGATTCGGTTTTACTGAGAGATTTTTCTCTCATTTATGTTTGGCTACAATAACAAGTAAAGGACGAGTCAACAACATTATTTGGGTATGAGCAAACAGAA
Organism: Oncorhynchus mykiss; assembly: GCF_057628025.1. Lineage (NCBI taxonomy): Eukaryota > Metazoa > Chordata > Actinopteri > Salmoniformes > Salmonidae > Oncorhynchus > Oncorhynchus mykiss. The sequence continues at coordinate 10,730,210 of NC_143047.1, forward strand.
TATTAGTAAGAAGAGATTTTCACTGGACTGTTACTTTAACAGAGTAAAACCATTTTGCACGTGTGTTTTTGTTTCCGTGCCTACCATCCTTGGCAAAGAAGTCAGGACCCTCTTTCTTCATGAGAATACTGGCAAGCTGTGCTTGACTGGCCAGGCAGTCACAGTCCTGAGAAAGACAAAAACACAGAAAGAGGTCAAAGGTCATGCCAATGGCGGTGTAAAGACAGTTAAGAGTCAGATCTAGGGCCCTGACATTAAAACACCCATCTCCTTTTGATTGTAGCTGTCCTAATATTGACACAGTACTCCTGTACTCACATAGAATTTCTGCATGATCTCGTTGGTGGATTTGTGTTTCCACTCCTCGATGTCGATCTCAGGCTGCTGCTCCAGGTTTGAGGCATTGGGCGTGCTCGTCTGCCTCTTCACCTTGGAGTGTTTGGGCATCTCCAGCTCCTGAAAGTTCTTAAACTCTGGGATTCTAGACCAGGGGAAGTTACAGGAGTATTTTCAGGTTTACAGGCAAGTTAAATCCTTTACACGCTGATTCCTCTATAAAAAAAAAAAAGTGTCACAAAACACAAAAGGCGGAAATGACAGGAACAAGCTCTTACTCTGTTTCGTTGACACGAAGGAAGTCCAACTGCTCCACAATAGCTCCTGATATCAGGGTCTGGAAGGACGATTTAATAGTGAAATCAAGGAATCTCATTTACATGGGATATGGACAATTCAGGTGAAGTCACATCGATATGAGGACAGCCAGTCACATGTACAAAGGGGAATTATGTTCCCAGAAGAATGAGATGATAAAAGAGATTGACTATGAGGGATGGAGCCCTGTGTCTGCTCCTAGAGCTAGGTGTGAGGGGAATATTGAGTGTCGTTCATAAAAGACGTCACATCAAAACATCGAAAGAACTCTCTAGAGACACTGAAAGTCATTGTAACAGTAGGAAATAGAACTCGGTGAAGGCAATTCAAAGGCATTGGATTTGCAAACATACATATTCACTATTTCTAAATGCATTTCCAAAGGAAAGGAGAACCAACAGTACTGTGAGGGTAGATATCACAATGCCTCAAAGAAGTGTGAGTGGACTGAAACAAGTAAAAGTGTTGAGAACCTGAAGCCTGTCCACGTGAACTTTGACCCCACCGACACGCCCCTTCTTGAACGATGCCAACATGTCCAGGACTGGGTTGAAACGGCTCCCCCTGAAGGATATTCTACTGTTATCATTTTCTCCATATTAACCTAATGAGTATATGCTTTCCACGGACTCCACTAGCACAACCTCTACTGTGGGATGGTAAGCAATTTTATTGCATTTAAAAAGGTGCTCTTTGGATAGTGATCAATACTGCTGTGATCAGCATAGCACCCAAGCTAAAGTGATATAAATGACAACAACAAAACTATTATTGGCAAATACAGGTATACCTCCTGTGCTAGATTCCAATACACTCTAAAAGCAGTAACAATTACAGTACAGAAGAAAATACAAAAGTAGATCTTACTTGATGTTGTCCTCTCTGATGAGGACCAGGAAGAGTGGGCGACCTTTCATTTTCCAGCTATGCTTGATGAACTGCAGCGCATTCTACATACAAAGATATGTAACACATTAAACTTATATTGACCAAACAGACAGACAGTTAGGGACACAATGTGGTGAGTGTGCATTCCCCAGAACAAGGATTAAACCAGACAAATCTCTAAACAGAAGTGTTTATGAGGGGAGTTCACCCCAGCTCACCTTGATGTCATCAATCAGCAGCATGACATCCTGGGATAAGTAGAAGTCACTGAGATCAAAGACGATTGGGTAGCACACCACAGTCTTCCCCAGGATCCGATAAATCTGTGGGGAGTGGAGCAGACACATTGCATTACCTGATCCTGCAGGCCAAGATGGATGGCTCGGAGGTACCGACATATACATTACTCTGGACAGGACATAAAACAACCCATCGATCTTGAGGAAGGAATACACCGAAGCTAGAACGCATAGACGTTACAGTCCTGCGAGCACAGACACTTCCTAAAACTAACACACAACCTCTCCTCTACAAACAAACACATATGCACAGGCACACTCGTTCTCCCTGTCCGTTTCTAAAGCACAAGCGCTACCACGCACACAAACAAAGAGATTATTAGAATGCCCTCTGGCAGGACGCCCTATTCCATCAGAACACATAAATGTTCCATTCAAAAATTGTCTTAGTAATAGGTTTGGAACTGTGATTGATTCATTTGGCAATAAAAAATAAAACAACTTATTTAAAATGTCCTTCACTGGGGACAACTAGAAGGAATACCAACAACAGTTGAATGACAGCAGCTCACAATATCAAAGTGGATTACGAAATTGAATGACACATATTTCCATCATGGATTGCATGGCAGCAGTACTTTGTACAATGTTAAGAGTCAGGCAAAAATATGTATAACATCTATGTACATTATATCTGTACATGTAAATGAATATTATTCCGTTTCTGAGCTGTGGTTGCACACTGAAAAGTGCTGGTTTATGTTCATCAGTGAGGAAGGTGGTGGTGTGCCCAGGACCTCGGAGTATGTGGTAGCAATGAGTGGTGAACACTCACCTTGCAAGTCCCCATGCAGCCCACTGGCCTTTCCGGACGCCCACTCAGCCCCAGCTTCTTATTGACGGCCAGGAAGCGGTACGCCTGGGGGAGAAAGAAAGAAATGCATACCTATTTCAGTTTAGTTTATTTTTTACATTTTTTTTAAAGCCTAGTTTTTGAAATTACACATCAAATCTTAGACCATGGCCTATTGACCAACACCATTTACATTACAACTGACAAACAGACCACAACATAGATTACCCTCCTTCTATTCCCTCCGGCAAGTCACAGATCCATAGAGAACTGCTATCATGTAGCTAGCTAGCTACCTTCCTTTCCTCTCTTACACATATCTAGCCTTCAGATCTGACAACACACTCAGCTCGATATGACAGAGATCATAATGGGAGTCATTTTAAAAATGCCAGGCAGGGAAAGTTATTGCACCTCTAAAAAGATCAAACCTCCTCATATCCCCAATGATTTTTCTTTTGTTGCGATCCATAATCTAAAATTACCTCCCTCTGAAGTTGAGACGCGCCAGTAGCTAACGGCCCCTGCCTATGATGGCTCTGTTGTGGAGCCTAACACCCCTATGGTTCTGTTTAGTGCCATGGTGCCGGTGGGTTTAATGGAGAGTTGTCAGAAGGCAGAGATAGAAAGGTCCCCTGCAGGTCCTTACTGTAAAGCAACACCAAGTAGCTCAGTTAGTTAGTAGGCTCCGTCAGTCAGGATCGGCCCTCACTGCTCCCCATTCTTTCACTTCTACCTGGTTAGGTCTTGGTGTAAATTTTCCTTGGCTAATGGTATTTTAAATATATTTGAATTCCACTTTCACTATGTAATGGTACAAGGTCACAGAGTGTCTATGCCCTGAAGACACTGAAACTGAGAGAAAGAGGTAACAACCTGTATGCCAGAGTGATGAGGAAAATTGTTGTCAATCCACAATGCGGATAAAGGGAATTGATTTTACAGCACCTGATCCATGCATGTGAGGAGGCACATTGCAGTCCCTGTGACCTCTGTGTCATACTGTCCCTTTACGAGATGATGAGATGAACTCAGCGCTGATCTTCCCACACCGGGCTATACATGTCAATTATTCCTCCTAATCAATCCAATCAATAAACAATAACACTGGCTGTATACTTCAGTGGCGCTGCAGGAAACGTAGCTAACAAGCTTCAATACACAGCAATCACCAGTCTTACCAAAGAGCAATGTGTATATCCTACCACTAGATGGAGCTCTGCCACTCCTCCTGCTTTTCCCATCTTCAAATGAGTTGGAAACAAATTATACATGGGTGGAAAGTAGGAAAGATAATAGATGAATCAAGCAATTAACAGAATATTATGATAATATTTCAAAAAGCAGAGTTCAGAAAGACGGCAAATATTTATTCAGAATTAAGTCGCACAATAAATTCCCAGCGCCCCTGGCCATGTGGCCTGTTTGAGGAGAGACGTTGTGTGAACCTTTGTCTGCACCCACGGCTCCCTGTCCCTGCCTGAAGAATACCAATGAACACAGCACACGGCTCACATCAAAGTTCTCTCATTTAGACCACAATCAAAAGCAACCAAACTGCTAATGTGATTGCTGTTAATGCCATCAAGATGGCTACATTCTGAGCGTGTCATTAGGTTGGGTGATATGAGGCCTGTTGTAAGAGAATGACAGTTGTAACAGAAGGCTTTAGTGTCGCAGTGTCTCTGTTCATCAATCGAAAACCTGCTCTCCTCTCTCCTAGACATCTGGGTCGTTCCATGAAAAGGGGGGCCTTTGATATTTAAAAGTAGAAATTGTGCACCAATTTTGAATTTTAAAATCCTATTATATTAAATGAAGTACACTTTAATATAGACACACATGGAGAATTCAAATGGTATTTTCAATGGAATAAAGGCTCGCTAAAGTGCAAAAATTCAGCATATCGACATGTCCCTCCATCAACCCTGTCACCTCTAGGAAGATTTTCCATCATCCATCAGTTTCATCATTAGAAAGCCCTAGTTCTTTTGAGGCGTCACTACGGTCCCTGGTTCGAATCCAGGCTGTTTCACATCAGGCGGCGCACAATTGGCCCAGCGTCGTCCGGGTTTGCCCTTCATTGTAAATAATAATTTGTTCTTAACTGACTTGCCTAGTTAAATAAAAAATATGAAGATTATAATATATTTCATGTGATTAGGTATTCATTTACATCTGTCCCTCATTTTAAGGTTTAAGAAGATATCGTCAACCCTGTTTATTTGGCACCTAATAGGCACTTACTATAGTACTTTTTCATTTAACTTCATGAGATGGGGGAAATGTGTTTCCTTTTATGACAATGTTAAAATCTAAAGTTTTTTTGGACCAAGTTCCACTTGGCACCAAGAATTGGTGGAACGACCGTTGGCTTTTATAGACATGATCGCTGGGAGATGGGTCAAACGACATGCAGATGGGTTGGGGAGGCGTCACCAAGGAGAATGGAAGCTATTTTGGCAGCGCTGTTGCTGTGCCACCTGGGTTGAGATAAATAACATGCTGCTGGATGTAATTGCCGCTCTCCTGTCGTCAAGCAGCTGTTGGAAACACAATCGAACGGCAGAGAGAGAGAGATGAAGCGAGCGACGCAATGCAGAGCGCTGCCCCAGCCTTTAACAGATTCAAATGTGATTTAATATTTAGCATGCTGCTCGCCCTGGCTCGTGACACCCACCCAATCCATTGCTGCATAACTACATGCCCAACAACAGGGAGGAAGAGCAGAGGCAGAGCTTTCTAAGATGTATTAATATATTAGGAAAGGCAGTGGTCATTTCTATACGCATTACACCAATACAGTAATACTTTTAGTCTTGATGCACTGGATACTATAGACATCCCACAAGAAGAATACGCTGGTTGCCAAAATGACATATTGGACAGGTCAACTGGTCAATCCCATTGGCCGATCTCCAGCCTCACTCTGACTGATTGAGCAACCAAGAGGGATAGCTTAATAGATCGTGGCTGCAAAGATTGAAAGTCAGATGAATTGACTAAGCCCATATGCTCGGCTGACATATTGATAGATGGCCTTGGACATCTAGGTAAATTGACTGATTAGTTTATTGCTTTCTAAAATCATGTACGTTTCCTAAAACTTTCAGAAAAATTTACGTAAACGTCCCACAATCTTCTCTCCTTGCAGTGAGCATTTTATGGCCTCGGTCAGGTTGCGGTGTTACCCATAGTGATGAACATCACTCCTATTTCATTCTGTGGTATAACTCACATTAACCAGCTCCTTCTGGGCCCAGATCTGAATGGGCTCCACCTGTTGGGGTGTCTGAGTCTGGATGCCATAGGTGTTCAGGAACACCTGCAGTCTGCAACACAACACAACACACTGTTAGGCTACACAGCTGGGACTGTTTAGGAAGCCCAACAGTCTGGGTGGCCAAAAGAATATTAGCTATGAAAAAGAGTGCCAACTACTGGTGGCGGACTCCGATAGAGGTAGGACGTAAATGACCAGTAGGAGACATGTACCGAACGCACATTTATTACCAAACAGACACACAGCAAACAATGAGGTTTGACTACTGAAAGTGTTGTCGTGAATCGTGTATAGTAATTTTGACAACACACTAAAACACCAGTCAGGGAGAACAGAAGAAGGATTGTCCATGTGGAAAGGTTCAAAGGTGAGTTGATGTGGAGGACGGGAGTTTAGAGGTTGACTCAACCTGCCCTCCTCCTGGAAAAAACTGAAGTGTTGAGAGGCAGAGTGGGATTCGGCTGCTCCCAGGCTAGGCTATTGATTGGCTGACCAGGTCAGCTGAATCTGTTCCCTGACAACCTGGTCCCTAAACACATTGGTGTGAATTGGGCCTCTGCCACTGGACAATAGGGTCCGGTTGAGGACGGTCAACTCTACTGCAGCTGAAAAGTCACACAGAGTTTGTCTCCACGTCCTAGCCAGAGAGACGGTTCAATAAGGGTTTAATGATTAAAGCTATAGGGTTTTGTACAAGCTACATCTTGAAAAACTCTCTGAAACAAACGCAGCAATAGGTAACGGCTAGGAGGAAATGAGCAGGCTGAAGTACGAGTGCTAGGTTAAGACCTGCCGTCTGAATGGAACAGCAGGACAGGTTAACAGGCTTCAGCTGGCCAGCCGACCACTTTAACCTCCCTCTCTCTGACTCCACAGCTAAATGAGGGTGCTAACAGGTGAAGACCATGCAATGGCCAAGCGCTTAATGTGCACAGTGCAACAACAACAAAACACAGAAGAGTGAAGGAGAGAGGGAGAAAAACAGCCAGCTTTACGAACTACCACAAACTCTCTCTCACACACGCACACCAACTCTCTCATCTCAGAGACACATAGCTACCTACCTCACACAGTGTCCTATTCATCTTTCCCATCACCTACCTCTGGCTCTCAGCAATCAGGGCTACATGGACCACCGTGTCATTATCAATGGGACCCTGGAACACAGAGCGAGAGAGAGAGAGCGAGAGAGAGCGAGAGAGAGAGAGAACGCTCACCTTACAGGGGAAAATACGATTTCAGTTTATAGTATATAACAAAATCACAATAATATACTGAACTGTTATCTTGTATAATACATTGCAGTGAAAATTGCTCCACTTGTAAAGGAAAGCTTTGAATAGGAGATAAAGGGGTTTGAGGGAACAAAAGAGTGATGAGGGAAGAGAGGTGAACCATACCTCACCGTACCCTGTCATTACAGAAGTTTGAACAGTGGTAATCTTTATAGTGGTTGTAAACTACTGATTTCGTAGGAGTTGGATTGGCCATAGTAAATCAGAAGAGTCAGTGACTACATAGGCACTGTATTCCAGATAGTAGTTCATAGCCCACTTAAGGTCTTATTTCGGGATAAGCTGTGTACATGAATGCACCTTTGATATCCTGCTAACGAGTATATCTAAATAAAAGAAAACAGAATATTCCTAATGTAAGATCATATGGGTTAAATGGAATATTAACTGAAATATGGGCACCGACTGTAGGCCTATAACCTCTCACTCGTAGAGTAATATAATATGAACTCTTGCAGAATTATGCATTTCTTGCTGTAAAATTATACAACAAAAGTTCATTTTGTCTCGGCTACAGGAGTGGAGAAATCGGATTTCTTTCTTTCAGAATCTCGAGTAAACGTGACTGCGCGTGTAATGTGTTATCTTTGATGCTGTTATGCAAGCAGACTATTTCAACCATATAAAATATGCGCCCAAGACGAACTTGAAGTCTTATCAGAAACGTGTTTAATCGTTTTCTCAGCTTTTAATTTCCTTAATGAAAAGGTCCCTTAATGAAACAGACAACTTTACTGGTGTTAACGGGGTTAGCGCATGCATTCTATCAATGTAAGAAGTTGCCTATATCTAACTATAGTTGACAAACAAATGGCCTACCAAATGTCGGAAATTATAAGCAGAAACTTGTTTAAATTAAAGAGTGAAAGTGGCCAGTATGCTATATGGCCCAGTACGGAGTATAAGACAAATAAATGATTATGGTGTCTCGAACTGCGCAGGTAGCCTACTTTTTTGAAGTGATTTGTTTGACAATCAGATGAAATCACCATCACACAACACCCATGATAATGTGCAACTGAGCCTGCGCAGACGGAGAGAAAAAAACACCCCGTTTACTACTAAGATCTTTACAGTATCCCGTCTAAGATCAGCATATCCCAGGCATTATATCCTGGCGTCACATAACCGGGATACAAGCTTTTTCGGGTTATTGTAAACGGGATATGATGTTTATATGGGTCAGCTCAAAAACAGAATACTTGAGCATCCTGAATAATAACAGGATATTGGTGTGCATGCAAACGTTGTCACAGATGCAGAGAAGCAGTGCCTTTGCTTCAGAATTTAGTTACACGAATAAAGCTCCTGACTCTGAACAAGGTGAAAGGTATGATACAACAGCCTGTCATACACCTGTGAATCTTTCAAGGAGTCATCTTTGAGGATCGAATGACGTTGATCTAAGGATCATGCTTCCTTTCTCTTCTATTTGCAGCAATTGCATTTCTGCCTCCCTCCGCTGAATCCCGGGAGATGTATTCAGAGGTAAGTGATTTGTAAACAGAGTGAATCATATCACTGGAGTTAAATGACTAAAATCCCTGGGCCATTTGAAAATAACATATTGTGATTAACAGGAGGGCTGTTCATCAGAGGCAATGCTCCGTTAGATGGCCCCGCAGGAAGCCTGAGAAGAGAAAGCTGGAAGCCATTTTGTTTGGGCGGAAAGAGCAGGTTTTTCTCAACACCCTCATTATCATTAATCAGAGGAATCCGGGACGGGGGAGAGAGAGGTTCACAGAAATCTCTTCTGATTAATTGTGAGCAGCGGCTTCCAAAAAACTGCAATGGAAATCTCTCATTAGCATTCTGCTCCAAAACACAAAAGGAATCATTTGAGGAGAGAAAGAAATAAAGAAAATAAGAAATGAAGATGCAAAAAAAATAATGCAGGAAATATCTTCTCTCTCTCCAGCTCACCACTATACCTACCTGGTGGGTAATTAGGTTTAAAGCAAAGCTTCGATTGGACAGCAGAATGTACTGGAACATCTTAATAGGTGATGCAGAGATCTTGTTATGTCTCAGGAAAAAAACCTGGATAAGACTGGTCAAGCTTCAATTAGCACCTCATGTTCGTGCCTGCTGGCATCTGGCTCTGGGCCCTAGGTCCTGGGCCATGGGCCCCCCAGCCCCTGAGGTAACCGGGGCCAGAGCAGATGGAGGGACAACACACTGACGACACTACAGCCGGGAGACACTAACAGTCTCTCACAAGGCCACCTCAATGCTCAGTAAATGTGTGAACGGACACATACTGTATACACTGCCCTACCAAGCAAAACGGCAGTAACTGCTCATTTGGTCGAAAATGAGTTAGTCATTTTTGCTACATTAAATACATGCTTAATCATGTGGACAAGTATCCTGCCTCTACTGTATTGTGTTTTGGAGAAAATGGGAGTCATATTAGCAGTAAGAGCACTAGGTTACTGTGAAACAAAGGTAAATAAAAGCTACTTTTCTCAGTTCCACGCTATGAGCAGTTACTGGCTTTTTGCTTGGTCGGGCAATATAAACACAAACAAAATAATTAACATTTTGACCGGGGTTGGAGGAAGACGTGTATTGTTTGCAGAGGAAGAGATAGATGGAGAGTGTCTTAGTTCTTTATTTGTTTTCCTTTTAGGTGTAATGATGGTCTTATTTAATAGTGCAGTACATACAGTACCTGAAGCTCTTCTGTCTGAAGGAGAGCTGAAATGTCAATATTTTACATTCTCCGTGTGCTACTACTAAAAGTAATAACATGAATACATTGAGAACCGAAACGGCTGTCAGAAAGAAAATCTAACTATTTGGAATAAATGCTCTTCTTCTACAACAAGCTGTTGAAAAGAATGAGTACAATAAATTGCCCCTGAAAAAGAAAAAAAATAAGAAAACAAAACTCAAATTTAGGTCAGCAATTTGCGTCAACAGTAGCTTCTAGGCATGAGAAACGTGCATCTCAACTAGTAAAAGCCCAATTGCAAAACAAGCTTAGTCAGGAGTGCCACTCCCAGACTGCAAATATACATTAGTTTAATCTCTGCTTCATTTGAGATTTTCCCAAATTAAAAGAGTTGAAATGTTACACTTTTCCCTCCATTGTTGCATGGAGGGAAAAGGCCCCTTCAGGCTTCTTCTCACACTGCACCGTGTCTACCCAAACGCTGGGTACCAATACGTGTCCTTTGCATACAGAGTGCATTTCACACAGTGGAACTCTCCAAGCATCCGGAAAGCATAATGTAGGTAACTGAAATATACACATAGGCCTATCTCCCCAAAGCAATTGAACTGTGAATGTACTCCAAATACATGGTCAATAGCCTGAAAAAAACACTACTTCAAAAGAATAGTCACTATGTAAATTTTGACTGAGACGGAATCATTTCACAGGGGAAAATGACAGTGTTGGTCCAGCTTGTGAAGACAACAATCCCTCCTACCCCATCTCTCCCACTCCCATCCCTCCTCTCCCATCGCTCCTCTCCCATCCTATCCCTCCTCTCCCATCTCCCACATCTCCCACTCCCATCTATCTCTCCTATCCCACTCCCATCCATCCCTCCTATCCCACTCCCATCCATCCCTCCTGTCCCACTCCCATCCATCCCTCCTCTCCCATCCCTCCTCTCCTCTCAATATGTCTTCAGTGATTCAGTGTTAGGCCCTGCTGAGCCCTTCTGTCCACTGACCTAAGCTAACCAGCTCAAGGTTACACAGCTCCACCGGGACTGGCCATGAGCCTTCACAGCATGTCTAGCGCGCATTTTGTGCATATGCCACGCCACTCTAGGAACACCTTCCTCATTTTTTTGCCCTCAGAACAGAAATCCATAGATTAGGGCTTAATGAATTTATTTCAATTGATTGATTTCTTTATATATGAACTGCAACTCAGTCAAATCTTTGAAATTGTTACATGTTTTGTTAATATTTTGTTCAGTATACATAGACAATCCTATACATACACATGAATGTACCCATGAGTGTGCACACAACAAACGGACACCAGATAAAATGCACTATGTTGTTGCTCAGCATTTTTTACATGCAAGTTTAGATCAAAGGGACAATGACTTGAATTTACATACACTAAACTCGCATCACTGTGTTACTAGTGTGTTGTTTAAAATAAGCTTGACAAGGCACGAAGACAACGCTATCTCACTATCGGCAGTGACGTGCTACACATTGTAAGTGCGCAGACAGCCAAGCGGGAGCCACGTTTTTGATTGTACTTTCTCAAGGTTGGCATTTAAAAGCACACTTTATTTCCTCTCATTTTACATTTCCAGGTAGCATGAAAAAGGCAGACTTATTGAATGTAATAGTGGAGGCACAGACACAATCACTTCACAGAAATTGAAAACGGTGGGGATTGGATTCGTCGCTATGTAATTACGGAGGGATGCTTGCTGAGAATTTGATACGCATCGCTCTTTCTCCCTCTCACTGGGCACACCGCAGATATATTAGGTTTACTCGGCAATCCTTATGACCCCAAAAAAATAAAAAATCAATTTATATTAAGCTGAGCCCTATGAAAGCCTCCTTGAGCCTTGGGCTTGTCAAACCTGTTATATTTGATGTAATTCCCATTGAGATTCTATTGGGGAGACTGGGAGAGACCGTCTTTGATAAATCAGGCCTACCTATGAAAGGCTCTGTATGGGTGCTGCGGCATCGTCACCCAGAGAGCGGACACACCAGCCCAGACAATAAAGCCCTCTAAGCTGACAGGTTCAGCCCATATTCAAGTACCGTTTTGCCATTATGGATTAAAGTCTTATTAAAATGGGGATGGAAGACGGGACTGCATGACATAGAGGAAAGGAAGGGCGTGGAGTGTAAATGTGGAGACTGACAGACACCTACGTGGCAGTAATTGCTCGTATAATGTCAAAGCCCTTTTCCAGCTCGCCACCCACAAGCCATTTTTTAGTTTATTAAGCACCGAGCCTGGTGTGCAATAACATTGGCATGGCAACTGCAGCAGCACGGGCGAGTTAGGAGACCCATATGGCTGTGCCATCTAAATGGTCTCTGCTCTGGCGCATGTGACTGACCTGGCTCTAACCCCAGCACAGTGATCCCCATGATAGATAATTGATATGCCCAGATAGGGATGATAACACACAACTGTTGTTTTTACCCAAATAGAGACCTTTCTCATATAGGGCACTGGGAGAGAGGGAGAGCACACGATTGTACTCTACATCACTGCTGTGAGCTTGGCCACATTCCGCGAGACTCACAGAAAGAATCACGTTCAGCAGCATGGAGCTCTATGATGAAAGACCAAACTGTGTTTGCCTGTCGAGGTGGTGGTCAGCTTTGTAGATGCTTGCCTTTGGAAAGACAAATAAAGACAAATTGGAAGTTCTCCTGCTCACAGGTCACTTCCCCTTAGGTATGAGAGGCTGGGAGAGTTACTATAGTCATTATGGCCAATAAACCAAACAGTGAGCTTGAAGAAACCAGTGGGCCAAATGTATAAAAAACTCATTAATGTGGATTTGACTTGGGACCGGGGCCTTGTAAAGTTTCTAAAGCAGACACTGTGATCCACTTTTGCTGTCCCATTATGTGAGAGATGGCCTACTCCCTGCCGGTTCAGGTCACTGGCAATCTCTCCTGGGCTCCTGCTGTCAAGAGGGGGGCCCAGCCCTGCTCTACAGTGCTGTCAGCGTGCCATTTGGCAGCCCTGTCCTGCTAATGAATATTATTTATCTTTGGATGCAAGGGAAAAAATAACATCCATCTGTTCACAACCATTCAGGGTGTCACATCAAAACAGGGAAGTCTGGATTATGCATCTAAAAAATGGTGTCCCTCTAATGTTTGTTTTACTGTGTTAAAACATGCTAATTCTTCTATTTTATTTTGTTACATAATCAATCACAATATGTTTTCCTTTGTTCTGCAATGGATTCGAGAAGCCTTTCCCTTCATATGGTGATACAAAACAAACCTGTAGTATGGAACCCAGGATGCAGAAAAGGTATGAGCAAGGGGGTTTAGAGTTTGACTTTCAAAAGCTTGGAAAGTTGGAAAAATACATTTTGACTTACTGTCAGGACTGTAAAACTGAATTCCACAACAACATTGTGCATTTAGTAGAGACACTAAAATCGACAACCTCAAAATGCCTTCCATGTTGCGCCTCTCTTTCTCTGAAGGGGCTTGTTTGTGCCTCATAGTGTGACGGCCAATTGAAGCCCTCTCACCTTTAGACCTCATCACAGATGCAGGGCTGAGTGACAGCCCCCAGGATGCACTGTGCTTTGGAAATTCCCATTAACCTTGTTCTGTGGCTCACAGAATCACTCAGTTAAAGAGAGAGCTGTGTTTCTGTTGTGGGGACTAGAGCGATAAGGCGTTGGCTGCCAGAGAGCAACTGTACAGTACACTTATGCGATACTGTGAATAGGTGTGTGTTATGAGAGTATGTGTACGCATGTAGAAAGAGAGTGAAAGAAAATACTAGTATTTATTTGCTAATTTCATTGGTGGTGGATGAGGTGAGTTCCCCCCCACAAAGTAAAGCCCTTTGAGGTTACATAAAAAATACAATGAATTATTATGTGTTTGAATCCATCTTTTGTGTATTTGTGTTCATGTGTGTCCTTCTTTGACTCAGTATTACGGTAGTGAAAATGTGTGCATTTGTTTCATGTGTCCGATTAGCTAATCTGGTGTATAGTATTACGTGTTTGCTGCGTGCGTGCTTTGATGATGTGTGTGTGTGTGTGTGTGTGGGTGTATATTTTAAGGCATATGGCTTAATGATATCTCCTCTCTGGCTTTTGTTCCGTGTTTATTTGGAGAGTGTTTCCTGAAACTCCCTGGGGTGCGTTTGATCTGACTCAACCTCTGAGCCTAGCAAAACGCATCACTTCTCATGTGGAACAAACCACAGACAAGGAGCATTCACTTCACATTCTCCTAATGGTTTCTAAATACTAAACTACCCCGATCCACACACACACAGATCTGGGTCTAGTGCTTACTGGGTCTGACACTCTGGGAAGTGCATCAAATATGTGCGCCACCAAAAATAGTGTACTATTTGTATCAGTTAATAACAATTTAAAGTACAGTATACAGGCTCTGGGAATTTTAGGACGTTTCAATTCAGAGCTGCTCAGCATACACAGTCGCACTATATTCTTCATAATATGTTTAACACTAACATCACATAAATAACACGTAAACTATGTGAATCCCATTCTCTTGTGAATTATCTAGAAGGTCGCAGGGCATCACCTGGCTGTATTATCACATGACACATTTAAATGCATAGCATCAAGCTTGCTGAACAGTCCAATCTAAATGTAACCCCACATTCGCCATTCTAATGCAGTGTTAATGTGTGCTATTCTATTTACCGTTACACCACAGCGGCGTCTGGCTGCACTGCCCCCATCCATTCAGACACTTATTCAGAATATTTTTTAGCAGGTCTAGTCTAATGTATCATGGAATGGTCTTATGTAGTGTGCCTTTAAGTGCATTGGAGGCATGACGATGCGAAGAGTATCTCAGCCGAAATGAGAGCACAAAAATCAACAGTAGATTCCATGTGAAAGCTCAGCGCACCCACGCACGCAGGCGCCGCCCCCCACAGACCAAAGGGTTATAGTGATGAGAAGGCAACGAGACAGCCGCTCCACGCGCTTGTGAACATTATGCAACCCCCTCCCAGCATGCTCTCCCAACGACGCAAACCGTAGCCCCGTTCCAGGGTGAAAGGCTTGAGAAGGTACCGGAGCTCCAACCTCTGCTCCAGGGTGAGCTGCTTAGCTGAGCATTTGCGTCATGAATAAAACAACAACCTGTTTTTCCACCGAGGTGAGCTAGACTTTCATGCAGGAGGAAAGGTAAACTCAAGATAAATTATGTAGACTCCTGATCTCTCTCCTTCCCCATTGATTTTTTTTACCTCTCGTTTGAGCCTTGTGGCACTCGCATATCAACACAGGTTTGGAATAATACATCAAAGTTTGTCCTAGCAAGTAAGAATATATGACATCTGAATCAATGATATATAGAATTATGCAGACTCATGTATACATGCAGAGGGTGTATAGTAGTCTGCAGTAGTGCCGGTATAGCAGGTTAACTATTTAAGCAAGGATCGTGAAGGTGTGGTATATGGCTAACATACCACGGCTGAGGGCTGTTTTTATGCACAACGCAACACCTGGATACAGCCCTTAGCCGTGGTATATTGTTCATATAAAACAAACCCCTGAGGTGCTTTATTGCTATTATAAACTGCTCGCCAACATCATTAGAACAGTAAACAAGTTATTTTGAGTCATACCCCTGGTATATTGTCTACACATGGCTGGAATGCTGTTTCAGCCAATCAGCATCCAGGACCCAAACTACACAGTTTATAAGGTTAATTATAGCGGAGAGGAAGAGGCGAAGCGAGAGGCTTAACTCTGCCCAAAATCTGTCCACGTTAAGCAGATCATTAAGTGAGGAGTTTTTGTATGGGGGGCAATGAGATAGAATTTGGGGTAGAATTTGGTCAAGATAAAAATAAATTAGGCTTATTTGATCTAATAGAAGTTTTGTAATGTTAAGAGTGTACACTGAGTGTACAAAACATTACGAACACCTTCCTAATATTAAGTTGCTGACACAAACCGGTGTGCATGGCATCTACTACCATACCCCGTTCAAAGGCACTTAAATCTTTTGTCTTGCCCATTCACCGTCTGAATGGCACACATTCAAAATCCATGTCTCAAATGTCTCAAGGTTTAAAAATCATTCTTTACACTGATTGAAGTGACATCCCGGCTACTTTGAGAAACAACACTTAATATTAGAGTTGTTCCCTGAAATTCTAGACTGTCTATGCATATTCATGAGGCTTGCACTCACTCTCCATTGGATACAGGCAGTTGACGTTAACACTCCTCATAGAATATTCAAAAAAGTATTAAAATAACGACATGCATCAACCAATACAAAGAGAGGAATAGGCAGGAGCTTGACAGCCTGCCGTTCTACTCTGTGGACAGCGAATCCCATTGTTAGGGCGGAGACACAAGCATCTCGTCGTTGTACAGTGTCTTGCGAAAGTATTCGGCCCCCTTGAACTTTGCGACCTTTTGCCACATTTCAGGCTTCAAACATAAAGATATAAAACTGTATTTTTTTGTGAAGAATCAACAACAAGTGGGACACAATCATGAAGTGGAACGACATTTATTGGATATTTCAAACTTTTTTAACAAATCAAAAACTGAAAAATTGGGCGTGCAAAATTATTCAGCCCCTTTACTTTCAGTGCAGCAAACTCTCTCCAGAAGTTCAGTGAGGATCTCTGAATGATCCAATGTTGACCTAAATGACTAATGATGATAAATAGAATCCACCTGTGTGTAATCAAGTCTCCGTATAAATGCACCTGCACTGTGATAGTCTCAGAGGTCCGTCAAATGCGCAGAGAGCATCATGAAGAACAAGGAACACACCAGGCAGGTCCGAGATACTGTTGTGAAGAAGTTTAAAGCCGGATTTGGATACAAAAAGATTTCCCAAGCTTTAAACATCCCAAGGAGCACTGTGCAAGCGATAATATTGAAATGGAAGGAGTATCAGACCACTGCAAATCTACCAAGACCTGGCCGTCCCTCTAAACTTTCAGCTCATACACGGAGAAGACTGATCAGAGATGCAGCCAAGAGGCCCATGATCACTCTGGATGAACTGCAGAGATCTACAGCTGAGGTGGGAGACTCTGTCCATAGGACAACAATCAGTCGTATATTGCACAAATCTGGCCTTTATGGAAGAGTGGCAAGAAGAAAGCCATTTCTTAAAGATATCCATAAAAAGTGTTGTTTAAAGTTTGCCACAAGCCACCTGGGAGACACACCAAACATGTGGAAGAAGGTGCTCTGGTTAGATGAAACCAAAATTGAACTTTTTGGCAACAATGCAAAACGTTATGTTTGGCGTAAAAGCAACACAGCTGAACACACCATCCCCACTGTCAAACATGGTGGTGGCAGCATCATGGTTTGGGCCTGCTTTTCTTCAGCAGGGACAGGGAAGATGGTTAAAATTGATGGGAAGATGGATGGAGCCAAATACAGGACCATTCTGGAAGAAACTGAGACTGGGACGGAGATTTGTCTTCCAACAAGACAATGATCCAAAATCTACAATGGAATGGTTCAAAAATAAACATATCCAGGTGTTAGAATGGCCAAGTCAAAGTCCAGACCTGAATCCAATCGAGAATCTGTGGAAAGAACTGAAAACTGCTGTTCACAAATGCTCTCCATCCAACCTCACTGAGCTCGAGCTGTTTTGCAAGGAGGAATGGGAAAAAAATTCAGTCTCTCGATGTGCAAAACTGATAGAGACATACCCCAAGCGACTTACAGCTGTAATCGCAGCAAAAGTTGGCGCTACAAAGTATTAACTTAAGGGGGCTGAATAATTTTGCACGCCCAATTTTTCAGTTTTGGATTTGTTAAATAAGTTTGAAATATCCAATAAATGTCGTTCCACTTCATGATTGTGTCCCACTTGTTGTTGATTCTTCACAAAAAAATACAGTTTTATATCTTTATGTTTGAAGCCTGAAATGTGGCAAAAGGTCGCAAAGTTCAAGGGGGCCGAATACTTTCGCAAGGCACTGTAGTATCTCTGATTATAGTGATGGCCAAACATGGCTGGTCACATGGGAATGGGAGTCGAAACCTGATTGGAGTATCTCATGCTGACGTTCCTCTGATCCTGGCGGGGTACGTAGCGTTTGATTGGGTCAATGTCTTGGGGGCTGATCAGCTCATCCACTGGAAAAGAGACATGGCAAAATGGAGGGGTGAACACAGAGAGCACACTAAAGGTTCCAACTGATATACTGGACATACACCCCATAAAATTACTTTTCCTTACAAAAAGTCCTTACTTTGTAATGAGAACCCATTAACCTGTGAGCAACTTCACAAACAAATACATATGCTGAACTGAATATCTGAACTCTGTGACCTCTGCAGTCTGACGTGACAACAGTATAGTGAACACCCCAGCGAGCATGCTCTATAGCAAATACCTCTCCAGCGAGAGGTCAGAGAAGAGAAGATATTTGACAGTGAGGTGAGGTCAGTGAAGAGAAGACAGACAGAGAGACTGACCCAGCAGCCTGGCGATGTTGAAGAGGGCCTGGCCCCACAGGAACAGCATGCCGTCTTGGCCTGTGTTGGCAGGGAAACGCTTCTGGCTCCCGTGCTTCTTCTGCTCCGCCTCCACAAAGTCGGCAGGTACGCGGTAGTACTTCGGGATGACAGCATGGCCTGACCCACGACACACAGGACGGGAGATAGATATACTTTACTGTGCTGGGTGATTACAAACATGTCGAATAGAGGGCACTAATGGAATTCCCAGGAGGTTGATACATCGAAAGGAGTGCAGTTTATGTGTCTGCTGCTCAGGAGAAAGGAGTGCAGCTTATGTGTCTGCTGCTCAGGAGAAGGGAGTGGTAGTTATCTATTCAAAGGTATCTCAACAGACACACGTGAAGAAATGTCACATTTCCAAGATGGAACGCACCGGGAGTACAATGCTTTCTCTGCATAACAAATGCAAAGACACCACAAAGCCAAAGGAGGTGACAACTCTGTCTGCAACCACTGAGATGTATTCCTAAAGCAGCATGCATGCTTCAGAGGCTATTGGCTCCCGAGAATCTTTTAATGTGGTTTCTTTACTGGGGAAAAAAATACAGTTTTGTGTGAAGGCTGATATGAAAGCCTGGTCCTTAAAATATGTGAACAGCTTCTGTGCACTCAGCGTGTGGGAGATGAATATGGATGGATATTGTAATGTGTATAATATGAAAATAACAGTAACCTTCGCAACCAAAATGTATGTGCATTTCTCAAAAGACTCCCACGGATGCCAGCTTGAATGTGTATGTGAGAGGGACAAATAAGTGTTTCCCCTATATTAATTTAGCAGCGGTGGCCCACCACTGCTGAATTGTTGCCAGCGCCGCAACAAATCTGATGTAATTTTGTACAATAAAAAATGTCCTGCTGAGATACGCTTTGAAATGGATAGTCGCTAGGCTCTAACAGCTAGCATGCCATTATGCTAACGCTAGTAGCAGTGCACCCCCCCGCCCCAGTAACAATTCACCCCACCACCCTTGACACCACTGCTGAAAAAAATCCTAGGGGAAACACTGCTAGAGTAATTGAGTGTGTATGTGCATGTGCGTGGCAGTATATGTGCACAGTAGTTCCAGAAGAACACAGATCACCAAGGGAGGAGGAAAACTCACCCTCAAAAGATTGAAAAATTATAGGCGTTAACAGATCTTGGTATTCTTTGACTTGGGCGTTGTTCCCCCTGAAGACCCCTGGAAATCAAATACAGGTGAGTAGAGGAGACCGTAAAATGGCTAAAAAGTGGCAGATATTCAAGTTCTATGTAACAGAATACTCACAACCATTTGAAAACAATATTAACATCACAACTATTGTGGTGTTTACTGTGTACGACTCACCATCAATCATCATGAAGATGAAAAATATGGGAAACTCGCATTCAATTCCATCAAAAAGCTGAAATAGAAAAGTACATTAGATTTTCATAAAAGTGTCTTTGAAGAAATGAAAAAAAGACATAACACTGAAAAGGTCACTCGTTTCCTAACCCGAAAGAGAAATAAACATGGCATGCAAGTGCATTAATCTCAAAATATATTGCTTTGTGTCAGTGGTTGCATATTGAACACAATAAAAATGCTCAGCTTTTAGAACAAATGCAGCACGTAGAAAATGATGGGCCTGTCCCAAAACACATACTCAAAACACTTCTTAACAGGTGAAGACTGGCGAGTTCGTTTTCCAATTCTAACAGTTTAACAGAGGCAAAAACAATTACTTCTGAGATGCTATCAGAGTCCCAGCCAACCAGAAACTCCATTACATAGCTTTAGACTTCTTACCTTACCACCCATACCCATAAATCATCTGGGGTTGAAATTAAAAACAAGCCAAATGTAGAGATGTTTGTAGAGCGAAACGGCAATGTATTAATTTCAATATTTCCAAGGAGAAACTTCAACAGTAACTGTGAGGACGTAATAAGTCTTAAGTACATGTTTGTTGTTGTTGGTATTCCTCGTTTGTCAGATAGTGTCCTTGGTTCAGTTTTCATGTAGCATTCACAAACCAAAAAGGCAACATAAATAATTTAAACTTAGTGGATCAATTACCCGAGGACACACTAAAAGAACAACTGAATGAAACAGACCCAAGGATATATCTGCATTACGTAACAACCCTTCTTCAAATTGACTAGCTCTCAGACAGTCACCTAAGGGCTCTTTTTGGGACCAAAGCAGCAACTCACTTTCGTGGTATGCTTGGCTTCCTCGCCTTCAGAGAGAGGAGGAGCATAACGACTCCTGAAATGCAATTAAGACTTTGCTATCGCCGTCTCCCATCTCGGCAGACAATCTCCATGGCAATAGGAGATAAGAGAGTGACTACAACGTAATGAAATAAAGGCTGTTAATTGGAGTGGTCACACATTTCCCAGGCTGCGGTTTGGCTGTTATAGCAGAGATAACAGGGACCGCTTCAGCCATCAGTCCATCAAATCAAAAATAAATCTAACATATGATTCCCCCCAGCCATCTCTATTCTCCATCTCTATTCTTGTATTTTGTTATCAGCTTTACCAAAGCTATGTTGCATACCGTACTGCGAGTTGTTTGTCATCGCTCAAGGGTTAGGCTGACACAGCTGGGTCATGCTAGTGTGTGTGAGTGAGTGCGTGCTTGCTTGCGTGTCTGTGCCAGTGGGGATAAGGTACAAAATGATGGAGATATTTAATAAAATGTTACAAGGATGGAGAGAGCAGTCACTGAGGCCTACATCTGCAGTATAAACACCAGCTATCCCAGGAGCCTCAGCTATTCCACAGATTATAAAACTCTATATTGTACAACAGGATGCACTCCTTCACTTGTAGCGGGTAACGTTACAGACTTTAGAAAATCTAACAAGGTGTGCGTTTTCAAATTGAATAAACCTGCAATCAACGCCCTCCCACCTGAAAATGAATTTTTCAACAATAAAATATGATGTACAACGTCCTTCGTGGTCCCATACATGTGACTTCTAGCTATTTGAGTGGGCAGCAAGAAGAGGTTTTGCATGTGCAGAGAACCATTCCATCTACAATGTTATGTAATGGCCTACCACATTTACCTACTGTAATGGATGAGATTTCAAAATGATTCATCACGAAGCATTTTATAGTGTAATATCCAGCTCCCATTTCTCCGAAATGGTCTGACTGGGACCTGTTGATTGCACCTAGTCTAAATCCTATAATGAAACTTTAAAGTTTAGTGGCTCAGATTATTCCCATATTTCCTACCTTTGTGTTTCCCCCTGATGAATCCAAGCTCATTAATTCCGGGAGGTCAGTGCTGCGGCTAATGCAATGATTTGCTCAGTGTTAAATAGCTGCCCTGCTTCAAATTCACACTCTGCAGGCACAGCAGCTAATCCTGACGTTAATACGCCTTCAGTTGGGATTCATCAACGGCAGAGCAGCCACAGTTGCGTGGCTTCTGTCGTAGGAAAACAACATCTGGATTAACCCTTTACACACTCGTACCCGTATATGGGTTGACAATGGCAGATTTGGGCACAGATTGGAACGCAGTGGCTGTACAGTAACATGCAATACATGACGACAGAGCTCAGTGTCTCCACTTCACAGCGCTGTATGGGTTTTGACTGACAGTCGTTCTGAACGCGACAAGAAGTTGCCTCATTCCTCACGCTAAATTTGGTAACTTGGCAAAGAAAAAAATGTCTGAGTGAGGGAAATGCTGTAAATTATGAGGACTCTATGTATTTTTACAGATGAGATGTTGAGGATAAGAAATACCGCTTTGATGTCACACAAGCAAGCCAAAACACCTCAGAGTCTGTCCACATTTCCATCTTGTAAGAATATTTTGGACACTGTGCTAACAAACCTTCAAACGAGCTTCAACGCCATACAACACTCCTTCTGTGGCCACCAACTGCATTTAAATGCTAGTAAAACTAAGTGCATGCTCTTCAACCAATTGCTGCCCACACCCTCCCGCCCGACCAACATCACTACTTTGGACGGTTCTGACTTAGAATATCTGGACAACTACAAATACCTAGGTATCTGGTTAGACTGTAAACTCTCCTTCCTTCCACAGTAAGCATCTCAAATCCAAAATTAAATCTAGAAATCGGCTTCCTATTTCGCAACAAAGCCTCCTTCACTCATGCTGCCAAACATACCCTCATAAAACTGACTATCCTACTGATCCTTGACTTTGGCGATGTCATTTACAAAATAGCCTCCAACCCTCTACTCAGCAAACTGGATGAAGTCTATCACAGTGCCATCCGTTC
Organism: Oncorhynchus mykiss; assembly: GCF_057628025.1. Classification (NCBI taxonomy): domain Eukaryota; kingdom Metazoa; phylum Chordata; class Actinopteri; order Salmoniformes; family Salmonidae; genus Oncorhynchus; species Oncorhynchus mykiss. The sequence continues at coordinate 10,752,871 of NC_143047.1, forward strand.
TGACACCAAAGCCCCATATACTACCCACCACTGCGACCTGTAACCCACTGGCTGCAGGTCATCTTTAAGTCTTTGCTAGGTAAAGCCCTGCCTTATCTCAGCTCACTGGTCACCATAGCAACACCCACCCGTAGCACATGCTCCAGCAGGTATATTTCACTGGTCATCCCCAAAGCCAAAACTTCCTTTGGCCCCCTTTCCTTCCAGTTCTCTGCTGCCAATGACTGGAACGAATTGCAAAAATCTCTGAAGCTGGAGACTTATATCTCCCTCACTAACTTTAAGCATCAGCTGTCACAGCAACTTAGCGATCACTGTAACTGTACACAGCCAATCTGTAAATAGCACACCCAACTACCTTATCCCCATATTGTTATTTATCCTCTTGCTCTTTTGCACTCCAGTATCTCTACTTGCACATCATCATCTGCATATCTATCACTTCAGTGTTTAATTGCTATCAATTATCACTCCAGTGTTTAATTCCAGTGTTTAATTGCTAAAAATAATATTTTAAGATAATACACAGAGGACTAGAGGCCAATAGGGAATTAACAATCAATGGAATTGTTTTCAATTCAACACCTGGTTAGAATCTGTGTAGGAATTGAGCCTGAAACAGGATACTTGTTATTTGGCCATTGGCCCAATTCTACTGCAAAGAATTCTAATTGGTCAACCACAGGCTAGGGTTGGGGGTTATAAATTACATCCCGTCACTTTGTTCTATGGAGAATCATTGAGGACAGGAAACAATTAACATTGAGCATCTTACTTCCCAGCATAACATCTATGATTTGTTCTTTTTTTTTTCTTTCTTTCTTTTTTCCCCCTTGCTTTGGGGTCTGTGTTATTGAAGAACAGCATCAACTGCTAGCTATCTCATAAAACTCATGTAATGCCAACATTTATAATCACCATGTTTGATGTGCAGTTACAAGATGACGTGGTGTTACATCCTGGGTTGTCCTGAACAGAATGAGCCTGTTTGTTGGAGAAACTTTGCCACGGACCACACATCAGAATGCAATTGTGTCTCCAGTCTATGCGCACCAAAATTCATATCTGCTTCTCTGAATTCACTAGTATTTGTATTTGTAGTGAAATCCTAAGACTAAGATCATATTTTATCATTTAGATAGTCCTTTTGTCAATAGACATTTTTTTCAAATTATGCCAACCATGTCAGGTGAACTGTGTCCTAACCTTACGTCTAATAATTTCCCCATAATTTCCAAACGGTTCCCTTTGAATTGCTACCATTGTTATGCATATGCTTTCCGTATTTCTTATGTAAGAAACCCTTCAATTTAGCCTTATCCATAATAGGCCAATTCACGAAGAGCGTAAGGGGTTTTAAGAGCTGAAATGGAAAAAGTCAAGTCAGAGTAGCACATGTTAGTCATCACAATCAGTCTGCAGGGTTGGCTTTTAAACTAAACCACAGACCTTCATCTCAGCCGGTTTGTAGTGTCTCCTATTCTCGTCTTCATTGGCGGTCCTGTAGCCGTCACGCAGGAAGCGCTTGAAGCCGTACTTCCCCTTTAGTTTGCGCACCACCTTGTCCAGGGTCTGACTGTAAAGGGCGTCGTCATCCACAGCGAACGCAGGGTAACTGATGCAGGGCAGGAGGGCAGCGTCCGTATTCTGTGTTAGGGTTCAAAGAAGGTTTAAAATGCGGAGCATTTAAAACACAGATACCCGTTTTTGATCATTTCCTAAGTCAACCCTTCACCCCCATGTGCCAGCTGTCAGGTAGTTAGTAAAGGGTTAAGAGACTAAGGGACCCACTCTCTTTCTCTCCCTGCTAATGGTCACTTTCCAAAATTAAAGAGGCTGACATTTAATAACACATTAGTCAGAGACTCATATATAATTAAGATGCTCAACGTTTTATTTGCATAAGCCTTGTACTGTACTCCCTTCCCCTCCTTCCTCCGCAGCCCTCTCTCACTCCATCCCCACCTCTCCCTCCCATTAGCCCATGTTGTAGATGTGGCGCCAATGCATTTCTTCCATCTCCCCTAATTAAACCAATTCATTTACAGGAGCACTTTTCTGTCAAGTTGCTCTTACTGCCGGAGAAAAATTATTAGCCCCCTCTTTACTGGTGAACTGGGAGACTGGACTGGTCACTGAGCCAATACATCATTGGGTACGGAGTGGTATTTAGCAATGAGTGGTTTAATTGTCTTTACTCACGTGGGACCTGGATTCTCTGGGTAGGAGGGAGGACAGTGTCTGTCTGTTCCTGTTGTGGGCATCCAGGTCCACGAAGATGACAGACCAAGAGCAACCCTGCAGACCCACAGAGATGACGAGTCATATTCACTGGTGCTTGTAAGATTGATGCAGGTCAGACAAGGTCTGTTACCGATTCGATGTGGATGAAAATTGTAGCGCTTCCGTTTTGTCACAATGCAAGATTCAATGTAGCCTGCATGTGCTTACATGTTTGGACATAACGCATATAGGAAACCTGGTTGAACACCGACTTTCACAGCCAATCAGAACTCAAAACATCTAGGACACATTTATAGCCATTCCGTCCGTGCTGTTGAACTGTGCCACTAGTGAGCCATGGGACTGCAGGGCATGGATGGCAGCTACTGGCTGTTCCCAGCATGACCCGATATAGGCCTGTCGCACTGCAGCTGTCACCACCACTTCCACTAGCTCCCTGAAAAGAAGCCTTAATACGCAGGAAACAACATCAAAATGTCACAACCATGAACACAAGCATTTCTTTACGCCCGCAATAACAACATCTGCTAAATATGTCTATGTGACCAATACAATTTGATACGATTTGATTTTGACACTCGCTCACGGATACACGTACCAACGTGTACACACACACGACATAGCACATCCTCTACATGGCAGAAGACCCGTTTTGTTTACGTTACTGTGAATCCAGCCCGGAGGATGAAGTGCTGCACACACTCCGAGCCTCCAACGTCTCACCTGCCGCCTCTGCTGAGCAAAACCAGCTACGAAGGCAGCAATATTACAACCTTACTCTTACAAAAGAGTCAGTATTGCCCGACCATTTGATCTTTTTGGGTACAAAGCTAAAAAGCCTAGTTTTTCTATGCTTTGAGCACAGTGCGGGGGCACTCCATCCATGAAGGGCCATCCAATCACCTCGATACCACATCATGTTGTTACACTGCAAACTCTTTGCCCACGGTATGATTTACCTACCCTCGAGCCCCTCTGTTGAAATGAGGGTCTGAGTGCTTTTTCTGGGTTAGTTTACTGTACCATTTCTGGATTAACACATCTCACAAAATGTCTGTTGCAAATGTTCCCGGACACGTTTGTTCACTGACACCTCAAAAATGTTCACATTAAGGCAAAAAAAAAAAAAAAAGCAGTTTCTGCACAATGCATTATGTATGCTGCTTTCGAACAAGCCAACCAAAGCTTTTAGCCATCAGAGTGACTCTCATCAGGCCTGCTTTAGTGATTTACTGTACATACTGCAGGGTTTGGTGGAATGGGATGTAAATGATTGTGACAGCACAGAACGTGGTCTCCACTGTGACCTACGCTTCTTAGTACCGTACCTTTATTGATTGCACTCCACATTTTGCTCTGAAGCAGGCAGTCACTTAATAAACTGACAACCCACACATAAAAGCTGGGTAAAGTTAGTGATTGGCTCCCTCTCGACCATTGTGCTCTGGCTAGTCATTGATTGGCTGTTGCCTCTAAGAAACACAGCTGGGGAGAGTCACTGATCATGGCTTATTCTCAGTTGAAAATCTGGAGGGAAGTCAGAGGGGCACTGAGGGCACATCATTAATAACCTAGGTGATGACTCATAGCCACTCCATCCCCACACAGCAGCCCCAGACACACCAGCCACTACTATACTACTGCCTAATGACAGGAACCAAACCCAGTGGGGCACAGAGTTTAATCTAAAACTCTGATCATCAATGAGTCAATTTAACCTCATTGGCAGTGGATTAATTAGATGAAGAAGGAGGTGGCTAAGAAGAAGAGCCCTTCATTAAATCACTGATAACAGTAGCAAAAGAGACTATAACGATCATAAGGTGCCTTCGGAAAGTATTCACAACCCTTGAACTTTTCTACATTTTGTTTTGTTACAAAGTGGGATTAAAATGGATTTAATTGTCATTTTTGTCAACAATCTACACAAAATACACAAAAAACTATTATGAAAAATAAAACATGAATATATCTTGATATCTTATTCAACCCCCTGAGTCAATAAATGTTAGAATCTCCTTTGGCTGCGATTACAGCGGGAGTCTTTCTGGGTAAATCTCTAAGAGCTTTCCACAACATTTGCCCTTTATTCTTTTCAAAGATTCTTCAAGCTCTTTCAAATGGGTTATTGATCATTGCTAGACAACCATTTTTCAGGCCATGCTATAGATTTTCAAGCAGTTTTAAGTCAAAACTAACTCGGCCACTCAGGAACATTCACTGTCTTCTTGGTAAGGAACTCCAGTGTAGATTTGGCCTTGTGTTTTAGGTTATTGTTCTGCTGAAAGGTGAATTCATATGCCAGTGTCTTGTGGAAAGCAGACTGAACCAGGTTTTCCTCTAGGATTTTCATTTTATCCAGAAAAACTCCCCAGTCCTTAATGATTACAAGCATAACCATAACATGATAGTAATGTGTTGTATTGGATTTTCCCCAAACATAACACTTTGTTTTCAGGACAAAAGGTTGACTGTTTTGCCACATTTGTTGCGGTATGACTTTAGTGCCTTGTTGCAAACAGGATGCATGTTTTGGAATATTTGTATTCTGTACAGGCTTCCTTCTTTTCACTCTGTCAATTAGGTTAGTATTGTGGACTAACTACATTATTGTTGATCCCACCTCAGTTTTCTCCTATCACAGCCATTAAACCTCTGTGAAATCCCTGAGCGGTTTCTTCCTCTGATGAGATACAGTAGTCATTCAAAAATCATGTTAAACACAATTATTGCATTTTGCAACTTACATTTTTACTCCTGAACCTATTTGGGCGTGCCATAACAAACGGGGTTGAATAGTTACTGACTCCAGACATCTCAGCTTTTAATTTTGAAATCATTTCAATTATTTTGTTAAAACATCATTCCACTTTGACATTATGGGGTATTGTGTGTTGGCCAGTGACACAAAAACGATCAATTGAATCCATTTGAAATAACACAGCAAAAATTAGGAAAAGGTCAAGGGGTTTGTGAACACTTTCCGAAGGAACTGTATAATCACTAGGGGTAAGATATTATTCATGGTAGGTTCACACGGGACACAATGTTGTTGTTGTGCTTTATTTGCTTGAAATGCGTCGTGCTGCGTGCATGAACGAACAAAATGGAAGAGAAAGAAATCTGTTTTGAGAAAAACAAGAATGCTAAGTGGAGGTTTTTTTTCAGTTTTCCAATCCATTAGCACATAGAATGGATGTTCACATTCCCGTCTTTACTCTAGACAGCAAAAACAAATTAAACCTACAAAATGTCTGATCCAGAAAGGAGCAAGGAAATCAAGGAAATGGGAACAGCAGTAATCTATCAAAGCTGTTAGTGCATAGACATCTAGCTAGTCAGCCCCGAGTACAACACAAGCCCACTCAATAAACCCCCTGAGTGTGTGGTTCACTTTCCACAGGCAGAAAATGATGATATCCGGTCATTTGCATCACATCACCGGCTTCAGGCTGCATCACATCCGGCTGTGATTGGGAGTCCCATGGGGCGGCACACAATTGGCCCAGCGTCGTCCGGGTTTGGCCATCATTGTAAATAAGAATTTGTTCTTAACTGACTTGCCGAGTTAAATAAAAGGTTCAATCAAATTTAAATATATATTAAAGAAATGTGATTAATTAAATCTCTGAGAACTGTTGTACTATGACCATCTATAAGATCTTGAAGATGGATGGTGATGTAATGGGACTCCCAATTTGAAGCATTAGATCAGTTACACACTATCTATAATGCAATCTTAACGCATCAGACGCTGTTACACCAGAGGTGCATACGCAGTTCGGTCATTAAAATCCTAAACTCTTATCTTCAGAGTAAGTGAGGACAATGGCTAGGTCTCTTGACAGAATGTGGATGAAAGTTGGAGGATAAATCAAATACCTGATTCCCAAACAGGTTGAATCCATTGATAGCCTCGAGAGCAGCTTTAGCCAGCCCCACAGAACTGCAAAAGAAAGAACATGTTTAAGAAACCCAATATAAACCTGAAAGCACTAATGGTATTTATAATTGAAATATCATAGGACACACATTTTCTGATCTGTTCCATGGCTCCAAGTTATATGCAAGACTAACATACACAGGTTACTTAATATTCAGTTGAAGTTTACATACACCTTTGCCAAATACTTAATATTTAAACTACGTTTTTCACAATTCCTGACATTTAATCCTAGTAAAAATTCCATGTCTTAGGTCAGTTAGGATCACCACTTTATTGAGGTCGGGGCTTTGTGTTGGCCACTCCAATACCTTGACTTTGTTGTCCTTAAGCTATTTTGCTACAACTTTGGAAGTATGCTTGGGGTCAATGTCCATTTGGAAGACCCATTTGCGACCTAACATTAACTTACTGACTGATGTCTTGAGATGTTGCTTCAATATATTCGCATACTTTTCCTCCTCATGATGCCATCTATTCTGTGAAGTGCACCAGTCCCTCTTGCAGCAAAGCACCCCCACAACATGATGCTGCCACCCCCGTGCTTCACGGTTGGGATGGTGTTCTTTGGCTTGCAAGCCCCCCCTTTTTTCCTCCAAACATAACAATGGTCTTTATGGCCATTTTTGTTTCATCAGACCAGAGGACATTTCTCCAAAAAGTACAATCTTTGTCCCCATGTGCAGTTGGAAACCGTAGTCTGTTTTATGGCGGTTTGGAGCAGTGGCTTCTTCCTTGCTGAGCGGCCTTTCAGGTTATGTCAATACTACTCGTTTTACTGTGGATATAGATACCTTTGTACAGGTTTCCTCCAGCATCTTCACAAGGTCCTTAGCTGTTGTTCTGGGATTTATTTTCACTTTTCGCACCAAAGTACGTTATCTCTAAGAGACAGAACACGTCTCCTTCCTGAGCGGTATGACGGCTGCGTGGTCCCATGGTGTTTATACTTGCGTTCTATTGTTTGTACAGATGAACTTGGTACCTTCAGGCATTTGGAAATTGCTCCCAAGGATGAACCAGACTTGTGGAGGTCTGCAATTCTTTTTCTGAGGTCTTGGCTGATTTCTTCTGATTTTCCCATGATGTCAAGCAAAGAGGCACTGAGTTTGAAGGTAGGCCTTGAAATAGATCCACAGGTACACCTCCAATTGACTGAAATGATGTAAATGAGCCTAACAGAAGCTTCTAAAGCCATGACATCATTTTCTGGAATTTTCCAAGCTGTTTAAAAAGGCACAGTCAACTTAGTATGTGAACTTCTGACCCACTGGAATTGCGAGTGAATTATTAGTGAAAGTGAATTATTAGTGAAATAATTTGTCTGTAAACAATTGTTGGAAAAATGACTTGTGTCATGCATGAAGTAGATGTCCTAACCAACTTGGAAATATTAGAGTTTGTTAACAAGAAATGTGTGGAGTGGTTGAAAAATGAGTTTTAATGACTCCAACCTAAGTGTATGTAAACTTCAACTGGAGATACTTTATAAATGGGGGTTTGGTTAAACTTTTTATGAACCCCCTATGTACAAGGCACATGACTCCCAAAACAAACACTCCTTGCCTTGTAACGAGCCTTACAATTATACTGTAAAATGCCTACAAGTATACATTTGAATAGTTTAATAATGTAATGCAAACAGATGACTTGTAGATTTAATTGTTGCTGAAATCATTGTGCACTTTACTATGCAGAGAAAATAGCAGTGCATTTCCTTTCCCTCTTAATAGGTCTCTATAAAAGGAAGACGACGACGTGGCAAGGAGAGTTGCAAGATACACCGACAAGTAAAAAAGGTGTTCAATCCCACAAACACAGGGCCTAAACCGATACAAAAATGCAGAAAAATAACAGAACATAGTTGAAACCAGCTTTCCCAAAACACAACTTCAGCTCCCTCTCTGACAAAATCAGCAGCAATGATCACAATCAAGCAACATGAGGCCTTTTTTGAAAGTCTATTGATTTTCTGTCCGAACTTGCCTGGACATAATGCGTAAGAGCTGTCAACAGTTCTGAGTGAGCGTGACGCCTTGGTCGAAGGTTGAAAACATTGAATGTGCACACAGTGCTGTAGTTTCAGGGAGCAGGGTGGGCATTGGTTTGATAATAGTAACAAGTTGCAGACAACAAGCACAACACAGTATCTTGTCATACAATTTTTACAAAAGGGAGAAACATACATACACTAACGTACTATTCTATGATGTAATTCATCCTGACTGATGTTGACAGCTTCTGTCAACACGTCCCAATGAGTGCAGTTCGGTTGAAACCTACTATAGGTTAGAAACCTAACGCAGTTGAACAAAGCTAAATATTAGAATTAAGTTGCTCTATATTTTAACTTGGCGAGAGATTGCCAAGGGGTAACCAAGCTCGATAGGACTACAGCTTAGCCATTTTTGCACAAACTCAATACCATCTAGGATTGATGACATTAACATTGTTTTATAATGACTGCCATTTTCCTTTCAGCCGAGCTTGAATATCATGATTCAATTCTCTAGATGAAGGCATTCATCACAGCTTTCCCTGACACTCAGCCACACACAGGCCTACGTACCCATCGGCAGTCTGGTACACTGAGTTAATGGAACAGTCCCCCCCCCATTGTAACCGCGCCCCTGAAACTTGGTGAATGACTCCGCATGAAGATAATGAACTCAGAAAGTAAAAAGTTGTTATTCTGCCCCCGCAATTGCTCTCTGTTTACATTACTGCATTTTAATGTGTATTATGGAAACTGAACTACAAATCAGTCATTCTGAATTTGACTAATGGACATGGTGTCGAAGTATTGTCTATGTAGAATGCAAAGTCAGATTTTTTTCTCTAGGAAATGGTGGTAAGTTGCAACCAATTTTGCTACATTCTTTAGAAGAAACCAATGTTTTCCAGAGATAAGGGACAGAGGAAACAGAATCATTATCGAGGTCTTGGGAGAGGGAGAGGCAGTTCTACTGCTCCAATGATAGGTCATCGACATTACCTTTACTACCCTAAAATATATCCTCTTTTTTTTTTGTGGAGAGATTAACACATTCCATGTGTGGAGACTGTCTAGCAATGTGTTCATATCTTTATAAATCAAAGTATTCACTAGAGGAGGACAAGACAGACCTGGAGTGCAGCTCAGTGCTTCCATTGTTGTACTTGCTCCCTCTCTCCCACATTCCAAAGTCAGGCACTCTGTACGCCCTCTCTACACAGAACACCAGGTTCTGGATGAAAGATACCTGCAGAGGTAGAAAACACGACAATATCACATGAACGAGATCTCTCAATCTCAACATTGAACGCTTTCTCCCTGGAATTAAACTGTACTGTGTAATCATATTGTCAAAAGAAGAGCTCATGCAACTTCGGGAAGAATGTACTCACATTTAAATGGAATAAACTATTCTCTCATTTCATGCACATTTTCAGTAAGTTATTTATTGAATAAAACACATTAACATTTTGCCCCTGATGGAATTAACATTTGTGTGCCCCAAGTTAAAAGACAAACATCACCCAGTCACATGGGTAGTCAAAACCATGTCCTTAATTTCATCTGGAACAAGGAGGAATGGCTCTTCTCTATGTGCAGATGCCACCATGGCCTTTTTTTTTGCCTTTACCTCCCTTATCTCACCTCATTTGCTCACATCGTATATAGACTTGTTTCTACTGTATTATTGACTGTATGTTTGTTTTACTCCATGTGTAACTCTGTGTCGTTGTATGTGTCAAACTGCTTTGCTTTATCTTGGCCAGGTCGCAGTTGTAAATGAGAACTTGTTCTCAACTTGCCCACCTGGTTAAATCAAGATGAAATAAAAAAAAAGAGACGGAAACTTCACAAAAATATTTTTAAATTATGACTTAAGAGGCCATGAAGGAAAAATGTGAAAGTACTGGGGGAGATGTGACTGACAACAGGTAAACAGACAGGGCCTAAAGTGTACAAAAATGGGACAGGCAAGGAGAGAAGACAGGGAACTAAACAGAGCCACTGAAATAAGGACATTGCGGGTTATTTTATTTTGGGCTTTAATAGAATGATTAATGTAAGGATCTTGATTACCTTTTTTATTGAGAAAAAAAAAAGAAGTACAACACAAAACATACAAAAGACAACAATACCGACTCACACAAACATCAACGACATCACACCTGCTCAGACCCACCTGGTCTCACCCCTATCTACTCAAACTGCGCCATTTTGTTCCTCTCTGTCACCCACGCACGTTCAATATTTAGAGAAAGAAGCATAGGATTTTTCAATTTGTCTTAACGACTGAGAGGTATCTTTCTGGAATCTTGATAGTATCATCGTGAACGTTGGGCGCATACACAAAACACACACACACACACAAAGCATCTACCTGTATTAATACTGCAAGATTCAATTGTATTGAACTTCCAGTCGGGAAAATATACTGAACCACTGCTAAGAGCCAAAATTGGAATAATGAGAATACCAAAAGATGCATTTAAATGCGGTGCAGAAATGACACACATTAAGAGTCCCATTTCCTGTTTATTTGTTCTGATGTAGATTAATAAAAGGATACATGCTCGTTGATTTCATGTTCATGCCCTTTACTTGTATTACGCAGCTCAATAAGCACTATTTAAATGTGCAAATTAGGTCTGCTTTGCAAATAGGACTGGCCCCATTGAAGCTACACAGGCAATTTGTTTGCCGTTGGGGGAAAAAAAAATATATATATATTTAATGTGAGGCTTTCAATTTTCTGTAAACAAAGTGAATGCTCACTGTAATTGCTTCCGGGCATAATGTTCTAGAACAGCTCTATTTTTGAAGATAAGTCTGGATCAAAAAAAAAAGAAAGCTTTTTCTGAAGGCAATAATTTCACCCCTGTGCCTAAAAGTAAATCTCCCAGTGAGCAGACAACTGAATTAAGAGATGGAATTAATGAATTTCAAATCTCCCAAAGGGCTATAAGAGAATTAACAGCACTTACGGCTGCAGCCACCTTAAAGGACCACTATAACGAAGGAGTTGCTATTACTTTAGCTGTCCGTTTTACTAGGCCTCCAACTCAATAATTTGCTCACCAATGAAAAAGGGTGCTGCATAAGTTAGTGTAAGTCAAGAGGCAGGTGTATTGAATTTTAAAACCGTTACATAGTCATCAAATCATCACATGTAAATAGCTGCGTTTCTAAAGATGCATGGACCGTTAACTACTGCTTATTCAGCTGCTGTCTCTACGATTAACTGTCTCAGGGCACTTTGGCACACAGGAGCTTTCTTGGCTTGCGTTGTTTATAGTCTTGTCCGTATGTTCGTTTCTGCTCCCTGTTGACACTGGGTTTCCCCTTAGGTTGATCATACTCTATTACCCCCCCCCCCATCGAATCACTATGAAGAAGCCATGCTGCGTAAGAGTTGTGCTCCGCAGACAGACGTGTTCTTTCTGAGAGAGAGGTCACGTGCCTAAGGCCAGTGGGCCGTACCTCATCCGTGTTGTAGATGATCTGGAGGCCGGAGCAGACCATCTCCACCAAATAGAGCAGGAAGAGGGACAAGGCATCAATCTGACGGAGGGAGACGGTATTTACAATGGTGAAGAGCGTGAGACCGGAATCCGTTCGGACTTTATGCATTATCATGACAATGTTTGTGAGCGGGTTTACCTGTAGGTGATGGTAGTCATCGTAGGACAGAATCTCATCTCCTGTGTCGACATTGAATATTGAGTGCAGGCACTTGGAGGGGCTGGGGTCCTGTTTGAATTCCTCCACCTGAAATAGAATGAAGGTGAAGAAAGAGAGTGAAAGGAAGAGAAAAAGAGAACGAAAGGGCAAATAAAAGAGGAGTCAGTCCATAAAATAAATCAATATATATATATATATATATATATATATATATATATATATACACACACACACCTTACTCACTGGGCATATTTCAATTATTTATCCTATCCTCACAAAAAGGTACGTGAGGTGAAAACCGGGACTAGGATGGCTCATGGATATTCCACTGCGTCATCACTAGCACACACACTAGAATTTTGAATGAATGGCTCTGAAGACATGAGCAAACCGCTGGTATGCATGAATAACAGACATACCATTTATTTATATCGTGGTGCATTAAGCAATTATTGAGTCATGCCAAAGATGTACACATATGACTTCTCCTCCTCAAACCATCCCAGGTCAGATTTGCGTGATACACATAGAACAGTTACACTCTGTTTGAGTTTGCTTCACATGGTACATTATTTTGTGCCAACATTTGGCACTGACTGAACCAATAACTGTTCCGTTCCAAAATAGCCTAACATTTGTATTGAAAGTGCATTTCCACAATAGTGCTGTTTATGAATCTTGCCAAATGTCACTGTGTGTCAGTGAGTGTGTGTGATCTTAGCGTGAAATGGTTCCGGAGCTAAATCTGTCAGAAAACATTTGAGAAGCTTGTGTCGTGTGGCTAATTCGTTAAGACTGTGTTTAGTTTCATTGGTACATTGTGGTAAACTTTGATGCCCTCTCTTTAATGGCTCTGTAGTTGTTTAAAAAAATAAATAAAAAATGTGCTTCCTAGTCGCTCTGTATTGTGGGTCCATTAAAAATGGCATGTTCTCTGTGAATGCCAGAGACAGATGTTAATGAGCGCTGCACTGTGTAATTAACTGAAGAAACGGTGCATTATAATTAAGACACAGAAAAGCTTTCCCATAAATTAGGTCGTCAAGGTCATGAGCAAATGAAACAAAACCATTTCAAAAGCCAACAGAGATGTGCAATTACAGACCAGAACAAGACCAGTGTTCTATTGTACTAAAGCTGCTTTCATAGAGGTCTTTAAACAATATAGACGCTGATATTTTGACTGAACGGTCTGCTCAGATGCTTTAAACAAAAGGGTTCTGTTGAGGCAGAAACCATTTGGAAACATCTATATTATTCCATCCACATAGAGATACAACCAGTCCAAGCGCGAGATAATAAACCACTGAAGCGTGAGAACAGAGAAGATCAGTAAAAGGAGAGATCTTCATCCCCCCCCCATTAGTGACAGTTTCTGTGTTTGCTAAAAATCTATATTCATTACTGGATAATGGCATTTGTTTAGATCACTAAGAATGAACTACAGTGTTTCCTGTGGTCTGACGTTTCGTTTGTGGACTCACCTTGTCAGACTGGCGCATGTAACAGTAGAGGATGCCCCTCATGCACTTGATGGCTGAGTGCTCCAACTCATGGGTGCGTCCCATGTCATCATCGATGCGTCTGCACGACAGGGTTGATCGCCGCCATGTGCCACAATGAGATGGAGGGAAAAAAACGGCCCAACGAGCAGAAGAGCATGTTAAATCATCCTAAATTATCCTACTTTTCACCACACACAATTACTAGGGTCTGGTTATCCTGTCTGTGCATATATTAAATGGTACATATTACATGGGGACAACCTATTGTATTTGTACACAGTCATAGACAGGTTTTAAATCATTTTAGGACATTAATGACAGTTGTGACATTATTGACAGTTGTTATTCCTATTCCTAAGACAAGCAAGGACATACTACATTCCAATTGACCTCTCATCAAAATCACACTTGAAAATGACCCAAATGCTTCCAGTATACTGTTGACATAAACAATGGCATCTACATTGCATTTGGAAGGTAGTCAGACCTGTTCCCTTTTTCCACATTTTGTAACTTAATAACATTAATCTAAAATGGATAAAAAAAAAAAAAATCCTCAATCTACACACAATAACAAAACGAAAACAGGTTTAGACATTCTTGGAAATTTGGTAAATAAAAAACAGAAATACCTTATTTACATAAGTATTCAAATCAAATCATATTTGTCATTACAGTGAAATGTTTACTTACAAGCCCTTAACCAACAATGCAGTTAAGAAAAAAAGTGTTAAAGAAAGTATTTACTAAAATAAACTGAAGTAAGAAATAAATAAAATAAAAACTAATTAAGAAGCAACAATAAAATATCAATAGCGAGGCTATATACAGGGGGTACCGGTACAGAGTCAATGTGCGGGGGCACAGGTTAGTCAAGGTAATTTAGTTAATATGTACATAGAACAGAACAGTCTATGACTGTGGTGGCTGGAGTCATTGGCAATTTTTTGGGCCTTCCTCTGACACTACCTGGTAAAGAGGTCCTGGATAGCAGGAAGCTTGGCCCCAGTAATGTACTTGGCCATACACACTACCCTCTGTAGTGCCTTGCGTGCCTTGCCTTGCCTTGTCAGAGGCCAAGCAGTTGCCATACCAGGCGGTGATGCAACCAGTCAGGATGCTCTCGATATTCAGACCCTTTGCTATGAGACTCGAAATTGAGCTCATGTGCATCCTGTTTCCAAATATAGGTGTGCCAAACTTGTAGCATCATACCCAAGAAGACTCAAGGCTGGAATCGCTGCCAAAGGAGCTTCAACAAAGTACTGAATAAAGGGTCTGGATACTTATGTAAATATTTCAGTCTTTTTCATGAATTCAATTTTTTTTTTTCTAAAAACCTGTTTTTGCTTTGTCAGTATGGGGTATTTTGTGTACTGTAGACTGATGAGGGGGGGGGGACTATTGAATACATTTTTGAATAAGGCTGTAAAATAACAAAATGTGGAAAAAGTGAAGGGGTCTGAATACTTTCGAATGCACTGCAAGTAGACCTCGTATGTTTTCATTAATGACATTCACTTACTTTGAAACATACATTTCCACCAGTGCATGGGCATCTGCCCATCCATCCACCCATTTACTCCAATATAAAGCACCCACTCCAGTCCTCTCTAGTCACATGGGAGGGTAAGTAATGGTTTGGGCCTGTGCTGTCAGATTGGAGTCGTCTTAATTAAATTCCTGTGACAATTTTAACAGGAAGAAACCATGACGAATGAGTAGGCCCCTCTGGTCTACTTGAACATTCTATTTTTACTCTCGTGTCCCGTTGGAGAAAAAAAATGCACACCCGTGGGTTTCGAAAGAGCACTTGGTTAGAAGGTCTAGTGGAGAAAGTCCCTGACTATTTTGAGTATCTCAGAGCTCCCCTTGAACTGTATGAAGTGAAGGACACATTACCACAAAGGGAAAAAAGTGACCTGTTTTATAATCAGATACAGAATCAACAGAATGTCTGAAGGCGAGAGCATTGTGCCTGGGGACTAGAGAAAAATTAAAAGGAAATATGGTGCAGCTGAAGTCCCCCCCCCCCCCCCCCTCCCTCAATTTTTCGGGGCATGTGCTCTACATGATGCCAAAAGCGTTCTACAGGGATGCTGGCCCATGTTGACTCCAATGCTTCCCACAGTTGTGTCAAGTTGGCTGGATGCTCTTTGGGTGGTGGATCATTCTTGATACACGCGGGAAACTGTTGAGCGTGGAAAAACCCTGCAGCGTTGCAGTTCTTGACACAAACCGGTGAGCCTGGCAAATACTGCCATACCCCGTTCAAAGGCACTTAAATCTTTTGTCTTGTCCATTCGCCCTCTGAATGACACACATACACAAGCCATGTCTCAATTGTCTCAAGGCTTTAAAAATCCTTCTTTAACCCGTCTCCTCCTCTTCATCGACACTGATTGAAGTGGATTTAACAAGTGACATCCATAAGGGATCATAGACTGACCAGGTGAAAGCTATGTCATGGAAAGAGTAGGTATTCCTAATGTTTTCTGCACTCTGTGTAGTCTGGATGCTGCAGCAGCAGCAGTACATGCCAATGCGCAGCACCCCCTTGGCGTTACAAAAGCCGTCTGCTTTGATTAAGAATATCGGTCCCTGATGGAGCCCATTAACTAAGGTTGTACTAGATTCATTACTAAGATCAACTTTAATATACAGTGAGCTAAGGTGGCTGTAGATGTGTGTGTGTGTGTGTGTGTGTGTGTGTGTGTGTGTGTGTGTGTGTGTGTGTGTGTGTGTGTGTCACCTGTAAGCTAAAGCCAGGGCCCAGGAACTGGCTGCACAGTACAGGGAGTCCCGCACCTTGGCTTCCTTGCAGCTGGAACATGTCTTGGTAGGGAAGAGGCCAGTGGTAGGGCTCTGGTAGTTCAGAATGGTGGTCTTCACTAGAGACAGAAACAAGGGAGATACAGGTGATCCCTCAGCCTTTAAAGGCTCAGTACAGTCAAAACTATATGTTCCTGTATTTTGCATAATATTGTCCAACAGCTGACGAAACTAACATTGATCAGTGTTATTTCCTGATAGTTGCTGGTAAGAAATACCATCTCCACAGCAGCTTCTAATCAGCCTGTTTGCATGGGTGGGAGTTTAGGCTTGCGTGGTGACATAACCATGTGGTTAATTGGTTAATAGACCAATAACAAAGAGAGTTCCAAACCGCTCTCCACACTCCCAGACAGTCCCGGACCAGTCCCAGACAGTCCTAGCTAAATTCTTGCTTGATAAATAGTTTTTAGACCATTGTAGTGGACAACTGTTGCAGTAAGTTACCCAGAAATGGTTTGATATAAAAAATATAAAAAAATCAGAAAAATTGTGAAATGGAATGCAATATAAAGGTATGTTAGCAGCTGTATATTGTGTAGTTATTGCTGTAAAACCAGACATCCTAACAAGGTGTGTTACTGCACATGTGAAGGTGACATTAACTTTGGCTTCAGGTCACATACTGTACATTACAGAGTGACACAAATGTTTATCTTCATGCAAATCCTCTAAATAGTATTTTGTTTGAATAAAAAGTCACACTAAAACAGAAGGCCTGGAATCACAGGAATGTATTTGTCACCACACCACCATCTACCCTTCCCCGTCCTCCCTCACCGACTAATAATCTGTCTGAACAGGGTACTTAATTTTTCATCGCCACGTTATGCCAGAGCAAATGAAGGGGGACATCCATTCTGCGAGATCGTTTGGTTACAGGGAGTCCGGGTCAATTCAAAGAGACAAAGTCAGCATTGCCAGGATAAAGAGGTGGGGGGAATTAAGCAGAATATTAATAAACTCCCTTCAGTAACTCGGAAGTGACAATTACTTTGACCCCCAGAGGCTGCTTGGGAAAAAACACATTAAAAAAAGTACAGTGCTTCTTCTGACTAGGATTCATATGTTATTAACGGCAATATAATGTATTTGAGGCACATCAAAGAGAAAAAATGGCACCTTAGTAAGACTCCTCTGAATCAAAACCACGGTTAAAATATGTTATTATTCTCTAACTCCAAAAGACACAACAACACTCTAGATGCAAATAAACTGAGATTGGAGTTGCTCAGCCTCATATCATCCACCGACCTAATGACCCACTAAATCAACAGCTAACGCTTTAGACACAGTCTATGTGAAAGAAAGAAAGAAAGAAAGAAAGAAAGAAAGAAAGAAAGAAAGAAAGAAAGAAAGAAAGAAAGAAAGAAAGAAAGAAAGAAAGAAAGAAAGAAAGAAAGAAAGAAAGAAAGAAAGAAAGAAAGAAAGAAAGAAAGAAAGAAAGAAAGAAAGAAAGAAAGAAAGAAAGAAAGAAAGAAAGAAAGAAAGAAAGAAAGAAAGAAAGAAAGAAAGAAAGAAAGAAAGAAAGAAAGAAAGAAAGAAAGAAAGAAAGAAAGAAAGAAAGAAAGAAAGAAAGAAAGAAAGAAAGAAAGAAAGAAAGAAAGAAAGAAAGAAAGAAAGAAAGAAAGAAAGAAAGAAAGAAAGAAAGAAAGAAAGAAAGAAAGAAAGAAAGAAAGAAAGAAAGAAAGAAAGAAAGAAAGAAAGAAAGAAAGAAAGAAAGAAAGAAAGAAAGAAAGAAAGAAAGAAAGAAAGAAAGAAAGAAAGAAAGAAAGAAAGAAAGAAAGAAAGAAAGAAAGAAAGAAAGAAAGAAAGAAAGAAAGAAAGAAAGAAAGAAAGAAGAAAGAAAGAAAGAAAGAAAGAAAGAAAGAAAGAAAGAAAGAAAGAAAGAAAGAAAGAAAGAAAGAAAGAAAGAAAGAAAGAAAGAAAAGAAAGAAAGAAAGAAAGAAAAAGAAAGAACAAATGAGAGCTAAGAGACCTCCACAACAAAACATAAAACTTACTCTACCATTTCTTAAATCTCCCCGAGCCAGTCAGATAGCAGCCCTGCGCCTCCACTATAATCAAGTGGGAGAATAAAATAAAGAGGCACTGGAGTGTGGCCACATTACCACATAAATAAGAAACCTGAGGCCCGCACAGGAGAAAAATAAGACAAACTGTGAGGGACAGTGATATCCCTAATGTCGTTTGCTCAGAAATGAGAGAGAATTGGTCCACACTGAATCATAAGCGCATGTAATGCCACTGGCTTTACAACTGCACTATTTTTTAGTAGATAGAGAAAGATCTGAGTCGTCATTTACCCATGAAGTACAAAAAAGGGGGGGGGGGGATTCATCCCACGTGCATTGGCGATAACAACTGCTGCTTTGCTCCCTGCTTAAATTGCTGCGTACCGACCACAAAATTAAGCAAGAACATTTCAACATATTGTCATCTCACGGAGAACGTTTCCAAGAGAGCAACATGCATGTTACTGTCACAGTACTCTTTCGTACATTGCTAGTAGAATAAAATCACTCACCAAGGGCAATCTAAAGCTTTCAGAATTTCGACCAATCTGACGGAGCAGAAAAAGGCATGGGAAAAGCACTGTGTCAAATATTACTATAATATAGCCTACATCACAAAAAGTGTACTGGCACATTATTTCAAAAGCTAAAATTGCATCCGTTTACTGTGAAGAACAAAACATGCACCAAACATATAAAAGCTACAGTGGTAACAATGAACGCAAAATTCATGGAGTAATGAGAGTGATTCATTTTCACCCGGGGAGCTCAGGTGGTGAGAAACACTGATAGGTTGTTCTCTTTGGGGATGTCTGTCACCATGAGTTCACACTGGTTTCAGATGAGGGACCAGTTGCTCCCCTAGTGTCTTTCACTTGGCTGCTTTTCCTGTAGCATCCTCAAATAACCCTCGCTGTCTCTTTGTCTTATACTAGCCTATGGGAGCGGGATACAAACATAATACAACCCTTGGGATTTTCAAACATGAAACCATATTGATAAACTATGCTCCCCAAGAACATGGGGAACATCTTTGAGAACTCATTGAAGTATCTTTGTTGCCCGTCTTCAGTAGAACAAACATTTGTTTCTTCTCTCTTCAAATAGGCTCACAACATAAAATATAATAGAAGCTGTATTGCCCTTGAAAAGTAATTTGTCTTGAACATAGATATTGCATTTGGACCACAGCCCCAGGTCACAGCAAAGCACATATCACAATATCCTTCATAAAATGACTACGTAATACAATACACTTCCTCTGTTTCCAAACTGAGCAAAGGGAGATGTGCCATTAAAGAAAGGAAGCCATGAAATAAGTTGCCAGGCTGTATCCATGCCCCCCTGTCATCATCACAACTGACCAATGGGGTGTGACATGTCTGCCAATGGTACGGTAACCTGTGACAATTGCATGGCTCTATTTTCGGCTGGTGTTAAGGCAGCGCTAGTGTCAAATGCACGTTAGTTTGAAATTTCGTCATGTAAAAATTGGCGCACTGGCATTTTCCAGCCCCAATGCCAGGTTCGTCAATTTATCTGTCTTAAATATCAGCTTGCATACGCTCAGATGGGCATGGTGGAAATATTTGAGGTGTGTCCTTAAAAACATGATCCAAAGTGCTAATTTCAGGCAGCGCTGATAGGGATATTTAAGACCAATCAAAAGCTGGTTTTAGCCGTATGAATTTTGACAGTGGAAACGCAGCCGATCCAGCCGTGACGCACACTGCCCATGGAACAAGAGTAGCCTAATGTGCTTTTGGTCGCCTGTATACTTCGTATTTAGAAACATAAAAAAACAAATATGTTATTACATTTAGTATTATTTGATTAAAAACCAAGCATAACCTCCCCTCCTCTCAATTAAGGCTTTTTTTGTGTGCCCAATGCAATTGTCGATAAAGGACTTGGCTCCTGAGACCGCTTGGAAATAAATCTTAAATCACCAAAGCCTTATTCAAATATCAAGTCTGAGAGGAGTAAAACAGTGAGCTGACATTCACTTTTTATCTATGCATTGTAGGCAGGCCCACAATATTTTAGCCATGCAGGTCCCGCTTTGGATTTATAGATGTGTGTAAAAACCATCCATATTCTGCATTGTTTTAATATTCTATGCCCACAGAGAGAACTTATCTGGCCTGTAAGTGTGACAAAGCCTATTTAAAACAAGTTGTTTCTTTGTTTTGTTTCTAATTTTAATTCTTAGTTATCTTTTTAGGCCTTAATAATTGTGACAGTGAAAATAGAGAAAATATTTCTGACACACCACTGAACCAAAAGCACTACTGCCTACACTTAGATTTACCATTGTGTCCATATTTCAGAGTAACATACACAATTCTATCCATATTTCAGAGTAACATACAACATTCTATCCATATTTCAGAGTAACATACAAAATTCTATCCATATTTCAGAGTAACATACAAAATTCTATCCATATTTCAGAGTAACATACAACATTCTATCCATATTTCAGAGTAACATACAAAATTCTATCCATATTTCAGAGTAACATACAACATTCTATCCATATTTCAGAGTAACATACAAAATTCTATCCATATTTCAGAGTAACATACACAATTCTATCCATATTTCAGAGTAACATACAAAATTCTATCCATATTTCAGAGTAACATACAAAATTCTATCCATATTTCAGAGTAACATACAACATTCTATCCATATTTCAGAGTAACATACAACATTCTATCCATATTTCAGAGTAACATACAACATTCTATCCATATTTCAGAGTAACATACAACATTCTATCCATATTTCAGAGTAACATACAACTTTCTATCCATATTTCAGAGTAACATACAAAATTCTATCCATATTTCAGAGTAACATACACAATTCTATCCATATTTCAGAGTAACATACAACATTCTATCCATATTTCAGAGTAACATACAAAATTCTATCCATATTTCAGAGTAACATACAACATTCTATCCATATTTCAGAGTAACATACAACATTCTATCCATATTTCAGAGTAACATACAACATTCTATCCATATTTCAGAGTAACATACAACATTCTATCCATATTTCAGAGTAACATACAACATTCTATCCATATTTCAGAGTAACATACAAAATTCTATCCATATTTCAGAGTAACATACAACATTCTATCCATATTTCAGAGTAACATACAACATTCTATCCATATTTCAGAGTAACATACAACATTCTATCCATATTTCAAACACAAATACTTCAAAAGGTACACCACCTACAAATAGAAAAATAAACTTGAAAGGACCTCACCTTTGAGGAGATCTTCAAAACAAGGATTTTAAATACTAAGTACTTTAAACATAATCACAGTGCTCACCTGCATTGTAGTAACGGTCAAGTCTCTCCCATAGTGGCTCATCCTCCCGGTGGAGAATGGAGAGCTTGAGAGGTTCATAGATGGAGCCTGAGGAGAGATACAAAACACAATTATTTACAGAACATGAATTGCTGAGCCAGAGCTCAATTGGAGTTCATTTGTTCATGTCTCAGGCGCCTCTGTGATACTTTCCCACACACTACAGTAAATATATGTCATAGAAAGACCCCCATGAACACTTGGGGAGTAGTTGGCTGTAAGACTGATGCTACAAAAGGTTTCTAGTTATCAGCAATTCTATCTTAAATCTTCAGAAGCAAATCTATTTAGACCTAAATGCTAAACATATTTTACAGAATGTTGTTTTTAGATAATGCTGTTAATGAAGACTTTAGCTACACAAGGGACTGAAGAACATCATCATAAACACATGGTCAAAATAATTCAGTATCAGCCATGTTTTTTGTGATTTCCGTCAGAATACAATGAACAGTCCTGGTCCCACAAAAACCACAATGCATTGACGCATGCAATCACGACAAGGCCCCATTTCCAACTCACATTTAGTCACTGCAAATACCAAAACAAATCTCCAGCATGAAGTGTGATTTCCTACGCTGAGCACAAATTTAAAATATAATGGAACTTGCCATCATTTCTTCAGAGCAAAGTGAATTTCAGGGGAACCCCATCTGTTGGACCACTATTTCAGACACATTTTTACTTTGGAGTGATTTACATTTTAATGGGATCAATCTTTGGGTCAATACCTCAGGTACTGGCAAAAAAAAAAAATCCAAATTTCCAGTCAAATTACCATAATTTCCATCAGCTTTTAAGTGGCAGGGACAAAGCCATCGCTTTTCAAGATAACTCTGCAAAGGCAGTGCGAGGCTAATATGCAAATGAAAGGTTTTATTTAATTTCTACTGAATAGAAACACGGATTGAAGTATGTGGTTGCTTGGAAATATTGTGTGATTAATTTCACTGAGAGAGTTCAATATTTGTTAATACTAGGTTTAGTACTGTATACTGGTTAGTATAATTTTCTATTTCCATTAAACAATATAAGTACAATAGTTGTACTATCTTTGGTGGAAACCCTAGGGAGAGACTGTGAATCATAGTTGCAGCAAAAAATGAATTATAACGTGAATTATAACAACTTGGATCATTTTTAGATACAGTAGTGTATACCATATTTTACCTCACAAAATATACCCCATGAATTGAACGTAGCAGCCTACATCCACGACAGGTATATTGGTATAGCATCCTGACCAAGCCACGTAAGACAGCATTAATAGTGTATCACAGCATTTTCAGCATATCATACCATTCACCTGAAGAAAACTGAACACAGGAGGTTGGTGGTACCTTAATTGGGGAGGACAGGCGTGTGATAAATCCTGATGTGGAAAAGTTTCCATGTGTTTGATGCCATTCGGTCCGTTTTATTTTATTTAACCAGGTAAGTTGACTCATTTACAGCAGCGACCTGGGGAATAGTTACAGGGGAGAGGAGGGATAAATGAGCCAATTGTAAGCTGGGGATGATTAGGTGACCATGATGGCGTGAGAGCCAGATTGGGAATTTAGCCAGGCCACCGGGGTTATCACTCCTACTCTTGCGATAAGTGCCATTGGATCTTTTAGTGACCACAGAGAGTCAGGACTCCTGTTCAACATCCCATCAGCAAGATGGCACCCTACACAGGGCAATCATTGACCTGGGGCATTGGGACATTTTTTTTTTACCAGAGGAAAGGGTGCCTACTACTGGCCCTCCAACACCACTTCCAGCAGCATCTGTTCTCCCATCCAGGGTCTGACCAGAACCAACCCTGCTTAGCTTCAGAAGCAAGCCAGCAGTGGGATGCAGGGTGGTATGCTGCTTGCCATCCTCCCCTCAGCAGCCTCCACTGAAACTGACATATGATACTAGGGTGGTAGAGTAATACAAAACTCTGGCTGGCATGATTATTAATTGAAATGTATCATTTGGAGTGGTGTCATCCTGAGAATTTTCTCATATAATGATATACAAGAATTACACTCGATTGAATCAAAATTTAGTTCAACCAAATTTGAAAGGCTTTGGGTTTGGGTGTGCTTACCTACCTCTATAAAAAAAAAAAAAAAAAAAAAACATTTTGCCAGTTAAGTTGATTGAGAACACATTCTCATTTACATCAACGACCTGGAGAATAGTTACATAAGCTCAATTCACTACTTACCATATCTTTTAAGTTTCCGAGGAGCTTTGGAAATCTCACATTCCGAACTGGCCATTTTCAAAAGGTGAGGTAAAGGGCAATCGTCTCTGAGCTAAATTACAAATCTACAGCAATTCACAGGAGGGTTAGTAGAGCGGATTAAGAAGAAAAACAAAATCAATCAGAAATCACAAAGCAAGTTAATATTGGGTGGCTACAAAACAGACAAATGACAACACATTAATATGCCATGTAGCCTACAATGATCATTAAAAGATTAGCCTACTTGGAAATTATTTGTATGTTGGCATATGATAGTTAAGATGAGTTATGACGGTTTGAATTAGCCTAATGTCTGAATGTGTCTGTTTTCAAATACAGTCTGCTGTAAATGTGTATACATATTTTCAGGCATTCATTCGTCAAACTATAATGTTTTTTTTATGAGTGATACTAAACAAATAAACTATTATGATGATAAAGTATTTCTTAAATAACCAACTATTGCATGAGGCCTTTAATTGACAGCAGGCTTGATTAACCATTGATCATAATCAAAATCAGTATACGAGCTTTATGACTTCAGATTGAAAACATGGACATAGGCAAAGCCCGCGAGTGATTACACCTCCCACCCCCCTTGCTCAAGGGCACTTTAACAGATTTTTCACCCAGTCTGCTCGGGGATTCAAACCAGCGGCCTTTCAGTTACTGGCCCAATGCTCTTAACTGCTAGGCTACCCGCCATATTTGATTGTGTCTCAATATAATCAAGGTATGAAATTATTATTTTCCAATATAATCTCTTTCGGACTCAAGATGATTCACACCGACAAAAAAAACAGGTCCTACCCCTGCACTGTCTATGTGAACAGGTTGCCATGTTGGCAAGTGTAATGGCAGTTAGCCTGATGAACATAGCCTACATCAGGGGAGGCCGGTGGGAGGAGCTACAGTGGGGAGAACAAGTATTTGATAACCTGCAAAATCGGCAGTGTTTCCTACTTACAAAGCATGTAAAGGTCTGTAATTTTTGTCATAGGTACACTTCAACTGTGAGAGACGGAATCTAAACCAATCCAGAAAATCACATTGTATGATTTTTAAGTAATTCATTTGCATGACATAAGTATTTGATCACCTACCAACCAGTAAGAATTCCGGCTCTCACAGACCTGTTAGTTTTTCTTTAAGAAGCCCACCTGTTCTCCACTCATTACCTGTATTAACTGCACCTGTTTGAACTCGTTACCTGTATAAAAGACACCTGTCCACACACTCAATCAAATAGACTCCAACCTCTCCAAAATGGCCAAGCCCAGAGAGCTGTGTAAGGACATCAGGGTTAAATTGTAGACCTGCACAAGGCTGGGATGGGCTACAGTACAATAGGCAAGCAGCTTGGTGAGAAGGCAACAACTGTTGGCGCAATTAGTAGAAAATGAAAGAAGTTCAAGATGACGGTCAATCTCCCTCGGTCTGGGGCTCCATGCAAGATCTCACCTCGTGGGGCATCAATGATCATGAGGAAGGTGAGGGATCAGCCCAGAACTACACGGCAGGACCTGGTCAATGACCTGAAGAGAGCTGGGACCACAGTCTCAAAGAAAACCATTAGTAACACACTACGCCGTCATGGATTAAAATCCTGCAGCGCTCGCAAGGTCCCCCTGCTCAAGCCAGCGCATGTCCAGGGCCATCTGAAGTTTGCCAATGACCATCTGGATGATCCAGAGGAGGAATGGGAGAAGGTCATGTGGTCTGATGAGACAAAAATAGAGCTTTTTGGTCTAAACTCCACTCGCCGTGTTTGGAGGAAGAAGGATGAGTACCCCCAAGAACACCATCCCAACCGTGAAGCATGGAGGTGGAAACATCATTCTTTGGGGATGCTTTTCTGCAAAAGAGACAGGACGACTGCACCGTATTGAGGGGAGGATGGATGGGGCCATGTATCACGAGATCTTGGCCAACAACCTCCTTCCCTCAGTAAGAGCATTGAAAATGGGTCGTGGCTGGGTCTTCCAGCATGACAACGACCCGAAACACACAGCCAGGGCAACTAAGGAGTGGCTCCGTAAGAAGCATCTCAAGGTCCTGGAGTGGCCTAGCCAGTCTCCAGACCTGAACCCAACAGAAAATCTTTGGAGGGAGCTGAAAGTCCGTATTGCCCAGCGACAGCCCCGAAACATGAAGGATCTGGAGAAGGTCTGTATGGAGGAGTGGGCCAAAATCCCTGCTGCAGTGTGTGCAAACCTGGTCAATAACTACAGGAAACATATGATCTCTGTAATTGCAAACACAGGTTTCTGTACCAAATATTAAAGTTCTGCTTTTCTGATGTATCAAATACTTGTCATGCAATAAAATGCAAATTAATTACTTAAAAATCATACAATGTGATTTTCTAGATTTTTGTTTTAGATTCCATGTCTCACAGTTGTCTTACAGACCTCTACATGCTTTAAGTAGGAAATACTGCCGATTTTGCAGGTTATCAAATACTTGTTCTCCCCACAGTATGAGTATGAGGCTCGCTGGAATGGTATTCAAATTGCGTTAACCACGTTTGACTCGGTTTCATTTATTCCACTCCAGCCATGACAATGAGCCCGTCCTATTGCTCCTCCCACCAGCCTCCTTTGGCCTACATGTACATTCATTCTCGTTCAGTATGATAACATTGCTGTTTTATGTAGCCTAACACAAACGACAAGGGTAGAAGCAACACCTGATGTGAAGTTCCTAAAATAGCTTCAGTAGCAGCAAACGTATAAGCTTGACCTTTCATGCTCATGCAAGCCCGCTATAGCAGGCAAGTAACTGATATAACGTTAATCTGTTTCGTTTGTTTTTCACTCAGGACATTCAGAGGTTTGCAGAAATACAACAAAAATGCATGTTACAATAACACACTGTCAAACCTGAACGCTTTTGTCTGGCTTTGATTTCCAGGAGTTTCCTGCCGACATCTCCCAAGCTTGACATGTTGGTTGGTTCTCTGTGTTTACCAAGTGACAGTACGTTGCGACACTGCAGTAAACTAGGAAGCGCTGAATGTGTGACGTCACACCACCCCTTTGATGAACGTGTCAAGAGTCTTTCTACCTCTTGTACCAATTATGTTCTTTAACTTTATACATACGACTAAATAAGGCTAGATTTTTTTTTTCTTCACAAGTGTCAAACCCCACTCATTTAGGCTTAAGGCATTGCTTGCTGTCAATTCACCATCTGCCGTAAACCGAACACGCACTGCAGTATTCCAGTTTGTGTTTGAATTGAACTATGAGGATGTGGATATTGTTTATCAATATTTTTACATTTACTGTGTATTTTGCAGGGAAGTATTCAGCATCTGCTCTTCAAGATGTAACAACTGACTTGTTTGGGTCTGAAAATCATGGCACTGTGGCTGCTTTTGGTGATTTCAACTCGGATAAACAGACAGATATTTTCATCATCAGAGAACGTGAGTAGCTAACGTTAGCTAGCTGGCTTTTCAATAGGATACATTTCCTTAGTGAATAATATAGAAACTTTAGCTAGATACTAGATGAGGATATTTGAATTATTGACATTTGCTGTGCATGTGTTTCAAAGATGCTAGCTAATCTAGCAGAGCAATGAAAACAGTGATGACGTAGAAATCTATTTTCTCTGCTTTGAAAAGCTGTTTGGTGTTCAATGCATTACCTACATTACAAGACACAGTAGCCTAGTAACTAGATTGAAACAAAAGCATAAAATGGGTCTAGATCTCTCACCAATGAATGTATTTCAGTGAATTAGTCACTGCATTGTTGAAATGGTTTTGTGAGTGCTGTGGTGACTTTGAAATTGAGTATTGTGTGCATTGTTTTTTATTGCATATTTCATTGAACTTTCAGAATCTGAGTTGGTGATATTCTTGGCTGATCTGAAAGCCCCATACTTCAAGCCAAAAGTACATATCACTAAAAAGGATTTGCCTGTGTAAGTTTCTGATCTTATTCTCTCAATTGTACTAGTGCACACATCACTTCTCACCTTGAAGCATCAATAATTCCACATTGTCCAGTCAAACTCTGTGGGTTAGGGTAGATTGACACAAGATGATTTTAGCTGTCACTGAGAAAAGCCTTACGCTATTATTTACTGGCTTATGTCAACAGCTGGCACTCTGTAAACATCTTTCCTCTCTCAGCAATTGTATCATAACCAGTGTTGTTCCCGGAGACTACGATGGAGATTCTCAGATGGATGTGCTGCTTACAGTTCAGCTCAAGACCAAGGCCACCTCAGACACAATGGTTGTTGTATTCTGGGGAAACAACCAAACCCTGGGTAAATTGTTGCTTTATTAGGCCTAGATTCAGGCTTATGGAATACAAAGAAATAATATACTCTAATACAGTCAGAAAAATTACTTCTGTTCACTGTTATTAAATAGCTAACTGATTAACATCTCTTATCTGGTTTTGCAGATGAACAAGTTGACCTTAATAAGACATTTGTGGACCAACCTCTGATAATGGAGTAGGTTATGCATGGAACATTTTTTTTTTTTTACAAATCACCTGTAGGAGTTGTTTTCTATGATGAGTTTCCATGTAAGCAATATTGTTTTCCTAAACTTAGTCCTATGATCTTGCTCATGAGTTGGGAGTTTTGACGGTTTTATAAATGAAATTATCTTACGCAGCTTCAATGGGGACATGATTCCAGACATCTTTGGGGTTTCTGCTGATTTCTCCACTGAAGTCTGCTATCTTACTGGAAGGTAAGGTGGAGATTCGAAAAGTGACTCAATGCTTTGCAGTCCCCATAGACATTGTTTTATTTTACATTATTCTCCATGTCTTGACAAAACTCAATTGCAATTGAAATATTGTAGATGTATGTAGTGTTAAAAATAGTACCTTTGTTGTTCTGTGTTTTTTCAGAATGTCTGCTGAGCACATGAATCATGTTGTGTTGTGTTCTTTCCTCACAGGAACGCAGTGTGGCAGCCAGCTCTTAGTTCACCTGTCAAGATACGTATTCCTCATTCCAATGCTTTCATCGACATAAATAAGGATTTCACCGCCGGTGAGTAGACAAATATCCTAAATGGGTTATTGGAACCTTGCATTGCCAGACTCAGTAATCTGGTATTACAGACAGGCTGGATGGAAGCTAATTTGGAACCATACCAGATTAGATTGTTTTACATGGTGTGTGTAGTGCTGGTGTGCAATATCTTTTCAATTTCTTCAGCAAGATTGGAGTCTATAGACTCACTTTCTACAATGAAACATATGGACAGTGGTGCATAGCAATCTAATGGCTGTGTGATCAGTCTCTTTAGCATTAGAGTCAAGAGTAGTGAGTTCATTCTGCGTAATTGGGCACTCTTCTAGATGCTTCTATAAATGGTCAAAATCAGCATTTCACATACTGTATACAAAAGCAGGGAATTTGAGTCTGTTCTTGGCAGCCCATCCTCTTCTCTTCATATCTTTCTGAATTGATATGATGTAGTAACTTGGTAAAGATTTCCCGTCAGTATTGGGATAAGTATGTGGGTTACCTTGTGGTATTCAACCCTTGGAGAGAATGTTGGCATACTAGGGCCGGTATCACAATATTATTTTCCATCGCAAAAATGAAAACACGAAGCAGACCAAACTCGAAGCACTCCAAACATTGTGTGCTATAGCTTGGAAGAAAAAAAATTACTCTGGATGACAACATAATGTTTGTTTCCAACATTAGGGCTGTTTTCCTAAAGAAGTTAAATCCGGTTTGTGTTTTCTTTCCTTGCCACGACACTAATGAGTATCGCGGTACTGGTATCGTCCCGGCCTGATGGCCTACTCCACAAGTTTCATGAGACAGCTGGGTAGATGATCTGTCAAGGCAATTATCCCTTTTTTTTCTATTGTGTGGTACACAAACTTTCTCCTAAGAGTTCCTTACGCTCCAAACAATTGGATTAAAATATAATATAGTTCAACAATTTAAGTTGACTAAGAGAGAGAGGAATTCCCATTTTCCTCACCACTGACTAAATTAATCGGCTTCTTCTTGTTTTACTTGATTTCTCTTTTTCCACAAAATTCCATCCGACAAACCTGTCACTTAGACTACTTTTCAATTTTTTTTCTCCCAGGAAGTCAAATCCCATATTAAGGAAGAGTCAGTACAATACCATCATGAGATATCGACTAATTTCATCCTTTCATGATTGCAATATCTGTATAAAATCTATGTGGTTATTATATCATGTTAATTTACAGCATATGTTATAAATGCTTCACGTAGGCCTACAATAGATCTTTAAAAACAGGTAGGCCAATGCCAAACACTTCGCAAACATATGGTAACCTAATCAATATTATGGAAATATAAGTATGTATTTGTTTGATATTAATAGGTAACAATTAATACTTAACAAGACATTCTACTAATGCTGTGTTGTTTTTTTTAAAGGGAGGGTCTCCACTCTAGCTCCCTGCAGTTAATCTGGGCATATAATCACTAGAGACAGCTTGAGCTGACAATTGAGTTAAAGACTGCATTCCATAGACACGAGGAGTAGAGCAAACCCCTCATTGTTCCTAATCATCCTGGCATCTGGGAAACTAAGCCAGGTTGTTTTTTTAAATGTAATTAATTGAACCTTTATTTAACAAGGCAAGTCAATTAAGAACAAATTATTA
Source organism: Oncorhynchus mykiss (assembly GCF_057628025.1). Lineage (NCBI taxonomy): Eukaryota > Metazoa > Chordata > Actinopteri > Salmoniformes > Salmonidae > Oncorhynchus > Oncorhynchus mykiss. The sequence goes on from NC_143047.1 coordinate 10,783,343, forward strand.
TTTACAATGACAGCCTACCGGGAAACAGTGGGTTAACTGCCTTGTTCAAGGGAAGAATGACAGAATTTTACCATGTCAGCCCAGGGATTCGATCCAGCAACCTTTCGGTTACTGGCCCAATGCTCTAACCACTCGGCTACCACTAACCACAAGATGAACCTGAGGCGACTTATGATTGTTAGAAGAAATGACAAAGTCTCTCTCACTTGATTAGAATATTCCACGACAAAACCAGAAATGATTCTGTATACATTAAAAAAACAAAACAAAAAAAACAACGATGCTTCTAACATGCAAAATGTGACACAGTGATTCAAAACAGGCCAAACATCTAAATATGCCTTTTAAAATCATCCAGTTCTGCAATGAGTCAATCCCTTTATGAAGTCCCACTCCAGTAACCTTGATGAGGCAAATCTATTTCCCTTACATTACACCAACAATCAACTTCTCTCGAACCGAAAAAATGATTCCTAATTGGATACTGCGGGGAGTGTTGCAAAGCCACGTTGCCTAGCGACAAGCCATATGATAGTATCGGTTCGGTGTCTTTGTGCATAATGACATTTATAATTATTTGGCAATTACCACCTTTTTCTAATGAGTTCTCGCATTCCGATTCCCCGGCATAGCAAAACCATTATCGAGATCTGAAACTGATACCGACTCCAGGGAACCTCCACACTGTAGTAAGATATAACAGAGCAAAATACAATTACATGTAAAAATCCCTCAAGGTTGTTATGTGATGCTAGAGGCTTATTAGAGCTCGTTGTCACGTTAAGCATCTTTTGCTCGTCTTATTGTGTCAGTGCTGACTCGGTGATCTTTGTAGCAGTAGAACCACTCAAGTGTGTCAGAATTAGCCATTTAGGAGCATTTTTACAGGGATACTTAACCATCTGTAGTAATCACAAGCTGCTCATCTTAATAAACTACCAGAACATAGATCAGATAGGGGATGAGGAGGAGTGAACAGAAAACACCAGAAGTGGAAGAGAGAGGTGAGACATGATACAGACTGGTCATGTGATATACTGTAGAGGGGGACAGCGGCTGCTCGGCGGTCCAATTTACAGCTTAAATGAGGCCTTGACATTGAACAGGAAGCAATTTCAGATCTCTTAAAAGGAGTCGTGGGTAGAGGGTCACTGGATGCACCTCGGCCGTGTATGTTTACAGCTTTAAACACAACTAAAATTGGAGTCGCAACACGGGGTTGACCCTCCTCTGATCATCCCCGAATAGGGCGCATGATAATACAATACCTCTCTGTGATGCTGCTGACCAGGCCACAAAGATAGCAAGTGGTGGTCCAAACCATGAGGTCAAATCAAATTAATTTATATAGCCCTTCGTACATCAGCTGATATCTCAAAGTGCTGTACAGAAACCCAGCCTAAAAACCCCAAACAGCAAGCAATGCAGGTGTAGAAGCACGGTGGCTAGGAAAAACTCCCTAGAAAGGCCAAAACCTAAGAAGAAACCTAGAGAGGAACCAGGCTATGTGGGTGGCCAGTCCTCTTCTGGCTGTGCCAGGTGGAGATTATAACAGAACATGGCCAAGATGTTAAAATTTTCATAAATGACCAGCATGGTCAAATAATAATAATCACAGGCAGAACAGTTGAAACTGGAGCAGCAGCATGGCCAGGTGGACTGGAGACAGCAAGGAGTCATCATGTTAGGTAGTCCTGAGGCATGGTCCTAGGGCTCAGGTCCTCCGAGAGAGAGAAAGAAAGAGAGAATTAGAGAGAGCAAATTCACACAGGACACCGGATAGGACAGGAGAAGTACTCCAGATATAACAAACTGACCCTAGCCCACCGACACAAACTACTGCAGCATAAATACTGGAGGCTGAGACAGGAGTGGTCAGGAGACACTGTGGCCCCATCCGATGACACCCCCGGACAGGGCCAAACAGGAAGGATATAACCCCACCCACTTTGCCAAAGCACAGACCCCACACCACTAGAGGAATATCTTCAAGCACCAACTTACCATCCTGAGACAAGGCCAAGTATAGCCCACAAAGAGGACTGCACACAGGTCTTTCCATCATTGTATGATTTTGTGTGTGCAAATGAACTCAAGCTTATGGACAATGTCATATGTAATAGAGCGAAGCACCTGAGTGAGTTGGGTGCGCAATTACACAGGCACTTTCCCGAAACAGATGACACAAACAACTGGATTCGTTATCCCTTTCATGCCCTGCCTCCAGTCCACTTACCGATATCTGAACAAGAGAGCCTCATCAAAATTGCAATTCTGTGAATATTGAATTTAATCAGAAGCCACTGCCAGATTTCTGGATAGGCCTGCGCCCTGGAAAATTGAGCTGTTAAGACACTGATGCCCTTTGCAACCACGTACCTATGTGAGAGTGGATTCTCTGCCCTCACTACCATGAAAACTAAATACAGGCACAGACTGTGTGGGAAATTATTTAAGACTGAGACTCTCTCCAACCCAACATTGCAGAGTTATGTGCATCCTTTCAAGCACACCCTTCTCATTAACCTGTGGTGATTTATTCAGAATTTTCGATGAACAAATATGGTCTTATATGTATGATGGTTAAATAATGAGCAAAATTATTGATTATTATTTGTGCCCTGGTCCTATAAGAGCTCTTTGTCAATTCCCACATGCCTGGTTGTGACAAACTCACATTCATTTTTATGTTGAATAAATTAACGGTAGTGTGTGGCAGGCTTACAATGATGGCAAAAAAAATTCAGTGGGCTTTGACCCTGGTGCTAGAGGGGGTACACAGCTGGAGGTTGAATGTTTGAAGGGGTACAGGACTATAAAAAGTTTGGGAGCCACTGCTATGGGGTATTGGAAAACATGGGAACAACTTTGCACACTCTCTTGACCTCTAGTGCAGGCGACACAGTCATATCCCAGTCCCTCTCTCCCCATGCTTAGAGAGGCAGGCAGGTGAGGTGCAGTTGAAAGACACCGCTCTGATTCACCTAATTCTCTAATTCATTTCCTCCTGAAAAGCAGCATCCTCACTCCCACACTAAGCTCTTCACAGCTAAAACGCGGCTGCACCAGACACCCACTGCAGAAGACCATATAATTGTACATTTCTGTGCTGTTTTTAATCTGCAGCCATTTTCTCTACAGCGTTTCCACGGCGACAGGGCAGCCTCCTGGTTTGGGCGCGGCACTCTTGCCAGGCTCCTGCCAGCGTGACGTGTGCCCCGGGGCTCAGGTCTCTGCTTCTCTGTAGACCTAGGCAACAAACAACAACAAAAACTAGGACAGATGCTCTTGTCGACAGTCTCAAGATGAATATGAGAAACAGGCAGCGAGCAGTCATTCAAACGGACTGACTGGCTGAACCTGTCAGTTGTAACATTCCTGCTTGCATTTGACGAAGGTGGTCAACACCCACAGTGCCAATCCTTTACCCAGCACAGAAAGAAATCATAATCCAAACTGTAACAGCCTGTCTGTGATGTAGCAAAGAAGTCTAACCTTTAAGATACTCTCTCCAGGTGGGCGTGTCCAAAGGAGTATGGCTTTCTAATCCCTGAGCAGCTTAAATATGAATGATTATGTGCTGGTTAAATTGTCCCAGCTCAGTACCCCAAAAAGATACCTGCCATAGGTCAGACACGGCAACTTTCTCTGTGATCGTCTTAACAATGAACCGTACATTCTAGTGTTCTACACTTGCAGTGTTCGGTACTCATTTGAATAAGTACAGAGTCGAAACGAGCACAGTGTGCTCGTGAGGGACCAGGCTTTGAGGTGCAATGTTTACGCTGAGTCTCTTCCCGGAAAGCTGTCTGAGTATCAGACGTACAATACATTTGTTTACATCAGTTTGTGTAGATAAATGAATGCATGAATAAATAAAGCATCTAATTTCTCACTGATGTACTGTATACAGTGTATCTGTGGCCTCTGGTTGTGCAGCTGTTTCCAATGCAATCCTCTTACGTGTAGTACTCTCCCCCTCCAGGCTTATAGTGGTGTATATTACCATAATACCAAACAGGGTTCATCCATATAGACCAAACACACAGCAGTATCTGCCTGAAGCTTAATTGTTTGAATAAATAGTTTTTATTGAAAGATCTACCGTATGCACTCACTCAACATGGAAAGATGTAACTGCTCTCTCTGTAAGTAAAATCTTTGTCAAACCCACACAGTAGTTCTGATTTTTAAGTACCTTGAGGGGCGTCTGGAGCAAAGCCATGTTCACTACAGGAATCAAATAGGTTTGCAAGTACACACACACACACACTCTCCGACATGGGCACAATAACATTGCTCACATAGGCCTAACTATGTACGTAGGCTATACTCCACTGCAAGGGTGGGCTTCCTAAGCTTGTTACAGGACTTCAGTGAGCAGTTAAACTCCTGTTTTTGCTCCCCAGAATCAAGTGGCAGAGAAATGGAATCCAGTGTATGAGGAGTTGGTGTAATCCCCCATAATGCACCTACGTTGTTCCCTTTAATGGTTTTATGAGATTATTTCTCCTCAGAATAGCATCTTTCCATTTTCTGGTGCCGTTGTGTCATGTTTGTGAATGAGGTGCTTTGGGTTGAAGGCACACTGTGTATATGGACAGGAATTGGCTTATGGAGGATTTATTTATGGGATTTCACTTTTTTCCTGCCCTGAATTTCACGCTCTTCTCCATGCTCTTTTTTTTGCTTCATGTCGGTCTTTTGGGTTTGTCCCTAACTCGTTTCATTTCAGTTACACAAACGAGGTGAAGGGGGAAAACATTGATACAATATGGTATTTTATTTTAGAGATTATTGCATGAAGAGTGTCGGCTCAGTCCAGCTCTCGTGCATTTTTCTCCGGCCTGTCTAGTTGTTGTTTTTTTTTCATTCCTTGAAAGCTACGTACAATATCGTACAAATACCAACAATATGTTGAGGTTTTTGTATCTCAATGCTGTCATTGCATCTTTTAATGTCATGCCTAAATCCTCCTTTGGGCTTTGGCAAGTTTTAAATTGGTAGTTTCACGGTCTGATCACCTCCTCCCTGCAGAAGACAGAGCCACATTTCATTCAAGCTGGCCAGGCAGTCTGTATCTCTCCCTTCCCATCTTCTTTAATAGGACAATGGGCTGAGTGTTGGGTTTACTGTCCTTGAGAGAGAATATATACTGTAGCCGTGTAGTGTGGCGAGTAAACCTCTAACCACTGAGTGTCCATGTCCTGTCTGTCCTTGCTCAAGCAGTAGTCATTGGAGCATAAATGTCTGGCATTTTCAGCAGCACAGAAATGATTCTTTTGAATGATTCAAGTAAATGTCAATTTTTCATTTATTTAGATTTTCCTGGCTGCATATTTTCATCAGAATGGCTATTTGGCTATCATCGATTCGGCATGGCTAACGTTTCAACCATTGCCTACCTGATGTACAGCAGGTCTGAAATTCAATTATTATAATTTTTTTAAATAAAAAATGTTTACCGGCACCTGAGAAAATAACAGATTTGAGCACTCCACTGTGAGGTGAAGGTCTCTTTCTAGTCTCATAGAGATGTACCCTGGATCCTCATGTCACACAGGGATTGACTCTGGGATATTGGCCTAGTTGTTTTTACCTTGTGTTTAGCCTGTTTTTCTCCTGAATTCTATCTACGCCAGTACTGTTCCGCAAGGATTTTGTCGGTGCAGGGATTCAGTAGCTTGAAGCTACCATCCCTGCTTATCTCTGGAAGGCTCCCTATGTCTGGTGGTTGAGGTATCCATTTCACTGATGACTGACATGACATTTCCTTTATAATGTCAAAGGCTTCTTTCTCCCGTGCAACAGCAGAAACGTGGACTGGAGTAGGGAGGTACATTTTCATTTATTTTGATTTAACTAGGCAAGTCAGCGAAGAACACATTCTTATTTACAGTGACGGCCTACCCATCATTGTATAAGAACACAATGCATGAAAACGCAATTGACAAACCGATGAGAACGGAATGGCCTATCTCAGGGCTCTGAATATTTAGCACCCGCACACAAGCACAATTATGGCTTAATTTTTCCCTCGTTATGGGCTGCCTAATTCAACCCATATTTCCCTTCTGAGTCCTCACTCGTACACAAATTGACATCCGGCCTCCAACCCCTGGGCAGATAAATGAGATCAAACTCACTTGGCCCTGCATGATCCCATCTCCTCTCCAGCCTGAGGGGTGAAGCGCTCGCCTCTCACCCCGCCCTCTCTGTTCCCCTCCGTCTGTCACTGAGCAGGGAATTGGAGTCACAGCTTGTTTGCTGAGTAACAGTCTAACAAATATGCTGCTCAGGGGCATTAAAGCCTATGGAGAGAGGAGAGGGTTGCTTTTAGGCTCCCCATCTCAGCTAATGGGAGCGGGCGCAGCAGTGATAACTGCAGACAGGTGGGGCTTGGGAGGTGTCTGGATTCATGGGACACTAATGCAGAGGGGGCAGAGGAATGTCTTGTTTGGTTTACAGCATTGCTGGCAGGAGGCTTTGGGCTTTAGGCATTAACCACGGGTTTAAAGCAGGCAGGGTTTAACTAGCTCTAAATGCAGTTGGCCTGTTGATGCAACTTTAACACTTGCATCATTCTGAAATGGGATGCTGTGATAATCTTGTAGATTGGTTATTACTGACTATGATGCACTTTGTTCTCATACCTTATGCACCATTCATGTAACTATCTTTGTCAAGACAACCCATTAACTGTATTTTTTTCCCCGTTGGAAAACCAAAGAAAATATGTCACAACAAAGCCCTGGTTAATTTGACATCTTTTTGTTGGAAGACTGTCAGCAGTTTGATTCCTCCTCGTTAGGCCTAGCCTTGTTCTCTGTGTGAAGATGTTCTGTCTGGCATGGAGGAAACCTCTCAGGAGACTGCCTTCCTCTGACTCCAAGTACAACGCACCTCTATTTGAATAAATGAACAATGGTGGGAGAGAAAAGCCACCAAGACTGCTCATTAACTGCACTGCACCGCACCTTGCTGAACCGCCTGGCTTGTGTGAGAGTGGGTGTCAACGCCAGCCAGCTGTAGCACATGCTAGAGACAGTAGGGATGGCTGAGCATCCCACATACAGTGTGAGCATTGTGTGAAACTTGAGGTTGAGCTGTGGATGCACTATAATTATCTTCAAATGTGCTCACCCCCATTTGTCATCAGCTGCTGCTGTTTGTTTTCCCTTCATTTTCTCCAAACAGAATCTCTCTCCAATTAACAGTCCTTAGTGTCTGACCCAGAGAAGTATATCGAGCTTTAATCATCATTGTCAGTAGGAGAATGGAAGGAGGAGGAGATTTAATGTTTCATTTAGTTAGTCCCAAACTCATAATTTGGCCTGATGGCATGACTGCTGCTCCTCCCTGTTGACTCTATGATAACCTAGTAGGAGTGATTTCTAGCCTTTAGTGCTGGGCGATTCGTGTTTTGTGAGGTATGTTTGGTGTCCGATCGGTTATTGAAAAAATAATCACAGCTTTCAATTTCGGTTTAGATTTTGTATTTTTTGACACCAAATGCACTATGCATTGTGGGTTGAATGCTATGACAACACTAAATGAAACTGTTAATAAAAGTCCCGTGATGTTAGTGACTGCCCATTACTGCTTATCACTTATTAACTATCATTAATTCACTTTACTTGAATAAAATATTTTATTTGATGACTTTATTTAATTCCAAGTCATCTCATCTCTATAGAGCTGCTCCCTATGCTGTCTGACAAATTCAAAAATGTTGTAGTTCTTCAAAGTAAGTAAGGCCATACTTTATGACTGCTGAATTGCAACTATCAATCATTTAGAACATATGTCATATGTTAACATAACTCATTCCAAGGAGGGCTTTGTGTCTGCGGGTTTTCGCTCAAACCTTGTACTTGATTGATGAATTAAGGTCAATAATTAGTAAGGAACTCCCTTCATCTGGTTGTCTAGGTCTTAAAAAAACAAAACACCGCAGACATTCGGCTCTCCATGGAATGAGTTTGACACCCCTGACTTAGATAATGTATTTTCAGCCTCGCGAAGCAACTGCTTTCTATCCCTCTCGATCGCATGTCTCTCTTCTTTGTCTCCATGTCTGCTCCACACAGACCGGACAAGTTTTAAGCGGTCACGCAATTGATTTATGGTCATTGTACCACGTTTTCTGTGCTAAACTATGTCGAATATGGGCCTGTTGGAAACTCAACTCCCTACTACGTGCCACAGTTCAGTCTTGATCTGATTTATCTCTACAGAAACTGCACATCGAGCTCACATAATAGAAATATAAATTTTAAAATGGAATTCAAATAATTGAACTGACCTAAGTCAATGTTTGTTAAAACTGAGAGAAAAAATAACCCACATTTCGATTAATCGCTCAGCACTACTAGTCTTTAACTTTGAACAACTTTTTTCCCAACTCTGGATGTAACATTAATAGATTCAGAGAATTAGTTTGAGGAGAATTTTCTCTGCAATCAGACACTGCAATACCCTGAAAACTCTGGGGTAATTTACTATGAGGTTAATCTGGAATTCCATTGATTAGTATTTAGCAAGAAATATTCTCACACTACCTTACTCTTGCAGCTCTATCATGCCAAAGGCTGCAAACTGCAGTGGCAGACGGCCTGCGACTGACATCATAACCCAATAACAGCCACCTCGGCTCACAGTGAGTCTATTTACGGGTTTGCTTCCGTCTTCCAGCTCAAGCCATTGAACTATCCTTACCTGTTATCCTCAATCCTTAGCTGAAGGTTCCCGTCTAGGATTTACCCAGCAATAATGAAATGATGTCAGGCAGAAAAGAAGTGTGAGAGAAAGGGAAATCGATGCAGGTGGTTGGGGAGTGAGAGAATACCCCGCTCTATTATACACTGTGTCAAAGCCCCGCTTCCACCTGGGTAGAGATCAGAACGGTGGCTCTGTTTGTTTACAAGGTAATGTGATGCAGGGATATTGTGGCGCTTCATCCCTGCTCCCTATAATATAATGGAATTGAGAGCTATAATACATTCTAAGTCAAACTGTCAGCGGATACATTTTTTTAACCTTTAACCTTTATTTAACTAGGCAAGTCAGTTGAAAGCAAATTATTATTTATAATGACGGCTTACCGGGGAACAGTGGGTGAACTGCCTTGTTCAGGGGAAGTTGCTGTAGTTGCCGTAGTTGCTGAAATGTATCAGAGAAATTAACTCGTCGCTTTGGCGTCTCCTTCCTCCACTCAGAAAGATGGGCAACAGGGAAGGTCAGTATAGAGTGTTGGAGAAGAAGACTGAATTCTCCAGAGTTGCCTCCTTTTCCCTTGAGCCCCCTATTCCCTTTCTGTGGGACTCCCTGTCTCCCAACATGTGTCCTGCTCCAAAGCAGAGCACAAGGAAGAGCATTCAAACCCATCGTATTGCCTGGTATTCCCAGCACTGAGATTATGGATGTGGGGATGGAACTCCACACAGTGCTCTCGATTAAACACTCTCATTAGACTTAACTGAATATTGCTAACAACTGCGGGATAATGTTTCTCAAACAATAGGTCCCCTCCCTTTGCTTTTTTATGTTTGTCATTGTAATCCGTATTAGATAGATAATATGTGTGTAACACAGCAAGCCAGATGGATAAATGTGTTTTTTTTTGTAAATGTGTGTTATGTAACTATGTTTGGGATCATGCTTTGCGCCTTTCTCCAAATTCGCTTGCATAGTCATTTCATGATTAATTGTCAATTCCATAGACACTATTCAATCAAGTAATTCCCATACCATGTCATGTTTAGCTGCTGCATAGCCATGTCTATGTAGACCTGTATGTGTGAAGTCTGTCAGGGCATGAATAGAATAATATTTTCTTTAATAGCTCTCTTTGGATTTACTTTTTATGGCAGGTTTCCCCTAAAGGTGTAATCTAAAATGTGCTCGTTAATATATTAATCCTGGAGTTCTTTGAAATATGCATGCCATAATGGAGAGGTAGCATGCCAAGCAGGCCTTGAAAAACAAACAACCAACCACAGAGAAGAGGACTGAGGCTTTCACTGTGCAATTAAGGAGGCAGTAAGACTGAAAGGACACTTGATTTGAGCTGATTGAATGGGCTACATCAGGCTCCATGAAAAGGAGCGGTAAACTGATACCCACTCTCTGGATCTGTAATGGCGGGCTCAAATCGACAATGCTTATCCTGCAAGTAACAATTAGCCTACCTCATCTGTGAACATATTTATGGTCTTGTGTGTTTTCTTAGATTATTCTATTCTTACGAGGAGAATATTAACTGAAACAAACATAATCACCCCTAATCCAAGAGAGGAGGTGGGAGAAACAATCAACTGATTAAGGTTGAACACTTTGCAATTAAGATGTTAGAAATCACTGTTGGGATTTGCTGCTTCGTAGGTTTATCCGCAGATGCACCTGATTTTTTTACTCCAATGCCACAGCTTGGAAGTCTTGGTGTAATAAAACAATATATTCTCTATTTTAAAGCTGCAATATGTAACTTATTCCAATTTTAGCAACTAGGAAATGGCGGAGCGATTTCTGCATAGGGCACCTTTTTAATAATTAAGACTTTCTTTAATTAGCTTTGTGGTTGCAATCCTGCAACTAGACTGTGACATGACATATCACTTAGAGCCCAGAGCCTTTACGCATACCTGAATTATGCATTCATTGGAGTCACGGGTTGAATATGCACAAGTCTGTTTCGAAGTCTATCCAATTGCCTGTACTGTGTATATCAACCTGCAAGTTTCTGCACCTTTTGTAATTTGTTTTGTATTTAAAGTCATGATGAATGGCTTTCCCAAATTAATTATTGTCGGGAACTCTGGCCCTAGGCAACAGCAGTGACTAGGGTCTGGGATGAATGACGGACTCTCTTGGTAACTTTGAAAAGGAAAAAAAATGTCATTCAGGGGCGGAGCCTCAGACAGACAACTCTCCCAACAAATCACGAGTCGTGCTGGAACGTTGCGATCCGATACCAAAGTTTGCCGTTATAAAGCAGTGATTTTAGTGAATGTAGTTGATGCAAACTAGCCACTTGTGAAAGCTTGTGTAAGCCGGAACATTGATACGTTGAGGGGGGCAACCTGTCTGTCTATGGAGAAGTCTAATGAATAGGTAATAGGACTATTATTCATACATGGCATGAGAAAGGTGAAGACAAGCCACATAGTTCACTCTCATTATCACTGTGTAGAGGAGGAGAGTAATTACTGCCGTCTTCACAGACTTTGAATTAACCCAAGCTTTCACAACTGTCATAACACAGTCACTTCGATTATAAATACATTGGATCATTTCACCATGACATTTTTATGTTCATCAGTACTTTTCCATGCGTAATGTAATTGATCAAATCATGTCATGATATTAGTATAATACAGGAAGTCACAATTTATAGTCCAATATTAACAAGTGGGGAAGGGGGGGGATTGGAGGGCAAGTATTTTCAATTTTGCAATATTTAGCAATAATTGTAAGAGTCTGATAGCAGCAGTTGTGATGTATGGGTGTGCTAAGATGGGGAGAATCAGAGCAGGTGGGCAGACCAGTTCAAGTGTTCAGCAGTCTGATGGCTTGTTGATACCAACAGGCTCAGAGACAGTTTCTATCAGACCTCATGTTCCGACACCATCTTCCCGACAGCTCGTGGCTGGGGGGTGTGTGTGTGGGGGGTTTTTGATCATGCCGCGGGCCTTCCCTCTGCCACTGTTTCTAGTAGATGTACTGGATGGGTGGGAGCACATCCCATTTATATTGTGTTATATTGACTACTATTGGGTTTTCCTGATATCTCTCTTGCTCAAGTAGCGGTGCCATTTGTAAAAATAAATAAATAAATAAAAATGTGTTATACACGTAGAACTGTGTAAAACCAAGTGACGGAAGAAGTTTATACAGCCGTTTTAATTTTACTGGGCAGAGGTCTTTATAGAGCCACTGAAGTATGTCGTTACTGTGAACCAGGGAGAGGAGGAGGATGACGAGGAGAGGAGGAGTGTCCCGTGGGAGGCTGTAAGTGTTTACAGGATTTCTCAGTGATGTGGAGAGCTCCCCTGCCTCGTCCATGCCCCCTCTAATCAGACAGGCAGATACCCACCGCTAGCTGGGGAGAGCTTCCTTACAGCCTGATTTAATGAACCTGTTTACTCCTCATCAGCAGACTGCAGGAGGCTACACACTCCACACGGGCCACACGTCTGAAGATCACAGAGGGAGTGCGAGAGAGAGAGAGACTCATGGAAAGGGAGAATGCAGCTAAACTCTGCGGTTCCCTCAGCAACACACTGTGAAATGTATAGTAGTGCCTGTCTCCAAAGGTCTCTATCTATCTGTATGGATAACCTCTCCACCCCACTCCCCTCTGAATCTGCTACCCACAGTGGGACTATTGATCAAAGCAGCCTCTCTGTGGATGAGATTATCGCTCCCTTCCGTGAAAAGGGCATCTGCCTGCATGATGGCCGATTTTTAAAGGCCCATGTGGTGTGTGGAGTTTTCTTTGTGTGCCTTCCATTTTGCCACACTTAGGCTTATCACGGTTCGATGTTGGATTTCCATGGGCGGTATGAAGCAGACACTGCACGAGTGGAATAGGAATGTTGACTTAAGAGAAAAGGGCAGCACTCTACTCCAAAAATCTGTTTAATATCTCTATGGAATTGGAAGACACCATCCGAATTATCATGCTGTCTTTTACAGTGCCCCGAACATAAGTGCTTTTCACTTATTATGACAAGCATATTTCTATAGGGAGAAGACGCATTTTTTTTCCTGCCACCCTGGTAATGTTAGAAGACACGTTGAGAGGTTTAATTTAGTATTCTGTCTTGCATGCGATGTCTCACAATAGATTCATTAATAACTGGAGAGATAGGGATCCCGGCTAAGTTATTCCATCCTTTTTCCTTCCTTCTTAGTGTTGTTGCTGAGTTCCCCCAGCCCTGAGCTAAACAGGGAGCCCACGTGCTCATCACGACCATTTGTTCATGTACAATTAGCTTTTCTGCAGACTGGAGGTTGCTTCTAAAAGTGTAAAGTCATTTAGAATTAAATTGAGAGAAAAAAAAACTGAATAATTTCTGCGGAGCGGAAGTGAAAAGAAAAAGCACTGAAATATGTAAACTACCTGTCAAAAGTTTGGACACACCAACTCATTCAAGGGTTTTTCTTTATTTTTACTATTTTCTACATTGTAGAATTAACACATATGGAATCATGTAGTAAACAAAAAGTGTTAAACTTATCTAAATATATTTTAGATATATTAGATTCTTCAAAGTAGCCATCCTTTGCCTTGACAGCTTTGCACACTCTTGGCATTTTCTCAACCAGCTTCACCTGGAATGCTTTTCCAACATTCTTGAAGGTTTTCCCACATATGCTGAGCACTTGTTGACAGCTTTTCCTTCACTCTGGGGTCCAACTCATCCCAAACCATCTCAATTGGGTTGAGGTCAGGTGATTGTGGAGGCCAGGTCATCTGATGCAGCACTCCATCACTCTCCTTAATCAAATAGCCCTTACACAGCCTGGAGGTGTGTTGGGTCAAACCTAAAATCTCAAACTTGGACTCATCAAACCAAAGGACAGATTTCCACCGGTCTAATGTCCATTGCTTGTGTTTCTTGTCCCAAGCAAGTCTCTTCTTATTGGTTTCCTTTAGTAGTGGTTTCTTTGCAGCAATTCGACCATGAAGGCCTAATTCACACAGTCTCCTCTGAACAGCTAATGTTGAGATGTATCTGTTACTTGAACTCTATGAAGCATTTATTTGGGCTGCAATTTGAGGCTGGTAACTCTAATAAACGTATTCTCTGCAGCAGAGGTAACCCTGGGTCTTATGAGAACTAGTTTCATCGTAGAGCTAGATGATTTTTGCGACTGCACTTGAAGAAACGTTCAAAGTTCTTAATGTTACTCATTGACTGACCTTCATGTCTTAAAGTTATGATTGACTGTCGTTTCTCTACGCATATTTGAGCTGTTCTTGCCATAATATGGACTTGTTCTTGGTCTTTTACCAAATAGGGCTATCTTCTGTATACCACCCCTACCGTGTAACAACACAACCGATTGGCTCAAACGCATTAAGAAGGAAAGAAATTCTACAAATGTACTATTAACGAGGCACACCTGTTAATTGAAATGCATTCCAGGTGACTACTTCATGAATCTGGTTGAGGGCATACCAAATGTACAAAGCTGTAATCAAATCTATATTTATATTTGCTTCACACTTCAGTATGTGTTATTTCATAGTTTTGATATCTTCACTAGTATTCTACAATGTAAAAAAATACAGAAAAACCCTTGAATGAGTAGGTGTGTCCAAACTTTTTGACTGATACTGAAAAGAAAAGTGTTCATCTGTTTTTACTATTCGCCATCTTTTCTCTCTCTCTGGACATAGGGCCTACCAGTGTCACACTGTGAACTGACGTGTGATTGGACAGTACAATGCAGGAGATGTGATGAATATGATGAACAAACCTACTAATTCAGTGGCCTTGTGGTTAGTTTGTGTCCACCCTGAGATTGGAAGTTTGGGAGTTAGATCCCCAGCTGAGTCATACCACATACTGTAAAAATGGCACCCGATCCATCTCTGCTTGGCACTCAGCATTAATGCGATATATTGGAGGTATGGCCCTGCGATAGACTAGCATCCTGTCCAGGGGGTGTACTTGCACATCAAGCTGACTCACTCTACAGAAACAGGAGATAGGCTCCTGCTTCCATCAGCCGTTCCGGCTCCACAAGCAAAATCAACCTAACTTTTTTTTTTACTGCATAGTCAAGGGTTGCTATAGCTTCTGTTTCTATACTGTTGGCTTCTGTTCTCTATTTTACACCTCTGCGAAAGTCACTGTAGGCCTCAGACGGTTCCATTTGTCTCTGGTTTTCTTTGGTTCTACCATAGGAATGGCTCCCAGTGAATAATATCATACTTTCTCTCATATTTTCAGATTTGTTCCTCACAACCCAAGTTGGCAATGGTCTGGGCTTCGAGACGTGGATTAATAAGGTACGACACAATCACATTTCTCTTTTATGTTGACTCGGTGTACAATGACAATCTACAGTCAGTGAAAACATGGGTAGAGTTTAGTTGGGGCAGCAGGAAGCCTAGTGGTTAAGAGCATTGGGCCAGTAACCAAAAGGTCGCTGGTTCGAATCCCGAAGCAGACGAGGTGAAAAATCTGCCGACGTGCCCTTGAGCAAGGCACATAATCCAAATTGCTGCTGTAAATTGCTTGGATATTGCTTGGATAAGAGCGTCTGCTAAATGACAAACATGTAAATGTAGTTGTTTCTCTCACAGCAGTCATTTCAGAGAGACATTATTTTTGGTAGATTTTATTCAGCGCTTCCACTGATGTGGTAGTTTGCATTCTGCAAGTGCATTGGTACAGTCAGTTCAGGTTTTTTAGGGTATTTAAAATTCAGGATGCAGAGGCTCACGAAGCACAGGCAGGGCACCCGCCTTTTGTGAAGAAGAAGAAGAAGAAGAAGAGAGGAGGAGGGAAGGGTTGAGGTTGCAGGGATATGGAAAATGTGACTGAGGGAGGGATAGGAAGGAGGGCAAAATGGATGAAAACGGTGGAATAGGGGAGGAAGAGTTTCTTTGGTGCAGTATTGTAGATGGACCCTGTTCACCTCCTGCTGAGTTTGACCTCTCCAGTGCTGCAACTGGTCTGTCTTTGAGCTGGAGGGAACCTTTCTGACAGTGCTTTAATAATCTATTTTTATGGAGGTAATCTCCCCTTTGTTCCCCGGGCCGTGCTGCTTTACCTCAGCCTGTAGGGACACTGCACAGTGCATCAGCCAAAGACAGACAGTCCAGCAGGGGATAATTGGGTTGGGTGATTAAAAGCAGAGGTGTGTTCACCAAATCCTTCATCCAGCCGGTTTACCCGTTCCTGTTGGTGTTCTTTTTGTTTCTAGAACGTATTTTGGGAGGACGAGGGGTTTGGTTTTGGGGTTGATGGTGGAATGCACCAGTGATTGGTGGCAACAGAGTTATTGAAGTGTGTCCATGATTTAATTCACAGACGCAACACACACGCGCGCACACACACACACACACACCCTGTGACAGACACACACCAGAGACTCATTTCCTGGTTTCCTCTGTGTAAGACCCCAGTGATTCCTGGCTGCTGCCTTTACTGGGCTGTCTTTCGTTTAACAGCTGCAGGTAACAGGCCAGTGCTTTCACCCATTTCAACACTTCATTTTAATGACTTTCTTTCCGAAGACTCCCCGGGCATCCTTCTGCTCTTCTCTCTGATTACGCAAGAACAGCCTTTTGTTTGTGGAGAATGGAAAGGCAGAGGGGATGCTTTTCATTGGCTAATACCAAGCCATGGGCAACCCCTTTACTTTAATACCTGATATGATCTGTCAATTCACCAGCTGAAGGAGCCGTTCCTGCTAAACAATCATGCAGGGAATGCATTAGCTGTTTGATAGGTTTTCTCAGTAGTCGCAGTAAAGTGGATTCGAAAAGCACGTCGTTGCATGAGAGACGCCAAATGCACGGTGTGTAAACGTGAACCTGCTGCCGTAGTCTGCGGATCTTCACACTTCAATCAGCGCTCCTCACTCAATCAGAAAGGCGACACGACAGATTTAATCAGGAACGGCTTCCGTGCCTCAAATGCTCAATCAGTAGGCCACCACCAGTCAATCACAAAGACTTAGATCTCCCCTACTATACTCTAGAGATGGTTAACACCGACTGCATCATACGTTTTTTTTTTTTGGGGGGGGGTTGTTGGTATTTTACTCCCTTTTTCTCCCCAATTACGATCTTGTCTCATCGCTGCAACTCCCCAACGGGCTCGGGAAGTGAAGGTCGAGTCACCCTTCCTCCGAAACATGACCTGCCAAACCCAGAAGCCTACCGCACCAATGTGTCGGAGGAAACACCGTTCAACTGACAACTGAGGTCAGCCTGCAGATGCCCGGCCCGCCACAAGGAGTCGCTAGAGCGTGATGAGCCAAGTAAAGCCCCTCCGGCCAAACCCTCCCCTAACCTGGACGATGCCAGGCCATTTGTGTCCCTATGGGACTCCCGATCACGGCCGGTTGCGACACAGCCCGGCAACAAACCCAGGTCTGTAGTGACGCCTCTAGCACTGCGATGCAGTGCCTTAGACCACTGCGCCACTCGGGGTACCCCCACAACTCAATCTTCTTGTTTTTAAAGCACGCCCGCAATCCACGAGTTAGTCACACACACACACACACACATACGCACATGGACACACTCAATCAAAACGCACTCAGTCGGAGCATCTCCGTGTGTTACGAACCGATTTAACCATCCAGGTGTCTGTTCTCCAAACACACCATCATCGGTGCTCCATGAGTCAACCCCAGACTCAATCAGATGATCACCGTGTAACATAACACAGACCCAAATCAGCAGAGCCACACTGTGGAGCGGTGCGTCCTGCCATGCCGTGGCTGCTCGGTAGGTAGGTAGGTACTGAGAGAGAGAGATGCGTGATGGATGGGCAGGCGGGAGACACTCACATGCTCGCTCAGTCTGAAAAGCTGCCTACTTTTTGTCTGAATGCCAGGTAATAAATAAGCACAAGCAGAAAGGAAGAATCGTGAAAAAAAAATTGATGTTTTTTTGTTTTTACCCTCTTCTCTCTGAAAATATTCCCAGATGCCATAAATCAGTAATGGGTTGCTCGGTAGGACTCCTCTTTCCTACCGGGCCGGGTTCTCATCTGCTGCTCCAGAAGGGAGAAGGAGATAAGAAGAGCGGAAGAGTTTTACAGCCCCCCCCCCAATATCTCCCCCTTTTCTGTTTTTGTACCAAATACACGATTCATTATGCCACATCGTGTAGAGTCACGGAGCAGGGAGGGAAGTCCTGCTGCGTTCACGTTATGGTATCAAAACTAAAGCAACTCCTGTTTGAGAAAAAGTATTTGACGTTATCTTTTCGGGACCTCACATTCTAAGGGGCCATATGTTTGGTTTGCAAGAAGCCGGCAGAACCTACGACTGTGCCGTGTGTATCCCAGCCTGCTAGTGTGTGTCTATATATGTAGCTCGCTGCATGCTTTTTTGGGTGCAGCGTGTTCCCTCTGGCTGGAGTGTAAAGGCCAGAGGGTCTTCGACATGGTAACAGGAGTGTTCCTGCTCTCCCTTGTGTCAGGGTCCGCTGAGAGCTCTGTGTTAATGAATGCCACTACGTGGGTCACTGGACACCAGTCCCCCAAGAGCCCAGAGTCTAGAGAGGACACACACACGCTGATACTCCTGCCATATTCATATACAGTAAAGAGAAACCTTTTGTATAGAGAGACTATTCCAGCTTGAATCTCAAAGCACAGCTATGTTATTTGCTTTGCTACTGTTCCACTGTCACCCCTGTGTCGACTCAAGTCCCATCACCCACTCTGCCTGCTCACACAATTAAAGCAGCCCCTTACTAATGGATGGTCAAAGTACCATGTCATTTGTCCTTTCACTCTGTCCATCATTCAGTTTTTAAATGTACAGTAGCCAACTATCTACGTTTTAATTTGAACGTTCCTTTTTTTTCAGGATGGGAACTTCACCAAAACCCAGCCCGGAAGTATACCAGAAAATGTCAAGAAAGTTGGCCAGTCTTCTTTTGTCGACTTTAGTGAGTTCTCTTTCCGTGTTTTCTCATTCGGTCTTTTAAACTCCCAGTTCCATCGTTGCTCTTTCGCAGTATCAGGAATTGTTGGTGTCTGTCTTCAAAGGCCCCTAAACGTAACTGTCTGTGCTCTTTCGGGATGACATTTTCAAACAGCTCTGATCTAATAGGATTTCCCAGACAGAGAGAGCACAGGGTTTCCCAACATCCTATCTTGTTAGAATGTCTCAGCTTTACTCATTGTTCAGAAGTTTGTTGGCTTTGGCGTTGAAGTAAAAATTCAGTCCCAGTAGATGAGTTGTAATCTTAAAGTTGAAGTAGGTCCACAATCAGATTGGATTTCTAGATGGGCCACAGGGTTCTAATCATTTCCATATCATGAAGCATCCTATCCACTCTAAGTAAACTATTTGTTACATTTTGACTGGATGAAACACACAAACAAAAAAATACATACAGTGCCTTGCGAAAGTATTCGGCCCCCTTGAACTTTGCGACCTTTTGCCACATTTCAGGCTTCAAACATAAAGATATAAAACTGTATTTTTTTGTGAAGAATCAACAACAAGTGGGACACAATCATGAAGTGGAACGACATTTATTGGATATTTCAAACTTTTAACAAATACAAAACTGAAAAATTGGGCGTGCAAAATTATTCATCCCCCTTAAGTTAATACTTTGTAGCGCCACCTTTTGCTGCGATAACAGCTGTAAGTCGCTTGGGGTATGTCTCTATCAGTTTTGCACATCGAGAGACTGACATTTTTTCCCATTCCTCCTTGCAAAACAGCTCGAGCTCAGTGAGGTTGGATAGAGAGCATTTGTGAACAGCAGTTTTCAGTTCTTTCCACAGATTCTCGATTGGATTCAGGTCTGGACTTTGACTTGGCCATTCTAACACCTGGATATGTTCTATTTTTGAACCATTCCATTGTAGATTTTGCTTAATGTTTTGGATCATTGTCTTGTTGGAAGACAAATCTCCATCCCAGTCTCAGGTCTTTTGCAGACTCCATCAGGTTTTCTTCCAGAATGGTCCTGTATTTGGCTCCATCCATCTTCCCATCAATTTTAACCATCTTCCCTGTCCCAGCTGAAGAAAAGCAGGCCCAAACCATGATGCTGCCACCACCATGTTTGACAGTGGGGATGGTGTGTTCAGGGTGATGAGCTGTGTTGCTTTTACGCCAAACATAACGTTTTGCATTGTTGCCAAAAAGTTCAATTTTGGTTTCATCTGACCAGAGCACCTTCTTCCACATGTTTGGTGTGTCTCCCAGGTGGCTTGTGGCAAACTTTAAACAACACTTTTTATGGATATCTTTAAGAAATGGCTTTCTTCTTGCCACTCTTCCATAAAGGCCAGATTTGTGTAATATATGACTGATTGTTGTCCTATGGACAGAGTCTCCCACCTCAGCTGTAGATCTCTGCAGTTCACCCAGAGTGATCATGGGCCTCTTGGCTGCATCTCTGATCAGTCTTCTCCTTGTATGAGCTGAAAGTTTAGAGGGACGGCCAGGTCTTGGTAGATTTGCAGTGGTCTGATACTCCTTCCATTTCAATATTATCGCTTGCACAGTGCTGCTTGGGAAATCTTTTTGTATCCAAATCCGGCTTTAAACTTCTTCACAACAGTATCTCGGACCTGCCTGGTGTGTTCCTTGTTCTTCATGATGCTCTCTGCGCTTTTAACGGACCTCTGAGACTATCACAGTGCAGGTGAATTTATACGGAGACTTGATTACACACAGGTGGATTGTATTTATCATCATTAGTCATTTAGGTCAACATTCGATCATTCAGAGATCCTCACTGAACTTCTGGAGAGAGTTTGCTGCACTGAAAGTAAAGGGGCTGAATAATTTTGCACGCCCAATTTTTCAGTTTTTGATTTGTTAAAAAAGTTTGAAATATCCAATAAATGTCGTTCCACTTCATGATTGTGTCCCACTTGTTGTTGATTCTTCACAAAAAAATACAGTTTTATATCTTTATGTTTGAAGCCTGAAATGTGGCAAAAGGTCGCAAAGTTCAAGGGGGCCGAATACTTTCGCAAGGCACTGTACATACATACATACATACACATCATTGCCAAGATCAATATTTTAACAGTCAGAAGTGTCATAAAATATTTAGAGTACAAATTTCCTCATCCCAAAAATGCAAATGTTTCTTGAGCCCAGGGAAATACCAAGGGAAATTACCCATGTGGTTTTCTGTGTCTATTTAATTCTTTATTTCTGACGGACTTGGCCTTTTTGTTCAAATGTCAAGCTTATCTGAGCAAACTTTTTCTTCTTTAATCATCTTTTCACTTTATCACTATGGAAATGTCACTTCAAGCTGTTACCATGGTTAGGGAAGGTTAAGAGGAGGATGCTCAAAGACTTTCCTTAAAGATTCAGAGGGATATATCTTGTCAACGCTGTTACACTTTCAGGCTCTGGAGGTTAATCAGGACCGACGGGAATCGGAGGAACGCATCAATGCTTTTGCCCCCGTTTGTTTATGTGACGCGTCACTGTTTTGATCAGCTGTGCACATGTGTAGGTGATGCCGTTTAAATGGAAAAAGGATGACGAATGAATGAAGACGGACTGACCATTCATAGTATGAAACTCAATGAGTGTTGAATGTTGGCTGTTGTTGGAGCTCCCAATTACTCCGCGTTGCCCTCTCGTTGCCTTCTATTAACCCCTCGGAATTCATATTTTCCATATTTTTCTGCGCTTGCTTTCTCTTGGCCCTTGTCACTGCATCATGCCAGGCAGGCAGGAGAACCGGGGCATAAGCCAGCACACGCCTGTAACACCTGCAACGGGTTTAAAGAGCTTAATTGCACTGATCTTCAAAGCACGTTATCCTTGATTTCACTTTTGTTCCCGGAGTCGACAGAGCTTTTGGTGCCGATTTTTGAATATCAGCATCTAATTATAAGACAAATATTGGATTCAGAGCACCTGTTCTGGGGGGGTTGTATGACCTCCGGGAGAGGAATGAACGAGAAGGAGACTGGGCGCTTCAAAGACTCAAATGATTTCAATGTGCGAGAAATAAAAAGGAAAAAGCAGCACAGAAAAGCTGGATGTGTGCAGATAGAACACAGACAGGGGGAGATGGAGCTGGGAGAGGGGGGAATAGGGAGATGGAGCTGGGAGAGGGGGGAATAGGGAGATGGAGCTGGGAGAGGGGGGAATAGGGAGATGGAGCTGGGAGAGGGAGTAATAGGGAGCTGGGAGAGGGAGGAATGGAGCTGGGAGAGGGAGGAATAGGGAGCTGGGAGAGGGAGGAATAGGGAGCTGGGAGAGGGAGGAATAGGGAGCTGGGAGAGGGAGGAATAGGGAGCTGGGAGAGGGAGGAATAGGGAGCTGGGAAAGGGAGGAATAGGGAGCTGGGAGAGGGAGGAATGGAGCTGGGAGAGGGAGGAATGGAGCTGGGAGAGGGAGGAATGGAGCTGGGAGAGGGAGGAATAGGGAGCTGGGAGAGGGAGGAATAGGGAGGAATGGAGCTGGGAGAGGGAGGAATGGAGCTGGGAGAGGGAGGAATAGGGAGGAATGGAGCTGGGAGAGGAAGGAATAGGGAGGAATGGAGCTGGGAGAGGGAGGAATAGGGAGGAATGGAGCTGGGAGAGGGAGGAAAAGGGAGGAATGGAGCTGGGAGAGGGAGGAATGGAGCTGGGAGAGGGAGGAATAGGGAGGAATGGAGCTGGGAGAGGGAGGAATAGGGAGGAATGGAGCTGGGAGAGGGAGGAATGGAGCTGGGAGAGGGAGGAATAGGGAGATGGAGCTGGGAGAGGGAGGAATAGAGATGGAGTTGGGAGGAATAGAGAGAGGGAGATGGAGCTGGGAGAGGGAGGAAAAGGGAGATGGATCTGGGAGAGGGAGGAATAGGGAGATGGAGCTGGGAGAGGGAGGAATAGAGAGATGGAGCTGGAAGAGGGGGGAATAGAGAGAGGCAGATGAAGCTGAGAGAGAGGGAGATAGGAAAACGAAGAGCGTGACGCGTCTGCTTGATATCGGAGTGGGAGTTATTCTGATCACACTCCAAGCTTTCAATTTCCACATACACCTCAGTGATAGATGGCGGATACAGGAGAGACCTTCCTCCTAAACCTCTTCTCCAACACACACCATCTCTATCGCCTTACTCACTACATCAACAATTCATCCATAAAATTAATCTAGACGCTTTCAAATGGTGATAATGTAATGATGGGCTGTTTCCATTTTACATTCATTGTGTGATTTTCAGTGTTACCAACTAAGGTTAGCCTTTCTTCCAAAGACTCTTTAGTCAGGCGTGTCAAACTCATTCCATGGAGGGTGTGCAGGTTTTAGTTGTTTTTTTCTCCTTTCAGTTAACTTCTTGCGTCGAGCAATCCCGTATCCGAGAGCGTAATCATAGCCTCGAGCTCATTAGCATAACGCAACGTTAACTATTCATGAAAATCGCAAATGAAAGAAATATATTGGCTCACAAGCTTAGGCTTTTGTTAACAACACTCATCTCAGATTTTCAAAATATGCTTTTCAACCATAGCTATACTAGCATTTGTGTGAGAGTATTGATAGCTAGCATAGCATTAAGCCTAGCATTCAGCAGGCAACATTTTCACAAAAACAAGAAAAGCATTCAAATAAAATAATTTACCTTTGAAGAACTTCGGATGTTTTCAATGAGGAGACTCTCAGTTAGATAGCAAATGTTCAGTTTTTCCAAAAATATTATTTGTGTAGGAGAAATCGCTCCGTTTTGTTCATCACGTTTGGCTAAGAAAAAAAAACGAAAATTCAGTCATTACAACAAACTTTTTTCCAAATTAACTCCATAATATCGACAAACATGGCAAACGTTGTTTAGAATCAATCATCAAGGTGTTTTTCACATATCTATTTGATGATAAGTCATTCGTGGCAGTTGGGTTTCTCCTCTGAAGCAAATGGAAAAATGCACGCAGCTGGAGATTACACAATAATTGCAACGGAGGATACCAGGCGAGCACCTGGTAAATGTAGTCTCTTATGGTCAATCTTCCAATGATATGCCTACAAATACGTCACAATGCTGCAGACACCTTGGGGAAATGACAGAAAGTGTAGACTCATTCCTTGCGCATTCACAGCCATATAAGGAGACATTGGAACACAGCGCCTTCAAAATCTGGGGCATTTCCTGTTTGAAATTTCATCTTGGTTTTGCCTGTAGCATCAGTTCTGTGGCACTCACAGATAATATCTTTGCAGATTTGGAAACGTCAGTGTTTTCTTTCCAAAGCTGTCAATTATATGCATAGTCGAGCATCTTTGTGACAAAATATGTTGTTTAAAACGGGAACGTTTTTTTATCCAAAAATTAAAAGAGCGCCCCCTATATCGAAGAAGTTAAGATCTAGACAACCAGGTGAAGGGAGTTCCTTACTAATGATTGACCTTAATTCAACAATCAAGTACAAGGTTTGAGGGAAAACCCGCAGACGCTCTGCCCTCCGTAAAATGAGTTTGACGCGCATTAGAATGACTCCACGAGAATGTCTGACGTAAACCACAGTTTAACGGCTGCATCCGCTGGTGCAGCGCTTCCGTCACACTGTAGCCACGCCACCGTAGTATTAATGCGTGCACAACATACACCAGACAAAACATTCCCGTCCGCCTTATCGTAGCCGTAATTGCATTTCTCAAAGCGACAGCGGCCGATGCGTAAGTCATTGATGGAGACTGCACAGCTAAGGACCACCGGAGGAGTTGACTGCTAATGCAGGTAGAGGAATTACGTCGACGACGTGACGATTTGTGTTCTGTTTTTTCTCCAAGCGGAGGTAGCTCATGTACGAGCGTACTTCTGAGGTGACGACTTTTTTTTCTTTTTTTTACCTGAGCGCTTCGCGGAGTATTTCCTCTCCGTTAGTGTCTTAAAAGTGACAGCTCTGTGGTAGAACTACAGGGGTCCATGTGCACAGAGTCTTCTCAGGTAATGCTTTTGAAATATGAATGGGGTATTTGTGATGGTCCCCCCACCCCCTCTCTCTCCCAGGCAGTATTTATTATTTTGTTCATCTCTGGTGTGATATTTCTCTGACGTTGTCGAGGTACACTTCATCTTCTCTGCCTCTTTTTTTCTGAGAGCAGTGTTGGAGAGGCAAACTAGTGACACACGTTATTCTTAGCTTTTGCATTGTCGTGAGGAAGTCTGAAATACTTCATGGTCGTCCTCAAGGATAATGCCTTGTACATCGTTTTCTCTTTAATCGGCGCGCACCAACACACACACACACAAATAAAAATGTGTCCAACTTTTCACATTGACACACAGAGAGAGCCTCCTTCCCAAGTCTGGTTGCATGACAGGGTCCAGATCAGATTACAGACTGGGGTGTTGTAATGTGTCTGGCTGCAGGCTGGTTCCCTGGGCCAGGGGAATACAGGAAGTGTGGAGAGTGTGTAATCTCTGGGTTTCTCTGCAGGCCCGGCCTCTGATTTACATTGTTATTGGTCCTGTGTTGTATCCTATGAATGCCAATGGGGTTGTCACCCTGCATCAGAGCTTCACCAGGCACTGCGGTTTCCCTCTCACTTTCTTCTCCTCCTATCTCTCCCTCTCTCTGTGTCTTTTCCTTCTCACACTGTCTGAATAATAATGTGCTTCATCAGTGGAAGCCAGTGCCATCCTACTAGTCTGACAATAAACATCAGTGGATGATAATGCAGAAAAGACTGACAAGCTTGCTCCGATTTGTGAAACTGTTTTAGTCTCTATCATTCACCTTTTACCTCACTCTCATCTCTCTCCCTCCCTACCTACCTGTCTCTCTCTTTTTCCTCAATGCTCTGATGAAATGTTTTTACTCCTCCCTCCGTTCTGTCTCTGTTCATTTCAGTTTTTCCCATCATCCTGCTTTTTGTTGCTCCTTGTTTTATTCGTGTCTTTCTCTTTTTTCTTCCAGATGGAGATGGGTTCCAGGACCACCTTCTTCCAGTGTGTCTGGACGATGCATGCCACGGGAGTGCCATCTACCTTTCTAAGCCAGGGGAACCTGAGGTACAGTACTCCTCCATTGAAACCTGACAAGAGACCTCGAATCCTGCTCCATCCTTCAACTGAACTAGCCCTGCCTTTGTCCTTCACAGGCTGCCATTTTGAGTGTCAGGTTGTTTTTTTTTTCTTCTTTCAGACATGAGCATCTTGGTCATGTTGAAAACACCAGGGGTCCTTTAGAAGAGCTGCTGAGTGACACAGCCAATACCTGCATCACCCCATCTCTTAGTTTCAGAACCACTCTCCCCAGTAACCACCCCCCTCATCCAGGAGATTGACAGCACACACTCATAAGTGGCAGGACAACAATAGAGAAAATGGGTTCATAGCCACTCCGAGACTAATGAGAGTCTTGCAGAGAAGATAACAGTCAGCACGGCTTTCACATTTTCCCCCACAAACGTCTGCTTTTGTGTGCCTGTCACAGACAATTATGATTTGAGCAGGGGGAGACTGAGGGAGAAGGAAAGGAGAAAGATGGCAGAACATATGTTGGCTTTTGTTTGGTTGTCATACTGTGCAGTTCTTCGCCGTCAAGAGATGAGAATGGAAAAGTTTTCCATAGTTGATTCCATTAGCGATCCTCTAGCTAGCTACTTATACCTTTACTCACTCAAAACTGTATCTCTCTCTCTCTTTCCTCTCACCACTGAGTTCCTGCTCGTTTTCTCTCAGCTAGCCTGTGTAGTTCCCTCTGACCTCAGGCTACGAGACATGATTGGATTAGAAGCTTGGTAGGAGGAGATGCTCTGTTCAATCAGTGTCTGGGATCTTTTGTCTGTGTAGGTACGCGTTCCGGTACGTTCCTGCAGGTGTGTATGCTTCTGTAGAGAGGTGTCTGTGTGTGCAGGAACATGGCTCCCCCTGCTTTCCCCTCCCACACTGATCGAGGCCATTTGATCTCGCGGTGTGTTTTTCCTATCACGCTAATCCGCTGCTCATTGACAGCGTAAACATGTAGCTTCACACTCATTAGACTGTTTACAGAGGCTGTCCATTATATTCACTCACACAGCATGTGTACACGCCCTCTGAATATGAGCACAGCACACTGGGTCTCATTGAATTGCTGCATGAGAAGGGATAGGCTATTTTCTCCTATAGGTGGAACTCCATACATCTACCTACCATATCCATCCAGAAGCTATACCAATCCACCCCATATCCATGAAGTATTCGTTTCTCTCTTGAGTGTACAGTGCCTTTCAAAAGTATTCATCCCCCTTGCCGTTTTTTCCTATTTTGTTGCATTACAACCTGTCATTTAAATGGATTTTTATTTATCATGTAATGGACATACACAAAATAGCCCAAATTGGTGAAGTGAAATGAAAAAAATTACTTGTTTCAAAAAAATTCTAAAAATTAAAATCTAAAAAGTACAAGTGGTGCGTGCATATGTATTCACCTCCTTTGTTATGAAGCCCCTAAATAAGATCCTGTGGAACCAATTACCTTCAGAAGTCATAGTTAAATTAATCCCACCTGTGTCACATGATCTGTCACATGATCTCAGTGTATATATATATACACACCTGTTCTGAAAGGCCCCAACACCACTAAGCAAGGGGCCCCACCAAGCAAGCGGCACCATGAAGACCAAGGAACTCTCCAAACAGGTCAGGGACAAAGTTGTGGAGAAGTACAGATCGGGGTTGGGTTATAAAAAAATTAAACACTTTGAACAGCCCACGGAGCACCATTAAATTCATTAAAAAAATGTAAGAATATGGCAACACAACAAACCTGCCAAGAGAGGGTCACCCACCAAAACTCACAGACCAGGCAAGGAGGGCATTAATCAGAGAGGCAACAAAGAGACCAAAGATAACCCAGAAGGAGCTGCAAAGCTCCACAGCGGAGATTGGAGTGTGTCCATAGGACCACTTTAAGCCGTACACTCCACAGAGCTAGCTTTACGGAAGAGTGTCCAGAAAAAAGCCATTGCTTAAAGGAAAAAAATAAGCAAACACGTTCGGAGTTCACCAAAAGGCATGTGGGAGACTCCCCAAACATATGGAAGAAGGTACTCTGATCAGATGAGACTAAAATTGAGCGTTTTGGCCATGTCTGGCGCAAACCCAACACATCATTACCCCGAGGATCCACATCCCCACAGTGAAGCATGGTGGTAGCAGCATCATGCTGTGGGGAAACTGGTCAGAATTGGAAACTGGTCAGAATTGAAGGAATGCTGGATGGCACTAAATATAGGGAAATTCTTGAGGGAAACCTGTTTCAGTCTTCCAGAGATTTGAGACTGGGTCGGAGGTTCACCTTCCAGCAGGACAATGACCCAAAGCATACTGCTAAAGCAACACTCAAGTGGTTTAAGGGGAAAGATTTAAATGTCTTGGAATGGCCTAGTGAAAGCCCAGACCTCAATCCAGTTGAGAATCTGTGGTATGACTTAAAGATTGCTGTACACCAGAGGAACCCATCCAACTTGAAGGAGCTTGAGCAGTTTTGCCTTGAAGAATCGGCAGAAATCCCAGTGGCTATATGTGCCAAGCTTATAGCGACATACCCCAAGAGACTTGCAGCTGTAATTGCTGCAAACGGTGGCTCTACAAAGTATTGACTTTAGGGGGGTGAATAGTTATGCACGCTCAAGTAAAGTTTTGTTATTTCTTGTTTTTTTCACTATAAAAAAATATTTTGCATATTCAAAGTGGTAGGCATGTTGTGTAAATCAAATGATACAAACCCCCCAAAAATGTATTTTAATTCCAGGTTGTAAGGCAACCAAATCGGGCAAATGCAAACGGGGGTGAATACTTTCGCAAGCCACTGGGCTTAATTTCACCCAGCCCTCTGTGTCCGTGGTCGGAGGAGGAGTCACGTGTCCCAGCTCCGACAGGATCCAGACATGTTAATGGAACCTATAGCCGGCCCTTCCTCCAGACACTGGGATCCGTGGGCCGGGAGGTGGCCTAGAATTTGATTGTCCCTTAATCGGCGTGCCGGGAGGAAAGCCCATCCATAAAACATGGAGAGGGGAACGGCAGATTGTCTGAGGAGGCATGAGTAAGCACCTAGGGATGTGCAAGGAATTCCAATGTGCAGGGGAGGGAGAGTGGGGTACATGGGTTGGCCCGTACAGCTCCACCTCCCCTCCCCAGCCCAGAGCACCACACTGTTATTAATTTCATTTTCATGTACTGCATATCCAAACCTTTGTCCCTAGGTTTGACAGTATCTGGAGCTGGTTGGATTTTCTTTTGTATTTCTTTTTGGGAGGAAGATAAATCATATATGTTCCTGAACCGAGTGTGTGTACAATGTTAGGTAGCCTACGTCTTCTTGATCCATTTGGATGGCCAGTCAATCATCTGAAGACTCACGACATGAGTGGGAACAGACAGTTGAATCCCAGCCAAAGCCCACATCACTTGATGCATATGAGAGTGGGAACAGGACATGGCCATTTTCTCCACCCCACCGCTTTAATATACAGTGGCAAATTTCCAATGTGAAAGAGTCAGGCCATCAGTCTGAGACAGCCAGACACAGGGCACGGTAGCACCAGGTGACATCCACAGATAACCTCGGTCTTTGTGACATGCTGACATGTGGGTGTAGTCTGTCACCAGCTTTGTCATCAGCTCTGCCTCCCCGAACTCTTTCTCTCTCATGGACACCTGTCCAATGTTTCGTTATTCATCACAGGGCAATGAAATACACTCTTTTTCTCTTTTTCTTTTGCTCTTCCTCACTCATTAGCACCTCTTGCATTTCACCTATTCTGTAACTTTTTTTTCACATTTGTGTTAGAAGGAATTTTATCTTGGCCTCAATTGTTAACTTGTCAAATCTGACTTAAAAAATTCTCTGCATCTCTAACTCTATCAGGAGAGAAATGTACAGAAGTCCATCATAGATTATATACACAATTTAAGGGATGAACGCCAACTTTCTATACATTACCTTGGAATGAATGGACGACGCACTAGGACGATGATTTTGCTGAGTCCCTCTGTGGAGTTAATTTTTCCAAGGTAATATACAGAGTGGAGGGGTTTTATCCCGCATATACAGTACCACAGATTCCAAAGAAAACAATACTAAAGCACACATTTCTGGTATAGAATAGAAATGACAGGGTTTCATTTATATTTTAATAAGTACATTTATACTTTTTTTTTTACCATCCCACCAGACCTAGTTGCTCGTCCGTTGCCAAAGACGTAATCCAGTCGTTCGTTCTTTTATTCGGTTGCCATGATGGCCGGCAACGTTCTTATCCCTTGCTTGCTAGCTAGCCAACTATAGCTAGCACAGTCACGTCAAACAGTGCAGCCAGAATAACAGCAGAGTAGCTGCATTTGCATAAGATGTTTTCTAGTGGCATTTATTTGGATACATCCATAACAATGAGCTGATGATTCACCATTTCACCTGGCAAAGAAGTTACTCACTCTTCACTGTTCATTACAGTACAGGAGATCACATTGCAAATGAAACACTAGGCGAAAAGCCAACTAAATCGTTTGGTACTAGCAAATCTGCCAATATAACAACTGAATTCAACAATACCAGTTGCTGAAAACAGCTCGTGAAACTATACTGAACAAAAATAAATGCAACAATTTCAAAGTTTTTACTGAGTTAGTTTGTATGAGGAAATCAGTCATTTGAAATAAATTCATTAGGCCCATGGTACAACCATGGATGGGCCTTGAAGGGCATAGGCCCCACCCACTGGGGAACCAGGCACACCCACTGGGAGCCAGGCCCAGCCAATCAGAATGAGTTTTCCCCACAAAATGGCTTTATTACAGACAGAAATACTGTTAAACATGGATTATTGTGGCAAAGGAGAAATGCTTACTAACAGGGATGTAACAAATGTATTCACAAAATCTGAGAGAAATGAGCTTTTTGTGCGTATGGAAAATGTCTGGGATCTTTTATTTCAGCTCATTTAACATGGGACCAACACTTTACATGTTGCGTTTATAATTTTGTTCAGTGTAGAAACATGTGGGAGGATTTGACAGCAGTGACATTTTACACGATGACTGCAGCATTGAGGACATTTACATGCACAGTAATAATTCGATATTAAACTGATTATGACAGTTGGCAGATTATGCAATAGTCATGTAAACACCTTACTCTGTTTATCTTAAATCGGTTTAAGATCAAACTCGAAGTCGGCATAAACCAGTAGTCAATATTAGGACATGTAACCTTAATTGGCGTTCCAGTAGTGTATTTGATCTGCACATGTGCTATCACCAGCCGAGCGAACCTCTTTAGCAATAGTGAAGTGAGTTCGGAACAACTGAATGGCTGCGTTTCAAACTCATTGAAAAAAACACCCTCGTCCACTTACCCTTATGCATTTTGGGGAATCCAGGTCATCATCTTGAACGTCGGTCCAAACAAGGGAATTTCGCAACATAAGCCCCTCGGCCCTCGTTTTTGATGGAGTTTGAAACGCCCCCCAGAATTCAATTCGCGATTATTGTACATCCGATGAGAAAAGTAAACCGAAATTCAAAACCTCAACGTCAATATGGATAAGTCAACATACACGTGTAAGTAAAAATGTTCGAAATTGTGCTACTAATGCACATGGTGGCACAAACACCTCTCATAAAAGTAATGATGTTTTTGTTTGGTTAGCTTTTGGAAATGGTGTAAATAAAACATTTCACTTCATAAGTTCCAGGCTAACGTTAGTTAGCTAATTAATTTTCTAGCTATTATACAGTAGGTGTATATTAATAATTATATAGTTATTATAGGTAGACATGAAATCATAATTGTTTATCAGAGTGCCATCAGGTAGCCTGATTTCAGATGTAAATAGGATTATTAGGGAAATTGTTATTTTGGCAAAGCATGTAAACGTTTTAATCGAACTATTGCATTATTGTGCGCACCGTACTCATTGACGGATCATTCACCACGTTAGGTCATCAGATGCTGCAAAAACAAATTAATCCCAGTTAGCTACGTTTTTCCAACTGTCCCATATCTGGTTTTAATGCCAACTATAAAATTCCCCTTTAGCAAATCAGAAATGACTATTCAACAATAATGTGGTATAAATTATAATAATAGTCTGCTTTCCATGGGAATTGAAAGAACAAAACAGCTGCGCGCTATATGCAGTCTTGTGAATGAACTGGAATGGGCTTTGCAGTGATAATGTGATGAGTTTTCCACTGCGGATCATAAAGCAGGGAGTTCATTAGAAGTATGTTTTTACCATGTTGTCCGCGGCGACGCCTGTGTTCTCTATGGATATAATGGCACCTCGTCTGCCGTTCCCCGTGGCTTCTGAAATTTTATTTTCTTGGCCTAATGAGCCGTTGTTCCCGCAGTGGTGAATCGATAGGAGTTCGGAACTGCTAACACTGTAGCCTTTTTTCGCTTTAGTAAACAATGTGACGACGAGAAGTGTGTGTGTGTGCTGCGTTGTGCGCTGAGATTTCTCTGGGATTGATAAAATGACATTTGTTATGCCTGTCGCTTCCCTCTCACCATCAAACATTTTGAATTACATTGGAGGAGAAAACACCATATTCCGATTTAATAAGATCGTGTATTTATGTCCCTGCACCTTCACCTCTTCCAGTGATATATGTATAATCCATTGACCTTTTGATCCAATGAATTTCAGAATTTAAGTGAGTTGTTTAAGGGCACTCCTATAAAAATCGAAAAAATTGGCCACCTCTGAATGATTACACACACATAAGTAGTGTTTAACAACTTCATTTCAATAACATACTGTTGTATGTTAGGCTTCATGCTCACCTCATTATTAAAATGTGCTTCGCTTCTCTGCCTGCCCTTCAAATTATCTCAAGGTTTTGTGACCTTATGAGTCTATTAATGCAGGCCTCGCTGACTGTACCACTCATATTACCTGGGTAATCATGCATGATCTCCTCTTCCACACACTGCACCTGCTGTATAATAATAATGCTGATGCCATCAACATGCACTCGATGTGTTGCGGGTCCTATTTTACTTTGGAATGTTTACTTTACCCACACCTCTTACAAGGTGGTGTCTGTCTCTTGCTCCTCTTTGCGTGTTGGCCTTGATTGAGGATGTCTAGTCGGCCTGACTTTCAGAAGAACACACCCTTTTGAGTCGTTGTGATGTTTCTGGCAGTGACTCAATGCCTGATATAAACAATATTTTCAGATTTTAGTCAGTAAATGAGTTCGAAACATCCCAAACTGCTGTTAATGCTGTGTATGGGAAAAGTTTCTGTTTGTGGGGACATTACTATGTTTTTGCTTGAGTGGCACAACAAAGGCAAATACATGGTTGGTGTGTTTCCCCTAATGACCAAGAAGAAATAATAATAATAATAATAATAGCAACAAAAATGTTTAAATAAATGGAAATTCCCTAACGGAGTCAGTTAATTACTGAGAGGCTGGTTGTCTAGGATGACACTGATTGCCTCTCCTTTTCTGGTTCCTGCTTGATTAAGCTATGGGTTGATCCTCTGTGTTCTGCTCAGGCTGATCAACCCAATCAGGAGCGGTGAGGATCGGGAGACGCAAGGAGAATACCTTATGTGTGTTTTTAGAACATCCCGTCGGATCAAACCGGACCTAGATCTCTCCCCTCCAAACACCTGCAGCAAAAATGTACAATTCCTCTCATCTCCACCGTCACATCTCCACTCCTCTCCTTTGCTC
This sequence comes from Oncorhynchus mykiss, assembly GCF_057628025.1. Classification (NCBI taxonomy): domain Eukaryota; kingdom Metazoa; phylum Chordata; class Actinopteri; order Salmoniformes; family Salmonidae; genus Oncorhynchus; species Oncorhynchus mykiss. The sequence continues at coordinate 10,816,700 of NC_143047.1, forward strand.
CTCTGTCAGTCATGGTACAGACGAGAGCATGTGATGTGCCTTTTTAAATGGGCCCAATGCAAAGAAGTGGTCTTCACCTTGAAGACCAGAACATGTCCTTTTTTTGTTGCCATGTTAGCTTGTGGGTACCTGAAAGATGGACACACACCATGTTCAACTAGGCACTGGCTCCTCTGTGTGTCTATGCACAAACCTGAGACACTGAAGTGGAGGCCTAGAGACTGACTCATGTGAATGGAGATCGAGCCATGATCCAGCAGGGTAATGAAGGATGATTGTCTCCATCCGTCAGAGGAGCACTGCCCCTCCCTTCCCTCCGACATGCAGCATAAATCTACTTTCTCTTCCAGGAGGGATCAGACCTACGGCAAAGTGGCAGAGAGAGATCTCTGTAAAGACACTGGGACAATGGACGCACTTCTTCAGTCAAATCCAGGACCAGCAATCCGCTACCCCTCCCTGTTTCCCCCCAGTCAGTCACGCCTCTGTAGGCAGCTCTGGAACAGTTACAGCAGGCTTCAGCTCAGCAGACTGCCTTGCCACTGGGAGGCTCAGTCAGTCCTCCTGTTGGTATTCTGAACACATCCTCTCCTTCTCTTCCCCTCCTTCTCCTCTCTTCTCTTCTCTCTCCCTCCTAAAATTGGCATTAGAAAGGAAACAGAAAGCAGGACTCATCAAGCCGCAGGCCTGGAATATGATGTGCTGATGTGTTGTATACGTCTTCGGCAATCTAGTGGGATTGTTGTGCAGGAAAGTATGTTAGTCTGGTAGGGATGGTTTGGGTTTGTTCAACTCCTGGAGTCACCCACTGCCTCACAGTACGACTGACCAGCTGGCACTCAGGCTGCCTGGCAGCTCCTTACGGTTATTTATAAACTTTGTCTGGATGTCTTCCATTGAAAAAGTGTCTGAAATCCCTTTAGTCAACGTACTCTTAGTCTTCGCTCTCTGTCTCTCTCGCTTGTTCTCTCTCTGCATTTCTTTCTCCATCACCCCTCTCATAAGTATGTCTATGAATCAATGGGGAGGATTTGCATGTACAGTGGACAGCGTTGAGGTCTAAGAAACCTAGTAAATCTTCAGTCAGCACAATGCTGATGATAGACTTCTGCTCCCCGGTGTAGACCAGCTGTGAGTAGAGCTGACAGTGAAGCAGCACTCCTAGCCAAGATGCAGAGAAGTTCCTCTTTTTATTATCAGACTCAACGGTTTAGGATCCACTCGCCAGTGACCCAGCGTAATCCATTTTGTGGCACAATGGAGTGATCAAGGTTATCTGTGCACTGCTGTGTCCAAGGTGAGCTTCATCCCAAGTTGCCATTAGCATAGTTTATGTTTGTTTGTTGCTAAGTGGCAGTTAAGCTCTAAAAATGTGTCGTGCTTTCAGAGTGCTTTTGGGAGCACTTCGAGAAGTGAGACACTGTGGATGTGCGTGCGTGGGCTCTGCAGGTCCATTTAACGGTGCAGCGTTTGTTACCGCGTACTAATTAGCTCAAATACACCATTTTAGGTTTCATACCCCCATTTCTACGTAACCTGGCCAAAACAAATCATTAGGACTTATTTACATGGCTGTTTCAGTCATAACTTCTACTGTATTTAGATGATCATAGCCAATCATGAAACCATCATTAAAACCAGTCAGTATTCATCACACGCAAGCTGAATGATCATTCAACTTCGTCATGACCCGTCATGTTAATATCACTTGAAGGAAGTTGTCATTTGTTGTCATTTGTCATCATTGAAGTTGTCATTTGTCGTCATGTTAATATCACTTGAAGGAAGTTGTCAAGTTGTCATAACCTTTCACATTTATTTAAAGTTATCGTTGTCGGCAGTCCCTGTGACAGGGAAGCGGCCAATCAACCTCTGCAGCCAATGACGCATCACTCAATTTTTTTTTTTAACTCCCCGACCAGGCCTGCTAAAGACATGGGTCTGAGCTCGTCTCACCGGGACTTTAACCACCTGGGTGGGATTGTATGACAGGCTTTCCGGCCAAGAGCCCTAAGATGGAGATGCCATTTCACCCTGCACAAATTGTACATAGCTCATACATCATACACACTCACAATTGTTTCACCCACACTGTCCAGACAAAAACACTTGCCTCTCCCACGCGTCCCTCATCCCTAACGCATTCCCTCCTGGTGCAGCCGTACGTATCACACCGTCTTCCCTTGCCATATCTTGTAGTGGCGCCAAATCAACAGGGTTATACATCAGAGCCTATGTGGTACTGATACAGCGCCGAGGTCTATCCCCTATAAATACTCACACAGGACTATACACTTTCCTCCGAGACACTTTCTTATGACCTCGACTCTCCTCTCTTCCTGCTGCTCTTTTCTCCATCTGTCAATATGTTGACTGTGTTTATGTATTCAGAGAGGGAGAACAGCCATATTAGCAGCCATTACCGCTACCCTCGTGGCGCTTCCTCTGGCGGATATAATGTGCAGAGATGCACCTGGCTTTTCCTGTTTAACATTCATGAATATTTAAACCCATGGCATCTGCATTCCCGCCTCCCCAGCGCTTTCCAGTAATAGGTGGGCCTTGTGGAGGCGAGGGGAAAACAGAGAGGCGTTCAGCTGCAGAAAGAATAGCTCCTATCTCCGCTGCCCTCTCTTTTTAAAGCTCTTTATGTAGTTCTCGTATTCACATCCGTCCATTCAGAAAACGGTTACTAATGATGGTATCTGAGGATGTTGCTCTGTGAGACTTGCCATTTTTAGCAGTGGATGCAACACTCTATTACGGAATCTTACTTGGATTTGATTCACTATTCGTTACGTGTTCAGTGACTAATTCAATATTTACATTTTAGTAATTTAGCAGGCGCTCTTATCCTTAGCAACTTACAGTCGTGAGTGCGTACGTTTTTGTAAATATAATTTAATGTGAATTTACCCACAGTAGTTAGTAAGTATGATTTTTGTACATTCACATTCTATTATGATGAACATCAGTCACTGTCAGAGAGAAATAGGCTCCCAGGGTTTATTGACTACTCAGTTGAGCTGTCAGGGGTGGAATATGTGTTGATAGAGCTATGCGGGAGCGAGTGTGTGTGTGTGTGTGTATATATATATATATATCTCTTTCACTGCAATATTTATCATGGTACTGTATAATCAAGGCAGGTCAAGGATGGGCCACACAGTCACAGTAGGTTTCACAGTGATATATCTCAATTCTGCAGCTCTTTTCAAATCCAAAATATGTTCTGATGGAAAATGACGGTTTTATTGCTGGGAACAGGAAGGAAGAAATTCCCTCTGCCCTAGCACTTATTTCTATCTTTTGACTTGTGGCATTAATGGCGATGATTCAGCAACCCTACTGAGCCCCGCTCTCACCGCGATGTCATTTCTGCTAAATACAACAGCAGTTAATAATAGTCCATGTTGTTTCATTTTCTTTTCACTCCGAGTCTCATTCCGGTGTAGTATATCATCAATGAGCTGAACCAGCGTCGTTGTTTTCTCTCCGGTTGCAGTGGGTGCCAGTCCTGACCGATTTCCAGAGGAGGGAGACTCTCTGGGGCTTCGTGCCCCCCCAGACTACCCCTCCTGCTGGGGAGCTCCACAACCCCATCACTCTGCACCTGGGAGACTACAACATGGACGGCTTCCCTGACGCCCTGGTCATCCTGCGCAATACTAGCGGGAGGTGAGTGGCACACTGAGAGGTCTCATGCCAGGTCAAATTAGGCTCTGTTAGATAAGGATACATTGGTAATCTCCACGACTTTCAATGATCTATTTTATGTTCACTGACCCAAAATGCTTTTTGGATTAGATTAGTTTACAGACAGTATGATTATACGTTGAAGGCCAATATTATGTGTCAATATACATATAAAACATGTCATTCTAACCTTGAATGGCTTTAGATTTAAATAGATTAGAGGAATGAATGTTCAGTGATGAAGTGAAAATCCCAGGTCACACTTCAGCATGGGGACATGACCGATAAGAGCCAAAGTTAGCAGCAGTCTTTAAAACGCTCCTGACCCTGGGATGAGGTGGCACGGTCCGAGATGACAGACAGCAGGAAGAGGATGTGTGGATTATCAGCAGCCCATAGATTGAGATAAGATATCAGTCAGGACAGGGCCCAAGCTAGGCCTTTTTATGCCGATTGTTCTCTTCCTTCTGTATGACTTCATAATAGACGAAGACAAAGTAAAGAAGCTGTGGAAAATTTTCTGGGACATTGGTGAAAGACACACACACACACACACACACATACTTGAACATGTGAACCTTAATTTCCGGGGGAGGGTCAGTCGAATCTCTCTGGCAGATTAACTCCTTCTTCTTTGGGTCACCTTCATCCTGGGAGGTCTATTCTAATCCCACCAAGACCATGTCTCTAAGCCATGGAATTGAATCACATATTGAGCCCTGTACCAACCATCATACATGACCAAAGGGTGATAGTTTAAAACCAGATGAGGAACATGGACAGAAGATTGCTGTGATGATTGACGATGGTGACGATTATTAAAGATTATCTTGTCAGTAACTACAAACCATGTTAATGGTATGTAGTACTGTAAAAAAATACCATCAAAACAGATGGTCCGGTTTCATCCCAAGACCCCGTCATGGCCTGTGTTTGTGACATTGTGTAGATCGAGCCTACATTTTCATACATATTGACGTTAGTTTGTAATTGTCTGCAGTTTCGTGCCGCATTTGGTGTTCATTGGTTGAGTGTACTCTGTGCTCGAACTGACTCTGCTTACCAAATGTTTGGCCAGTTTAATGTGCCTCCCACTCTCTCTCTCTCTCTCGTTCTCACACTCTCTTTTTCTTCTCTTCTATTCTTTCGCTCCCAATCGCTTGTTATTTCTAGCTGGGTTATGGATGAAAGTCCTGCCTGCCCACACACTTCCTATCGTTACAGAATAAATGTATATTTGAATTTTAAGATGAGCCCAAAAAGCCATTTTGTTTCTGGGAACCAATCAATGTGTCGTGTTGGGAACTGGAAGTCAAAACAGTTCCTATGTAACGAGGAATAGGGGAAAACGTTGCGCCGGCCTCGTCCCTGCAGAGTGGCTGTGATGAATGGTAATAGCTGCTCTGGGGCTCGTTTGAGGCGCCATGGCACGCAATGTTTAAGCATGGCAGTCTCCAACCTATTTCCTGCCAAAGAGATTGACATTTGACCTTTTCAAATAGTATGATCATGTTTTAATTTAATGAGCAACACTCTATGCCAGAGCCATCAGCCTCAGGCTTTTATTGACTCGTCTGAGGAGGTGTCAATCAAAAAATATGAATTTCAGGCCCTTAGCAGTTGAAGACTCATTGCTTCATTAGTTTAGAGGTCAAATATAAACGCAACATGCAACACTTTTGAGGATTTTACCAAGTTACAGTTCATAGAAGGAAATCAGTCAATTTAAATAAATTCATGATGCCCTAATCTATGGATTTCACATGACTGGGAATACAGATCTATTGCTCACAGATACCTTTTAAAAAAGGTAGGGGCATGGATCAGAAAACCAGTCAGTATCTGGTGTGACAGCCATTTGCCTCATGCGGCGCAACACATCTCCTTTGCATAGAGTTGATCCGGCTGTTGATTGTGGCCTGTGGAATGTTGTCCCACTCCTCTTCAACGGCTGTGCAAAGTTGCTGAATATTGGCGGGAACTGGAACGCACTGTCGTGCACGTCGATCCAGTGCATCCCAAACATGTTCAACTAGTGACATATCTGGTAAGTATGCAGGTCATGGAAGAACTGGGAAATTTTCAGCGTGTACATATCCTTGCGACATGGGGCCGTGCATTTTCATGCTGAAACATGAGGAGATGGCGGCGGAAGAATGGCACAACAATGGGCCTTAGGCTCTCATCACGGTATCTCTGTGCATTCAAATTGCCATCCATAAAATGAAATTGTGTTCTTTGTCCGTAGCTTAAGCCTGCCCATACCATAACCCACCGCCACCATGGGGCACTCAGCAAACCGCTCGCCCACACGATGCCATACATGTGGTGTGTGGTTGTGAGGCCGGTTGGACATATTCTCTAAAACTACGTTGGAGGCGGCTTTTGGTAGAGAAATTAACATTAAATTCTCTGGCAACAGCTCTGGTGGACCTTCTTGCAGTCAGCATACCAATTGCACACTCCCTCAACTTGAGACATCTGTGCCATTGTGTTGTCACAAAACTGCACATTTTAGAGTGGCCTTTTATTGTCCCCAGCACAAGATGCACTTGTGTAATGATCATGCTGCTTTTAGGGACAGACATCCCGCTAGCGGGACACCTGTCGACAACATCTGGTGAAATTGGAGGGCGCGCAATTCAAATAAATAATCGTAATATTAAACATTCATGAACATACAAGTATCTGAAATAATTTAAAAGCTTAAATTCTTGTTCATCTAACTGCGTTGTCCGGTTTACAATGGGCTTTACAGCGAAAGCATACCATGCGATTGTCTGAAGACGGCGCCCCACATCAACCAGCACAGGCTTCACAATATCACAAATAGCGATTAAATAAATAATTTACTTTTGAAAATCTTCCTCTTTTTGCAATCCCAGGAGTCCCAGCTACAACATGAATGGTTGTTTTGTTAGATAAAATCCTTCTTTATATCCCAAAAAGTCTGTTTAGTTGGCGCCATTGATTTCAGTAATCCACTTGTTCAACATGCAGACAAAAGAGTCCAAAAAGCTACCGCTAAACTTCGTCCAAACAAGTCAAACAACTTTTCTACATAATCCTCATGTACCCTAAAATGTAAATAAACTATAATATTTCATACGGAAAGTAGTCTGTGAATAGGAAAGTAAAATTAGTAAGCGCTTGTCCTCTTCACCGCATGTCGAAAGACTAATATTGTTCCGTGGCTCTCTTCACTGAAACTCAGAATTCTTACTCGTTTTTCAAGAAACAAGCCTGAAACCTTGAATTAAGACTGTTGACATGTAGTGGAAGCCATAGGAGTTGCAATCTGGGAGGTGGAATTACATAAGAACAATAGGTTTCCATTATATTTTTAGATGATATGCCACACCTGTCAGGTGGATGGATTATCTTGGCAAAGGAGAAATGCTCACTAACAGAGTTTTAAACAAATGTGTGCACAACATTTTAGCGAAATAAGCTTTTTGTGCATATGGGGATCTTTTATTTAATCTCATGAAACATGAGACCAACACATTACATTTACTTATTTAACTAGGCAAGTCAGTTAAGAACAAATTCTTATTTACAATGACGGCCTACCAAATTGGAAAAGATCTCCTGCGGGGACGGAGGAGAATTTTATTTTAATTACATATAAATATAGGACAAAACACACATCATGACAAGGGGACAACACAACACTACATAAAGAGAGACCTAAGACCACAACAAAGCAAGGCAGCAACACATGACAAAACAGCATGGTAGCAACACAACATGACAACAACATGGTAGCAACACAACATAGTAGCAGCACAAAACATGGTACAAACATTGTTGGGCACAGACAACAGCACAAAGGACGAGACAACAATACATCACATACAGCAGCCACAACTGTCAGTAAGAGTGTCCATGATTGATTCTTTGAATGAAGAGATTGAAGTAAACTGTCCAGTTTGGGTGTTTGTTGCAGCTCGTTCCAGTCGCTAGCTGCAGCGAACTGAAAAGACGAGCGACCCAGGGATGTGTGTGTTTTGGGGACCTTTAACATAATATGACTGGCAGAAAGGGTGTTGTATGTGGAGGATGAGGGCTGCAGTAGATATCTCAAATAGGGCGGAGTGAGTCCTAAGAGGGTTTTATAAATAAGCATCAACCAGTGGGTCCAGCGATGGGTACACAGAGATGACCAGTTTACAGAGGAGTATGGAGTGCAGTGATGTGTCCTATAAGGAGCATTGATGGTAAATCGGATGGCTGAATGGTAAAGAACATCTAGCCGCTCAAAAGCACCCTTACCTTCTGATCTATAAATTATGTCTCCGTAATCTAGCATGGGTAGGATGGTCATCTGAATCAGGGTTAGTTTGGCAGCTGGGGTGAAAGAGGAGTGATTACGATAGAGGAGACCAAGTCTAGATTTAACTTTAGCCTGCAGCTTTGATATGTGCTGAGAGAAGAACAGTCATTCTTCTTACCAAACCATATGACCTCTGTTTTGGAGGAGTTCAAAACAAGGTTAAGGGTAGAGAAAGCTTGTTGAACACTAAGAAAGCTTTGTTGTAGAGCATTTAACACAAAATCAGGGGAGGGGCCAGCTGAGTATGACTGTATCATCTGCATATAAATGGATGAGAGAGCTTCCTACTGCCTGAGCTATGTTGTTACTGTAAATTGAGAAGAGTGTGGGGCCTAGGATCGAGCCTTGAGGCACTCCCTTGGTGACAGGCAGTGTCTGAGACAGCAGATTTTCTGAATTTCTGACTCTTTGAGAGAGGTAGTTAGCAAACCAGGCCAAAGACCCCTCAGAGACACCAATACTACTTAGCTGGCCCACAAGAATGGAATGGTGTACCGTATCAAAAGCTTTGGCCAAGTCAATAAAAATAGCAGCACAATATTGCTTAGAATCAAGGTCAACGGTGACATCATTGAGGACGTTTAAGATTGCAGTGACACATCCATAACCTGAGCGGGAAACAGATTGTATACCTGAGAGAATACTATAGTTTTTGTTCAACACTTTTGATAAACAGGGCAAAATAGAAATAGTCCTATAACAGTTAGGATCAGCTTCCACTCCCCCTTTAAATAGTGGACGAACCGTGGCTGGCTTCCAAGCAATGGGAACCTCCCCAGAAAGGAGAGAACGTTTAAAAAGGTTGGAGATCGGCTTGGCGATGATAGGGGCAGCAACCTTAAAGAAGAAAGGGTCTAAACCATCTGACCCAGATGGGGTCAAGGTTCAGGAGCTCCTCTAGCACCTCGGAGTCAGTGACCGCCTGCAGGAATAATTTTTTTAGGGGGGCAGGGGAAAAGGGGAGACGCATCGGGGATAGTCACATTTAAAGGTGTGGGAGATGAGGAAATGTTGGACGGGCAAGGAGGCATGGCTGAGTCAAATAGGAATCCTGACTTAATGAAGTGGTGATTGAAGAGCTCAGCCATGTGCTTCTTGTCAATAACAACCACATCATCAACTTTAAGGGACATGGGCAGCTGTGAGGAGGAGGGTTTAATCTACAGGTCTTTAACCGTTTAACCTTTTTCCAGAGCTTGTTGGGGTTAGACCCACACAGAGAGAACTTCTCCATCAAGTAACTCACTTTGGCCTTCTGGATAGCCTGAGTGCACTTATTTCTCATTATCCTGAACGAGAGCCAGTCAGCCTGAGTATGCGTGTGCCGAGCCTTTTGCCAAATGCAATTCTTGAGGTGGAGTAACTCTGCAAGATCACAGTCAATCCAGGGGCTGAACCTGTTTTTAATTATGATTTTCTTCATGGGAGCGTGTTTGTTAACAATACCACTGACTAAATCAAAAAGAAGGTCCAAGCCTCTACGACAGGGGGGGGATCAAGTTGATTCTATACCATTTTACAGAGGCCAGTTGATGAAGGAAGGTTTGCTCATTAAAGTTTTTTGCGATTTATATTTTTGTTCAGTGTAACATGGTTTGTCATACTATAGGGACACCAGTTTTCTTTATGGAATGGTTTGTTTGTGTCAGGTTCAATGGGAGTTAGATTGGCAGTTTGGGCTCTTCCACTGTGCCCGCAGTATGGATTGTGCTTCTCTGCATCATACAACATGCACTTGATTACTTCATCACACTTCTCCCAGATGGAGGTTTCTGCTCTGCTGGCTACACACAAGTCACTCACTTTCTTACCCACTGTTTCCAAACGCACACAAATACACACAGTCTTGTACAGCTATCCTTGTGGGGACACAATTCAATCCCATTCAAATTCCTATTTTCTCTAACCATTAACCTAACCCTAACCTGTACTCCCTGACCCAAAAACCTTAACCCTAGCTCCTAACCCTAACCCGAGCTACTAACCCTTAACGTAATTATAACACTAATTCTGACCTTAAATCCCTTAGGAATAGTATTTGACCTCACGGGGACTAACACAATTTCCCCAGTTGGTCAAATGTTTTTGTTTGTTTATAGCACTCACTACAAGAATAGTAAAACATGTCCACACTCTCACACACGCATTGTCGTATATTCCCTCATGCTATTCCCAAATGTATTATCATGATGTTGGATCTTGTCATGGCAATTTCCTGTATTACCAAATGAGCAGAGATTACAAACCACACACCAGTCAGAGTTATACTTAAACTTCAACTTTCAACATTTCAGCATCTCTAATGAAAAGTTGCGTGGTCAACATAATGGCAACTGAGATCCTTTATAGCAAAGATCCACCCCCTAGTCGACATGACAAACCACAGATAATAGGAACTGTTCACAAAGAAAGACTTTTACTTGAGAGAGGAGTATCCCATAGCCAGATAGCATTCGCTATAAATTATCGTTCAGTTTGGTCTCTAAGACGAGGTTCTAATCTCGTTCCTGGTACTTCATAGTACAAAAACATTACCTCACTATCTGGAATGCTCTTTAGGATTTATTGGCCAAAGACATCGTAAATCTCCCCTCTCAATGCTATCTCATAGAGTCCCATCCTCAGTGGAACACTGAACACACAACACAACAGATTATATTCTGTTGAATAAAACAACCATTCTAATGCAATACAAAGATTATAATCTAATCTTTAAAGCACTATAACATAATCTCGCAATTTTCCACGACAGTCTTCACTGATCTCATACACTGAGTGTACAAAACTCATTCCACAGAGGGCCAAGTGTCTGCGGGTTTTCTTTCCACCCTTGTACTTGATTGGATTGATGAATTAAGGTCACTAATTAGTAAGGAACTGCCCTCAACCTGGTTGTCTAGGTCTTAATTGAAAGGAAAAAACTCAAACCTGTAGACACTCGTACCTCCGTGGAATGTGTTTGACACCCTTGACATAGACTAACCAGGTGAATCCAGGTGAAATAAGGCGATCCCTTATTGATGTCACCTGTTATCCACTTCAATCAGTGTAGATGAAGGTGAGGAGCCAGGTTAACAAAGGATTTTTAAGCCTTTAGATAAGACCAAAGATTTAAGTGCCTTTGAACAGGGTGCCAGGTGCCAGGTTTGAGTGTGTCAAGAACTGCAATGCTGCTGGGTTTTTCACACTTTCACACAGTTTCCTGTGTGTATCAAGAATGGTCCACCACCAAAAGGACATCCAGCCAGCTTGACACAGCTGTGGGAAGCATTGGAGTCAACATGGGCCAGCATCCCTGTGGAACGCTTTCGACACCTTGTAGAGTCCTTGCCTTGACCAAGTGAGGCTATTCTGAGGGCAAAAGAGGGGTGTTCAACTCAATATTAGGAAGATGTTTATAATGTTTTGTACAGTCAGTGTAGGTTGTGTATATTTCACACAGCTCTTCAACGCAAACAGAATGGATTCTATACCTCTGAGGATAGAGTAGTGCTCTAGTGTTTCAGTGGTTTAGTTCGTGGGACTGTGACTGTCTGAATGACAGTATTGTCGTGACTTGACTAACATTAGTCTGAAGACTTATTTATCTTATTACCTAAATAGGTTTAATGAATCATGAAACAATTAACTCATTAGGATCTGGGGAACCACGAGAGCGGTTGTTTAATAATTTAATTCAACTCTAAAAGGTCTTTACCTATCACATCTATAAACAGTCAACTTATTAGTCATAACCTCGTATCATGCCATCATTCTGAACAATCGTAACCTCCTGCATCTGCAAAAACATGAGCCTTACTTATGATTCAGTACTACACAAATTGGTTTAATTATTTATTTACATGTACTAGCTAATTAAATGGTAACACAGGATAAAAATACACACTTAAAACGTTAACAGTTCCCGAGCGGACTGACAACAATATGGCTGCTTGTTACGAAAGACACAGAGAGGGCGAGAGAGAGAGGGACAGACACACTTAACGTTGGTACATTTAGAAACTACTCTCACTTACAGTAATCCAATACTTTGCAGATGAACCGCCGCCCACTTGGAGTAAGAAATCATTCATGTATTTATGTGAAATGCCTTGGTTTGCCGTGGATCTCTCTAGGTGGACAGGGCAGCCTTGGAAAGAGGGTTGGGCCTTTTCGCAGCACGCTTTTAAAGTTCTGATTGTCCAAAAATGGTTCCAACAAGTCTTCTACTGTTCTTCTTTGTAGTTATCTGGTGACTTGTCGTGTAGTCCAGAACAGAACTGCAGAGTTGATTATCCTTCCATTCGCTCCTGAAGATGCCTCTTTTGAAGATTGGCTAGCCAGCCGTGTCGATGGTTCCCAGTGGGATGATGAGAGTAGCTTAATAAGATGGTTTGAGCAGAGTAGTAGAATGGTCCCACTTAAATGAGCTTTTCTAGATACTTTACTTAGGACAGCTAATCAGCCATACCAGTGATTGTCCGGGAGGTGAGTTTATTTTTTCTACCTCGTGTTGAGATTCAAAGTTCAGACCACTTTAAACATGCAGCTGTTGCTTCATGCTCTTCTGGTCTGATATGTTCATTCTTAACCCATCATTTTATACAGTTTGTTCAAAAGGGAGGTTCCGTCAGGCTGACAGTCTCACACCTCACTCAATTATCTCTTATGGCTCCTAAAATCACATCCCTCTCTTAAAACCTCTTTGGACTAGACTTGCCGCTAGCACACCACCTCGACAACATCCGGTGAAATTGCAGAGCGCGAAATTCAAAATACAAAAATCGTAATATTAACAAAAACACATTCATCATTTTCATATTTCATGCACAAAGCATAGGATGGACACTTCACACATGTCGTGGGTATACTTTCCAAGTTACAGTATTTCCTTTCTAACATTTTTAATTACATCAAAACAACATTCGTGTTCTTTAGACACCATTCCGCACGTTCTATGTTAGAAATATTTTTTCCAGTATCCGCTTTTGAACATGGTAGAGTTTCGGCGGGAAAAAGTTTCTTGAAACAAAGGCACATTCCTTTGGTGAATTTAGAGAGGGAGACCTCGATCTTCTCTTGATTTACAACAGGACGTGAGTTTTTCATCCCCACCAGTTCTCTCCTCCCCTCCCCCCCTCTGCGGGTGAGAGGGGGTCTGGTTGAAGTTATTCATTGCAAACCTGATCTGACCAGTTTGGATCCTCACAGAACAGTCATGACAGCATGATGACTCAGGTGATGTTTTTCCCCAGAGCATCAGCACAAATTTGACGGCTTGTTTAGGAGGAGAAAGAGTGAATGTCTGCCCTTATACAGTGGTTCATAGCATGTGTCTGTGTGTCCATGTGCTTGCGTGTGTGCTTGCATGCGTAAATCTAAGGACTGTTCCCCTGCGGCACATGCTCTGACCTGAACATAACATGTCCTCCAGGTGAACTGTCAGAGGATTTTGGGAGGAGTTGCCAGTGATGGGAATAAGAATCTTTTTGATTTTCTCCTAAATTGTCTCCCTTTCTTCATAGATGGACACACATTTTGTTTGTTCTTGTATGAACCAAGCCAGATGAGTGGTTCATTGCAACACTCCACAAACACACAGATGTAGCCCTACTTTCCTGTACAGATGCCAACAGGAGAGAGGTTTTCACCCATTTGACCAATTTAGCAGCTGACAAGCACATAATAACTCTGGGCATTCAGAGGCTATTGCAGACAGACCGTAATCAATATGTTCGGATGGAGTGGTCGGGATGCTGAGATCTATGGATGACGGTGTAATGGGACCCTTTCAGCGAGGTATCCTTTCACTGAAGAATGGGCACCAGTTAAAACACCTCATATTTATCACAGCGCATCCTGGAGAAACCCACTAATCCAGTGGTCTCTGAAAGCAGAAGCAGTCAAGAGCAATCTGAATGTCAGCCGAGTGTATTTTCCATTCTTACAGTTAATTTATTTAAGTGTTGCACTCTTGTGTCCTCCTTTATACAGTTTTAAACCAACAAAGTAGGGAAGTGCATGGTGCTCTGATCAAATAGGGTATTAGTCTACATCACCCCAGAGCCCTTTCAATGCACTTTAAGCACACTCATATATATATATATATATACAGTGGGGCAAAAAAGTATTTAGTCAGCCACCAATTGTGCAAGTTCTCCCACTTAAAAAGATGAGAGGCTTGTAATTTCCATCATAGGTACACTTCAACTACAGACAAAATTAGAAAAAAAATCCAGAAAATCACATTGTAGGATTTTTAATGAATTTATTTGCAAATTATGGTGGAAAATAAGTATTTGGTCAATAACAAAAGTTTATCTCAATACTTTGTTATATACCCTTTGTTGGCAATGCGTTTTCTGTAAGTCTTCACAAGGTTTTCACACACTGTTGCTGGTATTTTAGCCCATTCCTCCATGCAGATCTCCTCTAGAGCAGTGATCCAAAGATTTTCTATGGGGTTGAGATCTGGAGACTGGCTAGGCCACTCCATGACCTTGAAATGCCTCTTACGAAGCCACTCCTTCGTTACCCGGGCGGTGTGTTTGGGATCATTGTCATGCTGAAAGACCCAGCCACGTTTCATCTTCAATGCCCTTGCTGATGGAAGGAGGTTTTCACTCAAAATCTCACGATACATGGCCCCATTCATTCTTTCCTTTACACGGATCAGTCGTCCTGGTCCCTTTGCAGAAAAACAGCCCCAAAGCATGATGTTTCCACCCCCATGCTTCACAGTAGGTGTACTTTGGATGCAACTCAACATTCTTTGTCCTCCAAACATCTGACCATATGACATTCTCCCAATCTTCTTCTGGATCATCCAAATGCTCTCTAGCAAACTTCAGACGGGCCTGGACATGTACTGGCACTGCAGGATTTGAGTCCCTGGCGGCGTAGTGTGTTACTGATGGTAGGCTTTGTTACTTTGGTCCCAGGTCTCTGCAGGTCATTCGCTAGGTCCCCCTGTGTGGTTCTTGTGATCATTTTGACCCCACGGGGTGAGATCCTGCGTGGAGCCCCAGATCGAGGGAGATTATCAGTGGTCTTGTACGTCTTCCATTTCCTAATAATTGCTCCCACAGTTGATTTCTTCAAACCAAGCTGCTTACCCATTGCAGATTCAGTCTTCCCAGCCTGGTGCAGGTCTACAATTTTGTTTCTGGTGTCTTTTGACAGCTCTTTGGTCTTGGCCATAGTGGAGTTTGGAGTGTGACTGTTTGAGGTTGTGGACAGGTGTATTTTATACTGATAACAAGTTCAAACAGGTGCCATTAATACAGGTAACGAGTGGAGGACAGAGGAGCCTCTTAAAGAAGAAGTTACAGGTTTGTGAGAGCCAGAAATCTTGCTTGTTTGTAGGTGACCAAATACTTATTTCCCACCATAATTTGCCAATAAATTCATAAAAAATCCTACAATGTGATTTTCTGGATTTTTTCTTCTCATTTTGTCTGTCATAGTTGGAGTGTACCTATGATGAAAAGTACAGGCCTCTCATCTTTTTAAGTGATAGAACTTGCACAATTGGTGGCTGACTAAATACTTTTTTGCCCCACTGTATATGCTGTTTAAACTCTTACTCTACTTTCTTCAAAGTAGCCACCCTTTACCTTGATGTCAGCTTTGCACACTCTTGGCATTCTCTCAGCCAGCTTCATGAGGTAGTCACCTGGAATTTATTTCAATTAACAGGTGTGCCTTGTTAAAAGTTGTGTTGTGACAAGGTAGCGGTGGTATACAGAAGATAGCCCTAATTTTGGTAAAATACCAAGTCCATATAATGGCATGAACAGCTCAAATAAGCAAAAAGAAATGACAGTCCATCATTACTTTAAGACATGAAGGTCAGTCAAACCCGGAAAAAGTGCAGTCGCAAAAGCCATCAAGCGCTATGATAAAAGTGGCTCTCATGAGGACCGCCACAGGAAAGGAAGACCCAGGGTTAACTCTACTGCAGAGGATAAGTTCATTAGAGTTACGAGCCCAATTGCAGCCCAATGAAATGCGTCACAGAGTTCAAGTAACAGACACATCTCAACATCAACTGTTCAGAGGAGACTGGGTGAATCATGCCTTCATGGTCGAAGTTCTGCAAAGAAACCACTACTAAAGGACACCAATAAGATGATATTTGCTTGGTCCAAGAAACATGAGCAATGGACATAAATCTGTCTTTTAGTCTGAGTCCAAATTTGAGATTTTTGGTTCAAACCGCTGTGTTTTTGTAAGACGCAGTCGGTGAACTGATGATCTCCGCATGTGCGGTTCCAACTGTGAAGCATGGAGGAGGGGGATGTGTGATGGTGTGGGGGTGCTTTGCTGATGACACTGTCTGTGATTTATTTATTTTTCAAGGCACACTTAACCAGCGTGGCTACAACAGCATTCTGCAGCGATACGCCATCCCATCTTCTTTGCGCTTAGTGGGACTATAATTTGTTTTTCAACAGGACAATGACCCAACACACATCCAGGCTGTGTAAGGCCTATTTGACCAAGAAGGAGAGTGATGGAGTGCTGCATCAGATGACCTGACGTCAACCCAATTGAGATGGTTTGGGATGAGTTAGACCACAGAGTGAAGGAAAAGCAGCCAACAAGTGCTCAGCGTATATGGAAACCCCTTCAAGACTGTTTGAAAAGCATTCCAGATGAACCTGGTTGAGAGAATGCCAAGAATGTGCAAAGCTGTCATCAAGGCAAAGGGTGGCTACTTTGAAGAATCTAAAATAAATGATTTATTTTAACACTTTTTTTTAGTTATTACGTGATTCCATACAGTATGTGTTATTTCATAGTTTTTGATGTCTTCACTATTATTCTACAATGTAGAAAAGAATAGTCAAAAATAAAGAAAAACCCTTGAATGAGTACTGTAGGTGTGTCCAAACTTTTGACTGGTACTGTATATAATTCACTAATGTGGTGATGTAAAAATGCCAGCAGCTCATTTTGGGCATGACTTCTAATGACAGTCTTTCTCAGTGGGAGAGCAACAGATTCCGACTTATTTCTAAAAGGAATATGTCTCAGGAGGAGGAGAGAGCTGTTATATCCCCATTTCACACCAACCCTCCCTTGCTCCTTACTCCACTCCTCTTCTCGGCATCTGTGTCAACTGTGAATGGTGTTTTATGGAGCTGAGAGACACTCAGGGGAAGCAGCAGGGGGTTCAGTCCAGGTGAGGTGCACTCAGAACTCAATCAGGAGCTTGGGCTGAGAGGACTGTCTGTGTGTCACTGGCCCCAGGCCTTTCAGACTAGTTCACCTGCAGTCTGAACTCAGTCTCTGTCCTGGAGTCAATACCTGTTTGTCTGTGCTGAAGGCTAACCTTGTGACTCACTTTCTCCCTCTCTCTCACCGACTGTTCTTAGACTGGAGAAACTCAGGGGCAGTCTCTCATTCTTTCTGCTTACATTCTGTTCTTATTCATTTTACCCAGTCTCTTTCTCCCCTCACTTGCACCCTTGACTCCTTCCATACAAAATGGCAGTGAGTTTACGAGAGGGTTTGCCAGATTCCTCGCTCACAGTGAGGGAACATTGGCAGTTGATTTGAGGACATATGCCATAATGTAACTCTGCCACCTGCCATGCTAGTGTATAAACCCTCTTCACTGTCGAGCTCCTCTGTCTGAGGATAATGACACACAACCACTCTCTCCCAAACCAGAGCATGAATAGACTAGCACCAAGCCCTGGCCTCAACAATGCTGTGGAATTATCCAGACCACAAATCCGAGTACAGCACAGTGTTTTCGGATTCGATTAAAAACAAATGAGCATTGCGGTCGGTCTCAGCGCGTGTCACTTGAATATTAGATGTTGCTGGGATTCCTTCCCGATCAGTGTGTTGTGTGCATTAAAGAGCCATGTGATCACAATCAACAGTGAAGCATGCCTTTGCTACCAGGAGATTGATACTTGAAAAGCAGCAGCAGCTGCTGCCATGTTAACCTGTGACCTTCCCCAGGGCAGGAGTCTGATGAGACACACAGATTGCAATGCCAACGACCAACCCACCACCACTCTTGACACGTCTCATCTGCTTTTCTTAACGTGTCCCGAAAGCCAGGAACCAAATGAGTTACAGTATCCCTGGACAGCATCCGGGCCATCTGCTCCATTTCAGCCAACCGCCACCATCCCTGGGTCCATGGTCCGTGGACCTTTTCCTCTTTCAAGAAATTGATACAATTCTCAGCTTGGCTTTCTGATTCGGATAATGGCGACACTCTTTGGCTAGCGTCCCCTAAGTATATCTATGTTTAGCCAGTCGCTCACCACCATCTGCTGCTGTTCCTTAATTCATATAATTCAATTTTCCGTAATGTCTATAGACTTAATGGAGTAAAAGAGACGACTTTTATCAATAGTCTCTTCTTTCATCAGGAAGGTATCTTGCTGTGCAGCACGTTGGCATCTCACTTACAGTCTTTGCACAAATTAAGTGGCTGTTTGTCGTAATAAAGTCAACACAGTTTGTGTAGGCGAGGAAGGAGCTCTACTTGCAGTGGACCGGCCCAGCGGCAGCCAGGAGCACACAAACATTGACAGTGAAGAATCCCCAGATGTAGCGATTTCCCTTTACATTGATCACGTTGGATAGTATCGCATATGTTTTTCCCATGACATGTCTTCTCTCGCTCTCCCTCTGTCCGTTAGCACACTGGAGAGCCATTCAAACGTGAGTGTTTTTCTTTCTTTCCCCCCTCTTCTATTCTCCCTGCTTTTGCAGATCAAAGTCACTCCCCGCCACAGCTCAGCCCGGAGATAATAGCCGGCGCTCTCCATCCGTTTAGTTTGAAATGTAATTAACGTTCTGCATTAACGGTTTGGGCTGTTGGGCTCAATGGCTGGAGTGGGACGAAGAGAGGTGTAGCATGTTGATTAATGGTGAAGATGTTTGGACAAGGGGAGGGGGGGGGGGTTGACAAGGGCTTATGGTCCACAGCATTCTCCCCAAACCTTTTCAAGTCAGTCGGTTTATTCTGGTTTATTGATTTTGTAACATAATTCAATGGTTTGTCCCTCCTACTGTACATCCCCACACACTAGGACATATATAATTATTACATTAGGTCCAATACTATTAGCATAATGAATTTAACTATTTATTAAGTACATGATGAGGAGAATTCATTTTGTATTTATTTGTCGAATCAAGTCATATCAGGAGAGGACAGGTTGTCAAACAGTTCAGGCCCAGTTCAGGCCCTGGGCTCGAATCAAACAAACCTGTCAGAGAAGCGTTTCTATAACTTAACTTTTGGTGGTGGTCTATGTATATTGTTGCTTACGTAGTTGAACCACAACCATGACCAATTCAGGCCCGGTCACTTTAGGTCTGTGTGACCACTCTCTGACCTTACAGCTTGTCTCTGAGATGAATGACAGGTGTGTTGCAGTCACTGTGGTCTCAGCTGGCTAATGTTGTTTGGAAAGTCTTTGATCTCCAGCTGTCTCTGAAGACAGACAGACTTTGAATAAAGCTGGCAGCAGTGCTTTTGAAGCTGTGAATCGTCTCTTTCTGGTGAATCGAATCATGCACATCTTGCAGATCAGCAGGTGTGTTCTTTTCCTGTCGCCTTGATTACTCTCTCAGCTGCCAATCATGTCACAACGCATCAGCACTCATCAAACACCTATCATCCCCTCACTGTGGGAAAGATAGGGTGATTTAGCTGGGATGTGGTTGGGTGGGTTGGCGTTTGTTTGTTTGCTTCCGTAACATACTGACTACACCGGACACGCCCCTGCATCCTCGTGCTTATGTTGATTTTGTCCATCCACACCAGACACGATCATAACACGCAGGTTAAAATATCAAAACCAACTGTGAAACAACTATATTAACTTGGGCGCATGTCAAACACAGATGACATTCATTGAAATGTAGCTATCTTGCTATTGCTAGCTAATTTGTCCTGATAGATGAACAATGGGTTGTTATTTTACCTGAAATGCATAACACCACAATTCAAGTGTTATACACCATCACAAAGAAATGCATTATTATTTTGTTTAGGCATTTCTTTAGAAACATAAAAAAAACAAATCAATTGTATTTCAAAAGAACAGAATATCATCATTTAAGTTGTATTATTGTCACGGCTGGCTGGAGGACTGGACCAAGGTGTAGCATGGTAAGTGTACATTTTCTTTTTATTAAAAATTATGCTGACAAAACCAAACCGCAAAGCTTTGGGCTATGTGCCCTGAACAAAGTCAAAGTTAACTTCCCACAAAACAGGTGGGGGAAAAGGGTACCTAAGTATGGTTCTCAATCAGAGACAACGATAGACAGCTGCCTCTGATTGAGAACCACACCCGGCCAAACACATAGAAATAGAAAATCATAGAACATAGAACATAGACTGCCCACCCAAATCACACCCTGATCAAACCAAAATAGAGACATAAAACACTCTCTACGGTCAGGGCGTGACAATTATTTTACTAGTCTGTGCATAGTAGCCTATGCTGCCGCAAGTGCTCATATGTAGAAGGCATGGGAATAGTGGCTGTAATATTCTACAAAAAGTTATATTTTGAGTTATAAACCAGGTCATTCAAGCCCTGAATGCTGATTGGATGAAAGCCACGAGTATGACACAAAATGACTTGTTTACTGTTCTAATTACCTTAATAAACAGTTTATACAGTAAGGCACCTCAGGGATCACATTGTGTCTAAGAACAACCCTTAGCCGTGGAATATTGGCCATATACCACACCCCTTTGGGCCTTCTTGCTATGTTATACAATGGCTTTGTTGAATACTTTTTTTATTTTTTATTTGTTTAATACTGATTGGCTTGAAGGGCATTCTAGAGTGCATTATTTCCCTATAATGCACGGTATATCAGCACGGTAGAATTTAAGGGCTGTTAAGTAGTTCATTCTTACATGTTCTATGTTTAAGCTGCTTTTAAAAGCAAAAGACGAATTGAAAACGTCATTGTTGAATTCGATTTTCAAAAAAGCAAGCTAGGACTGGTGATGTTTGGTTAGCTAAACTAGCAAGTCTCCTTGTTTGGTTACCAAGGTAACTACTGGAGCTATCAAGTAAGCTTGCTAGCTAGCTAGCTAGCTACGTCAGTTGATGTTGAACACATTTCTACCAGCAAATTACCACATTTCTAGCAGCATTTCTAGGAACACACTTTCCACGTCGTTCATTATTTTCCATAGAACACATCTATGTTGATTACATAGAGCCCATGCTTTAATTTTAAGTTGTTTGGCAAACGTACACTGAACAAAAATATAAACGCAACATGTAAAGTGTTGGTCCCATGTTTCATGAGCTGAAATAAAAGATCCCAGAAATGTTCCATACGCACAAAAAGCTTATTTCTCTCAAATGTTGTACTCAAATGTGTTCACATCCCTGTTAGTGAGCATTTATACTTTGCCAAGATAATATATTCACTTGACAGGTGTGGCATATCAAGAAGCTGATTATTAAACAGCATGATCATCACACAAGTGCACCTTGTGCTGGAGACTATAAAAGACCACTCTAAAATGTGCAGTTTTGTCACACAACACAATGCCAGAGATGTCTCAAGTTTTGAGGGTTATCTATGATTAATCGTTCTCCTCGTTAATCTTTCAAATACCCACGTTGGGTTGTATGCTCCTGTAAACAAATGACTCTCTTAGCACTTGGCTATGCAGACGCTCGTTCACGTGGCTGGGAGGTGTGGGTGAAATGTTTGACTAACATACAGTTAATGAAGTTGGAAATTTACATACACTTAGGTTGGAGTCATTAAACCTAGTTTTTTTCAACCACTCCACAAATGTCTTGTGAACAAATTATAGTTTTGGCAAGTCGTTTAGGACATCTACTTTGTGCATGACACAAGTAATTTTTCCAACAATTGTTCACAGACAGATTATTTCACTTATAATTCACTATATCACAATTCCAGTGGGTCAGAAGTTTACATGCACTAAGTTGACTGTGCCTTTAAACAGCTTGGGAAATTCCAGAAAATTATGTCATGGCTTTAGAAGCTTTGATAGGCTAATTGGCCTCATTTTAATCAATTGGAGGTGTACCTGTGGATGTATTTCAAGGCCTATCTTCAAACTCAGTGCCTCTTTCCTTGACATTATGGGAAAAGAAAAGATAAGCCAAGACCTCAGGAAAAACCTGTAGACCTCCACAAGTCTGGTTCATCCTTGGGAGAAATTTCCAAACGCCTGAAGGTACCACGTTCATCTGTACAAACAATAGAACGCAAGTATAAACACCATGGGACCACGCAGCCGTCATACCACTCAGGAAGGAGACGCGTTCTGTCTCCTAGAGATAAACGTACAAATGCAAATGCAAAAAGTACAAATCAATCCCAGAACAATAGCAAAGGACCTTGTGAAGATGCTGGAGGAAACAGGTACAAAGGTATCTATATCCACAGTAAAACGAGTCGTATATCGACATAACCTGAAAGGCTACTCAGCAAGGAAGAATCCAATGCTCCTAAACCGTCATAAAAAAGCCAGAGTACGTTTTGAAACTGCACATGGGGACAAAGATCGTACTTTTTGGAGAAATGTCCTCTGATCTGATGAAACAAAAATAGAACTGTTTGGCCATAATGACTATTGTTATGTTTGGAGTGAAAAGGGGGAGGCTTGCAAGCCGAAGAACACCATCCCAACCGAGAAGCACGGGGGTGGCAGCATCATGTTGTGGGGGTGCTTTGCTGCAGGAGTGACTGGTGCACTTCACAAAATAGATGGCATCATGAGGTAGGAAAAATGAAGTGGACATATTGAAGCAACATCTCAAGACATCAGTCGGGAAGTTAAAGCTTGGTCGCAAATGGGTCTTCCAAATGGACAATGACCCCAAGCATACTTCCAAAGTTGTGGCAAAATGGCTTAAGGACAACAAAGTCAAGGTATTGGAGTGGCCATCACAAAGCCGTGAACTCAATCATTTAGAAAATGTGTGGGCAGAACTGAAAAAGTGTGTGCAAGCAAGGAGGCCTTCAAACCTGACTCAGTTACACCAGTTCTGTCAGGAGGAATGGGCTAAAATTCACCAAACTTATTGTGGGAAGCTTGTGGAAGGCTACCCAAAATGTTTGACCCAAGTTAAGCAATTTGAAGGCAATGCTACCAAATACTAATTGAGTGTATGTAAACTTCTGACCCACTGGGAATGTGATGAAAGAAATAAAAGCTGAAATAAATCATTCTCTCTACCATTATTCTGAAATTTCACATTCCTAAAATAAAGTGGTGATCCTAACTGACCTAAGACAGGGAATTTTTACTAGGATTAAATGTCAAGAATTGTGAAAAACTGAGTTTAAATGTATTTGGCAAAGGTGTATGTTAACTTCCGACTTCAACTGTACGTGTATATGTACACTACCGGTCAAAAGTTTTAGAACACCTACTCATTCAGTGGTTTTATTTTATTTTTGCTGTTTTCTACATTGTAGTGTATAGTGACGACATCAAAAACTATGAAATAACAAATGGAATCATGTAGTAACCAAAAAATCTCAAATCTCAATGTATTTTCTTCAAATAGCCACCCTTTGCCTTAATGACAGCTTTGCATGGTCTGGGCAACCAGCTTCACCTGGAATTATTTTCCAACAGTCTTGAAGGAGTTCCCTCATATGCTGAACACTTGTTGGCTGCATTTCCTTCACTCTGCGGCCCGGCTCATCCCCAACCTTTTCAATTTTGTTGAGGTCAGGGGATTGTGGAGGCCAGGTCATCTGATGCAGCACTCCATCACTCTCCTTCTTGGTAAAATAGCACCTACACAGCCTGGAGGTGTGTTGGGTCATTGTCCTGTTGATAAACAAATGATAGTCCCACTAAGCCCAAACCAGATGGGATGGTGTATCGCTGCAGATTGCTGTGGTAGCCATGCTGGTTAAGTGTGTCTTGAATTCTAAATACATCCCAGACTGTGTTACCAGCAAAGCACCCCCACACCATAACACCTCCTTCTCAATGCTTTTACGGTGGGAAATTCACTTGCGGAGATCATCTGTAAACCTACTCTGCGTCTCACAAAGACACAGCGGTTGGAACCAAAAATCTTAAATTTGGACTCCAGACCAAAGGACACATTTCCAACGGTCTAATGTCCATTGCTTGTGTTTCTTGGCCCAAGCACCTCTCTTCTTATTATTTGGGTCCTTTTAGTAGTGGTTTCTTTGCAGCAATTTGACCATGAAGGCCTGATTTTTAGTGCTCCCGAGTGGCGCAGCGCTCTAAGGCACTGCATCTCAGTGCTCGAGGCTTTTTCACAACCGGCTGTGATTGGCAGTCCCATAGAGCGGTGCACAATTGGCCCAGCGTTGTCCGGGTTTGGCCCTGTTGTCCGGGTTTGGCCGGTGTTGGCCCTCATTGTAAATAAGAATTTGTTCTTAACTGACTTGCCTAGTTAAATAAAGGTCAAATCAAATAATTCACACAGTCTCCTCTGAACAGTTGATGTTGAGTTTTCTGTTACTTTTATTTGGACTGAAATTTCTGAGGCTGGTAACTATGATTAACTTTTCCTCTGCAGCAGAGGTAACTCTGGGTCTTCCATTCCTGTGGCAGTCCTCATGAGAGCCAGTTTCATCATAGCGCTTGATGGTTTTTGTGACTGCACTTGAAGAAACCTTCAAAGTTCCTGAAATGTTCCTTATTGACTGACCTTCATGTCTTAAAGTAATGATGGACTGTCATTCATCTTTGCTTATTTGAGCTGTTCTTGCCATAATATGGACTATGAATCTTTTACCAAATAGGGCTATCTTCCGTATACTCCCCCCCACCTTGTCACAACACAACTGATTGGCTCAAAGGCATTAAGAATGAAAGAAATTCCACTAATTAACTTATAAGAAGGGACACCTGTTAATTGAAATACTTTCCAAGTGACTACCTCATGAAACTGGTTGAGAGAATGCCAAGAGTGTGCGACGATGTCATCAAGTCAAAGGATGGCTACTTTGAAGAATATAAAATATATTTAGATTTGTTTAACCCTTTTTTGGTTACTATATGATTCCATATGTGTTATTTCATAGTGTTGAAGCCTTCACTATTATTATACAAAATAAATAAAAATCCTTGAATGAGTAAGTGTTCTTTTGACCGGTAGTGTATTTTGAAACACTCGTGCAACGTGGCCATTGTGGTTTGCATGCAACTCCCCAGAGTTAGTATGCATTACGCATGTTTCTCTTAATCGTTTCCTCAGATGTCCTCTGCCTGTCTTACTACACCCTGACGGCATCTGTCGGCGGCGTCAAGGAGCAGGTAAATAGGCAGCCATTTTGAGGAATAGTCATTTATTCTCAGCCCTCTCAATTGTGCACAGGGTTGTAAGCATACAAGTATGACTGATGCCACTTCCTATGTTTCAGTGTTGCGTCGGTTTATACACACCTGAGACGTAATCTCATACCAATGAGAGCATTGAGTACTTTGTAGAGTTCATGTTTTCGTAAAGATGATGAAAGACCTGTGTTTTCTCTGAAGATTTAGGATATTTCTAGAGCGTATAGGGGGCAATTATATATATTTTTTACACAAGATTGGTTCTACCCAGGCAGTCCACCCACCCACTCTCTCATACAGAGAAAGCAAGTGTCTCGCTGGTTAGCACTGTTTTACACCGTTTCACGTGCAATGGTTTCCTTGCTTCATAATAGAGCCCCTGTCAGGAGAAGAACGTCACACCGCTTAGAACTGTAGGTGTGTGCTCCGGTCTTGGAGGGTATTTCTAGAAAGGGAAAGGAGGTCACTAATGAAAATGGCTTACCCTGATTGCTATCTAACTCAAGGGAGCGTTCACTTGCAGAAGGGATAGCGAAAGAGTTAGCAGACCACCTAAATCCATGAAGGAATGCTAATCATCAATAAACGGCAGCTTTATGATGTTGGGATATTTCTTGTGATAGGTGTGTTGTTTCAGTGAGGAGACCGTGTACTCTTCGGGGAGGTGGGGTGGGTGTGAAAGAAGTCACACAGCAGAAATTATGATTTGGTGCTTCTCGCACTGTAGGTCAATGGCAATCTGGCACAAAGGGTAGGCATAATCCATTTAAACTCTGACACTTGTAGTCTGCCTAAGTACAAACACGATCAGCGATACATTTGTTTTTAATTAGGTGTATCTTGTAATTGCTCTCACATCAAAGTAGCGTACCCCGTTCTTCTTAGTGGGGCTATCAGAAGAACTAACCCTGACTCCACTTTGCCTGTGACCTGGTCAACATGCCTCTGCCCCACTTCTGACTGCCCTACTTGTTTTCCAATTATTGTGACCAACATAATTTGGCTTGTCAAACCAATGCAAATGAGGAAGGGAATCAAAGACTAACAAGGTTTACTGCTTCTCTTCATTTTGTAATCAGAGTGTATGGAGATTTAGGCCAAATCTAGAATCCACCCGTCAGTTACATCCAAACACACAGACCTTCCATTCCACAAGTACTATATCTACACACATATCCACACACACTGACCTTCCATTCCACTAGTACTATATCCACACACACTGACCTTCCATTCCACTAGTACTATATCCACACACTGACCTTCCATTCCACTAGTACTATATCCACACACTGACCTTCCGTTCCACTAGTACTATATCCACACACACTGACCTTCCGTTCCACTAGTAGTATATCCACACACACTGACCTTCCATTCCACTAGTAGTATATCCACACACACTGACCTTCCATTCCACTAGTACTATATCCACACACACTGACCTTCCATTCCACTAGTACTATATCCACACACACTGACCTTCCATTACACTAGTACTATATCCACACACACTGACCTTCCATTCCACTAGTACTATATCCACACACACTGACCTTCCTTTACACTAGTACTATATCCACACACACACTGACCTTCCATTACACTAGTAGTATATCCACACACACTGACCTTCCATCACACTAGTAGTATATCCACACACACACTGACCTTCCATTCCATTAGTACTATATCCACACACACACACACACACACACACTGACCTTCCATTCCACTAGTACTATATCCACACACACTGACCTTCCATTACACTAGTACTATACACACACACACACACACACACACACGTTGATCTTCCATTCCACTAGTACTATATCCACACACACTGACCTTCCATTCCACTAGTACTATATCCACACACACACACACACACACACACACACACACACTGACCTTCCATTCCATTAGTACTATATCCACACACACACACACACACACTGACCTTCCATTACACTAGTACTATATCCACACACACTGACCTTCCATTCCACTAGTACTATATCCACACACACACACACTGACCTTCCATTACACTAGTACTATATCCACACACACACACACACACACACACTGACCTTCCATTACACTAGTACTATATCCACACACACACACACACGAACACACTGACCTTCCATTACACTAGTTCTATATCCACACACACACTGACCTTCCATTACACTAGTACTATATCCACACACACTGACCTTCCATTCCACTAGTACTATATCCACACACATTGACCTTCCATCACACTAGTAGTATATCCACACATACACTGACTTTCCATCACACTAGTAGTATATCCACACACACTGACCTTCCATCACACTAGTAGTATATCCACACACACTGACCTTCCATCACACTAGTAGTATATCCACACATACACTGACTTTCCATTCCACTAGTACTATATCCACACACTGACCTTCCATTCCACTAGTACTATATCCACACACACTGACCTTCCATTCCACTAGTACTATATCCACACACACTGACCTTCCATTCCACTAGTACTATATCCACACACACACACACTGACCTTCCATCACACTAGTACTATATCCACACACACACACACACACACACACACACACACACTGACCTTCCATTACACTAGTACTATATCCACACACACACACACACACACACACGAACACGAACACACTGACCTTCCATTACACTAGTTCTATATCCACACACACACTGACCTTCCATTACACTAGTACTATATCCACACACACTGATCTTCCATTCCACTAGTACTATATCCACACACATTGACCTTCCATCACACTAGTAGTATATCCACACATACACTGACTTTCCATTACACTAGTACTATATCCACACACACTGACCTTCCATTCCACTAGTACTATATCCACACACACTGACCTTCCATCACACTAGTAGTATATCCACACACACTGACCTTCCATCACACTAGTAGTATATCCACACACACTGACCTTCCATCACACTAGTAGTATATCCACACATACACTGACTTTCCATTACACTAGTACTATATCCACACACACTGACCTACCATTACACTAGTAGTATATCCACACAAACACACTGACCTTCCATTCCACTAGTACTATATCCACACACACTGACCTTCCATTCCACTAGTACTATATCCACACACATTGACCTTCCATCACACTAGTAGTATATCCACACATACACTGACTTTCCATTACACTAGTACTATATCCACACACTGACCTACTATTCCACTAGTACTATATCCACACACACTGACCTTCCATTCCACTAGTACTATATCCACACACACTGACCTTCCATTCCACTAGTACTATATCCACACACACTGACCTTCCATTCCACTAGTACTATGTCCTCACACACTGAGCTGTGGCTCTTTGTGGTGTTCTATTTGTATGCACCCCTACTGGGTCCTCCACAGCCAGACACGGTGTTGCTAGGCAATGCCATTAAATCACTTACGTGGGTAGCAAGCCTAGGAAAGCAGGAGTTGCTTTTTTGTCAGTTAGGCTTAGCCACAACTAGCTGATACCTCTTTAAAAGAGATATATTGTACATGTCATTACATTATCATGGACCCATAAATCCCTGAGTCCTGTGAACATAAGTGTGTTATTGTGACACCGACAGCACCGTAGCTTCTCTTTAACTGACCTTGAAAAGAGAGGAGGGATGTCTGTCTGAGCCGGTGGGGGAGAGGTTATGAATGTTGCTTTGGTTTAAATTCACGGGAAGAGGTGGAAATGTAATGTTACCTTGTCATAGACACTTGCCTTCCTAGAAAGAGGTGGCGCACGTATGTTGACATGTGTGATGTTGTGCCCCTTACCTGGTCGAATGGCAGGGCTAATCTCGTCTCAGTAGACCAGCACTCAGACTATAATATACAGTCTATGACTCTGACAGATAATGCCTGTTGCCCTTTGGTGGACTGAAAGGTGTTTTTGCTACATACGAAGGAGAGATCATGCTTGCTCACATCTCTCATCCTAACAACAATCGAATGACCCTTTCACGTTTTGTAATCTTATTTCTCTACTGTAGATTTTAAGATTTAGGCGCACTCAGAAAAGGGCATGCTCTCAAACAAAGAATCTGAATGTGGTTTGTGGTGTATTGTCCTCTTTAAATGGGCCAGTGTCCTTTTTTAGATGAATAATCACAGGCTGAAGATCAGAGGGCACGGTGCTCAGGGAGTAGCAGGGAGAGGAACAGAAGGAGGGGGCTGAGGCTGGAGGCTGGCCAGGTTAGGGGAAGGCGCTAGGTGGACGGGCACGGAATATGCTACGGGTAGAATGGGCAAGGGCTGAATAGTATGTCATTATGAAGGGCTTGTCTTCTCTCTACCTCTGTCTCACTCACATTCTATCTCTGTCTCTCCATCTCTCTCCCTTTGAAGCACCCTTAGGGGGATGGACAGACAGGAAGGAACTGAAGCCTCACACTGTCTTTCTGTCATTTTCAGCCTCTATGGATCACCCAGCTCCCTCTAAAACCACACCCTCCTGCCTATATCTCTTGTTCGCTCTCTGTGTCTCTCTCTCTTTCTGTTTCCCCCTCTTTCTCTCACACACACATTCTATGGCAGAAGTAGTTGGTCTTGCTGAGTTTCAATGACCAGTGAGTTCTCTTCCTCGGGGGGAGGCTGGCTGGTCTAGGCTGGTAAACCCCCTGGGATGGGTGTCCTCTCCAGACAGGCTGGGCTGGCTGGTGGATGGAGGAGAGGAAAAGGAGGAGAGAGAGGTCAGGCAACAGGCACCCTGTCAGTCTGGCCTCTCAGAGGGTCCACAGTGGCCAATTAGTGAGGAGCCCGAGAGTGCTTTGGCACGGCAGGTCCCCGGTCAGGACTCGCACCCGCATTGGAGGGGACGGGGGCTCTGTGTCTGAAATAACAGGCCCAGTGCTGAGCCCTTGAGCTCACATAGACACACACAGTCGAAGAGTTACACATCTTTCTAAAAACCGGTTACCTGATCTCCTATCTGTTTGTTCCTGCTAATGAGAGTGGATCTGAGACATCTTTAATATGGATTCTGTGCATTTCATTGATTTGTCTGGATCTTTCCGCGTCCACAGTCCACCGCTGCAGGGGGCTGATGACAGCTAAAATGCTTCTTCCCTCGGTCGAACACTGCTGTGCTGAGTGGTGAAATGGGTTTTGATGTTCAGGCTTTCTATTACTCAGAGGGTCTGTCTGCAGTCTCCAGTTGTTTCTTGTGTGATTTCATTGTTCAGTGTCAGTCTCATTGCAGAAGTAGGCTCTGTGCTGAGAGGGTATTTATTGCCTTGTATGGCCGATTTTCAGCGTCGGCGGATTTTTTTGGGGGGGGATAAGTACTTTTGAGATATGAATATTCATAGTTTTAAAATTGAATAAATGAATGGGAAATTGTGTATTTCAGAATGTTAGAGCTCACTATAAGGAGTATAATAACAGCAAGGTGTTGTCTGTATCGTGTACGGTTCACAGATCGTAGGGACTTACATGAGGAATGGATAGGTCTACTAAAACTGGCCTAAAATAACCACTATCATCATCATTTTTTTTCTCAGAAATGGTTTGTGATAAAATGTTTTTAAAAAAAGCATGTCAGACATCCTTCCTCCCTCCCAATGAAGTTTGTGAGGATTGCCTAAACAAACCGGAGATAACAAAAATATTTTCTGTCTACGCTGGCGTGGAATCGCTCGCCCATAGCACGGTTCCCAAACTCAATCCTGGGGCCCACCCTGCGTGCACGTTTTGGTTTTGTCCCTAGGACTACACAGCTGATTCAGTAACCAACTGATCATTAAGCTTTGATTATTTGAATCAGCTGTGTAGTACTAGGGCAAAAATGAGTACAAAGTATTCAGACCCCTTGACTGTTACCACATTTTGTTACATTACAGCCTTATTCTAAAATTGATTAAATCGTTTTTTCCCCCCTCATCAATCTACACACAATACCCCATAATGACAAAGCAAAAACTGTTTTTTTTTTAGAAATGTTTGAAAATGTATAAATAATAAAAAAAACTGAAATATCACATTTTATTGAACTATTCAGACCCTTCACTCAGTACTATGTTGAAGCACCTTTGGCAGCTATTACAGCCTCAAGTATTTTTGGGTATGACACTTCAAGCTTGGCTCACCTGTATTTGGGGAGTTTCTCAAATAGTTCTCTGCAGATCCTCTCAAGCTCTGTCAGGTTGGATGGGGAGTCGCTGCACCACAATCGGGTTAAAGTCCAGGCTCTGGATGGGCCTCTCAAGGACAGTCAGAGATTTGTCCCGAAGCCACTCCTGCATTGTCTTGGCTGTGTGCTTAGGGCCGTTGTCCTGTTGGAAGGTGAACCTTTGCCCCAGTCTGAGGTCCTGAGCGTTTTTGAGATGGTTTTCTTCAAGGATTTCTCTGTACTTTGCTCCATTCACCTTTCCCTCAATCCTGACTAGTCTCCCAGTCCCTGCAGCTGAAAAACATCCCCACAGCATGATGCTGCCACCACCATGCTTGGCCTGATTGGTGGAGTGCTGCAGAGATGATTGTCCTTCTGCAAGGTTCTCCCATCTCCACAGAGGAACACTGGAGCTCTTTCAGTGTGACCATCGGGTTCTTGGTCACCTCCATGACCAAGGTCCTTCTCCCCCGATTGGTCAGCTCTAGAAAGAATCTTGGTTTTTCCAAACTTATTCCATTTAAAAAATGATGGATGCCACTGTGTTCTTGGTGACCTTCAATGCTGCTGAAATGTTTCTAAATCATGTCCAGTCAATTGAATTTACCACAGGTGGACTCCAATCAAGTTGTAGAAACATCTCAAGGATGATCAATGAGAACCGGATGCTTTTTTTTTTTTTTTGCAAACATTTTTAAAAACCTGTTTTTGCATTGTATTGTGGGTAGAGGATTTCTGTATTTTTTTCAATACATTTTAGAATAAGGCTGT
Source organism: Oncorhynchus mykiss (assembly GCF_057628025.1). Classification (NCBI taxonomy): domain Eukaryota; kingdom Metazoa; phylum Chordata; class Actinopteri; order Salmoniformes; family Salmonidae; genus Oncorhynchus; species Oncorhynchus mykiss. The sequence goes on from NC_143047.1 coordinate 10,849,005, forward strand.
AACGTAACAGAATGTGGAAAAAGGGAACGGGTCTGAATACTTTCCGAATGCACTGTATACCGAGTTTGGAAAACCCTGGTCTATAGGATGTAATACTATTGAATTTCTGTGACCGTAAGTAATTGTGTAGGGTTGAGAAGCACATTCAATTTGGTGCAGCTCGTACAAGTGTGACTGCAGTTGAATTATTCTGCTGCGGTAAAAAATCGAACTTGGTGGAGAGCAAGACTTGTGTACTGCATCTCTGTCTGTTTACCTGTGTGTGTGTGTGTGTGTGTGTGTGTGTGTGTGTGTGTGTGTGTGTGTGTGTGTGTGTGTGTGTGCGGTGTGTTTCTGAGTGAGCTTTTGGAACTGACTCGTTGGGTGTGAACATGTGTTCTGCTCTGTTTGTCACTCAGACAAGACTTGGATGCTCTAGAATCTAGGTGTGTGTGTGCACGCACGCTCTCTCTAGTGTATCCTACCTTGATGATTTGCAATGCACTCAGGCTATTGCCCTTTATCAGTGACGCTGGCACCTCTCCTGACCATGTGCTCATCACAGCCATCACATCCCCTGTGGCGCAAGACAGGCTCTTCAGAAGACACAAAGGCCCAGAGAGCGAGAACACACACTCACCCACACAGCGTTAAATAACAATGGGTGCTCTCGCTACCGTTCAGCCTGAAACTCTTTAAATGCCAGCATCACTCTCCTGACGCAACACACGCTATCGTTAGCTGTACAGAGGAGATCGATAAGCACAGGCATCAGTTCGATTGAGACGTGGGGCTGATTATGGGGTGAAGATACGATCAAAGACAGAATCTTAGAACTTTCATCCAATTGCAAATAGATATTACTGATTGAGTGTCCTCCCAAGGAAATCTCTTTCTGACAAGAGTGCTGAATTGTATTTACCCAGGATGCTGTTCTAGGAGGTGTTGGGCTTGATGTGGTTAACCACTTGGAAGCTAGAAGGAATCCTTGTCTCCAACAGGACACGGTGTGTGTATTTGGTTAGCTGTGGAAGGATGCATGTCCACATGAGTGTGTGTGTGTAGTAACAGTCCTCTCTGCAGGTCTCTGTGCCCACCCCTGAAGGCTGGGCACTGGGGGCATTCACTCAGACTGGCATCCACAGGGGACAATTCCAGACCGTTGTCTGCCTTATCCGATTTGGAATGAGGGAAAAATACCCTTTTTGTGTTAGGCTTTTACAGCCAAAAGGTCCTCAACCACATTTCTAACCCTGTATCAGGCGTGAGATTCTGTGAGCTGCACAGAACATGGGCATTCAGATGTACGGTAATGCGTCAAACTGTTCACTTGAACGATAGACCCGTCATAAAGGCTTTGATGTGCCAAATTCATTAGGGCGTGTGGTGCCACTCCAGAGTGGCATTAGTTAGACCTAGTCATGCCACACATTGGGAGTGACACCACACGCCCTAATGAATTTGGCACATCAAAGCCTTTATGACGGGTCAATCATTCAAGTGAACAGTTTGATGACCAATTTGTGACTTCAATCTGTGTCCAGACAGTGCCTTGTGTTGCTCAGACTTCTTTTAGTTTAACATCTGATGTTAATAGAAAGTTCTGGATGGTTATTCTAACAATTTAAAGGCTAATGCGGTGTGTTGGAGAGGAAAATGCAAATGGCCATATTGACTGACAAGAGAAGTCAAAAGCAAACCTTCACTACATGTGTAATTTCACCTATCCTTCCAATCCCTTCCGAAGTGGCTGGTAGACGACGGCTCCGTACTGGAAGTACAGCAGGTTGTTATTTCAGCAGCTTGGTCTCAAGGTCCTCTCAGTCTGATAGAAGCTGTGCTTTTTTTGTTCTGGTAAAATTAATATAGAGACGTGTGTGTCCTGGTGGGAGTAGAGAGAGACTGGGCATATAGGGAATGTGTGAGTTTGTCCTCTGGCTTCATAATGTGGAAGGACATGCTTTGGTGTGTGTGTGTGTCGGAGTGGGAGACTGTCTTCCATCTCCAAGTTTGTTGATCTCTCTCCATCGCGCTAGGCTCTGTGTTGAGCATACCAATGGAACCTCGTTGCGGTGTCACATTTCTCAGTATTTCTGCGACACACAAAGGTGGAAACACATTTTCACTCATACCTTGTCTCTCAACACACACACACACACACACACACACACACTGACAAGCCGTCCTCGAGGGTGAGAGTTTCTATCAGCCACATAGCCGCTGGTTCGCTCCCTTCAATGCTCAAGACGGAGAGGGGGAGAGAGAATGGAAGGAAAAGACAGGCGGAAAATGAGAACATTTTCATGCTGATTCTATTTTTAGGCTTGCTCCATTTCGACACTCCTGATCACTCCGTATACACGGGTAACCGTCTCGACAGAAAATGGGTACAGGAAAGAAGAAAGGGAAAAAAAACACACCTCTAACAAATGTTGGATAATGGTGTGGAAATGAAAGCTCTGCAACCAAACTATTTCCCTATTCAATACAGTCTGGAGTTCTACACCCCCCCCCCCCCCCCCCTCCATTCAAATGGATTGAAATAAGTCTCATGTTTGTATCTCCGACGTAATTGTACAGTGCTACTAATTGCCTATTAGCTGAGTATTTTCTGCCCAGGTCTCTGTTGTGTCGTTGCTCCCATTCTCTGTTTTCTGTGTAATTCTACATGTTTTACCGCACTTGTGTTTTCATTTGGGTATTGCTTCACTAATTGATGAGTGTGTTTTATAGTCGATACACAGCGATATCTTCTGTGTGTAAGTTGTCGCAGAGGATACATTGTCCAGGGGAGCCAAACGTACAGCCCAATCAGCCCAATTCCAATAGGAATGATAATGGACCTACATGCATACAGTTTCTTTACTGTGTCCAGCTCGCTTAAAATCACCAAAATGGAAGGCAGTAGGGGGAATATAAAACATTCCCAAAAGGATGGCTAGAGGACTAATTTTAGCTAATTTTGACGGCGAGGAAATATAACACATTTTTCAGTGTGGCACTCCAGACCTCGGTGAAGACCAAATGCGGCCCCTGGGGCAAAATGAGTTTGACAACCCTGCTCTAGTCAATTTTCAGCTCTGATCACTTATGTTGAAGCCTCTTTCGATGACTACTTTCCTCTGTTGTTTTGTCCGACCTTGTCTGTGTTCCTTTCCGTGTGTGTACAGTATCCATCGATTTTAACGCAGGATGTGTTTGTACAGTCCCTAACGGCATCTCTCCCCCTCTCTCCTCTGTGTTGTAGTGGTCAGCAGGCCTTCCTCCTGGAGAATGTTCCGTGTGACAACGCCAGCTGTAAGGATGTGGGCCGCATGTTTCGTGTCCACTGGGACCAGTCTGACCTGGGGGCCATCCCCGGGGCCGCCGTGGCCACCTTCTTCGACATCTATGAGGATGTGAGCACATCCCTCTATTCCTCTTTCCTCTCAACCTCTCCTCCACTCTCTCGCTCTCTTTCTCTCGAATTAGCCCAGGCTTCCCTCTTCACGCCTTGACGCTGTCACACAACCAACAGCTCTGCTGATTTTTTTTTTAAAGGAAGACCAATGGTGACCTCGGGCTCTCGCGTCTCATCATTAACCAGCAGCGGAGTTGTTACTAGGAAACTGGCAGACTAGCCGCTGTCAATCACTTTAGGATAGCTGTTTTTCTCTCTGTCTTGTAGTCTAGATCCCACCCGCAGCTGTGGATAGGGCAGGTTAGATCACCCTGACAGTCAAGTTTGTCATGTAGTCTAATTTATATCATCGCAGAGCAGAGTTTAGTAGGATTTTGTTTCAATTTGTATGACAACCCCCACAAATTCCAAATTTGAATGGCACAGAAATCCATTGGGAGTGTTTTTCATTATGTCTGCAAGAATTGGCTCTTTTCAATGCATCTTCCAGTATGGTTAGTCTTGTTAATTGTCCTGTTTGTGGGTGGCCTTGGATCCTCTTTTGACAACAGTCTCCCTGAGAGGCTTCAGCCGAGGCTGGAAATGGCACGCTCATGAGGCACTCTCTCCCACGCTGGCCTGCAGATTAGAGCAGCATCTCTCTCCTAATCCCACTCTGGGCCGACGGAAGGGTGTGCCAAGACGAGCATGTCACTGCAGGGCACGACTAGCGCAGGATGCGAGCCCGGCCCTGGCACAGTGTAGCGACAGGGCCTGACAGACGGAGCGCGGTCATTGTCCCCCTAGGAGCCCAATCAGCTCACAGCACAGCCCCCCTCTGAGATGAGATGTGTGTGGACGAGGTGTGTAGATAAGACAGGTTGGGGCCCAACAGCTCTTCAGGAGATTTGGAGAGTGGGGCTCGGCTGCATCTCAAATCTGGTGGTCTTTTTTAAAATCTTTAAACACACACGTAGCTTTCATCCTGCCCAAGATTCACCATCTGGGACAGCTTATTTAGTCAAAGTTTTCCTCCACTCCTCAGTCCCCATCCTTCTCCGTGAGAGCGCTGTCTCGCTCTGACTTCACTCCGTCACTGCCTGCCTCCTGGCATCCCTCTCCTTCATTGCCGCGTCCAAGACGGCCTTCTTAGAGTTTACATAATCAATGTGTTTGTTTTGGCTGTGGGATTTATTTATGACGTGTGTTTTAGTGCGGTATACCCTGTCTCATCGTTTCAGTGGAGGGAGTAGGTATCCATCTCCTGTCTCTGGGAGTTGGCTCATTTTCTCTGTAATTCCCTGACAGAGAGCGTGTGAGAGAAGTGCAGATAACTGCTGTAATGGAGGATTTGTCCTCCGTTTATAACGGGGATGAAGTGGTACATCAGAAGAGACCGTCAAAGGAAGCTTTGCCCCCGGTTCCTTTTGTCCGTCATGTATTACCATTTCTCATTTGCAGGGAATATTGGATATGATCGTGCTCAGCAAAGAGGAGGGGAAAGAGGGCTTCATCATCCACGCTTTGAAGAACAACTTTGAAGCCGACGCGTACTTCGTCAAAGTGATTGGTGAGTCGGAACTTTTCACCTTCTGCAGTTACCGCGCGCGCGTGTGTGTGTGTGTGTGTGTGCGCTCGCGCGCATGAGTCCATGTTTGTGAACATCCACATTTGTATGTATGCATGCATTGTATTCCTTTTCTGTGTGCATGCCTTTGTTTCTCTCCAGTTCTGTTTAGACTCGACAGTTCTGTTTTGAACATTTTAATGTGAATCTCCCCTTTTCCCCACTGCATAAAAGTTTTGTTTTTTTAATGCACTCCTCTCAACATAAGGGGGGGGGGCGAAGAAGAGCACAGGAGTTTTTTTTCTATCGGACTGTTTTCAGGATATCACAAGGACGTCCTCATTCCCTGAGACAAGAGTCGGCAGCGGTGCATACGCTCCGTTGACTGCAGGCTACATCCCTATTAGTTTGCATTAGACAACAGCACACGCATCGATACAAACACGAATGACTGCAGGGCATGCATCTCCCAGCATCCTTTGGGTGTTTTAACTGAACTCCTCACCTCCATTCCTCTGTGTGGCTCCCCTCCCCAACCTATAAGAAAAAGTAGCAGTGTGGCTGTAGTGATGGCGGACATTTGGGAAGCTGACATTTTTGGAAAACGGAAAGTGTCCCCTAAAAAGCTACTTTCATGCCATTTTTATTCTGCCTGCTGGGTTTTAATTAAAGGAAAAGCACTTATTTTCTTCTCCTTCATTCTCTCGTCCCTTCTCTCCCTCACAGCCCCACTGGTGGGCTTTTTTTTTAGCTATGACTGCTCCTCTGCCTATAACATCAGGCCCAGACACGGAGACTGACTTGCACACATACACTCCCTCAACTCACACGACTGACCCCAGGAGGATTTTTCCACTTCTCTTTTCTGAGCTGTTGGTTGTTTCTCTTCAGTAAAGCACTGATAGATAAGGAGTGTGCTGAAGTTGTCAAGTGGCCCGGAGATGGAGGAAGCACTCTGGTAATTAACTATGAATCTCAAACTGCTCCCAGGCTGCCTGTGCCCTCTTTCTCCTGCTGTGGCGTACAGTACACGTCAAGTGGCCTGCTGCGTTGTGCATGCGCCTCTTGACGACGCACGCCGTGAACCCAGAGAGACGAGCGCCGTCCGCCTATTGCTCTAACGTACTCCTCCCGTCTGCTAGAGCGCTCAGCGCAGTGTGGATATCCTCTCCACACACTGGTGGGCATGCAGAGCAAACTCTGCTGTCTCGCAATTCGGCTGTGACTGTTTGAAACACGAGCCGCGTCTTCCTTCCCGCCCAGCCCTCAGCTGGAAGAAAGCATGTGAACGTAGTAATGGTCGGAGGTGTTTAGAAGGATTATGGGTAGGTAAACTGTGATTGGGTGCAGAGGGAAGATGGACCCGGGGTTCACTCACAGTCTGACTGTGTTGTTGTGGTGAACAGAGTGACGGTGTCAGGGTTAGAGAGGGAGGGAACGGGAACATGTGAAGGAATTTAAGGTTGGGATTGATTGACAGACTTGTCAGTGTTGAACATTGAAGAAGGTGGACATTGATGGAAGAGGAGCAGGTGATCTGGCCTAATGGAAGTCCATTCAGGATGACAGTTTCTGGGGTTCTACCAACATGCAATCAATAATGGATGGGGTTTTGTTGCTGCCAGTCCATAAGGTGACTTTTGACAAGGCTCAGACCCGAGCAACCCCACCCTCCTCCCCTTGTTGGTGTGTTGTACATCAGGAGGTGGCGGCCCCCCCTGGTGACGGGGGCTGCTTTCCGTCGGCTTCAGATCCCCTGAGCTCTTATCGAGCGGCCTCGCTGTGGTATTGACTTTAAGTCTGGGTCACTTGCGGGATGAAATGATAAGATATGGCCCAGGGTGGGACCCAGAGACACAGCTCATTTCTGTATTCAGTGGCCAGCCTAGGCCCAGGATTGATCTATTTAAACTCATCTTCAAACGGCGCCCGCCTCTGGTTCCTGAGGCTCCGGTGCTATTATGGTTAACGTGCCAGCGCCCGGTGCTCTGCAGGTCACTGGTCTGCTGGTCTACTGGTTTGCCCATCTTAATCTTTTCTTTTTATTGGCCAGTCTGAGATGTCTTTTTCTTTGCAACTCTGCCTGGAAGGCAAGCATCCCAGAGTCGCCTCTTCACTGTTGATGTTGAGACTGGTGTTTTGTGGGTACTATTTAATGAAGCTGCCAGTTGAGGACTTGTGAGGCGTCTGTTTCTCAAACTAGACACTCTAATGTACTTGTTCTCTTGCTCAGTTGTGCACCGGGGCCTCCCACTACTCTTTCTATTCTGGTTGGAGACAGTTTGTGCTGTTCTGTGAAGGGAGTAGTACACAGCATTGTACCAGATCTTCTGCTACTTGGCAATTTCTCTCATGGAATACCCTTCATTTCTCACAAGAATAGACTGACGAGTTTCAGAAGAAAGTACTTTGTTTCCGGCCATTTTGAGCCTGTAATTGAACCCACAAATGCAGATTTTTTAAAATGTATTTCACCTCTATTTAACTAGGCAAGTCAGTTAAGAACAAATTCTTATTTACAACGACGGCCTAGGAACAGTGGGTTAACCTCCCCGGTAGGTAGCCAAATGATCCAGATACTCATCTAGTCTAAAGAAGGCCAGTTTTATTGCTTCTTTAATCAGAACAACAGTTTTCAGATAATTGCTAAATGTTTTTCTAATGATCAATTAGCTTTTTAAAATGATGAACTTGGATTAGCTAACACAACGTGCCATTGGAACACAGGAGTTGGATCCACTAATATGCGTGTTCGTCCCTAATTGTGTGTGTGTGTGTGTGTGTGTGTGTGTGTGTGTGTGTGTGTGTGTGTGTGTGTGTGTGTAAACGACCCTTTTTCAGGACCCTGTCTTTCAAAGTTAATTCTTAAAAATCCAAGTAACTTCACAGATCTTCATTGTAAAGGGTTTAAACACTGTTTCCCACGCTTGTTCAAGTAACAATTAATGAACATGCACCTGTGGAATGGTCGTTAAGACACTGACAGCTTACAGACGTAGGCAATTAAGGTCACAGTTATGAAAACTTTGGACACTAAAGAGGCCTTTATACTGACTCTGGAAAACACCAAAAGAAAGATGCCCAGGGTCCCTTCTCATCTGCATGAACGTGCCTTAGGCATGCTGCAAGGAGGCATGATGACTGCAGATGTGGCCAGGGCAATAAATTGCCATGTCCGTACTAAGACAGCGCTACAGGGAAACAGGATGGACAGCTGATCGTCCTCAAAGTGGCAAACCACGTGTAACAACACCTGCACAGGATCGGCACATCCGAACATCACACCTGCGGGACAGGTACAGGATGGCAACAACAACTGCCCGAGTTACACCAGGAACGCACAATCCCTCCATCAGTGCTTGGACTGTCTGCATTAGGCTGAGAGAGGCTGGACTGAGGGCTTGTAGGCCTGTTGTAAGGCAGGTCCTCACCAGACATCACCGGCAACAACGTCGCCTATGGCCATAAACCCACCGTCGCTGGACCAGACAGGACTGGCAAAAAGTGCTCTTCACTGACGAGTCTTGGTTTTGTCTCACCAGGGGTGATGGTCGGATTCGCATTTATGGTCAAAGGAATGAGCGTTACACCGAGGCCTGTACTCTGGAGCGGGATCGAGGTGGAGGGTCCGTCATGATCTGGGACAGTGTGTCACAGCATCATTGGACAGAGCTTGTTGTCATTGCAGGCAATCTCAATGCTGTGTGTTACAGGAAAGACATCCTCCTCCCTCATGTGGCACCCTTCCTGCAGGCTCATTCTGACATGACAATGCCACCAGCCATACTGCTTATTCTGTGCGTGATTTCCTGCAAGACAGGAATGTCAGTATTCTGCCATGGCCAGCGAAGAGCCCGGAACTCAATCACTTTGAGCACGTCTGGGACCTGTTGGATCGGAGGGTGAGGGTTAGGGCCATTCCAACCAGAAATGTCTGGGAACTTGCAGGTGCCTTGGTGGAAGAGTGGGGAAACATCTCACAGCAAGAACGGGCAAATCTGGTGCAGTCCATGATCAGGAGATGCACGGCAGTACTTAAGGCAGCTGGTGGCCACACCAAATACTTACTGTTACTTTTGATTTTGACCTCAACCCTTTGTTCAGGGACACATTATTAAATTTATGTTAGTCACATGTCTGTGGAACTTGTTCAGTTTATGTCTCAGTTGTTGAATCTTGGTATCTTCATACAAATATTTACACATGTTAAGTTTGCTGAAAATAAACGCAGTTGACACAAGGAGTCGCTAGTGCACGATAAGCCAAGTAAAGCCAAAACCTCCTCTAACTGAGGTGGCGCTGGGCCAATTTTTGCACCAATTTGTGTAACCAGCTAAACAGCTGCTCTTAGTGAAAATGTGTTTGGAGTTACTGTACCTTTCTATCTAATAGGCTATGTTACAGTGTAAGCTTCCCAATTATAATAATGAAAAACGATTTTCCAAATCTATTCATTTTTAAATGTAGATTACTTCTCCTTTGCAATTATCATTCACCTGATGATTTTGAACAAACGCACAATGGGGGTCCCTGGGCAAGAAAAGTTTGATGGCAAGAAAAGTTTGACGACCCCTGGCCTATAAAACTGGCTCTAATTACTGCCTCATTGAGGCCAGTGTTAACTCAAACTGGCCCTTCAATTAGGGGAGTTAATCAGGTAGCTGAGCGTCACACCGGGACCCAGGGAAGATGATTCTCAGCCGTTAGGGGAGACCAGGATCCGTCTATCACAGAAAGTCAGAGATCTGTTTTGACTGAAGAAATAGGCAGTGTGGCACTGCTCATACAATGTTACAAGTATTTACTACACTGAACTAGCCGAGTTCAGCAGTCAAATCCCCCATGATCTACCAGGTGATTCATAAAAAGACAGAGACATTGAGAGTCAAAGTAGAAACGTTAGAAAGGGGTTGCAGAGATGTTGTGTGTGTGTGACGGACCGACCAGAACAATGTGAGCTGATTTACGTTCTCCTCCTCTCGAGTTGAGATGCAGATTCGCTGCATTGAGGAACATCTGCAGGCTTTGTTTAGTCCAGTACACATCCTCCTTTCCCTTTCTCTCTCCGCCTCTGCCAAGCTGTCAGTCAGGAAGTATCCGCCCTCGCTCACATTTTAATTCAGCTCAACAGATGAGGGAGCTTTCATAGAGACATTGCTCTTCGCTCTCTTTTGGAATTTCAAGACACAAGTCCATATTTCTGGAGGTTTCCCTGCTGGTTTATTGGTTAATTCTGCATTTGGTGTGTAATGTCGAGTGGTGAATTAAAGTATACAGAATTAAACTGAGATAGGCAGCACATGTGTGAAGGGCTCAAACAGGCAAATATCAAATGTGAGAAGAAGATTTGGAAAACAAGGATATAGTATAAAAATATATTGATTACTGTGTTTCCCCTCTCCAATAGCTGTCAATCTGACACAACTTTGAAAGTACTTCCAGTGTTATCATTTTGCTGAAGTAAACTATTCTCCCATGTCCAGTAGTCATCTGTTCACTTTGGTCTTAAAGGTCTTCTGTCTACTCCACCACCCTCAAATATAATACATCTCCGGGAGTACAGATGGAATATTTCATTTCACGTCTGCAGCCTGCAGATGATTGACAGCTAAAGCGTGTCCTTCAAATAAGCCTCAAACAAAGGTAGTTGAATGATGTCAGAGCAGCAGGCGAGGTATGACCATGACTTACCATTAGATCAGTCCGACATGACAGATAACTAGACTTCAAAACCGTCTTGGAGGAGATTGACATTATGCACACACACACACACACACACACACACACACACACACTTCCTTCGTGGATTACTCAACTATGAATGAGCAGTGGGTAGAAAGACTGTGTGCGTGCATGCGTTATGATTGTGTGTGTGTGGCGGCAGGTAGCCTACCAGTTAAGAGCATTGGGCCAGTGAAAGAAAAGGTCGCTGGTTCAAATCCCCGACCCGACTAGGTGAAAAATCTGCCTGTGCCCTTGAGCAAGGCACTTCACCCTAATTGCGCCTGTAAGTCGCTCAGGATAAGAGAGTCTGCTAAATGACTAAAATGTCAATGTAAATGTGTGTCACTGCCTGTCTGGCAGACAAGAAGCCTAGGGTCAGCACCAGCCCAGATTAGGCCTTGAGGAAAAGGAAAGCAGCACCTCGGACTGCTCAGCTGTCAGTGTAAGATTGCTCATTGATTGAAATTTGTAGCCACTGGCGTGGCGTGGTGACATGACATGTCTTCCCCCTGTCAAGAGGCAGCCAGCCCAGCTCCGTGTGTGACGTCATCTGACAGCTTGGAGTGGCTCTTCTTTTCTTGTGACGTTGGCTCGGTTTCCATGGTTCCCTATGGATTTATTTTTTTATGATGATGATGCGAAGGCGATTTAAATGTGGGAGCCGTCAGACAACACCCAGATGGGTAGGATCTGGAGGGACTGGACTGGTGGAGGATTTGGACCGTTGGACCTGGGAAGGCAGTTGTCAACCCAGATCAGCTACCGACTCTGATGCATGTACCCTGCTGTTTTGTTAGCTCCACTCTACAGTCATGGAACAGAGTCTCATTCAGAGCACATCAACAGCACTGTGCAGCTCTGAATTATGGTGCTGTCTGATTTCAGGTCAAACTGATGCAGCCAAGAACAGAGGGAGGGCATCTCCTACTGCTCTCATTAGGATGTCAGAGAAAGCTCAGACAGCTGTCCTCATCTGTGTGTGTGCGATTGTGTGTGTGTGTGTGTGCGCGCATGCATGTGTGCGCGCGCTTGTGCACATGATGGTATTTCCTCCGAGCCATGCTTGGTGTTCTGCTCAATGAGGCGGAGCGATGAACCGGACCCTCATTCCCTTATCAACCCGTCTGTCTGATAAGTCTACAGCCCATGCACCGGCCTGACGGCAAAGTAGCTACATGCCACCTCTTAAAACATTGCAGCATGATAGCAGTGTGACATACATCCTAACACCACAAGAAATCCCACCTAACTCATGGCGACAGCCAGCAACTGAGATAGCGAAGTTCTCATTCTGCTGCATGGTCCCTCGCAGGCATAGACATTCAATAAACCCAAAAGTCTTCTCTCCAAATGCCTCAGTGAATGTCTGTTGAGAATTATGTGAAGCCCTCTTGAAGATGTCATAGTTTGCAGTGTTTAGAATCCCTTATCTCTACTATAGGCTATATGAAGCTCTTGGACAAAGCCCTGGCAATAAAGAAGCGCATTATCCATCAGATGAATCCATAAAAAGCTCATCAAAAACATTTTATCAGGTCTTTTGAATGTTTATTTATTCTCCTCTAAAGCTGCTCTCTTAGCCCGACCCTGTGAGTTCTGTATGTCCCACACTTCACTCTAGACTGGCATATCATTAGAGGGCACTCACTCTCTACAGTCACTTTTTACAGATGGGGGATCTTAATTTGATCACTATTGTGCTGCTGAGAATGCAAACGTGTCGTGTATTTGAGTTTTAAAAAGGCTTCTAAAAGTTTGTCATTTCCACTTAGAAATGTCATACTTGATTTGCCCTAATGTAAACTGTAGTAACCCCTACAACAATGTCCATTAAATATGATCCACATAATAATTCACATTTCCTGTTGCTGCAGGATTATTTTCCTGCTGTAGCAAACTGAATCAAATTAAGATCCTACATCTGTGCACACAAAGAACACAAACACACACTAGTAGACAGGCCCAGGCGTACGCAGGCAGAATACACTGACATACCATTTCATCCTCCACGTCAGTGGGCAAGTCCTGCTGGGGAGCTGCCGACAGCATTGACATTGCCCTTGTCGCAGCTCCCTCTGACAAATAGCTCTATCCAACAGAGTAGAGGCAGCAGACCAGCGTCTGTGTGCACAGTTGTGGATTTCTGGATAAACCCTGAATACTTACTGTGTTAGCGGTCCCAGGTCTGTATGTGACCCTTACTTTGCTACCTGTTGCGTGCGAGTTTAATGAATGACAACAAAAGAGAAAAAGCGAGCTGTGAAGTAAGACCGGGTTCTTAGAAGGCAGGGGGGGGTTGCTCTGTGAGAGTCAGAGAGGGAGAGTTGTCTATCCTAGCACACAGAGAAGCATTCACATCCTGGAGCAGTAGAAGCATGGCCAGTGATTCGTGAAGGACAGCGGCGAGGCACGCTCCCCGTCTCGGTCTCTCTCCCCGAGCCACGCATCACTGCCTGCGTCAGGCACTTTATGGAGTCTCTATGTCAGCGCCATTGATTGGATTTACCCATTCTACTAACCAATTTACGGCACCACACGATCACAGTCCCCATAGTCCTTTAAACAAGCCAGAGAAGATGTTGCACTTGCTCCTCTTTATAGTGGCCACGAGTGACTCGGGATCACATCTTTGTTATGAACACTTAGAAAGAGAAGGCGTTTGTAATCCAACCTCTACACCATGGGTCAGTGTGGATTGGAATTAACTTGGCGTTCTGGGAACTTGGCATGCTGAGAATAGTAATACAAGTTCCAAAAATCAAAATGAATTTGGAGAGGATAGCCTTAGCTATATGAGATCGGTTCAACCCAAGCAGAGACTGGGTCAGTATTGCGCATGGTTTTCAATGAGCAAAACAGAAACACCCTTCTGGGTTTAGAGGCCCAGCGTTTTATGATCTAGTGACCTGCTCTGTCCTCTGCACACGGCTGACAGGTGTTAGACCTGATCCCAGGCCCCGGTTTCCCAGAAGCATGTTAAGGCTAAGTTAATCGTTAGAACAATTGAGTTCAATGGTTTCAACAATGAACGTAGCCTTAAGATCCTTTTGGGAAACCGGGCCCAGGTCAGTGTTTGATCAGATAGATATCTGTATTCTCATGTCCTGTTTAGGGCTGTAACCGATGAAATCAGCAGCAGCAGAACATATACCTTTCAACGTGGGCAGTATCGATCCCATCGACCACAGAGGTATATATATATAACCCAACGAATATCTCCACGTGGAGGTCAAAGGGCCTCATCTCAGGGCCTCCCGAGTGGCGCAGCGGTCTAAGGCATTGCAGTGCTTGGCGTCACTACAGATCCGGGTTTGATCCCGGGCTGTGTCGCAGCCGGCCGTGACCGGGAGACCCATGAGGCGACGCACAGTTGGCCCAGCGTCGTCCGGGTTAGGGGAGGGTTTTGCCGGCAGGGATGTCCTTGTACCATCGCGCTCTAGCGACTCCTGTGGCGGGCCGGGAGCATGCATGCTAACACTGTTGCCTGGCGTACGGTGTTTCCTCTGACACCTTGGTGCGGTTGGCTTCCGGGTTCAGCGAGTAGTGTGTCAAGAAGCAGTGTGGCTTGGCAGGATCGTGCTTCGGAGGACGCACGGCTCTCTACCTTCGCCTGTCACAGGTCCGTACTGAAGTTGCAGCGATGTGACAAGAATGTAACTACCAATTGGATAACACGAAACACGTCCTTCAGTTCCATACGGCACGGCTACACGGTCCAACAGTGATGGTCGGTTTCTGGGACTAAGCCTAGTAGCGGCACTAAAGAGGAATGACTTTCATGTGTTTTACTTTTGAGTGGGGTTGTTTGTTTATCTGCATTAAGGAGTCCAGTCAGTGAGCAGCAGCAGTACAGGATGCATGATGGTAGATCCTAATTAAAGAAGTATTCAGCAGCTCAACTTCAATGTGCAAATTACCAGCGCCAGCCAATTAGTATGCTAATATATTAATTCCTCTTATTGCTGATTTAAGAATTCAGGATTTTTTTTCCTTGCTGCTCCATATGCACACAAATACCCAAATACACTTCCCCTGCAGCTTATTATTGAGCTCATTTATTTTCTGTGTTTATTTTATTACCAATATATTTTTTTTCTTCTCTTGGTATTTTTTCCTATTTTATTTACAGTGCAATTACATTTAAAAAATAATTATATTTCACCTTTTTTGTTTAACCAGGTAAGCCAGTTGAGAACAAGTTCTCATTTACAACTGCGACCTGGCCAAGATAAAGCAAAGCAGTGCGACAGAAACAACAACACAGAGTTACGCATGGGATAAACAAACATACAGTCAATAACACAATAGAAAAATATATGTACAGTGTGTGCAAATGTAGTAAGATTAGGGAGGTAAGGCAATAAGTAGGCCTTAGTGGCAAAATAATTACAATTTGGCATTAACACTGGAGTGATAGATGTGTAGATGATGATGTGCAAATAGAGATACTGGGGTGCAAAAGAGCAAAAAAATAATAATAAATATGGAATGGGGTAGTTGGGTGGGCTATTTACAGATGGGCTGTGTACAGGTGCAATGATCGGTAAGTTGCTCTGACAGCTGATGCTTAAAGTTAGAGAGGGAGATATAAGTCTCCAGCTTCAGTGATTTTTGCAATTTGTTCCAGTCATTGGCAGCAGAGAACTGGAAGGAAAGGCAGCCAAAGAATGTGTTGGCTTTGGGGATGACCCGTGAAATATACCTGCTGGAGTGCGTGCGACGGGTGGGTGTTGCTATGGTGACCAGTGAACTGAGATAAGGCAGGGCTTTACCTAGCAAAAACTTATGGATGACCTGGAGCCAGTGGGTTTTTGCGACGAATATGTAGCGAAGGCCAGCCAACGAGAGCATAAAGGTCGCAGTGGTGGGTAGTATATGGGGCTTTGGTGACAAAACGGATGGCACTGTGATAGACTACATCCAATTTGCTGAGTAGAGTGTTGGAGGCTATTTTGTAAATGACATTGCCGAAGTCAAGGATCGGTAGGATAGTCAGTTTTACGAGGGTATGTTTGGCAGCATGGGTGACGGAGGCTTTGTTGCGATATAGGAAGCCGACTCTAGATTTAATTTTGGATTTGAGATGCTCAATGTGAGTCTGGAAGGAGAGTTTACAGTCTAACCAGACACCAAGGTATTTGTACAATGATTCCTCCTTTAAAAGTTGTGTCATACTGTGGCACACCCTGCGTGCTGCTGCAGCATTCTGTGGCACGTCATTTAATTCTCAGCTATTTCTTCTGTTACTGCAAGTTATTTCTAATTTGACCACCAGAGGGCATGTTTGAGAAGCATTTGATAGTATTCCGTATTATTACCAGAGAATTTAAAACCTTTTTTGTAATAACATAGTAAATGAGATTGATTTTAAGAAATGTGGCTTAAATAATTTGATTCATATTTTGGTGTTTCAGAGAGAAATTGTCCGTTTTGTAAATTCAGACCGTTTCCCTCTCGGAGTGCACACTGGACATTCGGGTCGAGGAGTAGGGTTGATTTGAGCATTCTGGCCTTACAACGGCAGTCAAGCACCCAAGCTAACATTGGCTAGCTACTTCCAGACACAAATGAGACCACTCTGACCATTTTACTCGCCCTAACAGAGCTGGTAAGGCCGCCGTTTTGAAGTAATCGGGAAAAAACAGGCCTTATTTTTGTGCATTTTTCACCCTGCCAGCTCCTATTAGTTCTATTGAGCACCGTGGCACCAACTTGCCTTCCGAACGTTCTATTCCCAGCTTATTGTTCAACGTCACAATGCCTGCTTCTCTATTGTTGGCAATGAGACCTGCTCACGTTGCTTTATAGTTCAAATGTAAACAACAAAATGTCAACAACAAAAATAATATTGGAACTATGCGGTCTTCCCATTGTTTCCTATGGGGGGAAATATAGGCATGTCTGTCTATTTCGCCAAATATCTCGCAATGTGTACTTTTGGATTTTCTTCAAGTTGGGTGTAACCGGTGTGAAATGGCTAGCTAGTTTGCGGGGTGCGCACTCATAGCGTTTCAATCAGTGACGTCACTCACTCTGAGACCTGGAATTAGCTGTTCCCCTTGCTCTGCTTTTGTGGAGTGATGGCTAACAATGCTTCGAGGGTGGCTGTTGTCTATGTGTGCAGAAGGTCCCAAATGCATAATGAGTGCTCTAACTCCCCCTTGTGGTGGCCTGGAGCAATGAAGCCATGACGCTGGGTACCTCTAAGTCCCGCGGTGTAAGCTCGCAACTTTTAAAGGAGGAACCATTGTAGTTGTCCACATATTCTAAGTCAGAATCATCCGGAGTGGTGGTGCTAGATGGGCGGGAGGGTGCGGGCAGCAATCGGTTGAAGAGCATGCATTTAGTTTTACTAGCATTTAAGAGCAGTTGTAGGCCACGGAAAGAGTGTTGTATGGCATTGAAGCTCATTTGGAGGTTTGTTAACACGGTGTCCAAAGAAGGGCCAGATGTACACAGAATGTTGTTGTCTGCATAGAGATGGATCAGAGAATCACCAGCAGCAAGAGCGACGACATTGATATATACAGAGAAAGGACTCGGCCCGAGAATTAAACCCTGTGGCACCCCCATAGAGACTGCCAGAGGTCCGGACAACAAACCCTCCGATTTGACACACTGAACTCTGTCTGAGAAGTAGCTGAACCAGGCGTGGCAGTCATTTGAGAAACCAAGGCTATTGAGTCTGCCGATAAGAATGTGGTGATTAACAGAGTCGAAAGCCTTGGCCAGGTCGATGAATACGGCTGCACAGTACTGTATTTTATCGATAGCGGTTATGATATCATTTAGGACCTTGAGCGTGGCTGAGGTGCACCCAGGACCAGCTCGGAAACCAGATTGCATAGTGGAGAAGGTACGGTGGGATTCGAAATGGTTGGTGATCTGTTTGTTAACTTGGCTTTCGAAGACTTTAGAAAGGCAGGGCAGGACGGATATAGGTCTTTTACAGTTTGGGTCTAGCGTGTCTCCCCCTTTGAAGAGGGGGATGACCGGGGCAGCTTTCCAATCTTTGGGGATCTCAGACGATACGAAATAGAGGTTGAATAGGCTAGCAATAGGGGTTGCAAAAATTTTGCCGGATAACTTTAGAAAGAGAGGGTCCAGATTGTCTAGCCCGGCTGATTTCTAGGGATCCAGATGTTGCAGCTCTTTCAGAACATCAGCTATCTGCATTTGGGTGAAGGACAAGTGGGGGGGGCTTGGGCAAGTTACTGCGCGAGGTGCAGAGCTGTTGGTAGGGGTAGCCAGGTGTAAAGCATTGCCAGCCGTAGAAAAATGCTTATTGAATTTCTCGATTATCGTAGTTTTTCCTAGCCTCATGCAGTGGATAGCTGGGAGGAGGTGCTCTTATTCTCCATGGACTTTACAGTGTCCCAAAACTTTTGGGTAATTACTGCTACAGAATGCAAATTTCTGTTTGAAAAATCTAGCCTTGGCTTTCCTAACTGACTGTGTATATTGGTTCCTGACTTCCCTGAAATGTTGCATATCCTGGGGGCTGTTCGATGTTAATGCAATGACTTAATTTATTTAGCTTCCCCATTAATAAGCATCCACAGAAAAAACAAAATAAGCATTGCAGGTCTATCTTATGTCTACCAAGTTTGGGTTTTCCTACCGGGATGACGACGTTAACCGTACAGTGTCTAACTCGAGCCGTCATCGAGCCGTGTTGTTAGTCACAGACAACTCCCACACTGTATGGGATTGTGTAGGACAAATAAAATTCCTGTTGCTTGCTAATTAATCAGTCTTCCTTTTCTCCACCTCAGTGCTCAGTGGACTCTGTTCTAACGACTGCCCGGGAAACGTCAAGGTAAGACTAGTGTCTCTGTGTATGCGTGTGCATTGTAACGCAATGAAAAAAAGATAGCCGTGGAGATATTGAAATTAAAAAAATACAAATTCTAGAATGATTTTTGAGAGAGTGAAAAGGCTTATCTTGTAACTAGTCAGTCATCTTGGTCCTGTAAGAGCGTCTGCTAAATGACTAAAAATGGAAATGTCCCCAGAGCTAGTGACAGACAGGCTTGGTGCTGGTCCTGTCGTAGTGTTTGTTTGGGTTGTTTGCCTCTCCACTGTGTGTCCGCTCACACTCACCCCACCATTGCCTGACTCAGCCGGGTGATTGATGGAGCCCATGTCTGGAGCTTTGGGCTGTTTTCTCCGCTCTCCTCCTCCTTAAGTCCCTCACATCCATCACTCTAACCCTCTTCTGTCCGTCTGTCTTCCCACCTATTGTCTCATTGTCTATCACTATCCACCTCCCTTTAGTTTCCACAGAACCTTTGTTCAATTTCCAATCCCAGTACTGTACAACTGTTCAGTCTGATGAAGCTATAGGCCTACATGCAATGTATAATACTGTACGGTGTGGGAGGGTCTGTCGGTGTGGGAGGGTCTGTCGGTGTGGGAGGGTCTGTCGGTGTGGGAGGGTCTGTCGGTGTGGGAGCCTGGCTGCATTCTCTAGCAGCCTGCCATAGCGTTTCATTAGGCTGTTAAAACCGAGGCAGACAGAAAGCTCTCTTCATTAGGCGTCATCGGCCTATAATGAAGAGATCATACAGCCTCCATATTACCACTAGGTCATGTACTGCTCCTCAGACCCCCACCCCGCGGCATGCTGAGAGAACCGTCTCCCCACAGTACTAGTGGTGGATGGAAAAAATTGGATATGATTTTTTGACGATGTGTCGTTTTGACAATATTGCAATATTATTTTTGCACTCGTTAGCTGTACTTGAACCCAAACTCCAGTATGTTTCCTTCCTAACTTGTTTTCCAACTTCATTTTAAATAGGGAGCCTTTTATTTCCATGACTGATCAAAACTCTATTCTGTCTCTCTGCAGCAGACATAGGATGAGCAATGCGTTTGAACATCCAATAGCAAAAAAAATCACAGTATCGAATCGCAATACATATAGAATCGTGAGAATTGCAATTAATATGGAACCGTGTGAATCGCAATACATATGGAATTGTGGGAATTGTGTGAATCGCAATACATATGGAACTGTGGGAATCGTGTGAATCGCAATACATATGGAACTGTGGGAATCATGTGAATCGCAATTCATATGGAATTGTGGGAATCGTGTGAATCGCATTACATATGGAACTGTGGGAATCGTGTGAATCGCAATACATGCACTGAGTGTACAAAAAATTAGGAACACCTTCCTAATATTTAGTTGCACCCCTTGTTTCCCTCAGAACAGCCTCAATTCGTTGGGGCATGGACTCTACAAGGTGTCAAGCGTTCCACAGGGAAGCTGGCTCATGTTGACTTCGGTGCCTCCCACAGATGTGGCAAGTTGGTTGGATGTTCTTTGGGTGATGGAACATTCTTGATACACACAGGAAACCGTTGAGCGTTGATTTAAGTACCTTTGAACTGTTGAGTGTGAAAAAACCCAACAGCGTTGCAATTCTTGACGCACTCAAATCTGGCACCTACTACCATACACTGTTCAAAGGCACTTAAATCTTTTGTCTTGCCCATTCACCCTCGGAATAGCACACATGCACAATCCATGTCGCAAGGCTTAAAAATCCTTCTTTAACCTGTCTCCTTCCCTTTCATCTACACTGATTGAAGTGGATTTAACAGATGACATCAATAAGGGATCATAGCTTTCACCTGGATTCACCTGGTCCGTCTATGTCATGGAAAGAGTGGGTGTTCCTCATGTTTTGTCCACTTCGTGTTTCTTATCGGCACCGAAGTATCCCGATAATATCATATCGTGAGGTCCCTGGCAATTCCCAACCGTACGCTGTACACTGTAGAGCTGATGAAGGCCACAGAGGTCAGGGCTCTCTCAGATAGGAAACCCGGAGAAACGGTTGGGTGGGTCAAGAATTGTGAAAATCCTTTACCAAGCAGCCTCGACTCAGTCCAGGGCTACACTGCAGTTTGTTAGGGCAGTGGATTTCATCCCAAGCCGTTTTAGTGGCAACTTGTGTATCATGAAGTCTAGCGTTTATGTGGCTTTGGAGTGCAACAACTTGAGAATAAAATTGGTTGTCGTTTAAAAAAATAAATAATAATTCAGTACATATCTGTAAATGGCTGCCTCAATGAGAAGGACCTTTCAGAAATCTGCTCAGAGGTGGTACTGCATCGGTGACTGGTATCTATGGTAACCCACCCAGAAGATGACAATAGGCTCTAAATCAGAAGGCGAACTAACTTCATGTACGATCACTCTGTCCAGGCCTAAACTTTCCCCAGTCCTCCCTTGAAGACACAGAGAAAGCTACATAGCATAGGCCTAATTTACTTTTCCCAACCGTTTAAAAATTCATCTCCGATTCGCCACATTGTGCCGTTCATTAGCATTTTGAGGGATTACCAGGAGCAGTGGGGAGGACTGCATAATGCAGAGGATGTGATGGAGCTGGCTGTGATGTCAGGCTCACTGTAGCCTGTTCTCAGTCTGCCCGGAACCTGTGCTTTATTTCACCCAGAGGACAGCTCTAGCTTCTTAGAGCTGCCGGGGTTTGCACCCAGATCCCCATTGGCTTCAGAAAGGTCAAGGAGGGTTCGCACACGCTCTGTACACACAGCCAAAACCTCCTGAGGCGAGTCATGGAAGGGGACAGATGTCTGTGTTAAGACTTTGGCGTCTGTGTTGAGAATTAAATGGTGGGAGATCAGTCGTTTCAGGGATAATGGATCCACTAATATGCGTGTTCGTCTCTAATTGTGTGTGTGTGTGTGTGTGTGTGTGTGTGTGTGTGTGTGTGTGTGTGTGTGTGTGTGTGTGTGTGTGTGTGTGTGTGTGTGTGTGTGTGTGTGTGTGTGTGTGTGTGTGTGTGTGTGTGTGTGTGTGTGTTTTGATCTTGCAGCCGTTTGGTGTGAACCAGCCTGGACCGTATGTTAGTTACACTACTGTGGACTCCAACGGCTACCTGAAGAACGCCTCGGGTAAGTCCAACATGGACAGATACTGTGTACAGTTGACAGTCGGCCAGCCGTCTTGTACAGGCTTTCTGGTAATAGTGCAGATTGGGTGGGCCGTCAGCCATGACAGTTGTTCTATTGGGAATGGGGTTGACTACAGACTTCCCCTCTACTTGGAGGTCATAATATCTGTGCTGCGGTAGCTGGTCTGAGTGACGGGGCTGTGGTGTTGGTCAGTGTGTGTGTGTGTGGGTGAGAGGCCTTTTCAGGGCTGTAGCCCCAGGGGTTTAATTGAAGCATGGCTTCTGTGTTTGCCCAGACAATCGCCCTGTTGCCCATCTCACCGGAGGTTATCTCACCGCCCGGCCTGATAATGTTGACACAGCGCGTTTCCTGCTAGAGAAAGGCATGATGGGTAGAGGGCTATTGGTTTGCTTGCTAAGAAACGGCGGGCTTTGTTGCTGTGCTCTTTGTTAGGAGGTTGAAAGGGAGGAGGAGAAGAGCCTCCTGCCTTTGGGAAAAATAAAAGTGATTTGATGAAAAAGAACCGAGCTATACGTCCGAGATAACGTTTCAAGGGCTCAGTGAAGAGGAGGGTGAAAGAATAGAGTTCTTAACAAAGATCTGTAGGAAAGGTTCTGTGTCTACGTCTGTGTGACTGGGTGGCTTGGAGGCAGAGGTGGAATTGCCACGTTCTGGGTCACTCAGTCAGGTCCCCTTCATCAGAAAGGCTTCAACAGAATGACAGAATTTCTCTAATGAAGCTAGCCGCATTCCTCAATACAAAGCTGTATGACTTATGGAATGTGTAACAATCAATGTCAGACTGAGCTATTTAACCTGAAAATTGGTTAAAATGGCTGAATTGTAAGTACACACCTGCACTGTGAAGTGGTCTTTACACCCAACCTAGTTCAGCCTGAACAAGGCAGACTAGACATTAAACCAAGGCCCATTCAGTCTCATTCTTCAACACCTGAGAACTGAACTGATAGACAACCAGCGTTACACTTTTGATAATGAAGTGTTTTGGACCTGCCCATGTTGGTCCGGTCCGAGGTGTGACTGGTGCCAGTGAAAAGCAGGCCAGCTAAAGCATGACTCAGGGAGGTAGTTCTGTTGCCTGGACAGGACAGATGAGTTGAATTAGGCCTAATGTCTCCCCCGCTGTCTCGAGGAGGTGACAAGGCCATTTCAAAGACAAAATTGCAAAATTGCTTAGAGGACAGACGTTATTTTCAGAAAGCTGAGGAATGGATTCAAGTATTTGCAAGATTTCCTCAGTGAGTAATTCCATCTATTAAAAAGCCTTGGTTCTGTTCACCATTTTTTATTTTTTATTTTATCCATCGTCTGTGTGTGTCTGGGTATCAACGATGAATAGGACAGCAAGGCCTAAAAAGCAGAGAATCTATTTTAGTATCTAGCTACATCCTGTTCTGTTGGAATCATTCACTAAAGGAAAATGCAACAATTACAATCGTAATTTTGAGAAGAAGAACACTCCTCCCTCTCTGTGACAGGACCCCGTTTATAGGGGCAAGAGAATAGATCAATCAGTCCACAAGGAGTAACAATCAAAAGAACCACAGTCAGAAAGCCCTCCGTCTTTCCAAACAGTTTGTTTATTGTTCAATAATCCCCAACCGCTATTACATTTTGCAGGACTCTCAGACACCAAACCGTGAGATTAAAAAATCTCTTATTTCTTGTGTTAAAGGTAAACTTCTCTCAAGTGTTTGGAAACATTGAAAAAACTCAAACCTTGACAGAGGAGAGGGAAACGGCGAGGTAAACCTAGTATAATACATGTCTGACTGGAGGGAATGAAGAAGAATAGAAGTCCAGATAGTTCTCTTTGCAGAGAGTAATCTTCAAGGGGGGGAAAAAAGGAGAATTCCCTTTCTCCCATTCATGTTTGTATTCTGTGTGGATGTTGAGCCTCCGGGTTGTGGTCAAGGCTATTTAAAGACGACTTGGATTCATTTAAAGCCCAGATTTGGGATTCAACACCCAACGGGTGTGTCAACATGCAGCGGTTTAGGATTGTCCTCTTGACCCCTGTGCTGGAGCTCTGCTCTGTGGGCTTAAGAGCAGCTGTGTGTGCACCAGACACCTCTCCCTGAGAAGGTCATCTAACAGGCTGACCTGAGGAAAAAGCCCCAACACCTGCCCTCCTGGAGGCTGAGCCAATGAGAAGGAGAGGGAAAGGCCAGAGCTGTGTGTACACTGACTGAGGGAGATGCTCAGAGTATAGGTTAGATATACTGTACAGTATGGAGAGTGGCTGGGTCAGCCCTGGCTGGGTTATTCCCAGGGCTCCTTATTTGACAGTAATAAAGTGCAGTGCGGGACAAAGCCAGTGTGTGCAGGGTGATTTAAAGTGTATTTATTCTAGGGGCATGGGGAGAAGGCAGGTAGACTGACAGAAATGAGCGATGATGCGCGGACTGTCTGCTCTCTCTACTGGGGCCCCACGCTCTTCATTTACTCTTCAGCACTAAAAGAGAGGGAAAAGAGGTGACAGAGGGATGGGAAGTCAAATACATGAATGGATGTGGAAGGAAAGGACTATAGAAAAGACATACTGTGGAGGGAGAGGTTAAAATGGCTGAAAAATAGCAGCAAATGCAGCGAATAGTGGCAAGTGCGTAATGGGTAATGGAATGAAGATCTGGGTCAATGGAAACGAGGGAGTAGAGGGGACGGGGGAAATAAAGGTTCATAAGGTAGGATGCACACTACACACTACGCTATGCTGTGGTCCACTGATAGTGCTCTTACCGCTGTGTCACAGGGCTTCAAGTTCTGATTGGTGAACCTGCGTACGTAACTCAGACCCAGCTCTGCCATCTCGTTATGGTATTGAGCCTTGGTTTTAGTGCTGGACAGGCAGCTCCCGTCATACTATCATGTATGGCAGTGGCCGATTTAGCCTCGGTGACCTGTGGTGTCTCTGTTTCAGTGGTTCTGTGGAGGCCTGGGTCTGTGATACTGAGGCTAAGGGACATAGGGGATTTAAAAGGCCTGGCTGGCTGGTCCTGTCAGATGATCCCTGGCTGCTCTGCCTGGCTGCTCTGCCTGGCTGCTCTGCCTGGCTGCTCTGCCTGGCTGCTCTGCCTGGCTGCTCTGCCTGGCTGCTTTGGATGTGTATCGATCCCCAGGACCCAGGCGGTCTCCATCTCCACATCTCCAGCTGGAGCTAGTGAATCAACCAACAGAATATGAATGTGGGCTCTGCCTGCCGTGTGTGTGTGTGTGTGTGTGTGTGTGTGTGTGTGTGTGTGTGTGTGTGTGTGTGTGTGTGTGTGTGTGTGTGTGTGTGTGTGTGTGTGTGTGTGTGTGTGTGTGTGTGTGTGTGTGTGTGTGTGTGTGTGTGTGTGTGTGTGTGTGTGTGTGTGTGTGTGTGTGTGTGTGTGTGTGTGTGTGTGTGTGCGTGTGTGTGCGTGTGTGTGCGACCATACGTGTTTGATTGTGTGTATGTGCGTACTTGATTGACTGTGTGTGGGGGGGTAGTTCATTTACTGTTTGTGCAGCAATGCATGTGCTGTCTGTGTGCTGTCTGGTCCTCAGAGAACCAATGCTCCATCTGAACGTCTCACCTTAGTCTCCTCACCCCTCGGGCTATTTATATAAGGCCCTGGTATGCAATAGCTTACCTTTCCCCTCATTCCTTATCCCCTATGGAATTAGAATTCAGCTGTATTAGAGATGAATATTGACCTTAGCGGTAGAGTTCCGTACCGTTGGTTTCTGTGCAATTTGGATCAAGGGAGTTGTTGTTCTGCACAGTTAGTAAATCAGTAGACCATATAGAGTAATCTACAGTCCCCTGTGGTTTTTAAAGGTACAATCTATATGTGGTTGGTGTGGGGTAAAGCTAGTGGTGTCAGGCATAATAAGCAGACAAGATCGATTACCCTGGACTGGTGCTGACAGGACAACGGCTGTGTGTGTTGTTTCCACTGCGTAGGGGAAGGAAGGAGGGTGTGAGGGCTTGTCTCTCTGTGCACAGAGAATACTGGATGAAATGAAGCAGAGGAATCACAGTCATTTGAAAAATGACGGATGGTGAGTGAACCGTACCACAAGTACAAAATAGGAGTGGAGATGCGCTCTCTCTGTCCACCTATCTCTCTATTCCGTCCCTCTCTTTTTCTCTGCCATGGTGCCGGGGCTTTTGGCTGGCTCATTGGAAGGGAGGAGCGGAGGGAGGAGAGGGTGAGGAGGGGTGAGGAACAAACAGCTAGGGAACTTCGGCAGGCTCTGTTTAATTAGGCAAATGAGGATGGAGGATTAAGGACAGCAGAGAATAACACCCCCCCCCCCCACGCACACAGACACTGACACCTACACAGACACACACAGACACAGACACCTACACACACAATCACTGTTCTATGCTGTGAGAGGCACAGATTTGATACCCTCTGTGCGACACTCATGAGTGATCAAGTCAGGTCGAACAAGTCACTCTTCGTACAGATGTCCAGGTAACCAAACACTGCGCACACTACACACACTCTCTCTCACACACACATACACGGCACCTGTTGGGCTGGACCTGTGTCTTGTCAGGCTGAAGTCAGTGGAAGGTGTGGAAGTGAGCAGAGCTAACCAACTGGAGAGGGAGAGGGCGGGAGGATTATTATTGATCAGAGCTTTGTTCTGCCCATGATTTCCCTCCTGTGGGTTTCTGCACTCAGGCCAGTTAATTGGTCTCAAATTGAATGCAGGATTACCCCTCCGCCTGTTCAACTCCTCCTGTTTATCTCTCTCCTACAAAACCACACGACACACTCGCTCTCTTTCCTTTCGTTCACTCTGTCTCGTTCTCTCACGCGTACTATATCTTTCTCTCTCTCCCTCTCTTTCTCTCTGTCATTCTTCTCCTCTTCTCCCTGTAGTGTGTTAATATTGTCTCTACATCTCTTCTTCTCCCTGTAGTGTGTTAATATTGTCTCTACATCTCTTCTTCTCCCTGTAATGTGTTGATATTGTCTCTACATCTCCTCTTCTCCCTGTAGTGTGTTGATATTGTCTCTACATCTCCTCTTCTCCCTGTAGTGTGTTGATATTGTCTCTACATCCTTCTCCCTGTAATGTGTTGATATTGTCTCTACATCTCCTCTTCTCCCTGTAGTGTGTTGATATTGTCTCTACATCTCTTCTCCCTGTAGTGTGTTGATATTGTCTCTACATCTCTTCTTCTCCCTGTAATGTGTTGATATTGTCTCTACATCTCCTCTTCTCCCTGTAGTGTGTTGATATTGTCTCTACATCTCTTCTCCCTGTAGTGTGTTAATATTGTCTCTACATCTCTTCTTCTCCCTGTAGTGTGTTAATATTGTCTCTACATCTCTTCTCCCTGTAGTGTGTTAATATTGTCTCTACATCTCTTCTTCTCCCTGTAGTGTGTTAATATTGTCTCTACATCTCCTCTTCTCCCTTTATTGTGTTGATATTGTCTCTACATCTCTTCTTCTCCCTGTAGTGTGTTAATATTGTCTCTACATCTCTTCTTCTCCCTGTAATGTGTTGATATTGTCTCTACATCTCTTCTTCTCCCTGTAGTGTGTTAATATTGTCTCTACATCTCCTCTTCTCCCTGTAGTGTGTTAATATTGTCTCTACATCTCCTTTTCTCCCTGTAGTGTGTTAATATTGTCTCTACATCTCCTCTTCTCCCTGTAGTGTGTTAATATTGTCTCTACATCTCTTCTTCTCCCTGTAATGTGTTGATATTGTCTCTACATCTCCTCTTCTCCCTGTAGTGTGTTAATATTGTCTCTACATCTCTTCTCCCTGTAGTGTGTTAATATTGTCTCTACATCTCTTCTTCTCCCTGTAGTGTGTTAATATTGTCTCTACATCTCTTCTTCTCCCTGTAATGTGTTGATATTGTCTCTACATCTCTTCTTCTCCCTGTAGTGTGTTAATATTGTCTCTACATCTCCTCTTCTCCCTGTAGTGTGTTAATATTGTCTCTACATCTCTTCTCCCTGTAGTGTGTTAATATTGTCTCTACATCTCCTCTTCTCCCTGTAGTGTGTTAATATTGTCTCTACATCTCTTCTTCTCCCTGTAGTGTGTTGATATTGTCTCTACATCTCTTCTTCTCCCTGTAGTGTGTTAATATTGCCTCTACATCTCTTCTTCTCCCTGTAATGTGTTGATATTGTCTCTACATCTCTTCTTCTCCCTGTAGTGTGTTAATATTGTCTCTACATCTCCTCTTCTCCCTGTAGTGTGTTAATATTGTCTCTACATCTCTTCTCCCTGCAGTGTGTTAATATTGTCTCTACATCTCCTCTTCTCCCTGTTGTGTGTTAATATTGTCTCTACATCTCCTCTTCTCCCTGTAGTGTGTTAATATTGTCTCTACATCTCCTCTTCTCCCTGTAGTGTGTTAATATTGTCTCTACATCTCTTCTTCTCCCTGTAGTGTGTTGATATTGTCTCTACATCTCTTCTTCTCCCTGTAGTGTGTTAATATTGTCTCTACATCTCTTCTTCTCCCTGTAATGTGTTGATATTGTCTCTACATCTCTTCTTCTCCCTGTAGTGTGTTAATATTGTCTCTACATCTCCTCTTCTCCCTGTAGTGTGTTAATATTGTCTCTACATCTCTTCTCCCTGCAGTGTGTTAATATTGTCTCTACATCTCCTCTTCTCCCTGTTGTGTGTTAATATTGTCTCTACATCTCCTCTTCTCCCTGTAGTGTGTTAATATTGTCTCTACATCTCCTCTTCTCCCTGTAGTGTGTTAATATTGTCTCTACATCTCCTCTTCTCCCTGTAGTGTGTTAATATTGTCTCTACATCTCCTCTTCTCCCTGTAGTGTGTTAATATTGTCTCTACATCTCTTCTCCCTGTGGTGTGTGTGTGTTATGTTCACCACTGTGTTCCATCAGTGGTAACGGTCTCAGTCCTAATATCTTCCGTGCTCCCCTAATGTAATAGATATGCATGCCTCTCAGTGGCTGCTCTGTCGCCACAGTAACCTGTATTAGAGGGCACATCTCAACTGCAGCCTGGTGTCCAATTACGAGAGAGAGAGAGAGAGAGAGATAAGAGAGAGAGGGAACAAGAGGTAGAGCGATAGAGAGAGGGAACAATGGATATGTAGAAGGAGCGATGGGGAACGAGAGAGAAGGAGAGATGGGGGAACAAGTGAAAACAACCAGCATGTTGGAAGTCACCGCCTATTCTGGTTACCTCTTCTCTCAATGCCAGTCTTGGATCTGTCAAACCCAGGTCTCAGTTTTGCTTCATTCACCGTCTCCTCATTGTGTTTCTGATGATCAGACGTGACGCGCTGATGGATCTCAGCAAACACTGTGTCACCCACGGTGCCGTGAGCTTTAATTCGGTCTTTTCCTCCTGCGAGAGCACCAGTGATAAGAGAGGAGCCCTATGGGCATGCCACTTATCTCCTCCACTACAGACACCCGCTTCTCCCCACAAATCAATGTCTGAATCTGCCGTTTGCATTGTGTGGGCGCTGAGGGCCCCCTCTCCTCTCCCAGGCTTAGCTGTGGCTCAGTGTGTACCACTTCATTCCTTTATCCCCCAGGCCCTGCCGCCGCAGTGTCCGCAATCGCCCCTATGTGTCCTTCCCGTCCCTTCCATTGCTGTGAAAGTGCCCTATCGGGGGGGGGGGTTCTATAGCGACGGATGTTGAGAATCTATCCGCAAACAGGTTGCCCAAAGATGATCCGGGGCCTTGGGAAGATGTGAGGGTGAGGCTTTGTGTGTCTCGCTGTGTGCAACCTACGCAGGATTTGATGTAGCCAGTGTGAATTCTTTATACACTGGTGTTTAAAAGATTGCTACTGGTCACGCTGGTCACCATTTGAGATGATGATTCATAAGATACTTTTTTTGCGTAATTATGGGTGACCAATACTCCCAATACTCATGCTGATCTCCATTAGGGTCTGCCTGATGGCGGCTGTTGCCTTCCCGTTGTTTACCACTCTCTGTGTGTTCGATATGTGCTGTCATTCCTCTGTGACCAATGAAGGTCAAAAGCCTGCGGTGTGTTTTTTGTGTGATGTGTGTGTGTGTGTGTGTGTGTGTGTGTGTGTGTGTGTGGGCCCACGTAGAGAACTAGTCTCTTCTACCGCTGGTGTCTCTGGGCGAGTGGAGGGACTAAAGTGGCTTGAATACGACTGGGCTGGAGTCACACTCTGTGACATAATTCAGGACCTGAGTTATCTCTTTGTCCCTCTACTCACTGAGCGAGAGTCCTGCTCTAAATAACGCACTGTATGGGGGGGGGGGGGGTCACACACCTGTCTCTTCTCTGCTCTACCATTGGGCGTCAGTGCCTCTCTTCTGTCTCTGAGTCTCGGTGAGGAGTATTGCAAATTGCCATTGTTCGTGTGTATGTCTTTTTGAGGGTTACATGTGGTAGGTGTGGGGTAAAGCTAGTGGTTTTAAAGGTATAGTTGAAGTATTAGGTTTACATACACTCATTAAAACTCGTTTTTCAACCACTCCACAAATTTTTGGGAAAGTCGGTTAGGACCTCCTAGTTTGTGCATGACACAAGTCATTTTTCCAACAATTGTTTACAGACAGATTATTTCACTTATTATTCACTGTATCACAATTCCAGTGGGTCAGAAGTTTACAAACACTAAGTTGACTGTGCCTTTAAACAGCTTGGAAAATTCCCAAAATTATATCATGGCTTTAGAAGCTTCTGATTTGAGTCAATTGGAGGTGTACCTGTGGATGTATTTCAAGGCCTATCTTCAAACTTAGTGCCTCTTTGCTTGACATCAATGGAAAATCTAAATGTATATATATATTTTTTTTCACCTTTATTTAACCAGATAAGCTAGTTGAGAACAAGTTCTCATTTGCAACTGCGACCTGGCCAAGATAAAGCAAAGCAGTTTGACACATACAACAACACAGAGTTACATATGGAATAAACAAACATACAGTCAATAATAGTAGAAAAATACTATTTACAGTATGTGCAACTGGAGGTAGGATAAGAGAGGTAAAGGCAATAAATAGGCCATGGTGGCGAAGTAATTACAATATAGCAATTAAACACTGGAGTGGTAGATGTGCAGAAGATGAATGTGCAAGTAGAGATACTGGGGTGCAAAGGAGCAAGATAAATAAATAAATACTGTATGGGGATGAGGTAGTTGGATGGGCTATTTACAGATGGGTTATGTACAGGTGCAGTGATCTGTGAGCTGCTCTGACAGCTGGTGCTTAAAGCTGATGGAGGAGATATGTGTCTCCAGCTTCAGTGATTTTTGCAGTTTGTTCCAGTCATTGGCAGCAGAGAACTGGAAGGAAAGGCTGCCAAAGGAATAATTGGCTTTGGGGGTGACCTGCTGGTGCGAGTGCTACCGGTGGGTGCGCTATGGTGACCAGTGAGCTGAGATAAGGCGGGGCTTTACCTAGCAGAGACTTGTAGATGACCTGGAGCCAGTGGGTTTGGCGTCGAGTATGAAGCGAGTGCTAGCCAACAAGAACATACAGGTCGCAGTGGTGGGTAGTACAGTGGGGCAAAAAAGTATTTAGTCAGCCACCAATTGTGCAAGTTCTCCCACTTAAAAAGATGAGAGAGACCTGTACTTTTCATCATAGGTACACTTCAACTATGACAGACAAAATGAGGGAAAAAAATCCAGAAAATCACATTGTAGGATTTTTTATGAATTTATTTGCAAATGATGGTGGAAAATAAGTATTTAGTCAATAACAAACAAGCAAGATTTCTGGTTCTCACAGACCTGTAACTTCTTCTTTAAGAGGCTCCTCTGTCCTCCACTCGTCACCTGTATTAATGGAACCTGTTTGAAGTTGTTATCAGTATAAAAGACACCTGTCCACAACCTCAAACAATCACACTCCAAACTTCACTATGGCCAAGACCAAAGAGCTGTCAAAGGACACTAGAAACAAAATTGTAGACCTGCACCAGGCTGGGAAGACTGAATCTGCAATAGGTAAGCAGCTTGGTTTGAAGAAATCAACTGTGGGAGCAATTATTAGGAAATGGAAGACATACAAGACCACTGATAATCTCCCTCGATCTGGGGCTCCACGCAAGATCTCACCCCTTGGGGTCAAAATGATCACAAGAACGGTGAGCAAAAATCCCAGAACCACACGGGGGGACCTAATGAATGACCTGCAGAGAGCTGGGACCAAAGTAACAAAGCCTACCATCAGTAACACACTACGCCGCCAGGGACTCAAATCCTGCAGTGCCAGACTTGTCCCCCTGCTTAAGCCAGTACATGTCCAGGCCCGTCTGAAGTTTGCTAGAGTATTTGCATGATCCAGAAGAAGTTTGGGAGAATGTCATATGGTCAGATGAAACCAAAATATAACTTTTTGGTAAAAACTCAACTCGTCGTGTTTGGAGGACAAAGAATGCTGAGTTGCATACAAAGAACACCATACCTACTGTGAAGCATGGGGGTGGAAACATCACGCTTTGGGGCTGTTTTTCTGCAAAGGGACCAGGACGACTGATCCGTGTAAAGGAAAGAATGAATGGGGCCATGTATTGTGAGATTTTGAGTGAAAACCTCCTTCCATCAGCAAGGGCATTGAAGATGAAACGTGGCTGGGTCTTTCAGCATGACAATGATCCCAAACACACCGCCCGGGCAACGAAGGAGTGCCTTCGTAAGAAACATTTCAAGGTCCTGGAGTGGCCTAGCCAGTCTCCAGATCTCAACCCCTTAGAAAATCTTTGGAGGGAGTTGAAAGTCTGTGTTGCCCAGCAACAGCCCCAAAACATCACTGCTCTAGAGGAGATCTGCATGGAGGAATGGGCCAAAATACCAGCAACATTGTGTGAAAACCTTGTGAAGACTTGCAGAAAACGTTTGACCTCTGTCATTGCCAACAAAGGGTATATAACAAAGTATTGAGATAAACGTTTGTTATTGACCAAATACTTATTTTCCACCATAATTTGCAAATAAATTCAGTAAAAATCCTACAATGTTATTTTCTGGATTTTTTTCTCTCATTTTGTTTGTCATAGTTGAAGTTGTACCTATGAGGAAAATTACAGGCCTCTCTCATATTTTTAAGTGGGAGAACTTGCACAATTGGTGGCTGACTAAATACTTTTTTTGCCCCAAAAAACAAAACGAATGGCACTGTGATAGACGGCATCCAATTTGTTGAGTAGAGTGTTATGTAAATTACATCGCCAAAGTCGAAGATCGGTAGAATGGTCAGTTTTACGAGGGTATGTTTGGCAGCATAAGTGAACGATGCTTTGTTGCGAAATAGGAAGCTGATTCTAGATTTAATTTTGGATTGGAGATGCTAAATGTGAGTCTGGAAGGAGAGTTTACAGTCTAACCAGACACCTAGGTATTTGTACAGTGATTGCTCCTTTAAAAGAAGCATTGACGCTCGTCTGGAGGTTAGTTAACACGGTGTCCAAAGAAGGGCCAGATGTATACAGAATGGTGTCGTCTGCGTAGAGGTAGATCAGAGAATCACCAGCAGCAAGAGCGACATCATTGATGTATACAGAGAAGCGAGTCGGCCCGAGAATTGAACCCTGTGGCAACCCCATAGAGGCTGCCAGAGGTCCGGACAACAGGCCCTCCGATTTGACACACTGAACTCTATCAGAGAGGTAGTTGGTGAACCAGGCGAGGCAATCATTTGAGGAACCAAGGCTATTGAGTCTGCCGATGAGGATGTGGTGATTGACAGAGTCGAAAGCCTTGGCCAGGTTGATAAATACGGCTGCACAGTAATGCCTCTTATCGATGGCGGTTATGATATCGTTTAGGACCTTGAGTGTGGCTGAGTTGCACCCACGACCAGCTCTGAAACCCGATTGTATAGTGGAGAAGGTACAGTGGGATTCGAAATGGTCTGTGATCTGTTTGTTAAATTGGCTTTCGAAGATTTTAGAAAGGCAGGGCAGGATGGATATAGGTCTATAACAATTTGGGTCTAGAGTGCCTCTCCCTTTGAGGAGGACGATGACCGCGGCAGCATTCCAATCTTTGGGAATCTCAGACGATACGAAAGAGATGTTGAACAGGCTAGTGATAGGGGTTGCAACAATTTCGGCACATCAATTTTGAAAGAGAGGATCCAAATTGTCTAGCCCGGCTGATTTGTAGGGATCCAGATTTTGCAGCTCTTTCAGAACATCAGCTATCTGGATTTGGGTGAAGGTGAAATGGGGGAGGCTTGAGCGAGTTGCTGTGGGGAGTGGAGGGCTGTTGATCGGGGTAGGGGTAGCCAGGTGGAAAGCATGGCCAGCCTTAGAAAAATGCTTATTGAAAGTCTCAATTATAGTGAATTTATCATTGGTGACAGTGTTTCCTAGCCTCAGTGTAGTGGGCAGCTGGGAGGAGGTGCTCTTATTCTCCATGGATTTTACAGTGTCCCAGAACTTTTTCGAGTTTGTGCTGCAGGATGCAAATTTCTGTTTAAAAAATCTAGCCTTAGCTTTCATAACTGACTGTGTATATTGGATCCTAACTTCCCTGAAAAGTTGCATATCACGGGAGCTATTCGATACTAATGCAGAACGCCACAGGATGTTTTTGTGCTGGTCAAGGACAGTCAGGTCTAGAGAGAACCAAGGGCTATATCTGTTCCTGTTTTTTTTTTTTGAGTGGAGCATGCTTATTTAAGATGGCGAGTAAGGCACTTTTAAAGAATACCCAGGCATCCTCTATTGACGGGATGAGGTCAACATCCTTCCAGGATACCCGGTCCAGGTCGATTAGAAAGGCCTGCTCGCTGAAGTGTTTTAGGGAGCGTTTGACAGTGATGAGGGGTGGTCGTTTGACCGCAGACCCATTACGGATGTAAGCAATGAAGCAGTGATCGCTGAGATCTTGGTTGAAAACAGCAGAGGTGTATTTGGAGGGCAAGGTGGTTAGGATGATATCTTTGAGGGTGCCCGTGTTTACGGATTTGGGGTTGTGCCAAGACCTCAGGAAAAAAATTAAGTGTTAACACCATGGGATCACACAGCCGTCATACCGCTCAGGAAGGAGGCGCGTTCGGTCTCCTAGAGATGAACCTACTTTAGTGCAAAAGTGCAAATCAATCCCAGAACAACAGCAAAGGACCTTGTGAAGATGCTGGAGGAAACGGGTACAAAAGTATCTATATCCACAGTAAAACGAGTTCTATATCGACATAACCTGAATGGCCGCACAACAAGGAAGAAGCCACTGCTCCAAAACTGCCATAAAAAAGCCACGGTTTGCAATTGCACATGGGGACAAAGATCATACTTTTTGGAGAAATGTCCTCTGGTCTGATGAAACAAGAATAGAACTGTTTGGCCATAATCACCATCGTTATGTTTGGAGGAAAAAGGGGGAAGCTTGCAAGCCGAAGAACACCATCCCAACCCCGAAGCACGGGGGTGGCAGCATCATGTTGTGGGGGTGTTTTGCTGCAGGAGGGACTGGTGCACTTCACAAAATAGATGGCATCATGAGGCAGGAAAATTATGTGGATATATTGAAGCAACATCTCAAGACATAAATCAGGAAGTAAAAGCTTGGTCGCAAATGGGTCTTCCAAATGGACAATGACCCCAAGCATACTTCTAAAGTTGTGGCAAAATGGCTTAAGGACAACAAATTCAAGGTATTGGAGTGGCCATCACAAAACCCTGACCTCAACGCTATAGAATATTTGTGGGCAGAACTGAAAAGGCGTGTGTGAGCAAGGAGGCCTACAAACCTGACTCATTTACGCCAGCTCTGTCAGGAGGAATGGGCCATAATTCACCCAACTTATTGTGGGAAGCTTGTGGAAGGCTTCCCGAAACGTTTGACCCAAATTAACCAATTTAAAGGCAATGCTACCAAATACTAATTGAGTGTATGCCAACTTCTGACCCACTGGGAATGTGATGAAAGAAATAAATGCTGATATAAATGATTCTCTCTACTATTATTCTGACATTTCACATTAAAATAAAGTGGTGGTCCTAACTGACCTAAGACAGGGAATAAGGTGTTTGGAAACTTCCGACTTCAACTGTATGTTTGAACTTGTGAGATTCCTCCCTTGTTCCCTGACTTACCAGAGCAGCATTGGAAGTGAGTGGTTGGGGAGGAGACTGGAGAGTAGCTTTTCCTTCCCGTTTGTTGTGAAGCTGGCTAAGTTCCTCACCTCTTCCTCTCCACTCGATAACTGAACTCTGTGGGGCAGGAGAGCAAGCACTGCAACTTTTATGTTCTGAGGCTTTTAATGCTGGGTGGGGAGGTGTCTCTTTGGCTAACTGTGTGTGCGTTGTGTGTATTGTACTCGCACATGTTTCTGAATTAACTTTTGGAGCTGAGGAATCCTGACTTGTTGGGTGTGATGATGTGTTCTGCTCTGTTTGCCACACAGACAAAACTCAGAGGCTCTAGAATGTGTGTGTGTGTGTGTGGTACTTTTCAACATGCTTGACACTCCTCACACCCAGATTGGAGAGAGCCTGGGAATGAGTGAATGTGATAAGCTGTGGAAGCATAAGGTTTCTTGAGTAAAACCTGCTCTTCGGGAGCTGTTTGGCTGGCTGGCTGCTCTGAATCTGTTTTGTGGTCTGAGAGGGGGATTGGAGCCTGTCAGTCATGTGCTGCAGGCTGGAGCGCCTGGCCAAGGTCTGTCTGTGTGCTCCACGGCCGCGCTGCAGGGAGATAAGACTCCCACTCCAGGCTGTAGACCGCAGCAGCTAGCCAGAATCCCCATCCCACCTCCAGCCTTCCTCCAGCACCCCCCCCCCCCCCCCCCAGTGCATTGCCTTGCTCCAGCCTCCGCACCTGCAGAGTGGCAGTCCCTAAGCCAGCTTCCTCTCTCTCTGAGTGACACATCCTTCAGCCAGCGTCCCGAGCACCACTGTGACCCCCCCCCTCACTGTCACCAGTCGCAACATGACACATCTTTTAGTTAACAACAGCCTGTCGCTAGGGTAGCTGGTTAACCTCAAAATGTCTGTCATCTACCGTCCTCTCCTCCAGACCTTACACATACTTCCTAAGAGATGGTTGTTACTTAAGCTGGGCGTGCACTAGACGATTTTGGCCCTCATTTTTAGGATTAGGGTACGTTTTTGATATCGGAGACAAAATCCCAATGTCATTGTCTACTCCGGGCCGTCACCAATGCTTGTTTAATATGAGCGGGTCAGAGACGCAATCAGAAGCCTACTGTTCCTGTCTTTGACCCATCCCAGACGCCCCGATATTGTCGAACGTTAGATTTTTTTATTTGCACAAAATCTGCAACGCTCTTGTAGTGTGAGATGTGCAACGACAACTTTTGAGAACGGTGGTCAGTAATAGGCCAATGAGAGCTCGCCAGAGAAGAAGCCAGTGAGATGATGACGTTGTTCCGCATCACCCAGGATGTGTCGACTCTCCAGCCGAGGCCATGCCTGCCACTCGTATGCGTTTGTACTTGCCTTTATTAACCAAAGCCAAAGTGTCAAATCGTTTCAGCTCTGGAGTTCACGAGCGATGTTATTCAAGTCAAAATGTGTTGGCTCGATATTTCAACTCAGTATGGCAAGCGTGGATCTCTGACTGAAAACCTTTTATAAGGCTGCTTTGAGTTAACTATCTAATCACATCAAGGGAAGAATCTTGTGGCGTGTCACCCCGTCTGTGTCACATGGTTTAGTGTGCTCACCCACTACGTTAGTGAGACGGGGGGAAGAAAACACAGGAAAGAAGGTCGTTTTAATGTGAGGATTTTGAAAGTCGAGAAGAGAGAGAGGTGCGTGTGTGTTTCTTAGTTTCAAACAATTATTACCTTGACTAAACAGATATGACCTTCCTGAGCTCGCTCTGCCATTCAGTTGGAGGGAGAAGCTGCAGTGTGTGTGTGTGTTTTGAGACAACAGTTCAGATGGGGACAAGTCAGTGCTCACACGTCTTTCTGCTGACTAGTGTGTGTGTGTGTGTGTCTGAACCTTTGGTCCTGTGCCTGACAGTATAGATAAAGATCCTTGGGTCCGGTCCTGGTAGCCCAGTTAGAACCCCCCCCCCCCCCCCAAAAGTATTGTTTATCATCTCTTTATGCATTGTCCACGTTTAGAACCATATCACTTTATCCCAAAGAGTAATTCTGATGAAGCAATATACACCTTAATCAGGTTACTCTGTCAGTTTATGTGTGGTCTCCTCGTGTGAGTCTTCTCATTTGTGGACAAAGCCGAAACTGCAACTCCGTCCTCAGCTCTCTAGAGCCAGAAAGTAGAGCCAGGACAGTTACCCAGAATTCAAACAATATCTTAATGTACATGGATGAAGTCATTAGCTTTCCTT
The DNA here is from genome assembly GCF_057628025.1 of Oncorhynchus mykiss. Lineage (NCBI taxonomy): Eukaryota > Metazoa > Chordata > Actinopteri > Salmoniformes > Salmonidae > Oncorhynchus > Oncorhynchus mykiss. Next base: position 10,886,873 of record NC_143047.1, read on the forward strand.
AGTCCTTTTTTCCAGCACGGTAACACCTCTAAACTGTGATTTTTATTTTTTTTTACCGAACAGAGGTAGGGTGTTTTTCTTTTTAATAGTATCATTAACCCGTCTCTCCCCGCTGTAGGGTCTTGGATGCCCCCTGGTCAGAACATCATGAAACTGCACCTCATTCCCCACCACACATACATAACAGTCTTTAGAGAGTGTCCAGAGAGGACTAAATTGATTGCACACATAACATATGCGCTGAGTGTTCAAAACATTAGGAACACCTTCCTAATATTGAATTGCAGCCCCTTTTCCCCTCAGAACAGCTTTAGTTAGTCAGGGCATGGACCTTACAAGGTTTCAAAAGTGTTCCACGTGGATGCTGGCCCACGTTGACTCCAATGCTTCACACAGTTGTGTCAAATTGGCTAGATGTCCTTTGGGTGGTGGATCATTCTTGATACACACGGGAAACTGTTGAGCGTGGGAAACCCACTAACCGTTGCACCTGGCACCTACTACCATACCCCGTTCAAAAGCACTTTCTTAATATTTTGTCTTGCACATTCACCCTCTGAGTGGCACACATGCACAATCCATGTCTCAACTGTCTCAAGGCTTTAAAATCGTTCTCTAACCTCTCTTGGCCCCTTTATCTACACCAGTGGTCACCAACTGGTCGATCTCCAAGGCATTCATTTGCGTGCCTTTCTTTGGTTGTTTTTTTTTTTTTTTGCGTTGTTGGCGCCATTTGATTCAGCAGCCCTAACGGCGGGAAGGCAAGATGTTCCCATTTTGAACCATTTCATGTCTCTGCCTGCCCGTCAGGCCCAGATAGCAAATCAAGTGCACCTCTGGGCCTACTGCTGGCCAATCAGACAGCTCAGTTTCCTTAGAGCCATAGACTGTAAAAAGAAGCCTTGAACGTACAGCAAGGTTGGTAGAGACTCCGTGAACACAGAGAAGAGCTGCTGTTTTTATGAGTAAGTTCATGTTTTTAAGTTGTCATTCAGCACCGTCAACACTTATACTTTTTATAAGCCATAAAATGCATGTTCTCCCTACTTCCACTCACGCTACAATCAGCACTGCACTGTAGCATTGTGTCAGAGTTAATACCCTGCTATTGTATCATAACGCTGATGGGAGGGATCAGTGTGGTGTCCATATTAGCAGTCAGCCTGCTGGTGTGACTCGCGCTGTGACGTGGACCTCCGAATCAGTGTCGCTACAATGGACAAGCCACTTTATTAACAGAAATGTAGACGGTACCATATTTCTACCTGTAATGATTGAAGCGATTACATTTGGCTTTTACAGCAACTGCTCTGAAGCTGCACGATGTAACCTGCTCCGTCACTGCAATCAATTACGGAAAAGCAGGAACAGGGCTCAAAATCTCTCTCTCTCACTCTCTCTCTCTCTCACTCTCTCACTCACTCACACACTTTTATTTCAGAGGAGCTGGACTAATGGTCCTCGTTTCAAACTGTTACAATGGAGATTGGTGGAAGGTAGTATATAGATTCTCTCAAGATGGAGTTACACTTGTGCTTCACTGATAGACAGGCATTCAACCCCGGGCTTTTAGGCTCTATACTGAGGCTGTGTGTGTACATAATACCTAGGCAGAACACAGTGTGTTTTTTTTATGTGGACTGTATATATTACTATAATCAGTCATTGAAGCGTTTGCTTGCTGCACGTTGTAAATGTAAAAACAGGCTTCCATCTGAGTGTGGGTCCAGACCAGCCATGCAATCCATCCACATTTATCCTGATTTGTTGCTGTGGTGCTCTCTTTGTTTACTGTAAAGCGGGTGATTTACGTCGTCGGCTGCGCTTGGCAGGGCCTGTGCGTGGGGCCAGTGATGGGGTGGTGGAGGGGGGGGGGGTGGTAGAAGCCTCTTGGCTGGGCGACGGTAGGAATAGGACGGTCTGATTTGTGTCTTTTTATGAGGCTTGTTTATGGCTCTAATGGCTCCTTTTGTTTTCCCCTCCATGCAGCGGGCCAGCTGAGCCAGTCGGCCCACCTCTCCCTGCAGCTGCCTTACACCGTCCTGGGTCTGGGGCGCAGCGCCAACTTCCTGGACCACCTGTACGTGGGTATCCCCCGGCCCCTCGGGGACAAGGTACTGGATGGTGCGCCGCAGCACTGGGGGAGGGGAGCAGAGAGGAGGGAGATGCCAGACAAAACACAGGACAGGACAGGATGCAGTAGGAGCTACAGCAGGTCTTAGTTAATGAACCATCGAAATACTTTTTCTAGTCACTGCACCCATGTGGAGAACACACCCAGAGCCACTGATGCTGACACTAACTATACTGCAGGTTGATGTAAATGCTGTACATGTTTCTTCCTGTTGCAATATGATAAGTAGATGATCTATTGTGCAGTAAATAATTTGTTATCTTCTTCGTTCCCCCACTTTTGTGCTACCTCAAACATTGGCATGTGGTGTGGGTTCGTGTGGAGCGACAGCCTTCTGTCTCTCGTATCGCAGGCCGTTTGAAATGCTGTTTGTTGGTTCCTCGATAGATTCCCCTGCGCGGCTTATTTGAATTTGAGACGCCGGCTCCCGTTCCTCGCCTGTCAAAGAAAAGAACAGAGGTCTTCATCATAGCGGATTTGCATTGCAAATTTCTGCCCATACCTCACTACCTTGGGAGCGAGGCTCGTACAGAGTAAGGCATCTGAAGTACAGCAACGTGCTCTGTTATCGCTCGCACCCTTTGAGTAATGCAAGAAAATCTTTCCACAAAGGTTCACATTTCCCCACACAGCAGTTAATAAAATATAATGCTTTGTATTATGCTAACCAATTTTTACCTTCAGAGGGTGTAGGGATATGGTGTGTTCAGTGCTACATACACTGAGTGCACAAAACATTAAGAACACCTGCTCTTTCCATGACATAGACTGACCAGGTGAAATCTATGATCCCTTATTGATGTCACTTGTTAAATCCACTTCAATCAGTGTAGATGAAGGGGAGGAGACAGGTTAAAGAAGGATTTTTAAGCCTTGAGAAAATGGTAGTTGGTGCCAGGTGCACCGGTTTGTGTCAAGAACTGCAATGCTGCTGGGTACAGTTTCCTGCGTTTATCAAGAATTGTCCACCACCCAAAGGACATCGAACCTACTTGACACAACTGTGGGGAGCATTGGAGTCATGGGCCAGCATCCCTGTGGAACAGGGGGGAACACAATATTAGGAAGGTGTTCCTAAAAAATGTACACTCGATGTACACATTTAATGAACAGCTGTGTGTCTGACTGTCTCTGATAGTTCCTATCTGTCTCTCTCAGGTCTTTCTTCAACCCTCCCTTTCTTCAACATTCAGGAGGCCTGTGAGGGAGTTAGGGAGGGAGGGAGAGAGAAAGAGAGGAGGAGTGTGTTCTACTTCTACTCTCCTCCTGTACACTTGTCTCAATCCCATGAGGATCCTTTCCTCCGCTCACAAGGTTTACTTCACTAATCAAGATTCCCGCTCTGCTCTCGCCTTCCAAAAAACCCACTTCACTCCCAACTTCAGAACCAGCGCTCTCCTTTGAAACGCTCTCTGAAAACCCAGAAACGCTTTCCTCCTCTAAAACGCAGGCGTCTTCTCTTAGCCAAAGCGCCGGAAGCGCAGCCTGTCACTGTCTCTCACCGCCGTTCTGCATAAACCACACTGCATTGAAGAGCAACATGTCAGGGTTAGCTTAGGAGGTTAAGAACTGCAACTTGTAATGAACTAGCACACTGTTCACAGTGCACTGACTCAAGGTGACTCATTCCAGTTCGCCATTATTCTCCTTTAACCTAACAATCACTAGCAACTGGCAAATCAAAATCCCTGAATCTGCAGCTCTGAATCGCTATGAGTCTTTGCCTTACATAGTATATGCATCGCTGAGCGATGTAGGTGTGTCATTCACTTCTATTGACATTTCTCAGTGTCAGGACGGAGTCATATGCGTGGCTTCCTAACCCACACAACCCTCAGCATTGTAACGATACCCCAGCTAATGGGACTGTAGGAAGTAGGCTGACACCAGGGGGATACTTCAGCAGACCTCATTTATTTAATTTATTAGCCTGTCTGTGTTTTAAATGCATGGCTTTTAAATAGCTCGGGTATAGGTAGCTGAAACCCCTGGGCTCTCATTAGGGTGGTTCTGGGTAAACGAGGACGCAAAGTACCGGCGGCACACACTGCGTGTGCGTCTGCGTGCGTGAGCGAGCAAGTGTGTTTTCCTTATCCCTTAATGTTGCCAAATGATAGATGTGTGGTCGGAAATGAGTCTCTCTTCCCTAGAGGACTCTGTGAGAAAGATGAATTTAACGTTTGCCAGTGATTGCCATCCAGTAGCAACTTGAAGAGGGGAAAATTACCTTTTGTAATTAATATAGAAGCTGGCTTTGAAAAGCTTTTGAGCTTGATCTTCATAGAATGAAGTTTCTTAAACTCTGAAGCCGGAGAGCAGTAGTGCAGTATAGGAAATGACTCAGGCCCTACATTGAATCTGCACTGAGAAGTATGGGATATATTGCCTGCTTTGAACTAGACTTTTTCCATTATTGCCCCTTCATTCTGCCTCCCCGAGGCACTAATAACATAGTTTCTCTGTTTCTGCCTTGCAGGATGTGAGGAAGCAGGAGTGGACAGCCATCATCCCCAACTCGCAGCTCATAGTCATTCCATACCCACACAACGAGCCCCGCAGGTACACACACACACACACACACACACACACACACACACACTCATACATCTGTACTTGGGACACCCACAAACATGCCCAGGCCATGTTTCCATTGGTTTTCTGTGTCATTCACATGTAGTTCTACCCCCAGGAGTGCCAGCAGATGGCAGAACCCCCCCCCTCTCTCTCTCTCCGTATGGCCAGCTAACACATTCTCTCACCAACACATGGAACACACACACTCTGACAAAAGCTTGCACTTGCATATACAGTGCCTTCGGAAAGTATTCAGACCCCTTAACTTATTCTAAAATGGATTAAATTATTTGTTTCCCTCATCAATCTACACACAATACCCCATAATGACAAAGCGAAAACAGGTTTTTAGACATTTTTGCAAATGTTTTTACATAAGTATTCAGACCCGTTGCTATGAGACTTGAAATTGAGCTCGGGTGTATCCTGTTTCCATTGATCATCCTTGAGATGTTTCTACAACTTGACTGGAGTCCACCTGTGGTAAATTAAATTGATTGGACATGATTTGGAAAGGGCCTTGGTCAAGGAGGTGGCCAAGAACCCGATGGTCACTTTGACAGAGCTCCAGAGTTCCTCTGTGGAGATGGTTGTCCTTCTGGAAGGTTCTCCCATCTATGCAGCACTCCACCAATCAGGCCTTTATGGTAGAGTGGCCAGACGGAAGCCACTCCTCAGTAAAAGGCACATGACAGCCCGCTTGGAGTTTGCCAAAAGGCACCTAAAGACTCTCAGACCATGAGAAACAAGATGCTCTGGTGTGATGAAACCAAGAGGAAACCTGGCACCATCCCTACGGTGAAGCATGGTGGTGGCGATGTTGTGGAGATGTTTTTCAGCGGCAGGGACTGGGAGACTAGTCAGGATCGAGGGAAAGATGAACGGAACAAAGTACAGAGAGATCCTTGATGAGAACCTGCTCCAGAGTGCTCAGGACCTCAGACTGGGGCAAAGGTTCACCTTCCAACAGGACAACGACCCAAAGCACACAGCCACAACAACGTAGGAGTGGCTTTGGGACAAGTCGGGAATGTCCTTGGGTGGCCCAGCAAGAGCCCGGACTTGAACCCGATCAAACATCTCTGGAGAGACCTGGAAAAAAAGATGTGCAGCAATGCTCCCCATCTAACCTGACCGAGCTTGAGATCTGCAGAGAAGAGTGGGACAAACTCCCCAAAAAACAGATGTGCCAAGCTTGTAATGTCATACCCAAGAAGACTCGAGGCAGTAATTGCTGCCAAAGGTACTTCAACAAAGTACTGTGTAAAGAGTCTGAATACTTATGTAAAATGTTATATTTCAGTTTTTTATTTTTCAAACATTTGCAAAAAAAACGGTTTTTGCTTTGTCATTATGGGGTGTGGTTTGTAGATTGATGAGGGAAAATACATATATTTATTCAATTTTAGAATAAGGCTGTAAGGTAACAAAATGTGGAAAGAATCAAGGGGTCTGAATACTTTCCGAATGCACTGTATATAGCTACTACACTACCTTATTACTCAGAAAAACACACCCACATTAGGTAGATGCATACATCATGTACTGTTCCTACATTATCGTGAATGCTCAGTGTATAGCTGTGTAAAGAAGGTGTTTTCAGTCTCATAATGTTTATTGGGCACAGGTTAACGCAACATATTGTGTCTAATTTTGTGTCCTACGTTGCTATTGGTAGTTTTTGTTTTCACCACTAATATTTAATGTGTTTATTAGTTCTGATAGAATGTCTTAATGAAGTTCTCTCACAAGGTTTTTTTGATTAATATTTGAGCAGATGTATTGTTCTTCAGCCATTTAATGTAGAATAATATTGTATCTCCACAATCTGGGCCTGTTCTTGTTTTTAGTCAAACCGTTCAAATGAACTCTCCGTTCTTTTCAATAGTCACAAAATATGTGCATCGAAAGACTGTAAAATGAGCTTGTCATTGTTTGTTTTTGATCTTATTGAAATGGTTCATCTCTGACGGGGATGTAGCATTTCTCGATTCGTTTTGACCTGACACGTCATACTTTCAGGGTATTTTCATATTTTGTGATTACAGGAACTTTAGTGTCAAATAACACCTCTGATAAAGCAAAATATGCCAAATTATAGCACGTTGACTCTTACGTTCTGATAGGGTTGGAAGAGATGAGAGACGTGCCTTTTTTGAACGAGTTTCACGTCACGTAGTAGTTGACACGCTCGTTCTCTCTCTCTACCCTTTCCCTGTTTTAGTTGGAGTGCGAAATTATATCTGACCCCCAGTAACATAGTCCTGCTGACCGCCATCGCTCTGAGCGGAGTGTGTGTGTTCATCCTGGTCATCATTGGCATCCTCCACTGGCAGGAGAAGGTAAGAACGGAATGACACAAATACGTCGCTTACACCGTTTATCGTCGTCATTATCATCCCTTGCTGTTTTAATCGATAGTAATGAGCACCATCAACCTCCTCTCTTCCCCTTCATTATTAGCTGTACTGTCTTGTCATTTTTCCTCTTCTTCCTTGCATTCCTCCTCACTATCCTCTCCTCCCCCTCCTCTTAATAGCCTGAGCCAAAGCCGGTTATGTTCTGGTCAGAGCAGTGTGTGTCCTCTCTCATCCTCCCCACCATTGCCAGTCCATAGTATCTGGTGGGGGTCTTCTCTTCTCCTGGCCCTAGGGGGTTGCTGGGGAGCTCTGGTGCTCGTCCAGAGAGCAGGAGACCCGCTGTGGGAACAGGGCTCACTCGGAGAGGAACAGATGGGTCAAAACCAGCAGATGGGCCCTGTCCTCTAGCCTCCCACAGAGCTCCAGCACGGCTGTTAGAGTGAGGACGCTCGGCTGTAATTGCTTTTGTTTTGCCCCTTCAGCATATCAAATATTTTGTTCGTAATCCCTGTAAATATGTCCTTTAGGGAGTGTGTGTGTGTTGGTTGTCTTGCTACATTCCTGTGGGTGTTTGTGAATTTTACATAGAGTTTTAAGGTAATCATGTATTGTTTGAATTTCGCAAACTTGTGCTCATTTGCATGTGTTTGCATGCAACTGTTGCCGACATGCATGTGTGGTGTGTGTCCAGCCTACCGTGCACACACCACGGAGCGATTCATCCCCATCCCAGTACAGCCGTGGCTGGTCTGTTTCTCCATCGAGCGAGGCCGAGCAACGTTGGCGTCTTCTCAAAGCCATCTGCTGTGGGTGCTTTATAATGCACGCAGGAAGCCATAATTGCTCTCCGCTCAGGGAACTGTTCCGGGAACACTAGCTTCATTGGAGTTGAGTCTGCATTAAAATAACATGTTTGGCTCCATATCTGAGGAACTGAGCCCAGCAATTATATTTTAGCAGAAAGCGAGCGAGGCAGAGGCATGGCTCCTTGTCCGTTGTTGATTAGAGGTTGATTGACTGATAATGTTCATGATGGCCAAGGTAATGGGAGCTCAGGTAATAGCTAGCTGTTCATTTGTTTAGATGATCTGTACTTCAGTTCAGAGCCCCCTTCATTTTCATAGATACAGGTAACTGCCAAAATAAAGGAAACACCAACATAGCGTGACTTAGTAAGGTGTTGGGTCACCACGAGCCAGAACAGCTTCAATGCACCTTGGCAGAGATTCTGTAACTTTATTGGAGGGATGCGACATCATTCTTCCACGAGAAATTCCATGATTTGGTGTTTTGTTGAGGGTGGTGGAAAATGCTGTCTCGGGCACCGCTCAATGATCTCCTAGTTGTGTTCAATTGGTTTGAGATCTGGTGATTGAGACGGCCGTGGCATATGGTTTACATTTTCTTCATGCTCATCAAACCATCCATTGACCACGTTGTGCCCTGTGGATGGGGGCATTGTCATCCAATGGGGGCATAGCCATGGTAGCCAAAATAATGGCCTGCCCAGCATGTTTAAACATGATCATTTTCATGATTAATACATGTTTTATACATTGCTTAATTAACTAATGTGCCACACCTGTGTGGAAGCACCTGCTTTTAATATACTTTGCATCCCTTATTTAATCAAGTGTTTCAATTATTTTGGCAGTTACCTTTATATCTGCTTCATGTTATTACTGTTGCAGCTGATGAGTCACATCTTTTGAATCTGCATCCTGTTTTTGTGTCAGTATGACATCTCAGTTCTTGTGAGGCTGTGTGTTTTTGTTCCTGTTGTATTGGGATGGCCGACATCTCCGCTGTGGTGGGTCTTTTTGAGCGTGGGTACCTGCCTTTGTTTGCTTTTAATGGGGGAGGGTCGTGACCCATTGTCATCTTTTTGTCTAGTCGGGTGTGCCATATGCATTGTAAGTGTGCTTGCCTTGAAGTCATATCTGAGCCCGGCTGCTGCTGAGTGCTCCTGTTCTATCTGACTCACTCTGCCCAGCACAATAACACACCATCATTGAAGGGGCTCTCTTAGATAAGAGAGTCTAACCTTTCACGCAGGGGAAAATAGCATTTGGAGAGAAATAATCTCCATAAACCTTTCCATTTGCATTGCGGTATGGGGTTGACCAGGTCACGGTGCGATGGGTGATTTACTTTTCATATTTACGCTGACCCCTGCTATTTGTTCCACAAATCTCAATGATCAAATAGACGTCAGAGGCTGGTTGGAGAAACAGTGCCTCCTGCAACAGCCGAGACTGGCTCAGGAAGTGTTGTTAGAACACTGTTAACGATAAGAAAGCTTGTCGAAATTTGAATAAAACTGCTTTCTCTGTTTTGGCCTAGCTGTAAATCTGAGAGGTATTTTGGATTCTCTTTACTTATCCGATAACTTTGGTTTCATGCCTGAGGAATCAATCAGTGTTTGTTTGAGCCATTTGTATTTTGGTGTGGGTTTAAACAGAATGCAGGGTTTTTCAGAGCAGTGAAGGGTGCATTATGTCTCCGCGTTGCATAATGCATACATTGTGACAAAGGTCTTCTTTTATGCTTAGTTTAAGGCCCCATAGCCTTAGCACAGAGTATGGATAGGTTACAGCATACAGTAGACCTCTCAAATAGGTCAAGTTATCGTGTTACTGAACTTCACATTCAATCAGGAGGTTTCAGACCCTTCCATAAATGACACTGAGGATATCGCGCACGGAATAACGACACAATTATATCCCCTGAACACTCAATTATTTTGTGTTCCTACATCACAGTGAAATAGAAATATTGACAGGATTTACAAGCCAGTTCACTGAATGAGACCTGAGGAGCGTATAAAAGTATGTTCATGTACTGTGTACACGCCATAAGAACAAGTGGAAGTAACTGAACACTCAGTCCTAAAGACAGTCTGCTCCCTTAAGTCCTGAGCAACACAGACACGGCTGCTTAGATGTCGGTGTCCTCCATCAGGACTGTCTGTCGTATGGCGAGTAGTTCCAGAACACATCTGTCAGCTTCATCTCCGCTGCATTTTTGAAGCTTCCCCTTTTTTTTTCATCATACGTGCCTTTTATGTGCTGTTGTCAAGGGAAAGCTCAAAAATAAACGTGAATGATCCTGATGAATCCGCAGAGGGTACGTAATCGTACGTGGAAGTGAGATCCCGTTAACACTTGCAATAATGATTGCCTGTCTCAGATTGTAGCCATGACCACTCAGTAGGTCTGCCGGTTTCATTACAATTCTATAATGATGTCAGCCCCACCTCTCTCTCTCTCTCTCTCTCTCTCTCTCCCTCCATCACTGACTGTTAGACTCTGCTTGTCTGTGTTGGTCTGACTCGTGACCCCTGACCATTGCCCTGTGTGGGTTTCAGAAAGCGGACGACCGGGAGAAGAGACAGGAAGCACACCGGTTCCATTTTGATGCCATGTGAAGGAGCACAGGAAGAGATGGACCATGGGAAAAAAAGTCATGCCAGCTTTCTGTTTTATTTATTTATTTATGTTTGCTGGTCGATGGAATTGTTTATTTATTTGATCCTCTCGGGCTCTTGACGATGAGCCATTTAAAGTGTTTATATATCCATTAGACATTATCAAATGTAAAAGAGACAGACAGGTTACTTCTGGTATACTTGCACATTTCAAGGGCCAAAATGATGGATGAACTCAAATCTAAACAGGACTACTGAGTGAAATTACACTGAGTTATATCCCAGTTTACTTTTTTATTCAATGGTTTGGCTCAGCTCATTATGTATGGTTGTCAAATGGGCACTAACAGTTTACGTCATGAATTTTGCAATAATGTTCAATCCAAGCCATCCTGATCTGCAAAACACATTACCGATGTGTTTGTTTTGGGGGAAGCATTGCTATTGTAATTCTACTTGAATATTTATGTCTGTAAACCCATTGTCTTCCTGTATGTCAATCTGCAAAGGTTATTGTTTTCCGTGGACTGTTATAGTGAGATCTTACACATAGAGTCCACTGACCCAAACAGGGTATTTACGCTGGATGCATCCATTGTGCTCTACTGTATATAATGCACATAGTACATGGTCCATAATGAGGGGTTACTGTATGTGTCAAGTTCATTATGTATTTTTCCTCTCCTTTTTTCAAATTCCCCTCCAAATCCCTGACACAATGTCTTATCCTTGTTTGACCTCTCCCACTCTCCCACTGCCGTCACTCACAGTGGTCTTGGAATGGCCTGTATTACTGACGCCTCTGGTTTGGTCACATCCTTCGCTTTTTAGTCTTTCTCACTCTTAATAATCGTGTTTGTCTCGCATGATAAACACAGTGTGTTCTTGGGGTTTCAAACACTTATGTGTTCATTAAAAACGTACATGAAACTGTGGCGGTCAACTGAAGAATGGTCCACACAACACTTAAACTACTTCTACTTACAAGGGGAAATATGTTTGTTCATTAACCAACAGAAAGTGCAATCATCAATATTATCACCAATGTCAAGTTTCTTCTATTAATCATTCTATTTCATTTGGAATTAAAGTGGGGCACATGCTATCATCTCATGTCTGTGGTTTAAATAATGATTGATAGTGATCAGTCTAATTGATTGTATTTTTGTGTTTGTGTGTGGATTGTGTTTATAATCGGAAATGTTCAACTGAAGTATGATCATTTCTGTTGAGAATGTTTATGGGATGATGGGTTGAAAATTAAAAGTGTTTATCGTGCTTAATTCATGGTGGTTCTCACTTGTTTTGAATTCATTTAAATGTATTTCCGTCTCACTTTTGCCTTCCGTTTCATAGACTGGCACGTCCATCCGAAAAATGGAATTATCCTAGTGAGCTGATGACCAAAGAAACGATTGGAAGTGACAACTTGGCATAGCCTACAGTTTTGAGTTCTTTTTAGCTCATGTAGCGTAATGTATTGCAATCTGGCACTTATGGTAAAATGGTAGTCTAATAAAATGGCAGCCATCATTTAAATAGCAGTTGATGTTTAACTGTCTGTTGATGTTTTTTCACGATTGTCTCTTGGCAACAACTTGCTGAGTAAATATTATCCTAATGGTAGGCTGTCAACTTTTCCGTTTTTTTGCGCAAAGCACATAACCCCATTGTAACTTGCTCCATTCATTTTGTATTATAACATAAATGGCTTTGCTCAATGTTACCAATATAATCTTTCAATGCAACATAAACAGAGCAGAGACTTGTATGCAGCGAGAGAGAACGCATCCGATTTTACACTCGGTGATGGGGTGCATGCGTACAAGCTGCTCATTCACGCAAACATCGCCCGGAGCTTAAATGAGCCTTGTTTAGTGCCATTACTTCAGTTCAGCCACAGACCACTCTGTGCATCTCTCTGTGCGCGTCTCTCGGATACTCTGCTGCTCAACCTCACTGGACAGTGCAACCTACTTTAATAATAGCATATGTTGCATGTGGAACTACCAGACACCTGTCTAGATGGAATTAACGTTGTATCTAATACTTATCGGGAGTGGTTGAAGAACAAGTGCTTATTTTCCTCAGAGGAAGTTCGGAGTTGATGATTGTCTTTCTGACTATGGAATTAAGGCGGTCAATGAAAAGTTGGATTTTATAAAAAAGCGACTCAATGCCTTGGATCCATAAAATGGAGAGAGAAAGCGTGTAACTCCCCAAGCTTAAGAAGGAGAACGTATTTGGCACCACCACACAGGGAGAGGAAATGCAAAGAGGTGAGTTTTACTTGGCATCACAGCGCTTTTGGATCGTATTAAGGACCACTGAAATTATACAAAAGGCTATTAATCACTCGCATCGGCTGTGATATAATTCATCCCTTATTATTCTGCAAGATAGACGAAACTCACCCTTACCAGATGTCTCCCGTTGTATTTTATCTTGCGCCAAGTTGTTTTTATTGTGATATAATTCATCCCTTATTATTCTGCAAGATAGACGAAACTCGCCCTTACCAGATGTCTCCCGTTGTATTTTCTCTTGCGCCAAGTTGTTTTTATTGTGTTCTGCATGTTTGTAAGAAGCCAAAATCCCTGAATGGCATCGCCACCTGCAGGTTTACATCTATTCAGTTATATTAGCTTTTTAGACTATTGCAAGGAGTCATCTTTGAAACGTGCCAATATCCGAACTTATAAAGATGAGATCTTTGCACAAGGCTACACAATCCGGAAGAATGCGTTCCAATTATGGCTACTTTTCTATTAACGCCTAAGGTCGATGTCGGCGCCACCGCGGAAATCTAATTAGCATAAAGAAATTCAAATTGTAAAAAAAAAAATCGGTCAATTTAAACTAGATGTGTGTTTTTTTTGTTTTTTTTTTTGCATTGGATGCGTCTCAATGTGTAACACTTCTGCGTCTGTGGTAAAAGGTGACAAGAGCTAGAGCGTGTTTGTCAGACCATGAGACATCCCGAACATCTCAAGTCATGTGTGATGAATACAAATGGTAAAAGCAAATAGCCTAATGTATTTAGGAGTTGAAAATCGCCATGTTTTAGCTGAACGGCGGATGGTGCTGAAGTGACAGCTCCTGGTGATTCGCGCCACATCTGGGACAAGGCCACAGCTGTGGTTTGCAGCTCATTTTAAGACGCGATATATTCTGCTGTGAAATCATTGTGTTTTGTACTGTACTCTAGGCCTATTATTAAAGGGACTGCCAAGTTTACCTAGCCTGTAAACTGCACTGAATCTTATCACCCAGGGGGAGAAAATCGTGTTGAGTTCACTTCAGTAGGACTGGGCTATTTCAGTCGCGAAGGGCACAAAGTCTAGTTGTCTTAGAATTATCAACAAATGACTGTAGCGTTCTAACTCCGCATAGCCCCATGTTTTATTTTGTAATATAATTGCAGGATCAAAATGCATCAGCAAACACCCAAAGAGGCCATATCTATGCTTTTTGGGTTAATTTAACCAAGCAATCTGGTAGGCCATCCATTTGTATTTACAATGCACTCCTACTCATGTTCTTCCATTAGTGTAGGCTATCTTGTAAAGGCATTCAACCTTTTCAATTCAGACTTTCAGGTCCATTCAAAGCTATTTGAACCAACTGTGTGCTACAATGAATGTCTGCCATAGACTGCTTTTAAGAGGTAGTTATTATGGTCTTTCAGTGGTCCCTCATAGCGGAGTAGGATCCGGAAAGGGCAAATCTTTGTGAATAGCCTCATAGTCAGGCCGTGCATGGAAAAGTGTGTGTGTGTGTGTGTGTGTCTGCAGTCTGGCCTTCTGGCCTCCAGCGTATCACGCCTGGGAAGAGAGAGGGTGTGTGTATGTGCGCATGGATATGTGTTTTAAATTCTGTATAGTAGAGAACATGCCGTCTGATTTCTTTTTGCAAGCCTGGGTGGCTATAGTCAATCCACGTTTCAATATGCATCAGTCAGGCTCTCGCTCATGGTTTAATGTGATATAAGCAGCGCAGTCTATTAAAATCCGTTGGGGGTAAACCTACATCGGGCTTATCTGGAGAAGACAGTGGTGTCGTGGGCTGAAATGTGCACAGGGGTACGGCAGTTTTAGCACAGATATAATACACAATGCAGTGCTGTTGCTGCTGCCTCCGGATGCCTGTCTCTCATTATGGCATCCCGCCTGTGAGCCTTATCCCATTTGTTCTGGTTCTGTCTTCATTCAGGACAGGAGGCTGAAGGGTTGGCGGATGCTCTGATAGGCGTGATGATGCGGGCCAACCAATGAGTGCTCCCTGACACACCATCAGAGGACAATATGATAACACATACATAGATATACAGCCTTCTTTGTTTAGCTGTACATGGTATGGAGGAGAGAGCTCTTTAGGCATCTGAGTTTGGCTTCAGACTTTTGGTTGTGATATGTCTTGGCTCCGATACGATGCTTTTTAGATACGCTTTCAATGGCACAACCTATGAAATACAAGGCAGTGATACATCTACAAGACCCAAGGATCAATATTCTGTCAAGTATTGTTGTACATCGTACACATCAATTGCAAGATGCATCTTTAACTATATGTTACTGTCAGTGTTGTAGATCATTGGCTCTTTCACAGTGTGTGTGCTTATGTGTGTGCTTGCGTGCACGGTTGTGTTAGGTTATGATGGATATGGTAGGGGTATAGTTCTTACTGATGCCCGGTCTAGCCCCTACATCACTGCTGTTCCAATAATCATCCATACACCATTTTGTAAATAAAAAATAAAAAAAGGTTTACAATTATCTCACCCAACAGAATAGAAGGCATGTTTCTCATTTAAACTGGTAATTACTATTTCCTATCTTAACTAGCAGATTTCAAGCTTCACATAATTGCTTTTTAATGAGGGGTGTGCGAGCTAGTGTGTTAGATTGCCTATTATTTCAACACTTTGATTCAATTGTTTGTACCTGTTCCACTCGTATTTGATGGTCCGTTTAGGAAAAATAACGGTGCAAATCATTGACATTGGAATGTTTTTCCCTTGCAGCCTGGGTACTCCTTATTCTGATAGAAGAGGGATTTGCTCTGGCACAGAGAACTAAAGGTGCGTCTTCTGTTGTCATCTTATGGGGGGAATAATCGGTCATGTTGTTGCACGTAAAACACTTTCACTGGCAGCAGCACAATAAATTGATCTAATCCCATACATTTCCCAATTTAAACATGGTCTTGATTCTCTTCACTGTCTTTTTCTCAGAGTCCTTTTCTCAGAATGAAGGCAGTCCACCTCAGAATCTTAACGAATGTGGCATCTGGGTCCGCAACATCAACGGGGGACTCTTCACGTCCCCCAACTACCCCAACACATACCCCCCTAACAAGGAGTGTGTTTACATCTTGGAAGGTACATGTCCGTTTCTGCCCGCTCAAACGAAAATGGCCTCAGCAGTGCCTTTGAACGTGGATAACAGCTGCTTATTAGCTTGTTGCAATTTTAACAGCCTGTCAGTCACTATATGCGTCTTATCAGAGTCCTGTCATCTTAAAAGTCCAAAACCTATATGTCTGTGGGTAAAACTCAGTCCAGTCAAAGTCGGCTGCAGGAACTGATAGTGGGATTTCGTCAGTAGGGAGATAAATTGAAGACTTGGTGAAGCTCAAGGGCTCCCCCTGTGGAGACATCAACTAGCATAGCCATAGAACCTACATTGACAAAACGGCATTGACGATCCAAATGATCCGTGTGCATTGTACAATGAGCAGTGCTAAACGAGGCCAATTCTCCAGATCATAAATGACTCAAACCCAATAATGAATGGCATCGCTCATCTCCAAAAGTCTTAGGAGAGTGAGTCACTCAATACGGATCGGTCAGAAATGTCAGTCAACCTGGTTTATATTTCACAAGATATGACTTGTTGACTGCATTCCAGAGACTCTCTTGTCTCTCAGATGGTGTGCCTCTTGGTTAGCGATTTGTGTATTTGTTTGATTGTTTCAGTATGTTGTTGTATTGAGTTATCAAGCTAAGCTATATGTGGTATGTATGTAGCTACTTTTATCCGAAAGCTCTTGTTTCTAGTCCTTACCAGGGGAAATATACATGTGATTTAGTGTTCTGATAACAGTACTGCCGGTTTGGCTGAATCTGTACGGTAGGCTTCCGTCATTTATTCCTGTTTAAAATAGTGGCATTACTGCTTCCCACATACCTTCGAAGTACAGCTAATTTGTTTCGGTGTGTGTGCCGGCGGTGACATGATTTGTGTCAGTGTGGGCGAGCTAGTGACATGATTTGTATTTACGCGTGTGTCTGAGCTGTGACGTCGTCATTTAAATGGCGGTATCATTTGTTTCAGTTCAAAGGCATTACCCGCTCTTATCAATTTTTCTACCGTTTGACATTTTAGCATTGCAGGCAGTCTGATGCATATGTAATTAATCTATGAAGACAGGAATGAGCTAGATTTTTAATAAAAATGGTATGTGCAAGTGGTAGTCATGTTGATTCTGGGAGGCTACTTGAGCCAGTCATGTGGGGTGTGATTTACATGACATGAACTTCTAAACTCAAATGTATGGTTGAAGTTTTGTGTTTTGGTTCAGAATCTGTAAGGAAACATGCTGACATGTCAAGTCGTTTCAAGTCATGCTAAGTCCTGTGTGTATGCATCAGCACATGTGCATTAGTGTAAGGGCTGAACTTCGGCATCAATGGATGGAATCGAGCACTAAGCTTGGGTACCTTTGTGTATTTATGCAGGCGTGCATAAACTGACTGTGCATATGAGTAGAAAACAGGAGTTTAGCTGTTACCAGATTTTTAAACAAGTTTGTGTGCAGACTGAGATGCTGCTGTACTGGTAAACACAGTCCATGGAGCAAAGCCTTTTATAGCAGAAACCAAACCCAACACACCCCTCCTCCTCCTCCTCTCTCACCTCCTCCAGCTCTCCCTCGTCAAAGAATCCAGTTGGCCTTTGATAAGAACTACTACATGGAGCCCTCCTTTGAGTGCCGCTTTGATCACATCGAGGTGCGGGATGGTCCGTTCGGCTTCTCACCGATCATCGACCGCTTCTGTGGGTCGAAGAGCCCAGGCCTGGTCACCTCCACGGGCCGCTTCATGTGGATCAAGTTCACCAGCGACGAGGAGCTGGAGGGTGTTGGGTTCCGTATCAAATACACCTTTATAGCAGGTACACATTCTCAGTTAGAGCTAGCCTAATGGGCATATCCTCATTACAAACGCAGCCATAGGTGTGGATAATAAGGACTACAGCACATCCACAGATTTACTGTCAAGGGCCTCATTTTACTTGTTTGTTACCATCCAATAGTATATACTAAGACACTAAAATCAGCGTCTCACATCGGGTCACAGATATTAGCTCCCATTGGTCTTCCCCAGTTTATCTGACTTCCTTTAATGGAATCTTATCACTTTTCTTTACTCATGAATTCCAGCTCTGTGGATCAAGACTTATGTTCTTTCCTGTTTCTAATTTCAGACCCAGATTTTCATCTGCACGTGGGTGGACTGTTAAACCCGATTCCAGGTAAGCGCTTCAATATTTCACCGGTGTTTGTCCGATCCGATTTGAAGAGCTCTGTGCTCTAAAGCTTACTGGCTGCTATCTTTCACTGACACATGCTCACATGCTCTCACACACAGAGACACATCTCTTTCTCCTCTCTCTCTCTCTCTCTCTCTCTCTCTCTCTCTCTCTCTCTCTCTCTCTCTCTCTCTCTCTCTCTCTTCCTCTCTAACATCTCTTGTTTCTTTGTTCATGTTTTTCTATATCTTCCCTTATGCTCACCTTTTCTTCTGCAATCCTTCTCTTATCCATAACCCCCCCCCCCCCCCCCCCTCCCTTGTCCTCCACCTTTCTCTCTTCTCAGATTGTCAGTTTGAGATTGGTGGCTATGATGGTGTTATCCGCTCCAGTCAGGTAGAAGAGGAGGATAAGATTAAGCCTGGTGACGCTCTGGACTGTATCTGGACCATCCGCGCTCCTCCTCAGTCCAAGGTGAACATCTTGTTCCCCCACTCCTTCTCTCCAGTGGCTAAATGGGTCATCACGTCACTCACTGCAGAGGTCCAGCCACCGTAAACACACCCATTGATTTGAACACAGGAGACTGGGAGTAAGACATACCAGTCCCCTGACCCTCTCTCTGCTGTGGAAACCAAATTAGCAGTATGTCAAATTGGCAGTAGAATAACCAGGGCAGCGGGTATTAGGCCAATAATGCAGAAATAGCAGAAAATAGAATCGGCAGTACTGGGAATGAAGCTAAAAGCAGTCACTTGATGTCTGCGGTCTTACGAGTTCAAATGTGCTAAAGAGGCTGGATTGTTCCCGGGCTAAATTCACAAGGTGATCTCTACAGCGATACAGAGGCAGGTTTGTTAAGATTAGAGCCTATTCGGGTGCACAGCATACATCTTGCGCTCAAAAGATTTAGTTCTACAACTATTAATCTGAGGTCAATGATTCCCAGTGGTTTTGCGCTGTACAATTGGGCTAAGCCTACGAGGATAGGCTTAATCCAAGTATGAGTCTATTGTCATTCAGTACCAATATCCCTTTATAAATGCTTCAATTTCCACTTCATTTTGGGTACCATTTCCTTTCTGAGTGTCAGCTGGGTCGCCATGGTAACGTGTTGTAACGTGGTGATTTTCTGGCTGTAGATTTTCATTCGCTTCCTGGAATACCAGATGGAGCACTCCAACGAGTGCGACAAGAACTTTGTGGCCGTGTACGACGGCAGCAGTGCCATCGAAAACCTGAAGGCCAAGTTCTGCAGCACCGTGGCTAACGACGTCATGCTCACCAACGGGGTGGGAGTGGTGCGGATGTGGGCCGACGAGAAGAGCCGACTCAGCCGCTTCCAGATGCTCTTCACCTCATTTGTCGACCGTGAGTGTTCCCCTTCTTTCGTCCCCCCCCCAAAAAAATATGTTACTTGCCGTTATTGTGGGCCGTCTAAACCAGGAGTTAATTTGGAGATAAATAATTGCAGATCAGTCTGGGGACTTTATCAATTGGCAAGTCCTCTTGTCTCCTTATTTTTTTTTTATTCTCACAATTTAGTGGTCAGTATTTTGTCCAGACACACAGCAGATTTATGAAAGGTTGGAAGAGATAGATGGGGCCAACTGCCCATTATTCTCCTTGATTTATTGACGACATCCACATCCTCTGAATAGTAAATATCTGACTGACATTCAACTCTCATTTTAGAAATGGGAAAGTTAATTAAAGTGGCATGCTAAGCAGTGATATCGCAAAGCCAGTTATTTTCCCACCGTCTTTGCCCGAGTACCTCAAAGAAAATGACAAGTTATTGAATATGCATATAACGGTGTAACGCATTGGCCATAATTATGTGTCATCATTCACAATGGACAAATGGGATTTATCTTCCCATTGAGGAATGGAAAAGCTGACTCATTTGTCATTGTTAGTATGTCATTAGGATCAGATGCTCTGAATAAAGCGCTGCCTTTTGCATGGCAGATGTGGTTTAAAGGTTGTTTGTAAATGACAGAACATTTCCTTGGAGGAAACAGTTGAAGACTTTTATTCCAAAACACTATATCCATTTTCAGAAATGTTAGTAAATTAGCTTTTTTTTGTTTAAACCTTTACACTCTTGGCCTATATGGATAGGGCTATATTTAAATGTTTCTTTGGCTTACACAAGGAAATTCAGAGAAACAGATAGTAATTTTGGTGCGTGTAGAAAGGAGTCCTAGGTGCATTCAGGTGCATGTTGTGCGGCAAATGTCCTTCACAATAGACAAACATAGGCTCCTTCTGTTCAGTACGACCCATCACGCCCTGTCATCTTGTAACTGGACATCAAACATAAAGATCCTGAATGTTGACACTGTATATGACATGGGTGTTATGACACGGAAATGTAAAGTGCACATTTGGACTCAGGTGTTTTCCATGTTTGTATGACATCACAGCTGTATTTATTGTAATCCTCAACGTCCACTCTTTCAAAACGCATTGTCATTTTTAATTGATCGCATTTCCCTCACTCAGACAACAGAAATGTGCAAGAGTTGCCCAACTAGCGGGAAGGGTAGGGGGAAATGTCTTGTCGCGTGCAGTGCTCCAGTTCAGAAGCGCAGAGCCTGACCTCTGAAGTTAAATATAACATGTTACTTACTGTACAGCCACTGCGTTTGAATTTAGGTGCTTATCAGTGTCCAAATCTGCCATTCTCAGCCCGTAAACGGGTTTGAGTGTAAAGGGCTACAGAACTTCTGAAATTAATTGGTGTGTAAAAATGATACATTTGTGACATCAATATTTTCAAAAATGATATGTGTGTGTGTGTGTGTGTGTTGAAGTCGGAAGTTTACATACACTTAAGTTGGAGTCATTAACTTGTTTTTCAACCACTCCACAAATTTCTTGTTAACAAATTATAGTTTTGGCAAGTCGGTTAGGACACTTTGTGCACGACACAAGTCATTTTTCTAACAATTGTTTACAGACAGATTATTTCACTTATAATTCACTATATCACAATTCCAGTGTGTCAGAAGTTTACATGCACTAAGTTGACTGTGCCATTAAACAGCTTGGAAAATTCCAGAGAATGATGTCATGGCTTTAGAAGCTTCTGATAGGCTAATTGACATAATTTGAGTCAATTGGAGGTGTGCCTGTGGATGTATTTCAAGGCCTATCTTCAAACTCAGTGCCTCTTTGCTTGACATCATGGGAAAATCTAAAGAAATCAGCCAAGACCTCATAAAAAAAATTGTAGACCTCCACAAGTCTGGTTCATCTTTGGGAGCAATTTCCAAATGCCTGAAGGTACCACGTTCGTCTGTACAAACAATAGTACGCAAGTATAAACACCATGGGACCACACAGCTGTCACACCGCTCAGGAAGGAGACGCATTCTGTCTCCTAGAGATTAACGTACTTTGGTGCGAAAAGTACAAATCAATCCCAGAACAACAGCAAAGGACCTTGTGAAGATGCTGGAGGAAACAGGTACAAAGGTATCTATATCCACAGTAAAACGAGTTCTATATCGACATAACCTGAAAGGCCGCTCAACACTGCTCCAAACCAGCCATAAAAAAAACAGACAACGGTTTGCAACTGCACATGGGGACAAAGATTGTACTTTTTGGAGCAATGTCCTCTGGTCGGATGAAACAAAAATAGGACTGTCTGGCCATAATGTCCATTGTTATCTTTGCAGGATAAAGGGGAGCCTTGCAAGCCGAAGAACACCATCCCAACTGTGAAGCACGTGGGTGGCAGCATCATGGTGTGGGGGTGCTTTGATGCAGGAGGGATAGATGGCATCATGAGGAGGGCAAATTATGTGGAAATATTGAAGCAACATCTCAAGACATCAGTCAGGAAGTTAAAGCTTGGTCGCAAATGGGTCTTCCAAACGGACAATGACCCCAAGCATACTTCCAAAGTTGTGGCAAAATGGCTTAAGGACAACAAAGTCAAGGTATTGGAGTGGCCATCACAAAGCCCTGACCTCAACCCGATTGAAAACTGGTGGGCAGAACTGAAACAGCATGTGTGAGCAAGGAGGCCTACAAACCTGACTCAGTTACACCAGCTCTGTCAGGAGGAATGGGCCCAAAATTCACCCAACTTATTGTGGGAAGCTTGTGGAAGGCTGAAAGAATGAAAGAAATAAAAGCTGAAATAAATAATTCTCTCTACTATTATTCTGACATTTCACATTCTTAAAATAAAGTGGTTATCCTAACTGACCTACCTAAAACAGGGAATTTTACTAGGATTAAATGTCAGGAGTTGTGAAAAACTGAGTTTGAATGTATTTGGCTAAGGTATGTAAACTTCGGACTTCAACTGTATATAATATACAGTGCCTTGCGAAAGTATTCGGCCCCCTTGAACTTTGCAACCTTTTGCCACATTTCAGGCTTCAAACATAAAGATATAAAACTGTATTTTTTTGTGAAGAATCAACAACAAGTGGGACACAATCATGAAGTGGAACGACATTTATTGGATATTTCAAACTTTTTTAACAAATCAAAAACTGAAAAATTTGGCGTGCAAAATTATTCAGCCCCCTTAAGTTAATACTTTGTAGCGCCACCTTTTGCTGCGATTACAGCTGTAAGTCGCTTGGGGTATGTCTCTATCAGTTTTGCACATATTTTTTCCCATTCCTCCTTGCAAAACAGCTCGAGCTCAGTGAGGTTGGATTGAGAGCATTTGTGAACAGCAGTTTTCAGTTCTTTCCACAGATTCTCAATTGGATTCAGGTCTGGACTTTGACTTGGCCATTCTAACACCTGGATATGTTTATTTTTGAACCATTCCATTGTAGATTTTGCTTTATGTTTTGGATCATTGTCTTGTTGCACGCCCAATTTTTCAGTTTTTGATTTGTTAAAAAAGTTTGAAATATCCAATAAATGTCGTTCCACTTCATGATTGTGTCCCATTTGTTGTTGATTTCTGATCAATTAGATGTTATTTTAATGGACAAAAAAACGTGCTTTTCTTTCAGAAACAAGGACATTTCTAAGTGGCCACAAACTTTGGAACGGTAGTGTATATCAATCAATACAGTAATATGAAATTTGGACTTTGGTCAAAAGTAGTGCACTATATAGGGACTTGGGTGCCCTGTCGAACAAGGCCTAACACTAACCAAACACTATAGCATTAGGTTAGATTTATGATGGGTTTAGTATATATGTTAAATATACAGGATACAAACATTCCATTCCAGCTAAACAATGGATATTAAGCGATTTGCAACAAAACCCATTTTTCCTCCCCAGCTTCTCCTTTACCCAAATCCAGATAGCAGATGTTCTGAAAGAGCTGCAAAACCTGGACCCATACAAATCTGCTGGGCTTGACAATCTGGACCCTCTATTTCTGAAACTATCCGCCGCCATTGTCGCAACCCCTATTACCAGCCTGTTCAACCTCTCTTTCGTATCATCTGAGATCCCCAAGGATTGGAAAGCTGCCACGGTCATCCCCCTCTTCAAAGGGGGAGACACCCTGGACCCAAACTGTTACAGACCTATATCCATCCTGCCCTGCCTATCGAAGGTCTTCGAAAGCCAAGTTAACAAACAGATCACTGACCATCTCGAATCCCACCGTACCTTCTCCGCTGTGCAATCCGGTTTCCAAGCCGATCACGGGTGCACTTCAGCCACGCTCAAGGTACTAAACGACATCATAACCGCCATCGATAAAAGACAGTACTGTGCAGCCGTCTTCATCGACCTGGCCAAGGCTTTCGACTCTGTCAATCACCATATTCTTATCGGCAGACTCAGTAGCCTCGGTTTTTCTAATGACTGCCTTGCCTGGTTCACCAACTACTTTGCAGACAGAGTTCAGTGTGTCAAATTGGAGGGCATGTTGTCCGGTCCTCTGGCAGTCTCTATGGGGGTACCACAGGGTTCAATTCTCAGGCTCTTTTCTCTGTATATATCAATGATGTTGCTCTTGCTGCGGGCGATTCCCTGATCCACCTCTACGCAGACGACACCATTCTGTATACTTCTGGCCCTTCCTTGGACACTGTGCTATCTAACCTCCAAACGAGCTTCAATGCCATACAACACTCCTTCCGTGGCCTCCAACTGCTCTTAAACGCTAGGAAAACCAAATGCATGCTTTTCAACCGTTCGCTGCCTGCACCCGCATGCCCACCCTGGATGCTTCCGACGTAGAATATGTGGACATCTATAAGTACCTAGGTGTCTGGCTAGACTGTAAACTCTCCTGTAAACTCTCCTTCCAGACTCATATCAAACATCTCCAATCCAAAATCAAATCTGGAGTGGGCTTTATATTTCGCCACAAAGCCTCCTTCACTCACGCCGCCAAACTTACCCTAGTAAAACGGACTTTCCTACCGATTCTCGACTTCGGCGATGTCATCTACAAAATAGCTTCTTATACTCTACTCAGCAAACTAGATGCAGTTTATCACAGTGCCATCCGTTTTGTTACTAAAGCACCTTATACCACCCACCACTGCGACCTGTATGCTCTAGTCGGCTGGCCCTCGCTACATTTTCGCCGCCAGACCCACTGGCTCCAGGTTATCTACAAGTCCATGCTAGGTAAAGCTCTGCCTTATCTCAGTTCACTGGTCACGATGGCAACACCCACCCGTAGCACGCGCTCCAGCAGGTGTATCTCACTGATCATCCCTAAAGCCAACACCTCATTTGGCCGCCTTTCCTTCCAGTTCTCTGCTACCTGTAACTGGAACAAATTGCAAAAATCGCTTTTATTTCCCACACCAACTTTAAACATCTGCTATCTGAGCAGCTAACCAATCGCTGCAGCTGGACATAGTCCATCTGTAAATATCCCACCCAATCTACCTACCTCATCCCCATACTGTTTTTATTTATTTTCTGTTCTGCTCTTTTGCACACCAGTATCTCTACTTGCACATGATCATCTGATCATTTATCACTCTAGTGTTAATCTGCTAAATTGTAGTTATTCGCCTACCTCCTCATGTCTTTTGCACACAATGTATATAGACAATTTTTTCTACTGTGTTATTGACTTGTTTATTGTTTACTCCATGTGTAACTCTGTGTTGTTGTCTGTTCACACTGCTATGCTTTATCTTGGCCAGGTCGCAGTTGTAAATGAGAACTTGTTCTCAACTAGCCTACCTGGTTAAATAAAGGTGAAATAAAATAAAATAAAAAATAAACATCGAAAATCTATGAATTAAAATTCTGAGAAGAGTAATATTTTACACACACATAGGCACCCATAACCATTCATTTCTCATGAAAAAACACAAATGTGAAGAATTAGTCGATATAGCACTTTGGAAATAATCTCTTCAGTTGTTCCTCCACCACGCTGTAATAGTTTAACTAAATGCCTGAATAATCAGAGATATATTCATTCCTGTCTTCATTTTGGATATCATTTTTCTTTATTCCCATCACTGCAGCACTTCATTACCTTTTAAATTCAACAGAGATGTTTTTTTAAGAGCTCTTAAACATTCTGATGCATATGAAAAAATATCACATTTTTCATGGTGTTTGTCTTGCATTTCAAATTCATGTTGTCCCAACGTCATAGACCGGGGTTCAATTAAAGGACAAAACGGAGACATTCATCTGAGTAATCAGTCAAGGCACTTTTACCTGGATATTTTAGTCCTTGTCCATCTCAGAACACCATTGACACGCAGAGAGAGTACTGTGCATCATCATTTTCATTACCTCTGTGGTTCTGGGCTCTCTCAAGGGGGAACTGTGAAGATGGGGAACACGAACCGGCGCTGACACGCAGAGAGAGAACAAGCTTTTTGAAGGCGAGAGATGTCTAATCAGTTTGGAAGTGAGCGCATAGTCAGGGGAACTCTACGCACTCAACGGGAGACGAAAGGCGTGTTATGACCCCTTCATCCCGCTGTCAGAACTGCTTAGCCTCGCGGCAGTGGAGGGGAATGGTTTGGTGTTCGGCCCTAAACAGCGTGTATGTGTCAGGGGTGCAGTGGGACCTGGTGGGGGCTAGTGTCGTACTGTCTGATGGGGTTTGAGGTGTGTGTGTGTGTGGGGGGGGTTTGGGATGACAAGCTGCTCAGATCTCTGATGTAGAATGGTGGGAGAGGCAGGGGGGGGCAGGAGGAAGGGGGATGTAAATGTGTGGCGGGGGGCATCCTGTTAGGACCCACAGAACCAGCCTCGCACATCCATCTCCTGGGCCCAGCAGCCACGTTCAATTTACCAGCCTTCCCAGCTGTCTCGTGACTAGCCTTGTAAGAGCTAGTTTAGTCAGGAGTCTCAGCGCGCCTGGCCATCTGTGCCTCGTGATGGCCGTCTAAATTGATTTACTGCACTCCATACTCTACGCTGTTTTTTTTTTCACTCTGCATGTTTGCTAGGAGAAGCAGCCATTTCAATTGCCGATCATGTCATGCAAGCTGTAAATGATGATGTATGGTTTCAAGTTGCAGACATCTAGCATTTTATCGCAGTAGTTTTCATCTTTAATAACTTTACCTTGTCTCTTGTTTCAGCCCCGTGCAATAGCAACACATTTTTTTGCCATAGCAACATGTGCATCAATAACTCCTTGGTGTGTAATGGGGTCCAGAACTGTGTCTACCCCTGGGATGAGAACCATTGTAAGGGTGAGTGAAAATTACATTTCCCATTCTCTACTTTTAATCATTTAGTACTTTTATCATGTGGTAACTTGACTTGCGACAACCAAACCATTATAGTAGACTTACTGTTTTTTCCGCTTCACAAACAGAGAAGAAATCCAATGGCCTGTTCCATCAGATTACTAATACCCACGGCACGGTGATCGGCGTGTCCTCAGGCGTGGTTCTCGTCCTACTCATCATCTCCATCCTGGTCCAGATGAAGCAGCCCAGGAAGAAGTTGGTAGCCCGCCGGCCAGTCTTCAACAAGGCTGGCTTCCAGGAGGTCTTTGACCCTCCCCACTACGAGCTCTTCTCCCTCCGTGACAAGGAGATCTCCTCTGACCTGGCTGACCTATCAGAGGAGCTGGAGAGCTACCACAAGCTGCGCCGCTCCTCCACCACGTCGCGCTGTGTCCACGAGCACCATTGTGGCTTGCAGGCCTCGGGAGGCAGCATGAAGCAGAGCCGCACCACCCTCAGCTCCATGGAGCTCTCCTACCACAACGACTTCTCCAAGCCACCGCCCATGAAGACCTTTAACAGCACCTATAAGAAAAGCTGCTACGGCTACAAACAGACTCACGATTGCGCCGAGAATGTCATTGAAGACCGTGTCATGGAGGAGATCCCCTGTGAGATCTACGTCCGCGGCGGAGCGGCCGGGCCAAGTGCTGGGCCAGGAGGCTGTGGCACCCTCAGCTCCCGCAACGGGGGCCGCAATAACACCAGCATCGTCGACCCCCAGCAGCGTTCAATGTCCATGGACTTCTAGGTGAAGATGGGAGAGGGGGAAGTAAAGGAGGAGAGGAACCTTACTCAAGTTTATTTTCTGGTTTTCCTTCTTTTGATCAGTTTAATAGGGGGGACTCTCGCATGCAGATTCAGCCTTTCCCCTGTATGCTCAAAATAACGGGACACTGCCACACAGAGAAACAGTCAGATGAAAATTACTTGACTGTTTACTGTATTTACATTCATTCACATGTCAAGCACATATATATTATCCTTCTATTTTCATCTTTATTTTCGTCTATGTACTGTATATTAAAACCAGAGTATCAAGCTTCATGTTGTTGCTTTTAACCCATTCATTTGATATTGTTTGATTTGATAAAAATGTGCATATATGATGACAATGATGTGATGCAGGTTATGATTACCACACACACATCTACACACATGCAGAGCCCCAATGAATATTCTATGTCTTGAGGGAACACACTAAATATACATTCAGATGTGGCAGATTTTCATGTAGGATATCTACAGGATATTTGCCAGCAGCATACCACCCTGCATACCACTGCTGGCTTGCTTCTGAAGCTAAGCAGGGTTGGTCCTGGTCAGTTCCTGGATTGGAGACCAGATGTTGCTGGAAGTGGTGTTGGTGGGCCAGTAGGAGGCACTCTTTCCTCTGGTCTAAAAAAATATCCCAATGCCCCAGGGCAGTGATTGGGGATACTGTAGGGTGCCGTCTTTCGGATGGGACGTTAAACGGGTGTCCTGACTCTCTGAGGTCATTAAAGATCCCATGGCACTTATCGTAAGAGTAGGGGTGTTAACCCTGGTGTCCTGGCTAAATTCCCAATCTGGCCCTCAAACCATCACGGTCACCTAATAATCCCCAGTTTAGAATTGGCTCATTCATCCCCCTCCTCTCCCCTGTAACTATTCCCCAGGTCGTTGCTGCAAATGAGAACGTGTTCTCAGTCAACTTACCTGGATAAATAAAAATAAATCAAATAGACAGAGGAATAGATGTGTTTTCTGTGTGCTTTTTAACATTTTGTTTCCATTTGGGGATTTTGAGTTCAGATGCGGACTATGTTGGTGAACCCAGAGAGTATAAAACGGGGAATCTATAAAGGGATTGGGATGCCGACACAAACACACCTGGTACAGGGTTGAATATCCATGAAGTTTTTAAATGATAAATAAAAGCTAAAAGGGTCATTCGGGAGCTGATGATAAATTCAGAGTGATGTGAGAAAGTAGCCTAAATAGGCTAGCAACTTTTAATTCAGAAATGTTGATATTACCTGAATGGTGGAATAAGGACTACACAGATGAGATTTTGTCTTCTGATATGACATTTAAAGCAAACAGACAGACAGACAGACATGGGCCACCATTTATTATTTCAATCACTGGTTGTAGGATTTCATTGTTTCATTAAAAGAGACCCTACTCACTTACCTGTGTCTGCCTTTCATTTGATAAGAAAACACTAACAGTTGCTCTACATTAAAAAAAATACCAAAACCCCACAACAACTTAATGAAACAGCATGGGAATTGAAACTACTGAAAATAGCCTGAAGTTAAGTTTTTGTTTAGTTGATGTGTACAAATACATTGTATTCTTAGCCATTTTAGAAAAATGTAATATTAGTCTCCAATTCATATTATGTATATTGTAATTAATTACCATAATTGACTCTGCTCAGTCCTATAAAAATGTATTTATATGATTATATTATACATTGAACCGATGTAATAAAACATTTTTTTGACTGAGTTTTGTGCAACCGGGCCTTTTAAAATTCCTCTTCAATCAAAATTCACTCTGTAGCATGCAGTGTATAGGATCTTATGTCCATTAGTGTCTGTAGCAATCAATGTCAATTACATTTTATTTCACTTAATTTACTGCAACACCATTGTTAGATGAGACACACAAAACACGGAGACAGACATCAGTCATAGAAGCCGAATCTCTTTCTCCACCACCCAACATCCCAACCTCTCTCTCTCTCTGCTGTCATGTTGCATTAGACAATACGATATGCGCTTAGGGCTTCATCTGTCTTTAAAAGGCAGAGGACACACACAGAGTGCCACAAGTATCAATGGGGTCTGAAGCTACAACGAAGCCCTGAGAAACCCACAAAAAATGATCTATGATCTATATTCCTACCAACATAGACCCAATGATGTGATTCTGTAGGCCTTGATGTAAAGATATGGTGGACTGTGTCAACCAAGAGAGGACAAATGACTCCTGAAGCACATACGAAGACTGAGCAAATACTGTGTGTCTTTAAGTGCATGTGCGAGCTTGTATGTGTGTGGTTGTGATTTTGTCAAAGTTTCATCTTAGAGACATGCCACAAGTGGTCTCTTCACAGTCCCCAAATCCAGAAGGCGCACAGTACTAAATAGAGCAATGACTACATGGAACTCTATTCAACATCAAGTAACTCATGCAAACAGTAAAATTTGATTTAAAAAACAGATAAATGCATGCATACACACACACACACACACACAATAGCATACACACATACACATGGATTTTGTACTGTATCTATGTGGTTGTGGTGGAGTAGGGGCCTGAGGGCACACAGTCTGTGAATGTATTGTAATGTTTTGAAAATTGTATAAACTGCCTTAATGTTGCTGGACCCCAGGAAGAGTAGCTGCTGCCTTGTAAAATACCTGAATCAATTGCTCATGTATAATAGAGAGGAGAAAATATATGAGGCGAAAAGAAGGAAGTCACCCTATAATTGAGATGCACCTCTTTTTTTCTAACGCCAGGAGAAAGGTTAAAGTTGACGTTGCGTATGACGTTTTCGACCGGCTCTTCTTCCTTCTCTTCTCGCTTCCCGTGCAGAAGGTCCGATCTCCAGCTTCATCATGGCGAACGTTGTCGATACTAAATTATATGACATCCTAGGGGTGTCCCCCACTGCCACTGAAAATGAGTTGAAAAAGGTAACGTTGACTGTAGCTCCCGATTTATCGAGTTAAATTTAATCTAGGTGCTGTGGAGTTTGAATTGTTCGTAGAAACAGGAAATAGGTTATTCTGGCTAAAAGCTAGTCTGGCCTAGAAACGGTAACTAGTTTGACTAGCTCTGTTTCTAGCTAACAAACGTTAGCGTCAATCAGCAAATACTTGTCAACTGTGTCCTGTACTACAATTTTTCTGCCTTAATGTTTTAGCTAACTACCTCTGTCTTTGGCGCAAAGTCTTTTAGATGTTTGTACTTTGCGCTTACGTTAGCTTTCAGTTTCAACAATGATGGCATCTCGTAAAACGAACACCGGCTTCGAGTATCTTTTTTGTAAAAGTTAGCATGCGGTTGGTAGCTCTATCACATGTATAGAGTCCGCATAATACGCACTGTATTGTTAAATATTAAACATTTTACTGTATCAACTCGTTTGATAGCACTGGATTAGCAGTTTTGTTTACGTTTTTCCAGACTGGTGGTTGTTAACCAAGACAATGACTAGCTAGTAGCTAGCTAACTCTCGTGCGTCTGTCTGCTTATAACAGATAAAAGACGCAACCGAGTCACCTCATACCAGGTTGCTATAGATAAGTTACTATATCAAGGTTACCCCAGTTTGATCTTTTAACGTTTAACTAACTCTTCGCTAACGTAGTGTGTGCCACCAAACGAGTTAGCTGGCTAGTTGCGTTATTTAGCCGGCTAACCTACGACGTTAACTCACGTGTTTACAGATTCATTCACAGTAATGGCATTTTGGGGCCAAATCTCCAAGGTCGGACATTTTGGGTTGATTTTGTTGGGGGAAAATTTGATTCATAGTTGGTTAATAGTTGTGAAAAACATTTGAACTGTTTAGCCAGTAGCTTACTTTAGTCATTGTGAGAAAGTGGCTAGCTAGCCCGTCAACGTGCATATAGTAGTTAGCTATCTTCCGCAGATTTTTTAAATTCAATTTACTAGCTAGCTAATTTAGGCCAGCTAACTAACCTTACCGTACAAAGCAACGTCAGATTCCTGTCACTATTTAATTGATGGCCACTACTGGGATTACGTAAAAAGTGGAAATGTTTATACAACTCATTGGCTAACGTTAGCTAGCATAAATAATCGAAACCAGTGCCTTGTTGTATTCATGTGCTTGCCTTTTCTTTCAGTCATACCGGAAGCTAGCAAAGGAATATCACCCCGATAAAAACCCAAATGCTGGCGACAAGGTATTGAAATGGCTTGAAGTACATTTTGGGGGGAAGGGATACGATGTGGTCTAATGTGAGGAAAGTGTTCAATCGTTCATTAAACTAATGAGTAGATGCAAAACGAATGTTAACAAATATCTGTAAATGTCATAACACTTACTGTACACCGGTCTCCTTCAAAAACAGTTCAAGGAGATCAGCTTTGCGTATGAAGTGTTGACTAATCCAGAGAAGAAGGAGCTTTATGATCGCTATGGGGAGCAGGGACTGCGAGAAGGAGGTGGTGGTGGTGGGGGAATGGATGACATATTTTCACACATCTTCGGTGGTGGACTCTTTGGCTTCATGGGCGGACAGGGGCGCAGCCGAAATGGTGGTAGACGAAGAGGAGAGGACATGGTTCACCCACTCAAGTAAGCTTAGTCTATGGATTGGTGGTGTCACAGATCTCTTTAGTGATAATTAAATGTTTTTTATATTATGATTCATTGTCTGACTGTTTAAGTGACCCGTGGTTTCTATGACCTTGCTACGCTCTCCAATTATGCGCATTGGTTTTTTAGAGTTTCACTGGAAGACCTGTACAATGGAAAAACAACTAAACTGCAGTTGAGCAAGAATGTTCTTTGTGGCACTTGTAATGGGTAAGTGTTTCCACGTTCATCCTTTTGTATCTGCAACAATTTTCCCACAATTACTTCTCTAGCCCACATGAAGCAGTGTTGAGATCTTGCTGTTTTTGCTTGTCAATTATTGCTTCATACGTGTTGATCATGTAGGTTTGTTGGTGTGTTAGACTAAAAGTTAACTTCTCAACAGCCAGGGTGGAAAGACTGGCGCAGTTCAGAAGTGTGTGGCCTGCAGGGGGCGTGGTATGCGCATCATGATCAGACAGTTGGCTCCTGGGATGGTCCAACAGATGCAGTCTGTTTGTACTGATTGTAATGGAGAAGGTAAGTAACAGTACAGTTTAGAAACCCTTATACTTGTAGTACACAGATACACATGATTTTAATCATATATATTTATTTATTTATTTAATAATAAAAACCTTTCAACTAGGCAATTCAGTTAAGGACAAAGTCTTATTTACAATGACGGCTTACTGGGGAACAGTGGGTTAACTGCCTTGTTCGGGGGCAGAATGACAGATGTTTTTCCCCTCTTGTCAGCTCGGGGATTTGATCCAGCAACCTGCCGCCCAAGGTAGCCTAGTGGTTAGCAAAAAGGCTTTGACTTCTATTGTTATACCCACAGGTGAGGTCATCAATGAGAAAGACCGCTGTAAAAAGTGCGAGGGCAAGAAGGTTAGCAAGGAGGTGAAAATCCTGGAGGTCCATGTCGACAAAGGCATGAAGCATGGGCAGAAGATCACCTTCGGAGGGGAAGCCGACCAGGCGCCTGGGGTAGAGCCAGGAGACATTGTCCTCGTCCTGCAAGAGAAAGAGCACGAGGTAGAGATTAACTGCTGTGCTCTGGACACCATGGTCCCCACACCTTAAGACTGGCTCTTGTAAACTAAGGGCAATATTACAATGTGGAAACATATTAGTGAAGCTGCAACATTGATGTGTAAACTTGTTATTACTCAGCTATTATGTCTCGCATGTCTATGAGGAGTATAGTATAGGTGGCGAATGTTGAATAGTAGCTGGTTGAACAAAAGCGTCCAGCTGGCTGAGTTGGGTCCTCCAGCACTCTTGACTGGGATCCTTTGGGAGCAGATTGTAGTGACAGCACAATGCTGCTAGGCCAATGAGAACACAATGTAATCCAGTTTCCAGTACTGTCCCCCCACCCTCTGAGCCCCCCTGCATGTCTGGCATAACTTGGTATTAATTATAGTCATGAGTGGCACGTAGTTCCTAATCTTGTAGTCCTAGCATTTCCACTCCATTGTCACCTCCAGACTCACTCACTTCTCTGAAGATGGGAGAACAGACACATGTTAATGGCACCAGCCTCTCATGTGGAAAACAGACCAGTACAATACCCTGACAGGATGTATATGCACTGCTTCCTGGGGGGGGGGGGGCTGCTGCTGCTATCTTATGTTCATTATTTATGTGCCAGCAGTATCGGTTAGTTGCATTTCTATCAAGTGTGATTTTAAATTGGCCTATAACCATGTCTCTTACTATATTGACACTCTGCCTGTTTTCTCATGCCAACAGACATACAAGAGAGCGGCCCATGACCTGCACATGACCCATAAGATTGGCCTTGTCGAAGCACTTTGTGGATTCCAGTTTACGTTGAAACACTTAGACGGCAGACAGATTGTAGTCAAGTATGCTGCTGGCAAAGTCATTGAGCCAGGTAAGAATTGTATCTTTTTTCTAGTTTTACATGTGGAAGATGATACAACAGCATGTGAATATTAATCCGTGCAGTATGTGAAAGCAATGTTTCTTTTAATACAATGTTTATTTTACAGGCTCTGTCCGAGTTGTTCGAGGGGAAGGGATGCCACAGTACCGTAATCCATTTGAAAAGGGGGACCTATACATTAAATTTGATGTGCAGTTCCCAGAAAACAACTGGATCAGCCCCGATAAACTCAATGTAAGTCATGGACTATGAAAAGACGTGTCCATTTCTGTCACAAGCTTGAATATTATGGTAATGTTTGTTCTATTATGGGATTGAATGACACAATTTGATCATTCCTAACAGATTAGGATTTTGACCCAAACCATACTGGTTATGTTTAGCGGGGCTTTGTTATATATCATTTTAAAAAACAGCCCTTATGTGAATCTGCCACTTGTGCTACTTCAGCTTTTAAACACCATTACTAATGAGATTGGTATTTAAGAGCTAAGGTACCCCACAAGTGTCTTATTTATTTTTAAGGGTTTTGTAGCGATAGCTGCATGCTGAATAGGGGGCTTTGCTAACTAGGCATAGTTTTTCTAATTTTCTGTGACCCTCTGTCAACCCCTAGGAGCTGGAGGACTTGCTGCCAACACGTGCCGAGGCTCCCATCGTGTCTGGGGATGCGGAGGAGGTGGACCTGCAGGACTACGACGTCAGCCAGGGCTCGTCTGGAGGACGACGTGAGGCCTACAACGACAGCTCAGACGACGAGGGAGGCCACCACGGCCCTGGAGTACAGTGTGCCCACCAGTAGCATCTGGCGCAGGGGAGAATGTATGTGTTGCACCCGCCCAATCTTCCATCCCGAACACGCATCCCTCACTCTCCTTGTGGCAACACCAGATAAGATGGGGGGAAAAAGTCATTTCTCCTTTGATTGGTGTGTAACTTGCATTTTTTCATAGTATTTACAATTTAATTTAAACCAACCATAAAATGCCGTTTTGGCCTCAGCCTCTGGACTGTGAGGTGTGAGTTAGGGGAGGAAGATCCTGAAAGGACACAGGACACAAACATCGCATTTTTAGGTTTGTATGTATCTGTGCTTGATTTTTACCACTTGATTTTTCTTTTTGTAGGTTTTTACTTGTTTTCCTTTCTATATATTAAATTCAAACATAAGACATTGTGTATAATATGAAAGTGATTGTCGGTGAGCTTTATATCAGCTGCGCTTATACAGTGGTGATACAAATGGAAAACACCTATTTCTGTACTCAACCCTGGTGCATGTTAAGACCGCATTGGTTCCTGCACTGATTAAACATCCAACCTATCGAGCGAAGCTGGGAAAAAATACTATTTAAAAGCAGCATAACTTCTGTGAAACAAGGTTTATTAAGTTGTTAAATAAACGTTCTTCAAATCTCAAACAGCAATACTGGATGTCTGTGATTCTGTCTTGTTCTTGTCTGGGAAATCAGTCAGGAAAATTATATTTTAGTTACCGCCTCAGTCCTTTGTCATTAATGTTGATATATATCATAAAGAATGATAGAGGCCTCTAGTGGCCAAAATGATGTTTTAGCATGGGCAGCACCATTGAGGGTTTCCAACATGCTTCCTGAGTTGTACCCTCAATGGCATTGCCCATGCTGTCACAGACGGTAGGTATGTTCTAGCCCCCCCCCCACACACACACAGCTGCCACTGTTAGCGTTGCTTACCAAACAGCCATTCGTGCATGTTTTGCATAAATAAGTCTAAACATGCTCCAGCTCTGGTCATAGCTAGGCTCATGCAAAAATACATTATGCAGGTGCTGTTCAGCTCCTGCAGCAAGGACGCTCTGCCATGAGCAACGTAAAACATGGCCCGCTGAAAAAGACCTCAGTGCAGGGCCACAGATGAGCTACTGTCACAGGCCTACGACACAGCGTCCCGCATCAGGAATTCTTCAGTGCTCATGTTAGCACAGAACATAATGCTCCAGCTGGACCTCTGCAAGTGTTTGCTTTCATGACCAGAGAGCTAGACTGTCCATCCTTGTTGTGGCTTGCCCAAACCCGATAACTAGACGGACGCTGAGAAAGCTCCTAGTGGTCCCCGGACTGCTCTTCAGCCCTGCTGAGCGGGCCATCGAACGTAGAATGAAGTTAGGCTACTCACTGGAACCCACATCCCAGGCATGACGTGTGAACCTTGCCACACACTCAGCCCAACACAGGTGCTTGCCAGTACCAGACAGCGATGCCGCCATCCCCCACGAAACGGAATGGCTGTCGGCCGATTTACCCAGCAGCACCTGACCTACTCCTGGGGAAGGGCGCGATCAGAAGTTAAAGATGGCTTTTACTCAACCTAAACAGACACTTTTGTCCAGTTCAGAATTTAATGTTTAAAAAAGTTCTCTAGACTTTAGCCGCAAGGGAATGGTTCCCATCCCTGTGTTACCGGAACAGGCGTTTTCTGCAGTTTGCCTTCCAGGGCCAGGCATAAGTGCGATTTTACCCTTCGGTCTCTCCCTGGATCCTCACAAGATGTGTGACCGCAGCCCTGAGCCTACAAGGATTAAGAGCCTTCCTTACCTTGGCTCAGTGTCAGCGCTGTGCACTTGTCACACCACAGCCAAGGTCACTTTGTAATGTCATGTATAATAGTGCGTGGACAGCATTCTTCTGTAACAATTTCAGTTGAATGCATTGAAGGAACAAATGTTCCGACCACTGCTGGGCATGCTCGTGGTGACACTGTTTGGACTGTCTAAGGCAACTACTAGGGCCCCAAACATCCCCTGGGCATGGATGCCTACTGTATGCTCTCCCCCTCCCATGTTAAGCGTATATACAGTGGGGCAAAAAAGTATTTAGTCAGCCACCAATTGTGCAAGTTCTCCCACTTAAGATGAGAGGCCTGTAATTTTCATCATAGGTGCACTTCAACTATATCTGACAAAATTAGGAAAAAAAATCCAGAAAATCACGTAGGATTTTTCATGAATTGATTTGCAAATTATGGTGGAAAATAAGTATTTGGTCAATAACAAAAGTTTCTCAATACTTTATATACCCTTTGTTGGCAATGACAGAGGTCAAACGTTTTCTGTAGGTCTTCACAAGGTTTTCACACACTGTTGCTGGTATTTTGGCCCATTCCTCCATACAGATCTCCTCTAGAGCAGTGATGTTTTGGGGCTGTTGCTGGGCAACACGGACTTTCAACTCGATCCAAAGATTTTCTATCGGGTTGAGATCTGGAGACTGGCTAGGCCACTCCAGGACCTTGAAATGCTTCTTACGAAGCCACTCCTTCGTTGCCCGGGCGGTGTGTTTGGGATCATAGTCATGCTGAAAGACCCAGCCACGTTTCATCTTCAATGCCCTTGCTGATGGAAGGTTTTCACTCAATCTCACGATACATGGCCCCATTCATTCTTTCCTTTATATGGATCAGTCGTCCTGGTCCCTTTGCAGAAAAACAGCCCCAAAGCGTGATGTTTCCATCCCCATGCTTCACAGTAGGTATGGTGTTCTTTGGATGCAACTCAGCATTCTTTGTCCTCCAAACACGACGAGTTCAGTTTTTACCAAAATGTTCTATTTTCGTTTCATCTGACCATATGACATTCTCCCAATCTTCTTCTGGATCATCCAAATGCAAACTTCAGACGGGCCTGGACATGTAGTGGGACACGTCTGGCACAGCAGGATTTGAGTCCCTGGCGGCGTAGTGTGTTACTGATGGTGGGCTTTGTTACTTTGGTCCCAGCTCTCTGCAGGCCATTACTAGGTCCCCCTGTGTTGTTCTGGGATTTTTGCTCACCGTTCTTATGATCATTTTGACCCCACGGGTGAGATCTTGTAGTCCCAGATCGAGGGAGATTATCAGTTGTCTTCCATTTCCTAATAATTGCTCCCACAGTTGATTTCTTCAAACCAAGCTGCTTACCTAGTGGAGATTCAGTCTTCCCAGCCTGGTGCAGGTCTACAATTTTGTTTCTGGTGTCCTTTGACAGCTCTTTGGTCTTGGCCATAGTGGAGTTTAGGTGTGACTGAGGTTGTGGACAGGTGTCTTTTATACTGATAACAAGTTCAAACAGGTGCCATTAATACAGGTAACGAGCGGAGGAGCCTCTTAAAGTTACAGGTCTGTGAGAGCCAGAAATCTTGCTTGTTTGTAGGTGACCAAATACTTATTTTCCTACTTAATTTGCATATAAATTCTTTAAAAATCCTACAATGTGACTTTCTGGATTTTCTCATTTTGTCTGTCGTAGTTGAAGTCTACCTATGAAAATTACAGGCCTCTCATCTTTTTAAGTGGCAGAACTTGCACAATTGGTGGCTGACTAAATACTTTTTTGCCCCACTGTAGCTTGCAACATCAGATCAAGTCAGTTTCTCTAGTAACCCAAAACTGTCCGGTTCTATTAGATTTCTCCCCTGCGTACACAAAATCTAATTCAGTGTCATAGTGGGACTGCTTCAGCGTATGATTAGCCAGTCGTAAATTGTATTAGCATTTGTCCTTTTAGGGTCAGAAAATGAGTGGTCAGTTAATTATTATCACCCAGCAGATGTTACCATAAACTGAAATTCAGGCACAATAAGTTGGGCTGTATGTATTTGTAAGTAGTGCTAGACTTATTAGTGCCGGTGCAGGAGTGCCTCAATACCCTATAGAAAATTACCTGAGAGAAATAGGAGCTCAAGCAGAACATTTTAGGTGACCTCTTGCCCAAGTCGAGCACTGCTTGCAAGATCATTCAGTTTGGCCATTATCAATACAAAACATTCAATAGGATGCTAACAACCAACTTCGTGGGGCTAAATATTGCTCACCAGCCAGTCAAGACGAATATACAAATCTTTATTTATAATAAGTAAAACATGCATAGGTGGCATTAGTGGATCAATATTAGCTGTGTTGGTATCATTGCACACTCAGAGGCTGATTCGCTTTGACTTTGTTGAAAAGGTAGTCCATCAGTTTCTAATTGAGAAAGATCAGTGAGAATTAATTGCAGGTGATAAATGATTCATTTCAAGATTAAATGAACAGAACACATTTTACCATCAACTTCTGCATCTGGAGGACAGCCATGTCATCCAGTAACCCGATGTCGACATCTTCAACAGTATCATCCGAGAGGCACAATGTCTTGGGAGAAAATGAGTGACTGGTTTAGACTGCTCGACCTAACTTAAAGCCCAACAACCTCAATATGAAACGTTACCTCTCCATGGGATGTAGAGATCATTACATGTGGAGACAATCCAGGCAGGGAGCAATACAGGTAGTCGTCACTGGCTGAGCGCAAAACAGATCTACAAACATGGAGAATTTAGGACAGAATTAGTTTGATTAACTCAAGCATACCTTAAAAAGATGAGTTTGTAAACTGCAGTCGACAACTGGTATTTTGGACCCAGTAATTGCAGATAAACTGCAGTTATACTAGACTGACTGCAATCTTTTTTTCCATAAGGGATTTTGATAAGTGAAGACAAACCTGGGTTTCGTTCCAGTCAGTGGAGACTGATCACTGATTTTGGCAAGACGAGTTTTGGTTCTTTTTGTGTTTGTGGGTGTGGCACACCTGCAAGAACAAATGAGCAGAATCAACCAGAAGACGTTGTTTCAGCGAACACGACTGAATTAGTTCAAATCGGGTGTTTGAGTGGTGGACTGGAACAACTAGCAACCACCAGTTGCTCGCCAGGAATGATTAATATAGGGAGTTACCGTAGGCTTCCAGTGCTGGAGCTATTGGCAAGTGACCTGGCTTTCTTGGAACCCTGTGAACAAAAATACACAATTTAGTCAATTTCCTAAGTGGAAATGCCCAGTTTACCTTTTCACACAGCCTAATGACACGCAAATAAAGTCAAACTAAACTATACCTAGCTCTGCCTAACGCCGTGAACGATCCGAGACAAGGCAGGAAGGGCTTTCCACGCAATCAAACAGAACATAAAATTACCATCCCAATTAGAATTGGGCAGAAATAATATTTCATTCCGTTAGAACCAATTGCCCATCATAGCTGTGAGGTCTGGGATCCGCTCACCAACAAATTCACAAAATACAGCACACCAAATAGAGTCCGCATGCAGAATTCTGCAAAAAAACACAAACGTAAGACACCAAATAACACATGCCGAATTAGGTCGCTAATTATCAAAATACAGAAAAGCACCGTTAAATTCTACAACTACCTTAAAGGAAGTAACAAACCTTCCATAAAGCCATCACCGACAGTGATTGACCTGAAGAGTCCCCTAAGCATGCTGGTCCAGGGGCTCTGTTCACAAAACAGACCCCCCACAGAGCCCCAAGACCACTTCAGCCACACAAATCATGAGAAAACAAAATAATTACTTAACATTGGAAATACTAACAAAAAAACAGCACAAACTAGAATGCTAGTTGGACCTAAACTAACTACAGTGGTGGAATACCAGGCCACTGACTGACCCAAACTTAAGGAAAGCTTTGACCATGTATCGACTCAGTGAGCAGTCTTGCTATTGAGAGGCCGCCATAGCCGGTCTTCTCTTGAGCCAGGTTTGCTTATGTGCACACAACACGAGGTGGAAACTGAGCTGCACCTCCTAACCTCCTACCAAATATATGACCATAGACATTTCCCTCATTACAGTCCCTCAAATAACTCAAACCAATCAAGTTCTGATAAACTCCCCTAGCTATTGGGTGAAATACCAGTTTGCCATCACAGCAGCAAGATGTGTGACCGGTTGCCACAAGAAAAGGTCAACCAGTGAAGAACACAGCATTCTAAATGCAACCCATGTTTATTTTCTTTTTTGTACTTTATTTGCACATCATTATAACACTACATAGCCATATGACATCTGAAATGTATTCCTTTGAAACTTGAGTAATGTTTACTGCATCTTTAATCGTTTATCCATTTCGTGCTTTGGAAATGTAAAACATGTTTCCCATGCCAATAAAGCCCTTTGAATTGCTAGCTACCTTTGATGGTTCTGTTGTAGCCTTCCTTTTATGAGCCGATGCACCTTCACTCACTTTCACTACAGAAATGAGAAAAATGTATAATTAACGACAAGTTCATATCCTTTTTAACTAGAGGAAATAAACCATTACCTTTACTAAGCTTCCTAGTGAGAGGCTGGTGAATCTCGGGTGATTCGGTCTGGAAATAAAATTTAAAAAGTTAGCTGCTCACATTTCCACAGTACACCACAAGGA
The DNA here is from genome assembly GCF_057628025.1 of Oncorhynchus mykiss. NCBI lineage: Eukaryota > Metazoa > Chordata > Actinopteri > Salmoniformes > Salmonidae > Oncorhynchus > Oncorhynchus mykiss. Next base: position 10,928,040 of record NC_143047.1, read on the forward strand.
AGCAGCATTAACCCATTTACAGCCGGTCTGATAATCCATGTTTAGTCCTACCTTTATGGCGATGGTGACTTCACCTGCAGAAATGTCATCCGCTAGGAAAGGACGGGGGGGAAACAACTGAAATAAAGTCACCACGCATGCATGCATTCATTCCAATAAATATTTAAAATACAATTGGAAAATCACACCATTAATTAAATCTATTATCACTGTTTTTTGAAGCGCAGGTGGCATTTTCATCAATTCCACTTTAAAAACCCGATCGACTGTTGCAAGAGTCTGCTCCAATTTAGCCTCCATCTCATTTATACGGTCCTGTGCTGTAAAGTGGCAACATAGTGAATTCAGTTAATTTGAGGAAAACGGACGGTAGGGATGGGCCTACTATGAAATTAGTACCTTCTTTCTCAAACTGTTGAATAAAAAGCACCCCTTGCTTTTGGCGTATCTCCTTGCTAATTTGCCCATCTGACTGATTGCTGACTTTCCTTATCCTTCTTGGTGCCATGGTTTCATCAGTGTGCCTTTTTTCCCCCTGCTACCACATCTCCTGAACACTGATTTATAACCTTAAGGACACCAGGTGCTCCTGACCAGTCAATTAACCTTAAATTAACCCTAGAATCCACCTGAGGCCACTAATAACTCAACTCACTAACCATTAGTGCTGGGCTAGGAAAAAACTGTGCACCAATCTAATATACATTTAAAATATGGCCAAGTTTAAGATCTATCAACAGTTCAGCACTCAGTACTGGAAAGCTGGTGTTCTCTTCGGTGGAAGTGTGACATGCAGGTATTCAATGACTGGTGGAGAGTGAATTGTCCTCCTATATTAGATGGTAGACTGTTTATTGTTGAACTGTGTCATTGTAGTTTCTGATGTTTGGGTAAATGGCAAAACATTAGATTCAGTAGTTTCCGCAAGTACAATCATTAAATTAAATTCATATCGCATGAAACTGAATCTCTGGATACATCTTCAGAGACCATTTATGCGTTTACACAGGCAGCCCAATTCTGATCTTTTTTCCCACTAATTGGTCTTTTGACTAATCACATCATCTCTTTTTACAGATAAAAAATATCAGTATTGGGCTGCCTGTGTAAATGCATCCTTCGTTTCAGACAAATTATATTTAATCATCTCTCAAAATGGATCTCAAAAGTATTTATTGTACAAAACAGAAATAAAAAATGCAAATCTGGAATTATGAAAAAAATTATGCATATCCAAAACAAGGAAAAACAGGGGTTAACAGCCTTATTTCAGTCAGAAACGACAGTTGAAGTCGGAAGTTTACATACACTTAGGTTGGAGTCATTAAAACTAATTTTTCAACCACTCCACACATTTCTTGTTAACAAACTATATTTTTGGCAAGTCGGTTAGGACATCTACTTTGTGCACGACACAAGTAATTTTTCCAACAATTGTTTACAGATTATTTCACTTATAATGCACTGTATCACAATTCCAGTGAAATTACATACACTAAGTTTACTGTCTTTAAACAGCTTGGAAAATTCTAGAAAACTATGTCATGGCTTTGAAGCTTCTGATAGGCTAATTGACCTAATTTGAGTCAATTGGAGGTGTACCTGTCGATGTATTTCAAGGCCTACCTTCAAACTCATTGCCTCTTTGCTTGACATCATGGGAAAATCTAAAGAAATCAGCCAAGACCTCAGAAACAAAAATTGTAGACCTCCACAAGTCTGGTTCATCCAAATACCTGAAGGTACCACGTTCATCTGTACAAACAATAGTACACAAGTATAAACACCATGGGACCACACAGCCGTCATACCACTCCGGAAGGAGATGGGTTCGGTCTCCTTGAGATGAACGTACTTCGGTGCGAAAAGTGAAAATCAATCCCAGAACAACAGCAAAGGACCATGTGAAGATGCTGGAGGAAACCGGTACAGAAGTATCTATAGCCACAGTAAAACGGGTCCTATATCGACATAACCTTAAAGGCTGCTCAGCAAGGTAGAAACCACTGCTCCAAAACCGCCATAAAAAAGCCAGACTACGGTTTGCAACTGCACGTGGGGACAAAGATCATACTTTTTGGGGAAATGTCCTCTGGTCCGATGAAACTTAAAATAGAACTGTTTGGCCATAATGACCATTGTTATGTTTAGAGGAAAAAGGGGGAGGCTTACAAGCCGAAGAACACCATCCCAACCGAGAAGCATGGGGGTTGGCAGCATCATGTTGTGGGGGTGCTTTGCTGCAGGAGAAACTGGTGCACTTCCTCATGATGCCATCTATTTTGTGGAAGAAAATGATGTGGATATATTGAAGCAACATCTCAAGACATCAGTCAGGAAGTTAAAGCATGGTTGCAAATGGGTCTTCCAAATGGACAATGACCCCAAGCATACTTCCAAAGTTGTGGCAAAATGGCTTAAGGACAACAAAGTCAAGGTATTGGAGTGGCCAACACAAAGCCCTGACCTCAATCCTATAGAAAATGTGTGGGCAGAACTGAAAAGGTGTGTGCGAGCAAGGAGGCCTACAAACCTGACTCCGTTACACCAGCTCTGTCAGGAGGAATGGGCTAAAATTAACAATTTAAAGGCAATGCATACTAATTGAGTGTATGTAAACTTCTGACCCACTGGGAATGCGATGAAAAATCATTCCCTCTACTATTACTCTGACATTTCACATTCTTAAAATAAAGTGGTGATCCTAACTGACCTAAGACAGGGAATTTTTACTAGGATTAAATGTCAGGAATTGTGAAACTAAGTTTAAAATTTGGCTACGGTATGTAAACTTCCGACTTCAAATGATATTTATAAGCACATTGATGTTGAACCCAAAACCTTTTCCAGTTGCAGTTAACTTTCAGCTCATGAAGAATGATGAATACTAACCAGGCAAACAAATGAAAACAAACATATAGCAGAATGTGCATACTTTTTTTTTTTAAATCATTCATAAAATATGAATTTGCTGACATTCTCAAAAGCCACTCAATGTAAATTATAGCTTGTCACCATTGAAGGCACCTCATTGCTGTCAAATGGTTAAAAACAATTCATGTTTTGAGGTCAGTCGAGTTTGATACATTGAATGGCTGCCAAGGTCATTCAGCATTAAATTGCATACAAAAATAGAAATTAGATGTTTTGGTGTCAGAATAAAAGTTGCCCGAATTCATTGGTTTAACTGAAGCTTTTAGACAGCCTTATGTGGGTCACTGCGCTCATCTCCCACCTACAAAAAATTAAATTGTAGTGTTTCACTTCACAATGACATTTCCTGCAGTTTGCAGAAAGATAGATACGGGCAGAAGGTTTCCCACAAACATTTTACAAACAAAAAAACAAAAGTGCATTCAACCCACCATCTGAGATGTAACCGTACTCCCTTTCTCAGTTGTGATACAAATGTGAGTGACAGCCACCGTCAGTAAAAAGCGTAAACAATCTATGCAATAAATAGCCTAATATGGGGACAAGGCCGATATACAGAATTACCAGAACCTACATTTCCCTTAACTCTTCAATTAGTAGCACACAAAACAACTGCATTTCCTTCCAACTAGGCACCCGAGAGTACAGACATTCACCCTCCAAAAAAAAAAAAAAAAAAACTATCCAAGTGCAACAGACACCTCAGATCAGTGTACTGTGTGGGTAAACATGTGCCCAACAGGAAGCTACGCAGGCTCAAAGCTGTATGACTTGGACTGATAGGATGTTATGTTAGAAATGGGTTTTGGACAAGAGCTGATGTAGCAGCACTCATTGTCCCGGAGTCCATGACCTACATAAACAACCCCTGTTCTATTTGGCACACTGAAAAAGGTACAGCTGGTTCTAAGATAATATTTGCACTTTACAGTGCCCCATTGCGTCGAGCTCTCACACAAAATGCCTCTTAAGGAGACAGAAAAGACTCAAGACAGATAGAAAATACAAAACAGTGTAAACTTCTCGGGCACAAAAACAAGTAAATGGAGTGCTAGAGAAAATGTCATCAGAACATTGTGTCCCATTTCCCAGTGCCTCCTCTATAATAGAGCACCTTTGAGTACATCACAAAGTACATTGCTTTAGTGTTAAAGGGGCAATCAGTTGTAGTTACAATAAAACGTCCTCACTGCCAGTTTCAATAAAAATCTGAGGGATGGGATTGGAGAATTGTAACCAAATTCATAGCCAGAGCTATGGATGCAAGGACTGATCATCCATGATATCAACATTACAGTTTTAACCATGTTAAGGCTATATAGTGTTTGTTTACATTTACGAAGCTTATATTTTGGGTTATGATCGGGTACGACAGCTTATGAGGCATGCCCAAGTTGTATTCTTCAAGAATCAAATGGGTACATCGATTTACAATTTCATTTATAAGCCCTAAGATGTTTGTGGCAACTGCAGATTGCCCCTTTAACATCTCTGTACAGACGGCATCGTTTCTCCCCACACTTTTACCTCGTCTGACAAAGGCACAATGTCTCTTAAAAACACAAGTACTGTTCCTAAAATCAGATAAAACGTCAAGCAATCATAGGTTACACTAGTATAGTTAAAAAAGGGGTTACTTTCTTTACATGAGCGTTAGTCGATACCTCCGTAAACGCTGTTTTTGTTACGCGTGTTAAACGTTCTCAAACTGGGACTATCTGAACTGTTCTAGTGAGTCCCGAGTGTCATCCTCTGGACTCTCATCTCTTTGGTTCCTCCAGTGACGCGTACTCCTTCAGAAACTTGATGTGGAAATCCCGGAGCTTCTCCAGGAGCACCTTCAGCTTCTCTGTCGTGGGCAGAATGGTCATTCTAGGGGGAAATCATATGTAAAAACAATTTAGTAGGTAATCTCGGTTACGCAAGAAGTAAAAAATCTCAGGAATGTTGCTACACGTAAATCTGTCCATGAGAGATTCCTTAGCGGGCAAAAGACAGACAGGAAGGAAGATATCAATGCAAAGTAAACACAGCATCTGTAAGATATAAAAATAGAGCTGGAATAAATGGAGGCCAGCTATTCAGTTAGCTCCTCTCCGACTAGTGTAATATTTGCAATTTCCAGCTCAGTTAAATCTTTTTAGTTTACTTATGCAAGCGAGATGTCACTGCCGAACAATTTGAGCCTGGTAGATGTGGCACTGTAATGGTTAGGTTACAATGCTTCAATGTAACTCACTAGCTACTGTCATAATTTGATTTGAATACAACTGGTGTATCGGAACAAACAAAACACTGTCGTCACAGACAATCTTCATGAAAGGCTTCTCTAAATTCTTATGTCTCTATAAATGTATGATGGTCAACAATGTTTCTGCTAGTTGAACAGTTACCTGAAGTGATAGGTCCCTTCCCTCTGGCCGAAGCCACTGCCTGGAACAAGGCAGATGCCAGTCTCCTCAAGCAGTCTCAGACAGTACATCATGTCAGGAGACATTCCCAGGGACTGCAGAAGAGAGACAAAGTCTACAAACCTGTTTTTCTAGTTTCAGGTGTGGAGGCATACAATTATAAACCGATGCCAATTTGTGGTCAGCTGCACAGTACCTACACCACGCAAGTTTTATGAGTGAGCTGAGAAGTGACAAATTCACTAATGGACAAATGGGAGTAGAGTGGAATCACATTTCAGCAGGTTTCTCAATGGGTGTTAGGTGAACAGACCTTGGCCTCCTCCACAGCTCGTGGGGGTATGAAGATGCGTGGGAAGGCGTACATGGCTCCCTGCACAGGGTTACATTTGATCCCAGGCACCGTGTTGAGGGTCTGCTCGGTCACCTGGGCCTTCTCAGCCAGAGCTCCAAGCACAGCGCTCTTCTCCTGAAAGACAACACGCATACACAACACAGAGGTCAGACATGGGTCTTGGATGACAATCGAAACTGAACACTAACAAATTAAACCTAGAGCATTGCCTGCCCCCCGAACATTGAGTGACAGACCTTGTGGAACTGGAGGTAGGAGGGTTCGTGTGGCAGAGGAGGGTTGACGATGACATCCATGGCAGCCTGTCCAGAGACAGGGGGACACAGCCTCACAGAGAGCAGCTTCACCAGCTGGGCCTTGACCTCCAGGTCGAGGTTGAGAACCTCCATATATCCCCCTCTGAACCCACACCTGCAGGGGAGGAGGACCGAGGAGAGGGGAGCGTTAGTGTTGGGGACACAGTCACACGCAATAGAACCAAACGGGACTTTATCCTAGATCAAAACCATGGCAAGGACAATCTGATGAGCCAGTCAGTCTGCATACAAAGGGCGTCGTTTCTCTGTGGGCCTGGTAGTCCGCGTTGTGATTTTAGCCAACCCGTCTGACGTTTACACAAGCACGACAAGGCAAATCAGAGGAGTTGGCTAAAGCAGAGAGCAGATCTGTCGCGCAAAGGCAACACGGCTAACATTTTATAGTGTTCTTGTAGATCAAACACATGAGACTGAGGGGGCTATAAGAGCTGGACAGCCGGTTACGGATACATAGGAAAGTGTAATGTACGTCAGTGACTACTTATGGGGGTCAGACAGAGAATTCAGAGTGAGCACAGACAGCGCGTGGTGTTTTAAGGGTACTTTGAGGGAAATAGTGACCCAGTGCGAGGGGCACGTGGATGTGAATACTCACTCTCCTGAGTATCCTTTGGAGGTGGAGTGAAATGAGGCCAGCTCGACAGTGTTGAAGTACTCAGGGCCCATCTCATAGAGCACCTTCTTAAAGGAGTGGAACTGAAGGTCTGGGGAGTACACGTTGTCCTGATACACCTGGACACACACACACAAGAGGATTACATCAACAGAGAATTGATAGGGGCGGCAGGGTAGCCTAGTGGTTAGAGCGTTGGACTAGCAACCGGAAGGTTGCAAGTTCAAATCCCCGAGCTGACAAGGTACAAATCTGTCGTTCTGCCCCTGAAGTTAACCCACTGTTCCTAGGCCGTCATTAAAAATAAGAATTTGTTCTTAACTGACTTGCCTAGTTAAATAAAGGTAAAAAAATATATATTGTACTGACTATTTCTCAACTTTTCCAGTCCTATTTTTTATATATATATATATATATATATATATATATATATATATATATATATATATAAAAAAAATAGGACTGGAAAAGTTGAGAAATAGTCAGTGTCCATTCAGTTCAATACACTATGGTAGCAAATAATTACCTCATCGGACATAACAAACAGATTCTCCTCGTATGCAAAGTGGAGGACGTCCTCGATGCACTTCCTACTCTGCACTTGACCTGAATATTGCCAGAGAGAAAGAAAGGAGAGAAGGGGGAGAGAGGGGGAGGGAGAGCGGTCACCACAGGTGCTGGAATTGAGAACATGAGCAACTCTACATGTGCCTTCCATCTGTACATGATTACAAAAGACAGAATGTACTGTACTATGGAGGCCGCTGGAAACCAGAGGACCACAGTATTGCCTCACGGACGGTTACTAGCCTGGCGGACACGATTCACGTGGAACACAGCGAGGGAGAACTGTGACACACTGGTGTGGACAGGAGCCCATTGTTAGTGCAGTATTGGCTTGGGCTTTGATTGTGTGGCTGTTAATGTGACTGTTTGCGTGAGAATCAGAAGAAAAAAAAACACTTCATTATCAACACATCTTGCCTACAACAGTGACTCTGAAGTCAGGAAGACTTAGGTGTCAGGCAGACTATTAAGTTACAGCTTTACCGAGTTATGTTACAGCTATGTAAGAGGGAGTCAGATTCCTTCACCCAGCTGGTGAAGACCGATCCGGTCTATAAACACCCATCAGCTACCCTACATGACACAGCAGAGGGGGGGTTCCACATATAATATCTTACACAACATGACATCATGACCCTTGGCCTAGTTGCTTGTTTCAATGATAATCATCATGTTTACTGGCCTTATGGGACATGGGAAACATTTGCAACATATAGATGTGAGATGCTCATGCTTGGATATGTTGGATACTGGTCTTGGATGTGGTGGATACTGGTCTTAGATACTGGTCTTGGATACTGGTCTTGGATGTGGTGGATACTGGTCTTAGATACTGGTCTTGGATACTGGTCTTGGATGTGGTGGATACTGGTCTTAGATACTGGTCTTGGATGTGGTGGATACTAGTCTTGGATGTGGTGGATACTGGTCTTGGATACTGGTCTTGGATGTGGTGGATACTGGTCTTGGATACTGGTCTTGGATGTGGTGGATACTGGTCTTGGATGTGGTGGATACTGGTCTTGGATGTGGTGGATACTGGTCTTGGATACTGGTATTGGATGTGGTGATACTGGTCTTGGATGTGTGTGATACTGGTATTAGATGTGTGTGATACTGGTATTAGATGTGTTGAACACTGGACAAACACATTACATAAGGAGCCTAATCTCATTGTTCTGGCTGGTGAGACCCACCGGTAGGGTTGCCTGGATTGATGATGCAGATGACTCTGGGGTGACAGTGCTCCTTGGCAGCCTGGTAGGCTCTGTGGAGCTCGTTGATATCCAGGGCCCAGCAGTTGTCCTCGTCCAGGTAGTAGTTGATCTGAACGGCCTCCAACTCAGAGATGGCTGCAGAGTACAGGGGGTACTGAGGGATGGGGATCATCACACCACTCCTGGACCGGCCCTGGCCCGACACCAGCATTTTCAAGATGCTCTAAGGTCAGATGAGAATATCGTTTCACAACATCAACGACTAGTAGGAAAGCATCCAGAATTAAAACGATATTCGTTATAAGAGAAATAACTCACCGTCAAAAACATGAAAATACCTAATAAATCCAATGAACTTTCAGTGACTGCTCAGATTAAACAAATACCAACTAACACCCTTTTGTTTGTAAGAGGATTATTGAGAACTAAAGACGTACCACAATGCCATCACTAGCTCCGGTGGTTAGGTAAATATTGTCCCAGTCGGCAGGCACGCCCTTATCCCGTTGCTCTATGTAGACAGCAACGTCCTGCCGAATACAGTCCACTCCCTGGCTGGCACTGTACGACCCTGGAGTTGAAACACAATATGGTATCAACTCTGGATTGTATTTTCATGTTCTGTTTCAGGGAATAAATGAGAGCTTAGATAACTTCAACTTGCATACACTTTCTAGCTCCACCGTACAATGCGGTTTCAAATAAACTATTAGCCATATCTTGCAGCAACGGTATGCCACAGAAATAATGTTTCAAAAGCATATTGTTGTAACCAAAACACTGCTAGGTTCTGCATTTCTCAGGCCACAGCATCATTAGAACTTAACCTAGCATCCTGTTATTTGTCAGTGTGACAATTCTGAACCCATCAACAGTGCACAGAAGGCCAAAGCTCCCACTTGGGTCAGCATTTAAAGCTATATTATTAGGCTATATTTCAACACAGGAATGTGAGTGCAGCGCAGTCAGACAGGAATACTGTACACACCCAAGCTCTGTCCCCCGCAGCCCTGTAGGATGCGACGGGCACGTTGTTTGGCATCCTCTGGGAAACTAGGGCTGTTCAACAGCTCTGGGAATGAGCAGAGAGCCACCACCTAAACATACAGACAGGAGGTGTTCCATGTTAACTTCAACCACATCAAGACACACAGACACCTTCACAATTTAATATGCCAATTTATTTGACATATTATGTAAATAGCATTATATAAGCATCCCACCCAGGTGAGCCAGCAGGAGAAAAAAAAAAACTCTTTAATGTTGGTAAAGGGCTCCTAAGTAAGAATTTCACGGTAAGGTTATATTGACTAATTCTGTCTGAATCCGCTTGTCAGAAAGGAAGGAGTGATCGCTCATCTTTGTTGTTGTGATTGGCAGGGGCTTGGTGTGTGTGTGTGTGTGTGTATATTGGAAGGTGCACAGCTTACAAGTCATTGCACACAGCACAGAAGGAGCAAATGAGACGAGACCAAAAAGACAACATGAGACTAAGCAGACATTAACGCTCATATTTTTTTTTTTAAAGAAGATAACGCAAAAACATAAATTCAAATGAATTCAATATCACCCAGCCCTAGGTGATTGTTATAACAATGTGGAGCACAAGACTGGACATCATTTTGACCCATCTCTGGAATGTGCACTTTCACTAGGAGAGACCAGAACACCCCACATTCTGCCCATGCCCAGTTAGCCAATCCAATACACATTTGCTGGGTGAAATACAACAGTAAGTAGTTTTTAGAGGCATTTCTTCTAAAATACCAGATAGAGATAGATAACACATTTTATGCTGCTGTTAAGAGATTACTGTATTATTAAGTATTAATAAAGGTGATCCCGTTTCCAACCTCTCCATGAGCCGAGGATGTTCCTCTAATGTTTCAGAGTGCCAATAGTAGCCTAAACAAACGATGTGTCGATGTGCAGCCTCATCGGCCAAACTGATTCCCAGCCAAGGATGACTGACTTAGTAACTGGGAATAAACAGATAGCCGTCCTGCCAGAATACTATTTGAAGTCTATTTCACCTTGTTGTGGTTATGGTGGTAGGACAGGTGATATAAATATGACTTCGCAAGACCACACTTTTCCTGACACATCCCTGCCACTCACCTGACGGAGAAACGTGATTGGCTTCTGCCCCATGGCATGTGAATCTCCAATGTTGGCTTTGATGACCTCAGTGAAGGGATGTTTCTGACCCTGGAGGGAAGAAAGGTACATTTAGATACATGTTGAGAGAACATTAGAATTTTGTAAATATCCCTGCATATATGAAGAACTATACTGAACAAAAATATAAAATGCAACAATTTCAAAGTTTTTGCTGAGTTACAGTTCATATAAGGAAATCAGAAAATTGAAATAATTTCATTATGTCCTAATCTATGGATTTCACATGACTGGGCAGGTGCGCAGCCAAGCCGACACACTGGGGAGCCAGGCCCAGCCAATCAGCCCCGTGGCTGATCTCAGACGATCCTAAAGGTTAAGAAACCCGATGTGGAGGTCCTGGGCTGGCATGGTTACACGTGGTATGAGGTTGAGGCTGGTTTGATGTACTGACAAATGCTCTAAAATTACGTTGGAAAGGGGGATACCTAGTCAGTTGTACAACTGAATGCCTTCAACTGAAATGTGTCTCCCGCATTTAACCCAACCCCTCTGAATCAGAGGTGCGGGGGCTGCCTTAATCGACATCCAGGTCTTCGGCACCCGGGGAACAGTAGGTTAACTGCCTTGCTCAGGGGCAGAACGACAGATTTTTACCTTGTCAGCTCGGGGATTTGATCTAGCAACCTTTCGGTTACTGGCCCAACGCTCTAACCACTAGGCAGAGGCGGGTTATGGTAGAAAAATAAACATTAAATTCTCTGGCAACAGCTCTGGTGAACATTCCTGCAGTCAGCATGCCAAATGCATGCTCCCTCAAAACTTGAGACATCTGTGGCTTTGTGTTGTGTGACAAAACTGCACATTTTTAGAATGGCCTTATTGTACCCAGCACAGGGTGCACCTGTGTAATGGTCGTGCTGTTTAAATCAGCTTCTTGTCAGGTGGATGGATTATCTTGACAATGGATTAAATGCTCACTAACAGGGATGTAAACAAATTTGTGATTGATTGACACCATCCATTACATGATGTATTAGCCTAACCCAAGTGCTGTAGGCCTACCATTTCATGTTAATGTCCTTGTGGTGGCCCAACATCTAAATCATATTTTGGACAAGAGTATGCAGGGGACATGACAAAGCGACCAACCCTAGTGTGGTCTTGTATCTGTGAGGGTGGTACGAGGATCACGTGCTCCTACCGACCCCAAGGAAGGCACCTGTTTCAGGGCTATTATTAGTTGAACTGCCAGTGCCCGAGGCACACATCAATCAACTTATCCAACGTGACAGAGAAACAAGTGAGTGCAAGACTAAAGTGAAAGAAGAGTAGTGTGAATAGATATTTGAAGGTGACTTTTGTTCAAGTGGAGTGTGGGCTATAGGTCAGTCACAGCATTAGTCTGAATGAATGAATTCCGGTACACTGATCTTGTCGTTCATAGAATTACATGTAAATAAAAGGATCTCTGTGCTGTTGCTCATCTCCATCATGATAGTAAACTTGCCTCGACTTCCCCACACAACAGTCTGGATCACAAGTTCTGCCCTGATATTAATATAAAGGCATCGCTAAACAGCACAATGTGTACATGAGTAGCAGTTGAGCCACTGATTGAAGGGTTAGTTCAGTATCTTTGGTTGAGCTTTCACTAGCTAAGCTCATCATTGCCTGGGAATCAGATTTTGCCTTCTGGGATTCTTCAGTGTTTGATTGCGATTTTTAAAAAAAAATTAATGTAAGTACTTGCAGAGTTGAGCTATATTTGGTGCAGGTGCATGGTAACAATTGAATAACATGAGAGAAAATAGAAGCCACGCCCGCTGCTCTTTCTAGTATCACTGTACTTTTTGATCTTTATGTATCGGCCTCAAGGCCTTCGTCAGAGCTTTTTGTGTTGTTGTTGTTGTTGAGTGTTTGATCCTGGAAATGGTCCTCCCAGGTCAAACATTTTTGAATATAATTACATGTTTACCCTACTGGTTGTCTGTGTGGTTGGTTATTTTGCGAGAAGGAGTTTCAGCCAATATATCCACAGGAACGTATTATTAGACCAACTGTTCAAAGCACTTGAGTTGCGTTCAGAATTATGTCACCTGGAGCAGCCGTAAAACCATGTAAACATGCGCACCCTACATGTTCGGCAAGGCATGTGAACACACTACCAGTGCTATGAAACGTTGTTAATAATTATTTCCTGTGGATCGTCCGAAAGTCCTACCTGCAAATGGACCAACCACGCAGACAACAGAAAGAGCGACTTCAAATGTAATTGTAGTCAACATTCAGACTTGAGGTTCCGTTGCCAGAATCAAACTAAGAAAAAATCCCAGACGGTAGATTTAGAAATTCACTATCTGTTGGTCCCCTCTGTCAAAGCTCATCACTGCCACGTCCACGAGGGACCACCATGGCTGAGGAAATCACGAGTCAGGACTGGTTCCTTATCGCACACCTGACGTTTCAACGGGATGGAATGCATCGCGACTGGAGGATGATGATGCAACATTGTATCAGCACTGAGCCAAGACGCTACACCTGTCCTTCGAGATAAACTAGCTACTAAGCTAACGTTACTTGCCCGTTTCCCCAACTGTCATACGCTATTTTAGTTGATAGTATAAAGCATGAGAGCACATATCCATGACTAGCTAGCTAGCTAATATGCTGTGGAGGATGTGCCAACGTTACGGATACGTAAATAGCTAGTTGCCGGTAAATGCTGGTTAGCATGAGCTAGCAAGCTCACCCATTGATCCCCCACCTCGCTATGTAGCTAAAGTGGTGGGCAATGTGTTTTCACCTGCTGCAAGCCTCTCTCGATGTCCCCAGCCTTCGTGACAATGGGTCCTCTCACAGCGTACTCCACAGCTTTCACCTGCGGATTGAGGGTGTCCATGGTCAGAGTCTTTTCTCGCATCTTGCCGTTCTCTCTCAAAATCACGGTTGCCTCAGCTGTACTGAATCGCTTCAGTCCATACTGTTCAACCGGTCCTTGTGTTTTGAGTCGTATGGACTGCACTAAACATGCGGTCTCCCAAGCCTTTGTCCGCACAAGGGCTGGAGACTGGTCAAAAACACCAGCAATCAATGATCTATTTGCCAAGTGTTGAAGTCGATGCATGATGTTGAAGTCGATGCAGCAGGTTAGTTTGAACCACGACGAGGGAAATTAATGCTAGCTGTACTTGAAGAACGGCAATATGAGGAAGAGGCGATGCGAGAGGGATAACTGGGCACGAAATTTATCTTCTCCAGCAGGTGGCGATGTTTCGTTTTTTCCGCTCACTCAGCGAGGAGTTTTAGTATAGAGGTCAAAGAGAGTGTCGAATTTGGTCTACAAATAAATGGAATTGCTTAATTGCTACGTGAGGCTTATTTAATCTAACATTTGTTTCGTAGTTGTTAGGGGTGTACTGATATAGGACACGTGACATCCTGGCAAAAACAAACGTTGTTCTTCTGACATGTATCTTCCCTCTCATTGGCTAGAATGGCCCCACCTGATGTGACATGTATTTCAATTGTTAGAGTAATATCACCCAAACGGGGTTCTACTGCAACGTTCAGAAAGTTTGAATTTTCCCCGGTTAGGTTGAATTGCCCACACCTTCAATACTGGAGTGCTAGGACTGGACAGCCACTGCAAAACTGACTTTAAATTAATTGTTCTAATCAAAAGTGAGGACTGCCTGTCAATATGATACCAAGTCTGGGTCATGTCAAAATGTGAATATATGTCAAAAAGTATTTGAGTTGGCTTTGGTTTTTTTTATTTGGAGTTTGCACTTTTGGGAGCATGCCATTGTTGCCAATTGTACCAAGAACACTAAATCAAATTAAGCTAAACTATTTCTAAGTGTTAGACATGTATTTTGACCCCCTATGTTTGTTTGATACATTGCCAAATGTTATTCAAATAATTAATATTTTGTTTGATTCTGACCATACACACTTCTTTCTAAAATAAAACGTACCCCACTCATTCACTTGGCAACTCACTTAATCAATCCAACCAAACTACACTCAGCACATGGGATGGGAGGTTAGCTGATTGGACAAAAAGCAGATAGTCTGTTGGACACATGGTTGCACTGTGTACTTAACTGTCCAAATAACCTTGGGTCATATTCAATCAAAGCCAGTTACCGGTATGGGGATTCAGGGCAAAGTAAAAAACAGAATGACTTTGGCTGGAAAATGCACAAGCAAATAATGTGAAGTAAAAGAGTGCCTCAAATAAAGATAATTTTGCATCTCAATGAATTACTTCAAAAATAAAGGAAATACAATTCTCAAAATAAGGATACATGTTAGACAGTCATTATAATATTGTCTAATAATACTGTCACATTTTTAGATACACTGCAGAAAAGGTTAAAGAGTTCTACATTCCTCGTGAATCCCTACTTTGCGTACGATTGTTGGTATACAGTCTCAAACAAAGCACTGCAAAATTGTGGACATTTTCCTTACAAACCAGAATGCTAAGTAAAATTACATTTGAACTCAATCTACTGGTTGTTAGTGCGGTTGGTTCTTCAGCTTCTTGAAATTTGTGACAAAATATCCACAGGAAAGGATTGTTTACCAAACTTTTTAGAGCGCCGGTACTAAAGTTGAAATGTCTATCACCTGGCATATGAGCAAAACCATGTAAACACATGGTTGGATACTGCCGTCTTGTGGACAAGCCTTCGGTCATGAGCAAACACATCTTGATTTCCACACACATAGACCTGTGTTTTGAAGTCGGTTTAACAATACTTTCCTACGGATGTTCTGTCTTAAATTTCAACCAGCTGAAGCATCAACGCCACAGACAATTGGCAGAGTATGTTCAAATATGATTTTATTCAACATTCGTGACAGACAAGGGACGTTTAGGCTTTTTTCTATGTAAATGTGCAACTACACAACTGTAGGCGTCGACCACGTTTAGTGACTACAGTTTCCCTTGCTATGCATGGAAGCCCATTGATCAGTCAGACATGTTGGTTCTCAGTGCCAGATTGCTGTCCTCAGTGTTACTCAGGGCTGGATCAGATTGAAAGGTTTTACTCTGAACTTTTACTCATGGGTGGTTCACTCTGGTGAGACAGCAACACTAACAACATTTATACCGTGTTAAGTATACTGAACTCAAATCCAGGAAACATCAACTAGGCATATTGTCAGAGAACATTATACAACTTTAATCATTTCAAATACCTTAAAGACTGCATGCTGCTCTGTTATATAAACCTTTAGGCAGGGGCGGACTCAGTGATTTGGAGTCCCCCAGGCAGAGGCTAATCTGAGACCCCACCCCCGCTCCTCCTGTGTATGCATGCACAATTATTTTGTATGGGTTTCATAGTAAAGACATGTAATTTAACTGTAAAAGTGCATTACCTTTTTAATGTGCCATGAACACATTCATGTCACTTCAAAAAGTAGGTTACTTTCGCACGTTCACTCAAAATAATTCCTGCATCCGAACAGTGCACTGTGCACCCGCCAACTTTCCTTCAATTCGCAATTGGTTGAAACCGAGTCCCGACACTTGTGGGGGCTGTAGAGCAAAGCAGAGAACAATATCATGTTTGTGAGAGTCTCATGTTCCCATAGAGGTGTGTAGCCCAAACTATTCAGACGCTACGGATGTTTTCGTGACGATTTTTAGGACGTCGTCTGTTCTGACAAACAGCACTGCAGCTCTGCCACCTTCCACCGCAGATGGGAAGGCCGAAATGATTTAAATATTTGTTTTATTATTATTATGCCAAGCTCATGAGGCCCCTTAATGATGTGAGTGAGGTCTGAGGCATTTGCCTCTTCTTGCTAATGGTAAATCTGCCAGTGCCTTTAGGGCTACTTTATAATAACTCAACATAATAAAGCATGAATAATAGCCATTTTGCGTGGCCTCATGTAAAGTGTGAGCTATATATACTTAATAAATACTTTATAAATGTTTTTTATTTTTTGTTTTACCTTTATTTATCTAGGCAGTTAAGTCAGTTAAGGTCTCAAAATAGTCAAGAACATATTGCCATGGTAAAATAATAAGCACACAACGCAGGATGTTAAAGGAAATATATTGAACATATAAAGTATAAATGGCAGTTGTTTTTAAATGTGTAAATAACTAGGTTACTAACATTTACAAATATGGGAGTAATGATTAATAAATGATGAATAAACTATTTACTAATCCATTATTACTAATCCTCCCTGCAGGCGGTCACTGAGTCCGAGGTGCTAAATGAGCTCCTTAAACTTGACCCCCCAAAAAACATATGGGTCAGATGGTTTAGACCCTTTCTTCTTTAAGGTTGCTGCTCCTATCAATGCCAAGCCGATCTCTGACCTTTTTAACCTGTCTTTCCTCTCTGGAGAGGTTCCCATTGCTTGGAAGCCAGCCACGGTTCGTCCACTATTTAAAGGGGGAGTTCAAGCTGATCCTAACTGTTATAGGACTCTTTCCATTTTGCCCTGTTTATCAAAAGTGTTGGAAAAACTTGTCAATAATCAACTGACTGGCTTTATTGATGTCTATTGTATTCTCTCTGGTATGCAATCTGGTTTCCGCTCAGGTTATGGATGTGTCACTGCAATCTTAAACATCACATTTACTTGACCAAAGCTTTTGATATGGTAGACTATTCCATTCTTGTGGGCCAAGTAGTATTGGTGTTTCTGAGGGATCTTTGGCCTGGTTTGCTAACTACCTCTCTCAAAGAGTGCAGTATATAAAGTCAGGACATCTGCTGTCTCAGCCACTGCCTGTCACCAAGGGTGTACCCCAAGGCTCAATCCTAGGCCCCACACACCTCTCAATTTACATCAACAACATAGCTCAGGCAGTAGGAAGCTCTCTCATCAATTTATATGCAGATGATACAGTCTTTTACTCATCTGGCCCCTCCCCAGATTTTGTGTTAAACGCTCTAAAACAAAGCTTTCTTAGTGTCTAACAAGCTTTCTCTGCCCTTAACCTTGTTCTGAACACCTCCAAAACAAAGATCATGTGGTTTGGTAAGAAGAATGCCCCTCTTCCCACTGGTGTGATTACTACCTCTAAGGGTTCAGAGCTTGAGGTCGTCACCTCATACAAGTCTTGGGAGTATGGCTAGATGGTACACTGTCCTTCTCTTAGCACATATCAAAGCTGCAGGCTTTGAAAGGGGAGCGGGGTAATCACTCCCCTTTCACCCCAGCTGCCAAACTAACCCTGATTCAGATGACCATCCTACCCATATAGATTGACAGGTAAGGGTGCTCTCGCGCGGCTAGATGTTCTTTACCATTCGGCCATCTGATTTTCCACCAATGCTCCTTGTAGAACACATCACTGCACTCTATACTACACTTTATTCTCTTCTGTAAACTGGTCATCTTTGTATACCCATCGCTAGACGCACTGGTTGATGCTTATTTCTAAAACCCTCTTAGGCCTCACTCCACCCTATCTGAGATACCTACTCATCCTCCACAAAATGACAGCTGTTTCTTCACCTTTCTCATCATGAATATTTATTAGGCAAGGGCTGATGAGGCATAAATAGCTGTGGGGGGAGGACAAGAGCCTGCCCATTGCAGCACAAAGGAAGTGAGAGTGAGGAAATTAGTGGAACGTTTGTCAGAGATGTGAGTACATGATACACAAATTCTAATCTGACAACAACTCAAAAACTGTCAAACGAGAAAGGAGACTTAGCTTGGTCACACAAAAAAACTGTCGAGCTTCAGTCTATCCCACAGGAAGCATTTGTTTCCAAGCAATATTAATGTGGGAATTGTACACCTTGTACACCATTACTCATCATCACTGTACACTGTGATACTTCAGTTGAAATGACTTCAAATCGAAGACATGTTTTGCCTTAGTCACCATTATTACCGCTGTATCTCACTGATCGTAATACAGAGCAAACTTGCTGGCAGCCTATAGTGCCTTGTATAGGGGAATGTAGCCATGTGAACCATTAAGCCTTTTTGCTTTTCAGACATATTTTTTATATTGCCATGTATCTTTAATGTACATCATACAGGTACATAGATCACAATAGCATGGACTGACACACAATACATGCAATGTAGGCCTACCACAATAAGTAAGACATTATGTTAAACATTGGATGTCTATTGTATCAATAAAATCCTAAGCCACTGAAAACACATGTGGTTGATAGAATACAATATGTGTGCATATGTGCCCTAATGAAATGCAAGAAGGCCTTAGCATCCACATAAATTTAATTTCAGATGGCTATAGTCATTTGATTTATCTAATGAAATATGGTTTAACAAATAGTCCACGAATGTTCCAACCAATGATGTAAATAAACCCTGGATCGCAAATGCTATGTAATGGCCGTTGAGAGGCATTGAAGCCACAGATCGGCCATATTGGTACTCCCCAGTAGGAGCAGCCCTCCATAGGAATGAATGCAAATGTTTCAAGGACAAAATTACATGTATTGAAGTATTTTTGTTGTTGTACTGGGAACAGTAACATTAGTAATCTAAACGATCTAACTATTTAAGGAATTTAAAAATATATATTTGTTCATTTTTTATGCTTAGCTCAAATACTATAATTTAAAAGTATGCATTAAGGTATCTGTAATAGTATACATGTGGCAAAAACGAATGTAGGCATTAATAAATGCATTTCTATTGCTCCCAAAATATTTGTACAACAGTGGGTGAGTGCCAAAATGGAGGCATGGTGGCTTTAACACAGCGCCCCCTTTGGTAATCTAGTCACTAGTGATGTATAAATCATTGGTTCCAACTGAGCCCTGTTTTCCGACTCTGTGAGAGAGTAACGCATGCTCAGTAGAGAGGATAAAAATGCAAGCATTCTGCTGAACATTTTATAGTCTACTGTATGTAGTCTACTGTTTTTTAGGCTGAGTTGCGCGCATGCCCCACGTCATAGTAAAGGAAAAGCATAATGAAGTCTCTCTCTCATTGACTTCAGTGCGCATGGTCATTGCTTTTGTATCATTTATGTCCGTCTGAGCAAGATCAGCTGCACTTCATGTATTGCAGAAATAAGTTTTACGGCGTTGAAGTAGGCTTTTTTCAAAGGAATCATCGGATAAGGAAACAGAATATGTCGGTAAATAAAGCTAAGAAAGTAAAAATGGCTACCAAATCGTGCCCTGAGTGCGACCAACAGGTGAGAAAATGTATAGATATTGTTCATTTTGGTATATTTTGACTTAGTGATAATGTTGTTTTTGCTCACAAGCATGGGATTTAAAGCCACTGTAGGCTGCTGCAATCCCATATGGTTGCCTATGAATTCAAGATCTGGAGCAACATAGGCTAGATCTGGAGCAACATAGTATAATCTAATGCAAATATCAGGCTAATCACTTAAATTAGTATATGCATTAGATCTCAAACACCATGTTACAATGTACATCAACTACAGCTAGTAATTGCTGACAACGACACGTTGATCCGGTTAAGGAGTCGTCGGAATGTTATCGCTCGCCAAATGTAGCTAGACGTTTCCTTATTTTTGATACACTGTAATACTGTAACCTGACTGAAACTGGTTTATCATCCTGATCTGACTTTGCCAATCATAGACTCACTCTAGCCTAAGAACAATATAGTGCGTTGAAATGTCGTTACATGTAGCTGCATTGCTGATATTTGATATATTGTAAAAAAAATATTACAAAAAATAAAAAACATATTACACAAATACATCGTATTTTATACCAAATGGCGACATTTGGATCTAGCATTTAGATCGTTCCTTGATGTTATTACTGTAAACTGCATTGATTAATTGACTTATTTTCACAAATAATGTGTTGGCTACCAGTCTACATTCAATTTGAAAACGCTTTATTCATTAGAATGTATTTATGTCACCGCTGTTGTCGGCACGTGTCCAAAATATGTGATGCGAGTTTCAGCTAGATTGCGCCAAGGACTTTTCCATGAATTACAAAGGACAGTCCTCTAATATCTCAAAATTGTTGGGCAGTATAGTTATCATGGGGGTTAACACTGGCTACGCCCTTGTTTAACTATAACAAACAAATGAATACTAAACAAGTTTATATAGCTTCTGCAATGTAGCCCATGCTTCATAAAGGACTTCATCAACACAGTTGCTACAATTTTGAGGAATATTTGATATTAACCATGTTTAAACCTGTTTCCTTTTTTAGATTCCAGTTGCTTGCAAGTCTTGTCCCTGTGGCTATGTATTCATTAGTCGAAAGCTTCTAAATGCCAAACTGGGTGAGAGATCACCACCAGCAATAGGTAAATTCACATAATTCAGGAGCCTAAAAATAGTTTCTTTGATGTTCTCTTCACACACTCAGTTTTACAATGTTTATTAACCTAGGTATTTTTTGTTTATTATGAGCTTGTAATACATTCACATGAGATTGGGGATAAAGTAACCATAATGTAGTTGTATTAATACATTACTAAACTCAGCTAATGAACTGTATTAATCTGGGTCACTATTGAATTGTCCGTTTTGTAATGAATTGTATTCACCTTGGTCATTATTGATTTGCCCCCGCCCCCTCCTCCCCAGTTCTCAATTGGATCAGAGTATAATTTTTGAGTGGTGCAGTGGTGGCTGGCTTAAATCGCTATTTGCTTGAGTGAGTAGCCTACTGCAAGAAGTGGGGGGATGGGATATTTAATTCCTGACTGAAAAGCTTGTTCCCTCAGTTCTCTCTTGTAGGCTTCTGCAGTAGCATAAGGAAGCCTGTACCACTCTCTGTGAAAAGTTAAATTTAGCAGTAGAGTTAGATCATGTTGTCTTTCATGACATTTTACATGTTCAGAATACAGATATCTAACAGGATTTGATTAAACCATTTCCAAAAGGTGATTAGGAAAATAAGTTAGAATACAGAATTGTTATATAACCTATGAAATGCCAGCTCATGCTGCTTTGATCCTGTCAAATATGGAAAGTGTGAGGATTAGATAGATAGATAGATAGATAGATAGAACAGAAGTAAATAGCTTAGTCAGTGTGCATGTCATCAATGTGCTACTGCCCATAGCCTTAAATAGCTTAGTACTACTTTATTACCTGATAATAAACACATTTATGGAAAGTTTTTTTCATCCTTAGAGAATGAGAAGCAAACGTGAATCAATACAATGCGGCTGTTTTGATTTTTAAAGATGGAGTGAGTGGAATGCTAAATGTAGGTTCGTACTTAAAAAATACAAATCTGGGTAGGGGTGAAATCATCTGTATAGGCTACCACAGTGCCTGAAGTTATGAATGGAATGTTAAACACAACATGCCTTTCTGAGAACCTAGGTTTTATTATACACTTAGTATTAGACAGTTTAGGGGGTAGAATTACTCACATCTTCTCTCGATTTATGATGCAATGTAATTAGTTTCACATGATACCGAATGAACTTTGAGGTATTGTAGTTAATAAGTATCTTGAAGGCAATGAAGACTTCTTCCATTTGAAGAGGAAGGTGTCTTGAATTTCAGCTCTGAGGATTTTTAATGATGGGTTTTGGTTTCCACCTCTCCTTAAATAGTTAATCATTTTCCTCTCCTCTGTGTAATTGTAGTGCTTTTTTTGTAACTTTGAAACAGACACTAATAAAACATGATTATTGTTGAATATGAAGACCAAGGTTGCACTGAGAACCATTTTTTCTGGATAAAAGTGCAGAGAGTTGTATTTATTTTTTTGCTCACTCAGGAATCCTTAGTGGAACATATTTATTTATATAAGACCGTGTTATTTTTCGATGGCCTTTAAAAAAAATATCAGCTGTTCTTGACTATGAGAATTTAGCGTTGGAAAAGGTGAAGTAGTAAATTATCGATGTGATGTTTATGTTATAGTATGGAATGCAATAGTTTTGTCAGACTGTTGATTATGTTGCAATTTTATGAGAATATTGTCAGTCTGAAGAGGAAGTGTGTTCCTGTTTGGGCAAGCTGTTGCTAAGGCTAGAATTCCTGGGATATTCTCAAGTTGTGTGTATTCTCATAGCAGAAACGTGGTTGATGTAGAAAATATATTTTCAGGCCTTGTCCAGACTTTGAAACACTCTATTGAATTTAATTCCAACACCATTGCTATGCAATTATTACAGAGTTACAAAAAAACTATGCAATGATATGTTGATACAATATTGTTAGTGGTGGGCGGCTACACAATTATAAAGCGTTACCCTTTTGGGCACCAAATATTTGTCTATTTGTATCACTAATTTATCTTCCGCTTTCAATCTGTGCTTATTTTCAAAACCTAAATACTCCCAAGTGCACACTCACTACCTACACCACTGAGGAAGCAGCAAATGTGGTAATTGACGATCTTGAAGAGGAAGGTTTTTTTATTAAAGCCACTAGACAGACACTCCCAGTGAAATATAGGCCTACTTCCTGCTCTGGTAATAAGAACACTCCACAGAACACTCCACTGATTCAATGACTTAAAGTGGTTTTGAGGCAACAGCACACCTAGGATGCTAGATATGCAATGGAATCACAGGAGTTATTTTGTTTCTGTTCTGTTCTTATTCTGTTGTTATTTTAAGGCAGTTGGTGTGTTGGAGGAGGGGGTTTGGGAAGAGAGAAAAATTGGAGGCTAAGATGTTTAATACCATATGCCCTTCCCATACACTTTTCGCAACATACATTTAAACAGGAGTCATTGGCATAAGACTATTTGTCCTTAGGATGAATGATGCATTTGACAATGTGACATATTTGAAGGCCATACATTATTATACATTCATATTTCATTTCTATATTGCAATTTTATAGTGCTAAAACAATTGTGAAACTTATTTTTCTGGTCTATTCAGACAAGTTGGATGCAAAGAGGAGGAGAACTGAAAGAATTCGCAGAGAGAAGATCAACTCTCCGTCAACCAATGACATGGAGAATAGAAGGCGATGCCGCTCTAACAGCCAATCGGATCAGATCCGGAGAGGGCGGGGCAGGCCAAAGACAGTTGGGCTGAAGAAGCAGGAGGAGGAGAAAGGTAATACAAGAATGAAAAGCCTCTATCAGTGACACTCAATGACATGGTGCAGTTATAAGATATTAAGTGTTTCCAAGTTACTTTCAAAGCTTTATTATTCATTGTTTTGTGCTGACACTTTTAGTCATGTTTCAGTATTTTCCAGTCACAGGAGATAAGGCTGGCGATTAATTAGTGCAGTATTGGGACAGAGCTGGGGGATTTGTGTTTGGATTAATGATTTACAGAGAGGGTTGCTCTCTTCTCTCACTCATGAATAAATCATGATGTCCCTGACTTTGCCTGTGCTTTAGCGGCTGATCTATGAGGAGAAATAACATTATGCATGTTCCTCCTCTGTTGAGGACAGAAATTATGTTAATATATTGCACAAGGTTATTGTTGTCACATGCAAATGATGTCTGTTTCTCAATGGTTTTTCTCTATTAACCAGGTATGTTGTTTATTCATTTTGTTTGTGTTTTTTTTTACCAGAAAAATTTGAGAAAGAAGTTGATATCTATGCCAACCTCTCAGATGAGAAAGCATTTGTGTTTTCGGTGGCATTGGCCGAGATCAACCGAAAGATCCTGGGCCAAAGACTCATCCTATAGACAGACCAGATAGTTGCTGTGAGGGATTGACATGTGAAACCTAAGATTGTTACTGTGGAGAGAGACCCATGGATGACCACCACAGTGTGTCTTAACAGGGTATGAACTCTGACCCAAAGAACTCCCTGTCGGATTGGTCGAAGCCTTGGGAAAATGGAGATGTTGGGGAACATGGGGAAGCAGGCAACTGTTCTGCTCAAGAGGAAATGTTGGAACCAACTTTTATCTTTAGAGAGAAGCTTATGGAATTGGAGTGGGTAGGACATCTGAATATTTATCTTTTAATCACATTTTATATTATATATATTAGATGATATGGTATAGGTATAGGATTCATCACCATGTCAACCAATAAAGCTGTCAGTAACAAATGCAAATCATTTCTATTAAAAAGGGCATAAAATGTGTTGAAGTATGGAGGGCCATCCTAGCATTGTAACTGGCTTCTATAATGTTATTGGCTTGTACTGCTAGTAAACACTGTTTATTTAAGTCTAGATGCCATTGGAACAAAATGTTCAATATATTTTGTATCATGCTTAGGGCTTTGGGAGAAGGCCTTGTACATTTGTATTTATAATGCTTGTGTACTATCTTAATTTAAGTGCATATTATTTTATATTTTGTTTCATTATTGGTGACATTATATGAAATATGTAATATTTGACACCTGTCATTTAAATGTCAAAGGCAAATCCTTTTTAATGTGACTTCTTTTGTCATTAAAATAGATGAATCACAACCACCACTGTCAGATGAGCAAATGTTAGTTTTTTATTTAAGAGTGTGTTGTACTTTGTTGATTTACTGCACATACACTATAGTACTAGTGAATGGTGTGTATTACCAACCCTCTCATGTCTCTATACGTTACCCTGCAGCAGGCAGTGAGGGATGGACTGGGCCCCTGAGACACCTGCTTGTAACCTGCCCATTTCTCCTGGAGACAGCTGCTGCTGCCATTTCTCCAGCTCTGCTCTGCCTCCCTCCACAGGGGAAAGGCCCTGCCATTAACGATTCATCCGTCTGGAACACATCCCAGTTTCCATGGAACTCTCAACAGATTTCAACCTCACAGGGTAATCCTGTTGGAGACATTTTCAACTGCCTGGCCTCTTCTTTGTTCACCCAACTGTATTGTATACATGTATGAATGTACAGAAACATGCTTACATCATATCCTGGTTATTCATACAATGAGTGAAACCTGAGAGGAAACACTGCTGGCATTTTAATATGCGATGCAGGGCTGTTAATGATGAGCTGTAATGACGAGACTTTCTTCTTGGTTCGGAAAAGGGTTCTGTGTGCTGTATTATTGACAACTCAGTCCTTGCGAGAAACTGTGGCCATTCAGTGAACTAGAAAGAGGCAGTGCTCAGCATGCCCCTATGGGAAATACATCTGAGTAAAAACAAAAGACAGTACTGTTCCTATAAATGGGAAAGTAATTCATTAGAATCTAAGTGAAGTAATGCAAAGGTTATTTGAGAGTTGGATTAAAGAACTTTGACCCTTAAATTCCCTGAAATTGACAGAACCCAGATTATGTTTCATACGAGTAGGGCATTGGCAGTATATTGCTGTAAATGATCCAGGATGCATTTTTTTTTTATGTCATTGGGATTATGTGGATTGGCTGCCGTAAAACGTATTAATTTCCCCCAAATAGTCAGAGGAGACATACACACAACGAAGAAGGGATTCAGGGTGAACCCGGGATTTTCTTTCTTCTCAAAGCCATCATTTACATAAAATACTTGAGTAAAGCCTGCCTGTTGCAATGCAAAACCACAGGAGACGGGTGTCTACTTTCACATTGGGCCTCTGTGTCGAATACATTCAAACACTGAATAATGCACATCCGTCCACTATCTACAAGCACATTTGAAAAGAAAGGCATGACGATATTAGTCAACCACTGCTCCAAATACTGAAACTCAATGTTAATGATCTTTTCTGAGAAAATAACTATTTTCTGTGAAATGTAGAACATGATTGATATAAGAATCGATTGTTAATGGAAATCATTCAGGCAGTCAGACCTTATTTGGATCTTTTTAAGGGCAGAAGGATAAAGGATGTTACCTGATGAGCACATTTCAGAAATGACACACTGTTCTGTGAGAAAGTTTAATGATGACAGTAAGACCGTTTGCAGATGGATCATAACTGCATATGGCTGGTAGTGGGGCTGAAATGAACACGCTGAGGCCAGGCTGGGCAGGGCTGTTAATGATGAAATGCCTGGCCCAGCCTGAATACCATGCCCTATTACCACATGCCCCCAGGAACACTGAGATCCCTGGCTTTATATCTAACAGGAAATAGTGAAGTGAGCAATATTAAGCACCCAGGCCCATAGACAGAAAGATGGAGAGAGAGAAGAGGGGTGTAGAGAGAGAGAGAGAGACATGTGCACACTAAAAGTCAGTTATTCTTACTCAAACAAAGTTGCTGTTTGTTCAGTGTGGAGGGTTCCCCAAGTCACATGACTCGCATGTGATCTCATTAACCAGGGAGAGAGTTCTTTGTTCAGATCTTGGCACATGTAACCTGGCTACTTTCCAATGTAACATGAGATACGGTATATTATTAGCTTTATATTCTGAAGGAATTTTGAGGACAATTGTATTATTATAAATAGTATTACTTTTTAAATCGAATCTGTTGTGTTTATTATCTGCACAATACAATAGCTTGCATATAATCCATGCTGGTCAGGCGTGTTTGAGTATGTTGCCTACTGGTAAACAAATGTCAAACTGTGATCAACCCTCCTCATGTCCTTAGACCAACATTTAAATGTTTACCCTTTCTCTGCTCTAGACCCTACTCCCTTCATAACATGTGCAAATTACTGCATGCAAATGTATATTTCAGTGCCTTTACACAGCTGCTACTCTCTGTTATCATCTATGCATAGTCACTTTAATAACTCTACCTACATGTAAATATTACCTCAACTAACTGGTGCCCCCCCCCCCCCCCCCCCCCCCGCACATTGACTCTGTACCGGTACCCCTCTGTATATAATCTCACTATTGTTATTTTACTGATGCTCTTTAATTACTTGTTCCTTTTTTAAACTGCATTGTTGGTTAGGGGCTCGTAAGTAAGCATTTCACTGTAAGGTCTACTGCGCCTGCTGTATTCGGCGCATGTGACTAATACAATTTGATTTGATTTGATGTGCTAAACAGAAGACATGGGATTGTGTAAAATGCACACTTTATCATCAAGTTTGTAAACATCAACACACAGTAACAAATAATGCCATAATTCAACAAGAAGCCATTTGACAGGAAGAACATGATATTTCCCGCCTAATGGAAAAAGAAGCCTTGTCATATAAGATAAGAAAGAGCCCCTAGACTGACTACAAGGGTTATGTGCTAGCATTCAGGTAACCAACTGCTACGGTGATATACAGAGACCAGATTCACTGCCTGTCATTTGAGAAAAGGATTCATGCTGAAAGCCAAATCATTTGATTTATTCAAATGACAATTCAAAGCAGAACACATACGATTTGAATTGGGTACAGTCCTTTTCTTTGGCATTGAAACGCTAATATGCTACGTAGTCTCCCTTTCAACCACTGGAGGGCAATCCAGTGACATTATGATCAAGTGCTTAGTTGACAAAAATCACAGTAAGTGTTCATTTTTGTGAAATGCTGATCTCTCAGTCTCCTCTGCTATGACATCATATATGCCAGAAATAATTTAATCAAATGTCTTCAAATGAACAAACCTCACATGAAAAGGGGTTTATATAATTATAAGCCACTCTACTTCAAGGAACATTAGTCAGTCCAGCTATTTTTAATGAAACGGATTGATGGATGAAGAGAACATGAGAGGAATCTTCCGTCGTTGCTTGTTTCTGTCTCTGACTCTGGATTTAGATGGAAGCACTAAGGAAACCAGTGGAGGCTGCTGAGGGGAGGATGGCTCATAATAATGTCTGGAACGGAGTAAATGGAGTGGCATCAAAACATGTGTTTGATGTATTTGATACCGTTCCACTTATTGCGCTCCAGCCAGTATCACGAGCCCGTCCTCCCCAATTAACGTGCCACCAACCTCCTGTGGTAGAAACATCTCTTTCAATGAAATACTGGACAGTCATTCTGAAGTCCCAGCGTCCAGGGGACCGCTACAGTAAGTGAACAGCACTGTAAACAACATATTGTTTCAGGAGAAACAGTCTTGTTTGGGAGAATCATCCCGCTTTCCATTTATATCTAACAGTCATGTTAGAGTGCCTGTGTATCCGTCTCGGAGGACTCAGTGGGCTGTTTTGACAACAAAAAAAACCTTGGTCGGAGAGGACGGGACATTGAGTACCATTCCACATGAAGTGAGTCAGAGGCAGAGACAAGGACGACAGCAGAGGCAGACACACACACGTCAGGCATCCAAGAAAGACAGATTGTGTACAACTGAAGACAGAACGTGTAAAACTCTATACACACCAGTCATGACAACAGTTTGAATCATGCTGTTCCCTTACCCACCAGCTGTCCTGTGATGTCTAAAGGCAGACAGTTAACTGAAGCAGCATCCACATCAGAAGGAGGATTATGGCATTGTAACAACCCACCGCCCCACCAGCCACACACTAGTACATGCTGTTCATAATAGATATGTAATATGTGTGGCTCAAGCACATGTACATACACAGTGACAGGTTAACAGGTCAGCGATAATGACAATGTGCACCATCATCATCATCATCTCCTTAGGACCATTGTGACATCATCCCTCTGGCGTGCATACCTCTTCCTGCATCATGGAGCTGACACTTCCCCTGCAGACAGCAGAGCCTGTAGACAATATTCCAAAAATACCCTGCACTTCTCAACAAGGTGTTCTGTCTGATGAGGAAAAAACTGCAGTGGGATGCTTGCCAGGAGGTGAAGACTTTTCCATCCCACCTGAAACCCTGTTGCTGCCAGGCTGAGAGGAGTCCTCTTTTTCCCTGAGTCTAAGACTTGGGTGGTTTTGAGGTTAAGACCAGCAACACGATGCCACTGCATTTGAGTGTTGGTGACGCACCTTCTGTTGCCCCAAAGCAGAGTCGTGTGGGATCAGATCCCTAACAGGTTCACACACGCACGCACTCAAAACACACACGGAGGGGTGAACAGGGTGGGGTAAACTGGTATTAACCTCAGTGGGGTGCAGAGAGAGGGCATTCGTGAGAGATCTGAGAACGGGCTCTCTTCACCTCAGACTAGGAATCATCCTCTCATCATCACTGGGTGGGAGGAGGACCCCCACAGAGACTTTCCAAAACAAAAAGGCCAATCTGAACCCCTATTAATAAAGTAGGACACTCACATTTCGTGCATACCCTTGCCTAATCGCAGGCAGCTGTTATCTCCCTGCAGGAAGTGCTCTTCGCTCTGGGCTCGGCTGTGGTGCTGGTGCAGTGCTGATATCAATACGGGAGGGGACAGGACAGGGACCCGGCTACAGCACAGGACGAGGCACCGGGTGATAAGATAGAGTTGTCTCTGTCAGTACCCATCTTTCTTTTCCACTATGTTTCAGTACCCAGAGGGCCCGGCTTCCCCATTCTCCATAAGGCATAGAGACCCTGGTATGGAGAACTGTAGGTCCTAACCTTAGGCAGAGAGAAAGTGATGGGGACCTCCGTCTACAGAACTCTCCTTCTACGCACTGGAGGTTTCAGCGTGTCTGACTACATCCAAAAGTTCACGGTAAGAGACCTGGCTCTCATTGCTTCTGGGTTGAGGTTATACAAGCTAGTTTTATTTTTGTCATTTTATTTAATCAGGTTTGTGGATGAAATGTCTGATGATTCAAGACAGACCATTGGTCACACAAGGTTGCCTAATAATGATAGGCATCTAATAAAAGACGCTAGACAAAACTAAATGAATTACTTACTAGACTCTAGAACATTTAT
This sequence comes from Oncorhynchus mykiss, assembly GCF_057628025.1. Classification (NCBI taxonomy): domain Eukaryota; kingdom Metazoa; phylum Chordata; class Actinopteri; order Salmoniformes; family Salmonidae; genus Oncorhynchus; species Oncorhynchus mykiss. Next base: position 10,958,119 of record NC_143047.1, read on the forward strand.
GTTTTATTATTTTATTCATAAGGGCCAGGGGTTACATAATATTGAAACACAAATCATCATACACTCAAAGAAAACGATGCATCGGCATCACTGAACAGAAACGAACAAACAGCCTCCTGCTCAAAATCACATTAGTAATCGGTCAGTGAAGCGAGACCAAGTCACATTCACTGTACCATAGCTAACTCCTTTAGTTTTCAGCATTGCCCTTAACACAGCATGGGAGCACGGGGGAATGTTATTTGGAGGTGGTAAGGTGGAAAATAAAATTTGGGAGAGGAGTGAGTTATTGCGGCGGAGTCTTGTTTTTCTCAATTACCTTTCAAGTCCTTGAATTAAGACTTCCTTGTGAAGTAATACTTTTTATTTTATGTTCTTAAATAATATGTGAAGCATAGCACTCAGGGTTAGATCATTTGTTCAACAAGCTTGCTGAAAACATGACTTCTTGCAGAAAAAAAGTTTGGAAGGTCTGTTTTTGTCTATCCATATCAAAAATATCTTCAGGAAAATGATAACAGTTTTGGTGTGTGTGTGTGTGTGTGTGTGTGTTCTTCAGAGAAGGAAGGGGAGGACCATCCTCCGTAGTGAATTTCAACAAATAAAAATAGTGAAACATTCAAAATGTTACCCTTTTTAGTTAAAACTATACTAAATATATTCACGTCACCAAATAATTAAAACACTGTTTTGCAATGAAGGTCTACAGTAGCCTCAAAGGCATTCTGTAGAGTAGCACCATGGTGTAGCTGGAGGACAGCTCATTTCCATCCTCCTCTGGGTACATTGACTTAATTAAAAAACCTAGGAGGCTTGTAGTTCTCACCCACTTCCATAGATTTACAAAGTAATTATGACAACTTCCGGAGGACGTCCTCCAACCTACCAGAGCTCTTGCAGCATGAACTGACATGTTGTCCACCCAATCAAAGATCAGAGAATGAATTTAGTACCTAAAGCATAAGCTACAGCTAGCTAGCACTTCAGTGCATACAATGTGGTGAGTAGTTGACTCAAAGAGAGAGAAAGACAATAGTTGAACAGTTGGCTGTGACTATCCAAAACTGGAATTCTCCCAAGTCAAGGTAAGATTTTGGCTTTATACATTTATTGCCACTGGTGCCCGCCGGTGCAGCTGCTAAACTGCTTGCTGTTGACTGTACACTGCACTGCTTGATTGTAGCAGGTTTAATAACGTGTTAGTTCTAGTAACTACAGTATGTTGACTATGACTTTAACATGGTGACAACCATGTAGGCTGTGTGGGATCATTCCTCCAATTCTGTTGAAAAACATTTCTTAAATGGAAGCAAACAGATCGAAACAGGGATAAACATACCTGAATTTGTCCATTAGAAACTCTCGTTTGCAACTGTTGGACTAATGAATACACCCTAGATTAGCTAGATGCAGGCAAGAGTGTGCAAGGCGGTAATGAATGTGTCAATGTCTGTCACCTCGATTACTCACATTTTTCTCTCGACCTATGTACCTACAATGTAAACATTAATTCATAGGCTAGGTTGTAGAAACCAAACGATGGGTATAGGGAAAATTTGACTATCATGCACTATCCTAAACCTATCGATGTTATATTGAGCTGGGTGAAAGGAATATGAATGACAGTCATTCAATATGCTGTAATAAAAATTTGTCCATGCTCATAAAAACATAGATTTCAGGTCAGTCCCTTAATTGGAAACTCTGAATCCCTGAATTTGAATCCCTGAATCCCTGAATTTTAAACCTCTGGTCTAAAAAAAAAGATCCCAATGCCCCAGGGCAGTGATTGAGGACATTGCCCTGTGTAAGGTGCTGTCTTTCGGATGGGATGTTAAACGGGTGTCCTGATTCTCTGTGGTCACTAAAGATCCCATGGCTCTTATCATACGATGATGTTAACCCTTGGTGTCCTGGCTAAATTCCCAATCTGGCCCTCATACAATCATGGCAACATAATCATCCCCAGTTTACAATTGGCTCATTCATCCCCCCTCCTATCCCCTGTAACTATTCCCCAGGTCGTTGCTGTAAATGAGAATGTGTTCTCAGTCAATTTACCTGGTAAAATAACTGTAAAATAAAAAATATATGTATATGGGTTACGGTAGGTGCACCCGATTCAGCAGCCCTATGCCCGGGTAGGCGAACCGTTGCCATTTTCAAAGATTTTATGTGTCTTAATGTACAAACTCTTGCTTCCCGGAGGGCTCAGACAGCAAATGAAGTGTACTATAGGTCTTCCACTGGCCAATCGGATGGCTCCGATTACCGTGTCTGCAGTAACATAGCAGGCATCAAATGAAGCTTCAGCGAAATTTAAACTGTGAGATTTCAAAAAATGTAAAACCATGACTAGAGAGAGACTGCCAACAAATGCAGCAAAGAGCTGCTGTTTTTATAAGTGAGTTGATGTTTAAGTTCTTACTCAGCCCTGTCAACACTCTGTAAGCCATGAAATGCACTTTATTTCTTCCTATTTCCATTCAGCGCTACAACAAGCATTGCAGCAGTAATCAATGAGTAGGAAAGTGTATCGATAGGCTGGCGTTGTTGTCATTATTAGCTGCTTGTGTCTTTTTTAATAGGAATATTTCACATTCTCTGTTCATAAAAGTAACAATATGCATCTGTGCATGAGGCAGAAATAATGCCGTGCGACTCGAGTTTTGCACTCAACTGGAAGATGGTGTCCCTTTTTGGTGAGTGTCAGTGGAGGACAGGGAGAGCGGACGGGATGTTGAGAGGCGGACCATCAGTCTGCTGCTCTCTCTCTCCACTGAGACGGACCATAGATGCAGGCACCATCGGCCCAGTAAAGTAAAAAGAAAAAGCTAATTAGTTAAATGTGTGCCCACTCAGCGGTGCCTCACAAGTAATACGACAACGGATCTATAACATGTATGCTCATATAGCCTACTTCAAATTTTGAAATATAATTTCAAAAAATGTCCCGAACAACAATGCATTGCCACAGTACTGATTGCCACAGTACTGTTTTTAATTGGTTAATGTTGCATAGGCTTATGTTTTTTAAGTATTGTTGAAAAAAAATCTGAGCGGGAGATCTCGGGCATGCATTTTGACTCAGAAAGTGATATTGACACCAAAAAGGTTGAGGACCACTGGTCTAGAGTTTTCCCTAATAATACTTTCAACGTTTCACTTTACTGTTCAATTGTGGTCGAATCAACGCAATATCAGCCACTTTCAATGCAACATATAGAAAAAGAAAGAGAACTATGCAATAATAGTTTTTTTAGACAGAATGCATCGAGTAAGGTTAAATTGCATTGACATGCAGGACTCTACACTTTACCAGTGCGCCATAACCAATCAGAGTTGCAGTAGGCCTATATGCAAATAGACCTTTGCCATATATGGTTCTGTGCCGTTTACTTTGAACTGGACTGTGTTTACAGCATGAGTGATCATGATTAGATGCGCTTGTTTTGAAATCAAAGCGAGAGCAGCATGTAGCCACGTGTGCACATTTTGGTAATATCCTTTGCTAGTTAGTGAATTAGATCATTTGTAGTCAGCAAGAGGGGAGTGATTGCTTCCTACAAGAGCACAAAATGTGTACATTTCTAGACATCTTTGAAAAGTGAGTAAAAGAGCTTTTTTGTTTTGTTTTAAAGGGTCAGTGTTGTATTTTGAGACAGGCTTGAATAAGCCAAGTAGCCAATAGGCAGAGGGTAGCATAATTTGTCTGATTCTGTAAAGTGGTTTCTTTCATCAAACAACACAACAACATGTTCAGTCACCTCCTTGTCTGAAGGACAAGTGGATAAACAGGTTAATGTTAAGACCTACCTGTTTTTCCCCTAGAAGTCTGTAGGCCTACATTGAACAGCACACATTTTCTGCTACTGTAAACTGTATGGCAGAACAGCTATTTCTATGTTAAAATGTCACAGGGTGTATTTTCTTGATGGTAGGCCTACATTATGATCAAATACAGCCTCAGTGTTAACAGTGAACGCACGCTGGAAGTTGCACATCATTTTCACAATATTCAAGTTTGCGCTCAGCCAGACCTGAAATGTGCTCAGTGCCGTCATGTTTTTAAGGGAACATTGCTTATGAGTCGATACTCAGAAGAAGGGAGCAAGTAGTAACAGTCTCTTCACTTCAGACTACCACCACTACGTGCATTCAGAACTAACAAACAATAGGAACTTTGGGAAGTCTACTAACTGGCACTTACCGTCACTAAGCCTATTTCAACATGACTTTTGTTGAAATGTATTTTAGATACAGTGAATATTACATCAACCTTTCACTAGGATACGCTGTGTGGTATTAATCCCACAGAACCACAAAGGTATTTTAAACTTGTGATTGACATACAGTTGAAGTCAGAAGTTTACATACACCTTAGCCAAATACATTTAAACTCAGTTTTTCACAGTTCCTGCCATTTATTCCTAGTAAAAATTCCCTGTTGTAGGTCAGTTAGGATGACCACTTTATTTTTAAGAATGTAACATGTCAGAATAGAATAGAGGGAATGAGGGAATAGAGGGAATGATTTATTTCAGATATGATTTCTTTCATCACATTCCCAGTGGATCCGAAGTTTACATATGCAATAGATGTAAATGGTACTCTCCTTGGCGTTGTGTTTTCTCCAAATAAATCGCATCAGCCAGTGGTCCCAGTTGAGCATCATTTATTTCTGTTGTTAAATGGGAAACAGCACGTTTGTTGTGCAGGGCTTAACGGTATTGATGGCTGTCGATGGCAAAATCTGTAGCATGAAGACAAATGTGTTAAATGTGGGCTTATGTGACCATTACATCAGTGTATGCTAGCTAACACACTTATTTACAGCAATCATATGCCAAAGCACATCCCAGAAAGCCCTTCAATCCCTAACAGGTACCATATACCCACACATGTATAAATCAGTAACGTACAGCAAACTTGTACACATTGTAAAATATAAAATATAAATCAGAACGTGACCTACCCCCTGCATCACATTTTCATACTGGGAAGACCTGACATTCGCGATCTCCCCCTATCTGCAAGTGGGGCCAATCACAACACACCTTATTGTCATCAGAGTTGAACCAACCAATAAGAATGCTTGAACATTAAATACACATTTCTTTAGAGGCAAGTGGAAACATAACCAACCCTATTACACATACACTACATTTGTATTTGGTAGCATTGCCTTTAACTGTTTAACTTGGGTGAAATGTTTCGGGTAGCCTTCCACAAGCTTCCCACAATAAGTTGGGTGAATTTTGGCCCATTCCTCCTGACAGAGCTTGTGTAACTGAGTCAGGTTTGTACGCCTCCTTGCTCGCACACGCTTCTTCAGTTCTGCCCACAAATGTTCTAAAGGATTGAGGTCAGGGCTTTGTGATGGCCACTCCAATACCTTGACTTTGTTGTCCTTAAGCCATTTTGCCACAACTTTGGAAGTATGCTTGGGGTCATTGTCCATTTGGAAGACCCATTTGCGACCAAGCTTTAACTTCCTGACTGATGTCTTGAGATGTTGCTTCAATATATCCACATCATTTTCCTACCTCATGATGCCATCTATTTTGTGAAGTGCACCATGCTGCCACCCCCGTGCTTCACGGTTGGAATGGTATTCTTCGGCTTGCAAGCCCCTTTTTCCTCCAAACAAACATGGTCATTATGGCCAAACAGTTCTATTTTAAGTTCCATCGGACCAGAGGACATTTCCCCAAAAAGTACGATCTTTGTCCCCACGTGCAGTTGCAAACCGTAGTCTGGCTTTTTTATGGCGGTTTTGGAGCAGTGGTTTCTACCTTGCTGAGCAGCCTTTAAGGTTATGTCGATATAGGACCCGTTTTACTGTGGCTATAGATACTTCTGTACCGGTTTCCTCCAGCATCTTCACATGGTCCTTTGCTGTTGTTCTGGGATTGATTTTCACTTTTCGCACCGAAGTACGTTCATCTCAAGGAGACCGAACCCATCTCCTTCCGGAGTGGTATGACGGCTGTGTGGTCTCATGGTGTTTATACTTGTGTACTATTGTTTGTACAGATGAACGTGGTACCTTCAGGTATTTGGATGAACCAGACTTGTGGAGGTCTACAATTTTTGTTTCTGAGGTCTTGGCTGATTTCTTTAGATTTTCCCATGATGTCAAGCAAAGAGGCAATGAGTTTGAAGGTAGGCCTTGAAATACATCGACAGGTACACCTCCAATTGACTCAAATGAGGTCAATTAGCCTATCAGAAGCTTCAAAGCCATGACATAGTTTTCTGGAATTTTCCAAGCTGTTTAAAGACAGTCAACTTAGTGTATGTAATTTCACTGGAATTGTGATACAGTGCATTATAAGTGAAATAATATGTAAACAATTGTTGGAAAAATTACTTGTGTCATGCACAAAGTAGATGTCCTAACCGACTTGCCAAAAATATAGTTTGTTAACAAGAAATGTGTGGAGTGGTTGAAAAATGAGTTTTAATGACTCCAACCTAAGTGTATGTAAACTTCCGACTTCAACTGTCGTTTCTAACTGAAATAAGGCTGTTAACCCCTGTTTTTCCTTGTTTTGGATATGCATAATTCTTTTCATAATTCCAGATTTGCATTTTTTATTTCTGTTTTGTACAATAAATACTTTTGAGATCCATTTTGAGAGATGATTAAATATAATTTGTCTGAAACGAAGGATGCATTTACACAGGCAGCCCAATACTGATATTTTTTTATCTGTAAAAAGAGATGATGTGATTAGTCAAAAGACCAATTAGTGGGAAAAAAGATCAGAATTGGGCTGCCTGTGTAAACGCATAAATGGTCTCTGAAGATGTATCCAGAGATTCAGTTTCATGCGATATTAATTTAATTTAATGATTGTACTTGCGGAAACTACTGAATCTAATGTTTTGCCATTTACCCAAACATCAGAAACTACAATGACACAGTTCAACAATAAACAGTCTACCATCTAATATAGGACAATTCACTCTCCACCAGTCATTGAATACCTGCATGTCACACTTCCAACTTTAGAAGTATGCTTGGGGTCATTGTCCATTTGGAAGACCCATTTGCGACCAAGCTTTAACTTCCTGATTTATGTCTTGAGATGTTGCTTCAATATATCCACATAATTTTCCTGCCTCATAAAGCCATCTATTTTGTGAAGTGCACCAGTCCCTCCTGCAGCAAAACCCCCCCACAACATGAAGCTGCCACCCCCGTGCTTCGGGGTTGGGATGGTGTTCTTCGGCTTGCAAGCTTCCCCCTTTTTCCTCCAAACATAACGATGGTGATTATGGCCAAACAGTTCTATTCTTGTTTCATCAGACCAGAGGACATTTCTCCAAAAAGTATGATCTTTGTCCCCATGTGCAATTGCAAACCGTGGCTTTTTTATGGCAGTTTTGGAGCAGTGGCTTCTTCCTTGCTGAGCGGTCTTTCAGGTTATCGACATAGGACTCATTTTTACTGTGGATATAGATACTTTTGTATCTGTTTCCTCTAGCGTCTTCTCAAGGACTTTTGCTGTTGTTCTGGGATTGATTTGCACTTTTCACACCAAAGTAGGTTCATCTCTAGGAGAGAACATGCCTCCTTCCTGAGCGGTATGACGGCTGCGTGGTCCCATGTTGTTTATGGTTTTTAATTCAATTACTTGTGTCATGCACATAGTAGATGTCCTAACCGACTTGCCAAAACTATAGATTTGTTAACAAGAAATTTGTGGAGTGGTTGAAAAATGAGTTTTAATGACTCCAACCTAAGTGTATGTAAACTTCCGACTTCAACTGTACACTGTATCATGTTAATGTCAGGGGTCATGGAAAAGATGAGAATTAGGTAGAGCAAAAACGTTCCATCACTAGCTCTGCAAACAGATCAAAATACTGATTCCTCTGGTCTGCCAACAGCACTAACTAGTCCCACTAGGCAAACACCTTGCCACGCACACTTAGATGCATCAAACACTTGTTCTGATGAATCAGTATACCAGTCAGATATTAATACAAATCCAGAGAATTTCCCATGCACACAATACTGTTAGCAGGACATGCACTCCAGAATGTTCCATGCTGTGTACACTTTAGAGAGGTGCACACCTGTCAGGAAAGATATAATTAGATTTTATTGCGTTTACAGCAAACCTCCCACTAACCTCCACCCCCAATTCTTCTTCACCCCACCTCACAGAATGTGGTCACGTAACATGGAACTGCCCCCGTAAACACTAGCTAGACGAATGGAAACTATATGCAGAGGCGTTCAGTCAGACAGTTTTCATTTGTTCTCTCTTTTGGTAGACAATAGGCTTTAATGGGGTATGATTAGACAGGGTTAGATGGAGAGGACCGGAAGAAACACAGAATACCCTCTCCAGTGACCTCACAGGTGTGAAACGTTGTTGTGTCAGGGAGGGTTAGGGTTAGGGTTAGGGTTAGGGTTAGGGTTAGGCTTTGGTGTCACGTTTCCATTTCAGAGGGCAAATACACCAGGTTAACCCTGTTCAATACAAAGAGCCATGGTATTCCTACAGACAGCTTCAGTGTCCAGTTAGTTGGGTCACCTTTACTTCCTTCGTCTGATGGTCTTCCACTCTGTGATTTTATTAGTGACTGCCAGGCGCCATGTTTATTTTACTGCTATTGTTACGGACACTGTTACAGACATTAAACATAAGTTAACATGTGTTTTGTAACTCTAGTGGTACCACAGCAGCTGTGCAAATGAAGGAAACTGTCCGTGTGTCTGATGTCTAATCGTTCCAACCGGCAGGCGTGCACAGATAGGACTCTACCTTTTGCCGAGAACATACTCCCACCCTTTTGGGTGGAAGTATAATTTCACCCCAAAAATGTTTAAAATATTTTCTGTTGTTCTGAACCCACTGCCCCACAAATCATTGTTAAAGTAGTCGGAATGACAGATTTGGTCATTGATAAGCCCCTAAATTGGAACGCAGTGGCTGTACAGTAACATTCTCTACATGATGTCAGAGCTCAGGGTCTCCGCTTCGCAGCTCTGTATGGGTTTTGACTGACAATCATTCTACATTTGACAGACGTTCGAAATCACTCACGTTAAATGGGCAACTTTTGAGCATTTGTTGTTGTTTGGATTCAGTCTTGTGTCAGGTGAACTGTTGTGTCCTCACATTTGGTCTGATAATTTACCCAGAAGATCCAACGTGTTCTCGTTCAATTGCTACAATGGCTTTTTAGAGTTATTTTGTTAGAAAGATTTCAATTTGTCCCTATCGATATAGGCCAGTTTCCACGAGTGTAAAGGGTTAAGCAAAGCAATACATGTAATAGACCTGTGCTAAATGACTACAGAGTTATTATAGATGAAATATTACATTTCTTTCAGACTAAGGGTTATTTATTTGTGTCATTTAATTTGCCATTAAGATGTGACCATCTATTGCTTTTATATACAGTAACTAAATCATCAAAGTTGCCTAATAATTGCTCAATGAGTCCATGACCATGATTGTAGGGAATTTTTTGGGGTGGAAGGGTGACCTTTTTTTGTTTCAGCACATGCCCCCAAAAGGTCTTCGCACGGCCCTGCTTCCCAGCAACAGTCGGTCTGTAAGGTGATTATAGGTGCATTCTGGACAGAACCCTCTGCCGAATCGTAGGGACAGGGCATTGGCTTTGGTGTTTTTTTAACCTGGGCGATAGGTCTGGGTGAAGTCGAACCTTGTGAAGAAAAGGGCCCACTTTGCTTGGCGCGGATTCAGCCTCCTCATTGTCAGTATGTATTCCAGGTTCCGATGGACGGTTGGAATGATGAATGGTTCCTTGGTGCCCTCCAGCCAGTGTCTCCACTCCTCTAATGCCAACATCACAGACGTTGTAATTCCTCTCTGCAGGGGACAGTTTATTCGAGTAATATGCACATGGATACAATTTCTGTGGATTATCCTGTCGTTGAGACAGAACTGCCCCCACGCCCACCTCTGAAGCGTTTACCTCAACCACAAAGGATATCATGGGATCTGGGTGTTTGTGTAACGATCCTCTTTGTCTGATGAAGAGTAGTCAAGATCGGACCAAAACGCAGCGTGGTAAGTGTCCATGTTAATATTTATTTTAACTCAGAACACTAAGACAAAATAACAAAAATAGACCAACACGAAACAGTTCTGTCTGGTGCAGAGACAGAAAACAACTACCCACAGACACAGGTGGGAACAGGCTACCTAAGTATGGTTCTCAATCAGAGACAACGATTGACAGCTACCTCTGATTGGGAACCATACCAGGCCAAACACATAGAAGTACAAAACGTAGAACAAAACATAGAATGCCCACCCCAGCTCACGCCCTGACCAAACCAAAATAGAGACATAAAAAAGGAACTAAGGTCAGGACGTGACAGTCTGAGCAAAGGGGCGGAGGTGAAATGTCCCTTGAGTAGACAGATGGCCCCGTTGGCTGCTGGGCTCCACACCAACATACAGGGACTAACCTTGAGAAGAGAGGTGAGAAGGGCGGCGACGGAGCTGAAGTTCCTGATGAAATGGCAGTAGAAGTTGGAAAATCACAAAAGCCTTTGTAACCCCTTTTTTTGTGGCTGGGACTGGCCATGACCTGACCGCATCTACCTTCTTGTCGGCCATCCTCATTCCCTGCATGCTGATTTAGTAGCCTAAGAAGGAAACTGCCTTGAAATTAGCACATCTCAGCCTTTAAAATTTTTTTTAAACCAGGCAAGTCAGTTAAGAAGAAATTCTTATTTACAATGACAGCCTAGGAACAGTGGGTTAACTGTCTTGTTCAGGGGCAGAACAACAGATGTGAACCTTGTCAGCTCGGGGATTCGATCTAGCAACCTTTTGGTTACTGGCCCAATGCTCTAACCACTAGGCTACCTGCCACCCAGCCTTGATGAAATGGTGGTTAGCCAGAAGGTGTTCCAGATCTGCTCGACATGAGTGATGTGATCCTTCAGAGTAGCCGAGTAGACCAGGATGTCATCAATCTACACGACCACCTCGCGTCCGAGCATGTCCCTGAACATCTCGTTAATGAATGCCTGGAACACTGACGGAGCATTGGCTAAGCCAAATGGATTCACCAAGTACTCGTAGTGGCCAGACATCGTGCTAAACGCAGTCTTCCATTCACCCCTCTCCCAGATGCGGATGAGATTATATGCACTCTGCAGGTCCAGTTTGGTAAAGAACCATGCTGCGCGGAGCTGTTCGATGGCTGCCGGCATCAACGGGAGAGGGTAACGGTACTTCGTGGTGATTTCATTGAGTCCTCTGTAATAAATACATGGATGTAACCTTCCATCCTTCTTGGCCACAAAGAAGAAACTAGCCGATGCAAGAGAAGTGGACGTAATCGTCCATGGCCTGGGTCTCAGCCACCGACAGAGGGTAGATGCAGAGGCGTAGACCCTGCCAGCATGTCGATAACACTGTTCCAGGGGTGATGAGGAGGAAAACAGGTGGCACTGGTCTTGTAGAATACCTTCCGCAGGTCCTGGTATACCTCCGAGATATTGGGCTGAAGGGCAACCACATGACTCTCAACCGATGTGAACCACAGGGGATGGGGAAGCAGGTCATCTGGAATTCGGGTGACCAGTCTGTGAGTCTCATCCTTGACCTTGAAGCCAAGGGAGGCCAAGGTGGTGATCATGTGAACTGGTGCACTGGTGATGAAGGGGATGTTCTCCTGATGAATTCACTCCACAGTGAGGGTGAGTGGTTGTGTGTGATGGTTCTGGATCCTAGTGGCCGATTATGGAGGGCTTGAACCTGGAAAAGAGACGCGAGTGGGTATGAGATAATGTTAAGAGAGGAGGCAAGGACCTGGTCAATAAAGTTCCCCGTGGCACCAGAATCCACTAACACTGTAGACACAGTACACGAGGGACAGTCAACTAGTGTGATGGACACCAAAAGAGTTTAGCAGAAAGTGATTAAGATGGGATGCTCACTCCTGCCCCAGGAGGTGGAAGATCATGTGACCGTCCCTCTGCTCTTGTGGATCCTGGATTAGGAAGTGCCGGACACCGCTGGAGCTGGTGACCTCCCTTGACCACAATACAGACAGAGCCCCAGCTGTCTCGTCCTGCATCGCTCCGCCGCAGTGAGGCGTGTGACCCCCTACCTTCATGGGTTCAGGCTCTGATCCAGAGTGTTCACGGAGGGAGGGAGGGAGGGAGGGAGGGAGGGAGGGAGGGAGAGAAGCGATGAGAGTACCTACGTTCCTGAAGTAGGTTATCCAGGCGGATGGAAGGTGTGCGCGTACTCTGCAGCCGTCTGGTCCCCTGCCCCCTCTCTGCCCTCCGGGGGATGATAATTTAGGGGTGCTGCTACTGCCAACGCTTACTTTCTGATATGCTAGGACGCTAGCTAACTAGCCTACCCTGGGTTATGGGGTGGTAAATAGAGTTGTTATGATGGTTCAGAGCTGCTGAGCGGCACACCCCCAGTCAGACAAACCCCTTGTGGAAAACCACAGCGGAGGCACATTTCTTTTGTGGGCCAGCATCCTACCAGAGATTTCCATTGCCACTCCATTGCATAATGTGGTTACATTTCAGTGGGATGGTTTCTGGCATAGGCCCAAGGCAGAGAGCTAGCCTATAGTCTCATTGGGAAGAGCTTTATCAATAAAGAACCCAGTTTCCATTCTGCCCATTAGACTGGGCCTAAGGGACTCAAGTCTACTACTTGGCGGTGTTACAGCTGCATATGGATGGTTCTATGGGCCATCCTCTGCTCTCCGGACCAGGAGACAGGGACCCGTCATTTCAGCAAATCATCGCATCACTATTCACAGCGCTGGGATGAAGACATGCAGTATCCTCAGAATGTATGATAACTGAATTAGGAGACAAGACGTTTGACTTCTCAGAAATGGCCGTAACACATATTTACCAAGAGGATTTTGCTTTCAAATTGTTTTGTCAACAGCTGGGCATGTTAGCCTGAACATATTTTATGAAGGTCTAGCTTGTTGAATCTTTGAAAATCACAGATTGCATCATTGAGGTCCATTTGTCATAGAACTGTCTTTTCAATAGTTTAAACAACAAACAGTATTTGCAATACCTGAATACTTTACTAATAACTGGGAGATGGGAAAGACCCATGCAGTACAAAATGCCAGGATGTTCCAAGAAAACATTCCCATCCAGTGGGACAGTAGGGGAGACGGCAGGGACTCTTCCAAGACTCTTTTCAACATTAAAAGAAAGACAACGGTCTTGGGTGGTAATAGGGACTCTTTTTATTCTCATATTTTATTCCAACATGAAGTTATACGCCATCAAACACACTCTGCCCACTTGTGACAACCAGCCCCATCACAGGGTTGTCACAATGTTTGCTTGTAGCTTATTCTTTTTGTAATAGGAAATAACGCAATACAGCACACAGTCTTAGAAATAGCTTTTCTTTGATAGAACAATATTCCTAACAGAATTCAGCATTTTATACCTTGAGAATAACGTATGGCGTTTTTTTGTATATCAAATCAAAGTGTATTTGTCACTTGCGCCGAATACAAGAGTGAAATTCTTATGTGTGTGTGTGTGCATGCGTATGTTTGCACAAGCATGGGTACATGTGTGGGTGTGTGAAATAAAAAAGATGTGTGTGAGAGAGACAACACTCCCAGAAAGCACAGACGCCTCTGTCCAACAGATGTATACGTGACGCATTGGGAAGATGCAGTTTAGACATCGCTTGCTAATTAGCCAGACGTCTCACAACAACAAAAAAGACGTCTCACATTCTACATTCTAAATTCTAGAGTTCTACATCGTTTATACGTCGGCCAGGCATCAACATTCTATTCTGATGTCTCGGTGACGTCTTCCCAATCTGCACACGCTCTCCACACTACATATTCCCAACACATGTTGATATGTCGGCCAAAGTTGTTTGTTTTTACTGGGAAGGGATGTCTTTATAGCAACAGCACAAAATAGCTTGGGATATATTGTACACTGGCAGTGGCAATGTCCCCGAACAGTATGGTTACAATGGAGTTAATAGTGACAACCTACCCCACCAATGCTAGTTACCACATGGCTTGACTTAGCAACTCAGAAATAGGTTTGGAATAGCTCCCCTTTTCCTCTTTTTGATAAACATCATTTTTCATGTATAATCCCATAATTCAAACATTTATAAGCTAAAATAACAAGACATACTTTTATGTTTTTTATTTTATCTGTGAGAAACACATACATTCCGCTCACCTCGATGTTTTGTCACGCTGACATGAATTGACTAGGCGGATGAGTTCTTTCAAAGAATTCACACATTTGAATCTTAAAATGATTACACAGCACACTCTAGATTGGGAGTAACAAGCACTGTGACAACCAACCCACGAGACAACCAACCCCAGTCTCCACTACCCTGGACCAGAGGGAGAGGGCAACTACTTAGATTCCTGCTTGCACTTCATCATCATTCCTCTGTCTACAGAGGTTTATTTTTAAAGGGAGGTGTCAGCCAATGTCAAGTCACGTTCCTTTGAGCGATGATGGGGTACAGTCGCCCAATCAGAGAAGCTGTGCTGGGCGGACCAGAACCTTTAGATCCACCAATGGTTCACTTCACTCAATCAGCACCAGTAAACACACTAAAACATATACAAACAAACAAGCAAACAAACAACCTGTACATCCCAATGGGGAGGCAACATGACAATGGGGTCAACATTTTAAAACAACACCCTTTTCAAAGCTCACAACATCTCTCTCTTAATACTGGCAAAAGGCCATAATCAAAAGGTCATTCCGTGCCCACCAGTCAACAGCATCTTCTGAGGTTGAATTTAAATGTTTTGGTGACGTCAAGCGGCCATTGGAATTTTGGCCGTGGCGGGGGCTACTATATAAAAACTTTAGGACAGAGAGGTAGAGAGAGGGGAGGGGAGAGACAAGTGGAAAGATAAGATAACGAAGAGTTGGTGTTTATTTAAGTGGTGTCATGTCTCTGGCACATACAGACAACCGGGTCCGACAGAGCTGCCTGTATGGGAGAGGAACAACAACACCTCGGGAGCTTCAACTAAAATAGATCCAATGCAGCTTGGAGCAAGGTGGATTAGCACAGCTTCCGTTGTCTCACCTGACACTTGTTCCCCGCTGTGTGGAATTTCTTGGAACTATGAGTAAACCAGAGACATTGGCCTCCTGCATTGCCAAGATGTACGAGGGGGGTAAATTGGACAATGCTGGGGCCCCTTCTGGAGCAATCAAACAGCCTGCTGAACAGCCTGGGAGGCATGGAGGTCAAGCTGAATCAGCTGGAGGTGAAGGTGGAGCAGATAGCCTGCAGCCAGACAGAGGTCCTCAGGAGGCTGGACATGGTGTGCCAGGGCATGGGGACGCTGGAGAAGGACCTGGCCCAGCTCAGAAAGGACAGGGACAGGGGCTCTCGTGGAGGTGGAAGGGACCCTTCCTTGTTCTCGGAGGTCAAGGTACTGTGTGGGGAGACTGTGGCGCTGCTGAAGAACCTGCAGCAGGAGGGTAAATGGCAACGGGAAAAGATTGAGGGAATAGAGAGCTCGGTTTCAGCCATGGACAAGCTCTGGGGATACGTGGGGGAAGTCTTCCGAAGCTCCAAGATAGTGGAGTTCATCTTGAAAGGCATCGTACCCTGGAGGAAACAGGGCCTAATGTACATCCAAGAGGAGGAGGAGGTCAGTGAGGTCATCCTGAAGCAGGCTGGCACATCTTTGCCATTTCAGTAAATGTGATGTTCTTAGGTGCTTAAAAATGTTTGAGTTATTTTGAGTTATGGTATTAACTGCTTTCATTTATTTTGTGAGCCATGACTCTCCGGCCATGACCCACTTAATTTAATAATTGTAAAGAACGCAGTGCATTCTGTATAGTGTACAGTGTACATTGTTTTGTTCTCACACTTTTAAATACTTCTCATTCAAATGGAGACATGAGGTCAAATTAGTTCATCATTTGCAGTATAGATATGCACTTTTCATCCTGTTTAGTTCACCACATGATGTGGTGTGAAATAAAGGGAACGATTTCTCTTTGAAAATTACAAATCCATGCTTTGGGCTTGTGGGGAAAGGATTTCAATGTTGGTGATTTGACTTCGATAACAGCGTCTTTGTTAAATGTTAACTCTTCGTAAATGGTTGTTGCTATTTTTATTGGGCATGACCTAACATAATGAGGAAGTGTAAATTGAAGGTGGGCGTTTGTCCAGCAAAATGTCCGTTGAAATACCCAGTGCAAAGTGTTGCTACAGAGTAGCCTTGTGCAAAGTCACTGAACCTGGCGATCTGTGTCACTGTCTGACTGTCTCTAAAATGTTTCTTCAGCTGTTGGGAAACAATGTGAGCTCTTTCAGTCATGTTACTGTCAAGACAAGGCTGTTTGCTAGCATAAAATCCAAAGTGAAAATGAAGTGAGAGGGATTTGTCCCACTGACTGTATGCTTTTCCCTCAAACTCATGACAATTTAGGGTAAATAATCTGGATTATAATGTATGAAGAATCTCATCGCTGGCATCTTGATAATCGTGACATTAAATACTAATGTTTGCTACAACATAAAGTAGCCTACTAACAAACTATTAGAAGGCAGATGGAACAAAATGCTGGTCATCTATTCATTTGAACATAGAATGAGGAATTAGAATAGTAATTCAATCTCTATTTATTTATTGAACCTTTATTTTATAAGGGAGTTGTACTGAGACCAAGGTCTCTTTTACAGATGAGTCCTGAATTATAGAAATGACAGAAAATACACACTACAAAATATAAATACAAAATGCAAGCAAAAATCATTTTTATTTATTTGATTTATTTAACCTTTATTTAACCAGGAAGGGCTCATTGAGATTAAACTCTTTTTCAAGAGCGCCCTGGCCAAGATAGGCAGCACCAAGTCATTACAAAAAAATTACAGACAACATGAAAAACTACAAGTAATCAAGTAAAAAAACTATTGAATTCACAAGAGTATAAAACAGCAAATTAAAAACATTGACAGGTCAGGGAATCAGCCTCAAAATCCTTCATCAGTGATTTAAAAACACCAATCGGGACAAGTTCTTCCAGTTTAAAAGTATTTTGTAAGGTGTTCCAAGACGATGGCGCAGAGGACATAAAAGCCCTTTTACCAAATTCAGTTCGGACATTTGGAACAGTTAGCAGGATAAAGTCCAGCGAACGAAGAGAGTACCCACCACATTTCTGAACAATAAAAATGCACAAACAAAAAGGTAGTAAACCCAAAATGGCTTTGTAAATAAAAGTATACCAGTGATTGAGCCTACGAGTGACTAGAGAAGGACAGCCAACCCTGGTATACAAAGTGCAGTGGTGCGTAAGGGTTTTGCAGTTTAAAATAAATCTCAAAGTACCATGGTAAAGAGTGTCAATTGATCTCAAACACTGAGCGGAAGCATTCATATATAAAATATCCCTATAGTATAGTAAAGGTATAAATGTAGTTCCACTTCATGATTGTGTCCCACTTGTTGTTGATTCTTCACAAAAAAATACAGTTTTATATCTTTATGTTTGAAGCCTGAAATGTGGCACAAGGTCGCAAAGTTCAAGGGGGCCGAATACTTTCGCAAGGCACTGTAGCAACAGAGTCCTTCAAAACGGTAATTCCTTAACATGACTGTTACCAGACATAGACTTAATTAATAGCCTTCCAAAACGTTCTAGGGTCATTCAGGTTATCAGTGGTAACAGACATAAAATATTCAGACTTGGCCTTCCTGAGAAGAAAATAACACTTGTTTCGTAACTGCCTAAAAATAAGCCAATCAGCATTAGAACATGATTTCCTTGCTTTAGCCCAGGCTAGATTACGGTTGTGAATAATACAAGACAGCTCAGAAGAAAATCATGGATGTTCCCGCCCTTTAACCCTGAACTTGAGGAATGGGGCATGTTTGTTTACTATTTGGGAAAAACCATAATGAAAGAATTTCCAGGCAGTTTCTACATCAGGGATAAGCTCAATCTTGCTCCATTCAAAATAAAACAAATCATGAAAGAAAGCCTGCTCATTAAAACACTTCAAGTTTCTCTTACGAATAAAACGTGGGTTTGTCTTAGGAACCTTAGTATTTCTAACAGCAACACAGCACAATGGTCACTTAAATCATTACAAAAAACACCAACCGCAGAATGTTTATGTGGAAAATTTGTCAATATCAAATCAATCCAGGTATATTTATCTGGGCATTTATGATTTGGGCGAGTGGGTGAGTTAATCAACTGGGTAAGATTCCTAGAATTACAAAACATTTTTAAATCATCAGACACCGGCTTTAACCAACACCAGTTGAGATCACCAATCAAGATCATTTCACCGTAAAGAAGTTTAGACATGAGGTGCGTCAAAGAAGAAAATGCATCACCGAGAGCAGAGGGGGGTCTATAACAGCCAATCACAGTTATAGAGAGCAGAGGGGGGTCTATAACAGCCAATCACAGTTATAGAGAGCAGAGGGGGTCTGTAACAGCCAATCACAGTTATAGAGAGCAGAGGGGGTCTGTAACAGCCAATCACAGTTATAGAGAGCAGAGGGGGTCTATAACAGCCATTCACAGTTATAGAGAAGCCCTTTGAAACCTCAACATTGAAAGCAAGAAATTCCAACTGTTTACAAATAGTTTCAGACTTTGCCACACTGGGAATTTAGATTTTACATATATAGCCACACCCCCACCTTTCTTAACCCAATCAGTGCGATAAACATTGTAACCACTTATACAAATATCCTTATCAAAAACAGACTTGCTGAGCCAGGTTTCAGAAAACACAATTACATCAGCATCAGTTGATTTAGCCCAAATCCTAACCCCATCAATTTTTGACAACAGGCTGCATGCAAAACCCGATCTTGATAATAACATGGTGATAGAAAACAAACACATTCATCAGTAATAAGGTCCTCAATCAGCTTTCTGAATTCTCCTAGAGGCATCCAAACGTTACATTTAAAGAACATTTTGAAGATTGATCCACAAATAAGGTGCAAGAAAACTAAAAGCTGATTTACCTAACTCAGTAGAGACCAAAGGCATTTCCAGAGTTAACCATCCCGGAGACCGGATGTGGTAACTCGTAAGTCTAAAGTTTAGTAAAGATGTTAGCTACAGTGGGACTTTTTGTAAAAGGGCTTTATAAATTAAGACATAGCAATGTATCAACAACCTACACGATGTCAAAGCGGTCCAACCAACTTTCTGGTAGAGAATGCAGTGGTGAGCACTAAAACTGTCGCCTGTAATGATAAACTGCATCTAACGGCTCTAATGAAGTGGCAGTTGTGTTCACATAGATCCGGGGTGGGCAACTCCAGTCCTCGATTGGTGTCACACTTTTTCTACATCCCTAGCAAATTGCCCGCCCCTGACATAGATCATGTCACCATAGTCTAGGACCGATAGGAACGTCGACTGAATAATCTGCTTTCTACTAATTAGCAAGAGCCAGGGTCTATTTCTATAGAAGCCCATTTTTATTCTCAGCTTCTTAACTAACTGGTCAATATGCTTTTTAAAAGACAGCTTTTCATCTATCCAGATGCCCAGATATGTATAAGCCGGGACACCATCAATATGGACACCATCAATATGGACACCATCAAAAGTGCATATGCTTAAATCGTTATTTTTATGCTCTGGACTCCAGTGAGTATCCATCCTCCTGTGTGGTTCAGATGGTAGAGAATGACATTTGCAATGCCTGGGTTGTGGGTTTGATTCCCAGGGGGGGGGCACTAAAAATGTTTATGTACTCACTACTGTAAGTCGTGTGTCTGCTAAATGATGTAAATGTAAACAATATATACTTAGTTTTACCTGCAATGCTAATTTCAGGGTAATAAAGTTTTTCTGTAATACAAGGAATGCAGCCTGTAGTTCAGGTAGAGCCTGGTCAACCATGGGGTCAAAAGCATACACAAAATGATCATTGGCATACAAGTGCAGGTTAAACATTTTTACAGACAGGTCAATATTGTTAATGTAAACAGTAAAAAAATACAGGGCCCAGAACCCTGCGGGCCACCTTTCATATTATCCTGATTTAACACCACCAGTAGATACACATTGAGTTCTATCTGTCAAGTCATTTATTAACCAGTTACATTGCAGCCTGGTCTAGGCCAATTGAAGAAAGCCTCTGAATTAGCAGTGAGTGATCAACAGTATCGAAAGCCTTTGACAGGTCAATGAAGAGGGCAGCACAATGTTGCCTTTTATCCATACAGTTAACCACATCATGACTGGGTATAAAACCTGACTGATGTACATTTAGAATGCATTTCAAAGATAAGAAATATCTTAGCTGATATTTTAGCTGGGCAAAAACGTTTAGAAATAAGGCCACCTTTGTGAAGGGGGGATACATGGGCTGTCTTCCAAACCTTGGGGATAGTACCAGATATAACAGTCCGGGAAGAAATCTGGGTTAATTATTCAGCTATCAAGGCGCCAGAGAGCTGCAGCAAAAATGGATCAAGCATATCAGCTTCAGTGGAGCTAGAGGCTGGCAAAGGGAAGAGCAGTAGATTGACTGACCAGGGTCAGTTAAACGACCATTTCTCTAAAATAAAAATCATGTCAAGATAAAATTAGGACTAAAAGCATCATTTATCCCATTCTTCACAGTTATGATGCCAGAGTCAGACAGAACTTGTTTAGGCAGGGGTGAAGAGGAATTTGTACACTTCAGTGCATTTACTGTTTTCCAAAATGTAAAATGATCACCAGCAGAGTTAGATAGAGCTTAGAAAGTAGCTTGACTAAACTTTCTTAATCGAGATTGTATCTGTTTCTCAATTGCCTCAAAGATTGCCAGTCCACTACAGAGTCAGTTTTCCTTGCTTTGGCCCAGGCCTGATTTCTCACCTGAATGAGCTGAGATAGATCTAACTCTTGGTTTTCTTCTGAGCTATCTTTGAATCTGAATTGTTTAAAAGGGGCATGTTTATATGCCAGAGCAGGTATTCCCAAACTGGGGGTCGTACGCGCAATGCTGTCGGGGGGGGGGGGAACGCCAAATAAAAACGTGAATCACATTTTCAAATAGCCCATTTATATTTTCCAACGGGATTATACATTTGGGTGAGTTTTTTTTCTTGCCTGAGTAGCATCGTTTCACTGCCAAAAATATAATTAAACCATCTAGTGTTCAGCAAAATAACAACACAATGTCAAATACAGGTAGCCTAGTCAAATAATTAACATCCAATCACATTAACCGTTACTCTCTCACGGGAATTCCACTAACATCCAGCTTGGCAAATCACACTAAGACACTGATGCCCTTTGCAACCACGTACCTATGTGAGAGTGAATTCTAGGCCCTAACTAGCATGAAAACTAAATACAGGCACAGACTGTGTGTGGAAAATGATTTAAGACTGAGACTCTCTCCAATACAACCCAACATTGCGGAGTTAAGTGCATGCTTTCAAGCACACCCTTCTCATTAACCTGTGGTGCGTTTTTCACAATTTTTGATGAACAAATAAGGTTTTATATGTAAGATAGTTAAATAAAGAGCAAAATGATTGATTAATATATATTTATTTGTGCCCTGGTCCTCTTTGTCACTTCCCACGAGCCGGGTTGTGACAAAAACTCATGCTCATTCTTAAGTTTAAAAAATGTCTTGTATAGTGTGTGTGTGGCAGGCCTACAATCATGGCAAAAAACAACATTTGAGAGTGCGCTGACCCTGGTGCTAGAGGGGGTACGCAGCTGGAGGTTGAATGTTTGAAGGGGTACTGGACTATAAAAAGGTAGGGAACCACTGTGTCAGAGGAATACATTTGGAGGATACATTTTCTAGAGCCAACTCAGGGTTAGGCATACAGGAGACGGTGGCTAAATCAGAGTAGAACATGTCATGTAAAAATCCTTGAGGAGAAAACTTTTAAAAATGTGTCTTCTTAATTAAATGAGAATTAGTATTTTGCTGTTTCGTATCTCTAATAGATATTATGGGACAATGATCACTGATATCATGTGTAAATACTCCGCTAGACAAATATTTATGCGGGTTAGGAGTTAAGGAGGAGTTAACAGGAATTTTCACTTTTCGCCATGTGGGTTTTGAGATCAATTGAGTGAGTTTAAAATCAATGCATATGCATTGAGGCCAGGGATAGCCAATTCAGATTCAAATCCCCTAAAATGACCCACCCCCGAAGACAGAAAAGGTGTTAAACACTCAGATATAGCACCAATATAAGTCTTGTGAAACAATGTGGCCTCAATGGCCACACAAGTACTCTTAAATCTCTACCTGGTAAAGCCAGAAGAGGAGCCACTTAGCCCAATATTGGACTAAAGGAGCCTAACTTTACTCCTTTGTCCTTTTCCATGCTCTGTTTAAAGGGCGAATTGGCTCTGGAATCCAAAACAGCCAAATACTCCATCTAAACATGAATCGAGTCTCTATTTTGGTAAAGTTCTAGAAATATAAATCCTCTACTTTCACATCACTTCAAAATACACACTTACTATACACTGTTTTAACCTGTACTAACACAGTTGCAGCCAACATTATTTTTCAGTGACAACACGTTTGTGGCGTCTGTCTTCCGTTTACACACAGCTGTTCGAAGATGCAGCTAGCTAGCACAGGTAGTCCACTCTGTCTACCGTTTTCGGTAAACAAGCACTGTAACCTAATATGGCCGTGTTGGAACCCTAACCCAAAAAAGGTGAGTATCAATTTAACCTCGCATGGTCGGAACTTGAAGCACAAGCATTTCACTACACTCGCATTCACATCTGCTAACCATGTGTATGTGACAAATAACATTTGATTTGATTCTGTTTTTGGAAAATTATTATATGAAAGATAAGGTCGCGGATCTGGACAAAAATCCTCCTTACAGAAGACGCCTTCGTCCAATGACTCATATGTGCCATGAAATGGAACTGACAGTCAAGGGCTACTAGCCACTGTGCTAATGCCTCTGCATTGCTTGCTCTTAAGGGTTTGAGGCTCACAAAAAAAACTTTGTGACTGCTGGTGTAAAAAGGGCTTTATAAAATACATTTGATTAATAGATTGAAATGTAGATATTTTTGGGGGGTTGGAGATAGTGTAGTTTAATTCAGTGTTAGTAAATAGTCTGATCGCGTTAGGCAGCCAGTAAGGTATGCCGTGCGAACACAGTTGCCCACCCATGCTATGACCCTGCGGTGTACTTCCAGGCCAGATCCCCTGTTGGCATCTCCCAGTTACTCATGGCTTAGAGTAAACTAATAACAGAGTCCAGCTGAGTCGGCCCAGTAGGCATCTGTTATCAGTTATGTGTTGTCATTTCAAATATGTCACACTAGTTCATCATTAATACTAAAAAGACTGTGCCTCAATCATTCTCCATGCCTCAAGTACATGCCTGAAGTATTGGCAATGTGGTGATGAGTGGATGTGAACAATCATTTAGATCAGATATTTCAGCCTTTAACTTGTTTTTTTCTTTCTCCTGGTTGCTTTACATGGTTTATCTTGTTCAAACTTGATATCATACATACTCCTGGAATTGAGCTACAATACCACATTGGTGGTAGAATGATTGTTAGACCTGATTGTGAGGAAGTAGTAAGGAACAATATATATGAAGGATGTTCTCTTCCCTCAGAAAACTAAATCAGAAGATAGCAGCATAAAGCCTAAAGTCACTCTTTGCGACCAGGGGACTCAGGTCCAGGAGGAGGGCTTACAAATCGCCACAGGTAAGCTGGACTTGTCTCTGTGTTATCGGTTGGCATTGATTTTAAAAAATGCAGTTGTTTTTCAATCAATCAATCAATTAATCAATGAAATATTATTTATACAGTACCAGTCAAAAGTTTAGGGTTTTTCTTTATTTTGACTATTTTCTACATTTTAGAATAATAGTGAAGACATCAAAACTATGACATAACACATATGGAATCATGTAGTAACCATAAAAAGTGTTAAACTAATCAAAATATATTTTATATTTGAGATTCTTCAAAGTAGTCACCCTTTGCTTTGATGACAGCTTTTCACACTCTTGCATTCTCTCAACCAGCTTGCATTTGGAATGCATTTAAATTAACAGGTGTGCCTTGTTTGTTAAATACCAAGTCCATATTATGGCAAGAACAGCTCAAATAAGCAAAGAGAAATGACAGTCCATCATTACTATTATACATGAAGGTCAGTAAATCCGGAAAATTTCAAGAACCCTAAACTTTTCCATTCCTGTGGCGGTCCTCATGAGAGCCAGTTTCATCATAGCGCTTGATGGTTTTTGCGACTGCACTTGAAGTTCTTGAAATTTTCCGGATTTACTGACCTTCATGTCTAATAGTAATGATGGACTGTCATTTCTCTTTGCTTATTTGAGCTGTTCTTGCCATAATATGGACTTGGTCTTTAACAAACAAGGCACACCTGTTAATTTAAAAGCAAATTAGTGATTACTTGAGCTAACTCCTCGTACGTCTGTTGCTGTTCTCCCCACAGGTGACAAGCCAGTGGTAGAACTCCCTGTAAAGGAAGTGAAGGCCACAGACCATGAAGTGGAAGTCCAAAATCGTCCTGAGCATGATCCCTGCAGGTTATCAGAAGCTCTCACAGAGGGCCCTGCAGTCGACGAGGCCTTATTCCCATCTACCAATAGTAAAGGCTCTCGCAAGCCCAAAGAGGTCACCTTAAAGAGCAGAGAGCCCACCAGAGTCCAGACCTTCGCCTCTGATGTGGTTGTAGCTCAGGTGGAGGTCACCATCGAAGTGCTTTCTGAGCTGAGGAGGTAGGCTGTCACTGATTCATAACCAAAATACCAGAATTCCAAAGGGCAATCTCTCTTTTTACTAAGTGCTTTTTTTTGTCAACAAATAGCAGCACCATTACTCCCAACAGGGTTATGAAAAGTGTGACAGGTGGAGCTGTTGAGATGACGTCAATTGTCATCGAAGAGATAGCAAAGCACTTGCACTCACTGACCTACACTTTCAGCTAGAAATGTGAAAGCACGGGGGGGATATGATAGATGATCCTCAAGCTAAACCCCACTGCTGCCTTTTCATGTCTCTAGTGAAAGGTTTTCAAGTGGCAGTGGGCTCTCACTAGTAGGGTGAGTAGGGTGAGCAACATGAGGTACTTTCTGAAGGGAATACAGAACATCAAAGGGTTCTTCTTGTTGCCAATTTTTACATGCCTACTAAGTGGTATTTCAAGAATGGGGGGTACTTAACATGAGAATCAGCATCTATCTCTACTCATAGCCTATAACTTTTATTATTTTACTATCCATATTTTGACCTGCAGTAGTGGAACCCGGAGCATAATATTTTCACTGTACCCTGCAATTACATCTGCATCCCTGTATATGTGACGAATAAACACAATCTAAAATGTAATCTAAGATATTGCCGTCACCTTGTTTTCATTAGTTACATGTATATTCTGTTTCATTAATGAAGAAAAAGTGTAGGTCTGTGCATTGTTCAAACATTGACTGTTTTGTATTGTTACTGTGTTGCTAGGACTCCTGATGTGACCTTGATTTCGGTGGGGAGTGAGTTAGACAGTCAGTACGTCAAAGTCAAGGAGACAGAGGTTCCACAAGATCCAGAACCCACTGCATCTCAGCCACCTACCTCCACCACTGAGGAGCAACCGCCGGAGCAACTGTCGGGGCAACCCCCGGGGGAAGCCGCTGAAAGTCTCCCTCTTCCTTCCAAGGAGGACACTTTCCCTGAAGAGGACTTTACAAAGGCTGCGGTCAGTCCTCAGGAGCCAGTTATCATTGTAACACCACCAACCCCATACAGCAGTGCGCTAACAAGCCCACTGGATGTGGTCACCAAACCGGAACCAGAGTCAGTAACGATGGTCCCTCAGGTCCAGCCTGAGCCTGTGTCGGCCACAGAGCAGAGAAAACCTGTTCCACCTCAACCAGAGTCTGAGACAGTGAAAGATTCTGCGGAACCAGTTATCCCTCAGCCAACTCCTCCTTTAGTTGTTAAAAACCCTACAACAACTGCACAGGGGGCAGCTCTGGATGCACAACAATTGGTCATAGGTGAGAAGGGCAATATCAATGTCAATTTCAGCACAATATGGATTGCACAACGGATTGTTACTGGGTGAAATGCAGTATGACATTTGCTCCTCATGGTCTGTCAGTCCTCCAATAGGTCCACAGATCATTACCCATACCACCAAGCAGATAATAAATCATGCTCCGGTGCTCTTCTCTTCCAGATGACTGCCCACCCTTGCCTGCTCCCTTTGAGCACCGCATTGTGAGTGCCAAGCAAGTCCCGATGGGCTCTTATTACGCTGTAAAGCCTAACGAGGTTCTCGGAGGGTGAGTCCTAATTCTTAAGGGCAACGAGAATGTGTTTACCGTACACATAAGACTGTGGTGTCGCATATATTATTCCCATTATTGTTACCCCCCCTCCCAAACCGCAACACACTTACTGAAAGTGAGGGTTGCCAACTGTTATTTTACTGTTATCAACACACTGTCAGGTCTACCTAATGATGTTGGCTGACAATAGCGGAGTAGAAAACACACGAGGAGCTGTTTGCTGCAGCAGCAGCAGCGTTAGCAGATAAACAGGGTTAGCAGACTGACAGACGGAGCAGCATAGCATGATAGCAGGCGACGGGCAAAGCAGGGAGAGATAGTACGTAGCCGCAGAGCTGAACAACTGGCAACGCAGACATGGCTAATCCCCAACAGAGTCTGCAAATAAGCACTGGCTTCTTTTATGCTTGTCATGGACAGGGTTTATTTTGGGCAGGTGTTGAGTTCCCATTTGCATAGGGGCTTTTTTAAATCTCCGTGGTCCATGTCGAGTGGAGGCGCTCTCTCGCTACATAAAGAAGTTGGCTTAGTAAGCTCTCCATGTGTGGCGGATGATGATGTACTTCCAATGAAACCAGAGGAGTAAAACAGGTCCTTGGAGTATGTCAGCAAAGCCCTGACAGAGGTCAACGCAAAGGATACCCCCTCAAGGTTGACTGCTTGTGGGTCTGTGCTCTTTGGTGCCTTTGTCAGGGTGTCTGTAGCCTTGAGTTCTAGCATTTTAAAGTTTCTGCATAACCTGAAGCTCGGATTCTGAGAATACCGCGTTGAGACTCTGTGCTTGCGCTGCTAGGGTGTATGTGTGTTCATCAATGTCTATGAACAAATATTTGTGTTCTCACATGTCTCTTTAGCATGTATGTAAAGTATCTGTGCACTCATATGTGTCCTTGTTCCCACAGGGGACGTTTTGGGCAGGTCCATAAGTGTGCAGAACTGTCGTCGGGCCTAATCCTCGCGGCGAAGTTTATCAAAGTAAAGGGAATGAGGGAGAGAGTAAGTGGATATACAACAACAGACCTGTGGTCTTTGTACCCCTCCTCTCTCTGACTCCCAACCTTTCACCACCCACCCTGACCTCTCTCTATGTTCCTGTCAAGTTTATTTATGAGGTTCTATGTGAGCAATTCTCTAGCCGCAGCTTAAAGAGATACTCACACGTACAAACGCGCACGCACACACACGCACACACACACACACACACACACACACACACACACACACACACACACACACACACACACACACACACACACACACACACACACACACACACACACACACACACACACACACACACACACACACACACACACACTAGCTCTCTCTCTATCTCAAAATAAAAAAATACTACGCAACAAAGTTAAAGCTGCAAAATCTAACTTTTTCGGTGACCTGACCAAATTTGTGTACACTACACGATTTTGGCCCTGATTTAGCTATCCCAGACAAGCTTTTGAGATCAGAGACAAAATCCCCATGTCGTTGCCTACTCAGGGAGCGCAGCCGTCACCAACTCATTTAACGTGAGTGTGTCAGAGGAACAAACTGAGGGCTACCGATCTCATCTTTGAGCAGTCCCAGATGTCCCAATATTTTCAAATGCGTTTGATTTTATCGGCACAAAATCTGCGACGCTCTTGTTGTGTGAGATGTGCAACGACAACTTTTGAGAACGGTGGTCAGTAATAGGTCAATGAGAGCTCGCCAGAGAAGAAGCCAGTGAGATGATGACGTTGTTCCGCATCACCCAGGATGTGTAGACTCTCCAGCAGAAGCCATGCCTACTACTAGTATTTTATTTCTTTTACCAGGTAAATTGACTGAGAACACAGTCTCATTTACAGCAACAACAAAGGGAATGGTTACAGGGGAGAGGAAGGGGGATGAATGAGCCAATTGGAGGCTGGGGATGATTAGGTGGCCATGATGGTATGATGGCCAGATTGCAAAATTAGCCAGGACACCGGAGTTAACTCCCCTACTCTTACGGTAAGTGCCATGGGATCTTTAGTGACCACAGAGAGTCAGGACACCCGTTTAATGTCCCATTCGAAAGAGGGCACCCTATACAGGGCAATGTCCCCAATCACTACCCTGGGGTATTTTTGTAGACCAGAGGAAACAGTGCCTCCTACAGGCCCTCCAACACCACTTCCAGTAGCATCTGGTATCCCGTCCAGGGACCGAACATGACCAACCCTGCTTAGCTTCAGAGGCAAGCCAGCAGTGGGATGCAGGGTGATATGCATTTGTACATGCCTTTGACCAAAGCAAAAGTGTCAAATCGTTATGAAGTTCAGAAGCAATGTTAAAAGTTTAGAAGTTCAGCTATGAAGTTCAGAAGCAATGTTATTGAATTCAAAATGTTGGCTACAAATTTCAACTCTGTATGGCAAGCGTGAATGTCTGACTGAAAACTTTTATGAGCCTGCTTTGAGCCACAGCTCGTTCTGGCTACATTAACAATCTAATCACATCATCACGTCATTGTTTTCACAAGACAGCATGGTGGTGTGGAGAATCCTCATGACCAAGTGAAGAATCTTGTAGTGTGTGACACCCCGTCTGTGCCAGATCGGCAAGCAAGACAAATCACCACAGGAAAGACGGTTGTTTAATGTGAGAGGTTCAGCGATGTTTGGATTTTGAAAGTCGTGTAGTGTACACCCGGCATAAGAAGCGATAGATCTGTTCTATGTGCACTATTTCTATGCTTCCCATTGGTAAGTTTCATTTTTGAGTCTTTTAATTTCGGATCTGTACACCAGCATCAAACAGCTGAAAAAAAACAATATTTTGGGTTATTGAAAAGATATTTCCAGGAAATGGCAGATTGATTTCTGCATATTTTTACACATATTTACATTTTCTATTCTTACTCTTTCCATTTCTCTTTGACACTCACAGACACACACTCGCTGAGAACGCACACAGCAAAATCCAAAATCCATCATGGCTCCCGTCAGGATTCCTTTCACATCCTTCGCCTCCTATTACACCTGCTAATCACCACACTCTCTTTATAAGCACTTTTTTAACGATGCAACTTTGGCTCTATTCTGACCTTGCCTTTATTGACACATTGAATGAGTACAACAGAAAGCTGGTACAGAAAGCTGATATTGAATTTGTGATTAATAATGCATTTCTTAATCAATCATACACTGAGCAAAGTACGATGTTTCTCATGTCCAATATGTGATGTACGCATTTTGTTCAGAGGTAATCCATTATTCAGTATTTGAAAATACTTTCAAATAATTTCAATATAAGTAGTTTATTGGGGC
This sequence comes from Oncorhynchus mykiss, assembly GCF_057628025.1. Lineage (NCBI taxonomy): Eukaryota > Metazoa > Chordata > Actinopteri > Salmoniformes > Salmonidae > Oncorhynchus > Oncorhynchus mykiss. The sequence continues at coordinate 10,987,755 of NC_143047.1, forward strand.
CACATTATTAGATGACTGATGGGGGGCGCTGTGTTGAAGCCACCATGCCTCCATTTTGTCACACCCCCACCATTGTAAATAATATTTTGGAAGCTATAGAAATGCATTTACTAATGTCTACATTTGTTTTTGCAACATTCATTCTATTACAGACACCTTAATGTATACCTTCAAATCATAGTATGATTTTTTTTTAGATTACTAATGTTACTGTCCCCACTACAACAGCAAAAATACTTAAATACATGTCATTTTGACCTTGAACATTTAATTGAAATACTGTAGAATTCCATTCATTCGTATGGAGGACTGTGCCTACTGGAGAGAGCCAATATGGCCGACCGGTGGCTTCAAAGCATCTCACTGGCCAATAAATAGCATCAGCAATCCAGGGTTTGTATACATCATTGATTTGAACCCAGGTCTGGATAATACATGAATATTTTTAAGGTATAGTGTCATATACGTATAATTGGTATGGGTATAAGCACCCTCCAGAGTGGTTTGATTATTTTTTTCTCTAGAATCATGAAATGTGATAGATTGTGATTTTCCTTTTTGCTGAGGTTGAGTGACTTCCTGCTCTCTCTTCTCTTATTTCCTTATTCTCTCTCTCTCTCTCTCTGTCCTTCCTCCCACTGGGTAACAAAGGAGGAAGTGAAGAATGAAATAGGAGTGATGAACCAACTTAACCATGTGAATCTGATTCAGCTTTATGATGCCTTTGAGTCACGGACAAACCTTACGCTTATTATGGAGTAGTAAGTCATTATTCGCATTAAGTCAGTATTTAGAAATTGCAACTCTAATAGCACCACCTATCTGCATTTCATGTGGGTACGGCAAACACTGTTCCAGGCTATAAAGCAATGTTTTAGTGGAATTAACCTCCTATGCCACTTAATTTCCTCAGCTCTTCTTTGCTTCTTGCACAAAATCACTTTTCCGGCACTGACCAGCTCCCTGTCTTTGCAGTGTGGACGGTGGCGAGTTGTTTGACCGGATCGTTGACGAGAACTACCTGCTGACAGAGCTGGATGCCATCGTGTTTATGAGACAAATCTGTGAGGGGGTACAGTACCTCCATCAGCAATATATTCTTCATTTAGACCTCAAGGTAAAAAGTGTAACCTATACATAGAATATGTTGCAAAACTTGTTAGTTTGACATGGATTTGAATTATATTACCCTATCACCCTGGTGTGAGGATTCTTACATGCTCTCCTTATTTCCTCTCAGCCAGAGAACATTCTTTGTGTCAACTCCACAGGGAACCAGATCAAGATAATAGACTTTGGTCTGGCCAGAAAGTATGTTTCTCAGTATTTTCTCCATTCAGTGACCATAACTGTATTAATCTACAAATCTCATCTATTGACATCCCCCTTTTCCCACCATTCTCAATTGAGTAGCCAATGAGGTAGTCATGGTAACAGTCACCCTGTAGACAGCTTGGTAAAAAGTTGGCCATCTCTGTAACTCTGAGTCTCCACCCATGAAGCTCTGTTGTAAGACGTGAGATCTTTATGTTCCCATAGTTCAAATGCGCTTGTCTCCCCTCAGGTACAGACCCAGAGAGAAGCTAAAGGTCAATTTTGGCACCCCAGAATTTCTGGCTCCTGAGGTGGTCAACTACGACTTTGTCTCATTCCCAACGGACATGTGGAGTGTGGGAGTCATTACTTATATGCTGTGAGTCTCTCTCTCTCTCTCACTCACTCTCTCACTCACTCACTCACTCACACTCTCTCTTTCTCCCCCTCTCTCTCTCTCTCTCTCTCTCTTTCTCTCTCTCTCTCTCTCTCTCTCTCTCTCTCTCTCTCTCTCTCACAATCACACACACACAGAGAGAACCACCTCCGCTTGACAAATATACTCACCACACACCTCTGCAAGGCAGCAGCATCAGTCATACCTTGTAACACAGTGGACACAGTGTTTAACATGAGGATCTGATCTGTTGTGAAGGGTCAACCAATGGTATCCTAGCCACCGGAAACATGCTTGCAATCAAATCAAATCAAATTTATTTATATAGCCCTTCATCAGCTGATATCTCAAAGTGCTGTACAGAAACCCAGCCTAAAACCCCAAACAGCAAGCAATGCAGGTGTAGAAGCACGGTGGCTAGGAAAAACTCCCTAGAAAAGCCAAAACCTAGGAAGAAACCTAGAGAGGAACCAGGGTATGTGGGGTGGCCAGTCCTCTTCTGGCTGTGCCAGGTGGAGATTATAACAGAACATGGCCAAGATGTTCAAATGTTCATAAATGACCAGCATGGTCGAATAATAATAAGGCAGAACTGTTGAAACTGGAGCAGCAGCACGGTCAGGTGGACTGGGGACAGCAAGGAGTCATCATGTCAGGTAGTCCTGGGGCATGGTCCTAGGGCTCAGGTCCTCCGAGAGAGAGAAAGAAAGAGAGAAGGAGAGAATTAGAGAACGCACACTTAGATTCACACAGGACACCGAATAGGACAGGAGAAGTACTCCAGATATAACAAACTGACCCTAGCCCCCCGACACATAAACTACTGCAGCATAAATACCGGAGGCTGAGACAGGAGGGGTCAGGAGACACTGTGGCCCCATCCGAGGACACCCCTGGACAGGTCCAAACAGGAAGGATATAACCCCACCCAATTTGCCAAAGCACAGCCCCCACACCACTAGAGGGATATCTTCAACCACCAACTTACCATCCTGAGACAAGGCTGAGTATAGCCCACAAAGACCTCCGCCACGGCACAACCCAGGGAGGGGGGGGGGGGGGGCGCCAACCCAGACAGGATGACCACATCAGTGAATCAACCCACTCAGGTGACGCACCCCCTCCAGGGACGGCATGAGAGAGCCCCAGTAAGCGTCTTGTGACCTGTAGGTACGTGTAGGTATGTACGGCAGGACCAAATCAGAGAGATAGGTAGGAGCAAGCCCATGTAATGCTTTGTAGGTTAGCAGTAAAACCTTGAAATCAGCCCTTGCTTTGACAGGAAGCCAGTGTAGAGAGGCTAGCACTGGAGTAATATGATCCAATTTCTTGGTTCTAGTCAGGATTCTAGCAGCGGTATTTAGCAATAACTGAAGTTTATTTAGTGCTTTATCCGGGTAGCCGGAAAGTAGAGCATTGCAGTAGTCTAACCTAGAAGTGACAAAAGCATGGATTAATTTTTCTGCATAATTTTTGGACAGAAAGTTTCTGATTTTTGCAATGTTACGTAGGTGGAAAAAAGCTGTCCTTGAAATGGTCTTGATATGTTCTTCAAAAGAGAGATCAGGGTCCAGAGTAACGCCGAGGTCCTTCACAGTTTTATTTGAGACGACTGTACAACCATTAAGATTAATTGTCAGATTCAACAGAAGATCTCTTTGTTTCTTGGGACCTAGAACAAGCATCTCTGTTTTGTCCGAGTTTAAAAGTAGAAAGTTTGCAGCCATCCACTTCCTTATGTCTGAAACACAGGCTTCTAGCAAGGGCAATTTTGGGGCTTCACCATGTTTCATTGAAATGTACAGCTGTGTGTCATCCGCATAGCAGTGAAAGTTAACATTATGTTTTCGAATAACATCCCCAAGAGGTAAAATATATAGTGAAAACAATAGTGGTCCTAAAATGGAACCTTGAGGAACACCGAAATTTACAGTTGATTTGTCAGAGGACAAACCATTCACAGAGACAAACTGATATCTTTCCGACAGATAAGATCTAAACCAGGCCAGAACTTGTCCGTGTAGACCAATTTGGGTTTCCAATCTCTCCAAAAGAATGTGGTGATCGATGGTATCAAAAGCAGCACTAAGGTCTAGGAGCACGAGGACAGATGCAGAGCCTCGGTCCGATGCCATTAAAATGTAATTTACCACCTTCACAAGTGCCGTCTCAGTGCTATGATGGGGTCTAAAACCAGACTGAAGCATTTCGTATACATTGTTTGTGTTCAGGAAGGCAGTGAGTTGCTGCGCAACAGCCTTTTCTACAATTTTTGAGAGGAATGGAAGATTCGATATAGGCCGATAGTTTTTTATATTTTCTGGGTCAAGGTTTGGCTTTTTCAAGCGAGGCTTTATTACTGCCACTTTTAGTGAGTTTGGTACACATCCGGTGGATAGAGAGCCGTTTATTATGTTCAACATAGGAGGGCCAAGCACAGGAAGCAGCTCTTTCAGTAGTTTAGTTGGAATAGGGTCCAGTATGCAGCTTGAAGGTTTAGAGGCCATGATTATTTTCATCATTGTGTCAAGAGATATAGTGCTAAAACACTTGAGCGTCTCTCTTGATCCTAGGTCCTGGCAGAGTTGTGCAGACTCAGGACAACTGAGCTTTGAAGGAATACGCAGATTTAAAGAGGAGTCCGTAATTTGCTTTCTAATAATCATAATCTTTTCCTCAAAGAAGTTCATGAATTTATCACTGCTAAAGTGAAAGTCATCCTCTCTTGGGAAATGCTGCTTTTTAGTTAGCTTTGCGACAGTATCAAAAAGGAATTTTGGATTGTTCTTATTTTCCTCAATTAAGTTAGAAAAATTGGATGATCGAGCAGCAGTAAGGGCTCTTCGGTACTGCACGGTACTGTCTTTCCAAGCTAGTCGGAAGACTTCCAGTTTGGTGTGGCGCCATTTCCGTTCCAATTTTCTGGAAGCTTGCTTCAGAGCTCGGGTATTTTCTGTGTACCAGGGAGTTAGTTACTTATGAGAAATGTTTTTAGTTTTTAGGGGTGCAACTGCATCTAGGGTATTGCGCAAGGTTAAATTGAGTTCCTCAGTTAGGTGGTTAACTGATTTTTGTCCTCTGGCGTCCTTGGGTAGACAGAGGGAATCTGGAAGGACATCAAGGAATCTTTGTGTTGTCTGTGAATTTATAGCACGACTTTTGATGTTCCTTGGTTGGGGTCTGAGCAGATTATTTGTTGCAATTGCAAACGTAATAAAATGGTGGTCCGATAGTCCAGGATTTTGAGGAAAAACATTAAGATCCACAACATTTATTCCATGGGACAAAACTAGGTCCAGCGTATGACTGTGACAGTGAGTGGGTCCAAAGACATGTTGGACAAAGCCCACTGAGTCGATGATGGCTCCGAAAGCCTTTTGGAGTGGGTCTGTGGACTTTTCCATGTGAATATTAAAGTCACCAAAGATTAGAATATTATCTGCTATGACTACAAGGTCCGATAGGAATTCAGGGAACTCAGTGAGGAACGCTGTATATGGCCCAGGAGGCCTGTAAACAGTAGCTATAAAAAGTGATTGAGTAGGCTGCATAGATTTCATGACTAGAAGCTCAAAAGACGAAAACGTCGTTTTTTTTTTTGTAAATTGAAATTTGCTATCGTAAATGTTAGCAACACCTCCGCCTTTGCGGGATGCACGGGGGATATGGTCACTAGTGTAGCCAGGAGGTGAGGCCTCATTTAACACAGTAAATTCATCAGGCTTAAGCCATGTTTCAGTCAGGCCAATCACATCAAGATTATGATCAGTGATTAGTTCATTGACTATAATTGCTTTGAAGTAAGGGATCTAACATTAAGTAGCCGTATTTTGAGATGTGATGTATCATGATCTCTTTCAATAATGACAGGAATGGAGGTGGTCTGGAGGAATGGATGGAGGAATCCATCCATAAATGCACATTTGTCTCTTGTCACCCACACTAGCACACTGTTCAGCTATGACTAAATTCATACCCACTGCTGCCCCCTCGCAACGTTGCCTGTCAGCCTCAACCATGGCCCTGAATGAACTGTGTGCATCCCAATGGCCGTCTGTTTTTACGCAGGACCCGGCAGATTCAATTAATAATAATAAACTGACAGCTGTCCAAGGAGATTTAGGAGGGTTCGCCCAAAATAAGAATGTGTGGCTGTCCCACTCTATGCCCGCCAGCTTGCCTGAATACCTAGCACTACCCAGGGCTCCATGGTGCTAATTGAATTATTCTATTCTATTTAGAGTAAGCATCAGCATGTGAGTGTGTTTTGTTTCAATTTCTCTGGATCGCGGCACACACTTCTGCTCCTTCGTAACCATTGCCCACAGTCTTTTGTGTTGAAGTGTGTTATGGGTTTAAGATTCATATTCTCAAACTTCATATTTACATACCTGGCCCGTACTTTTCATTCCATGCAACAGGGCACTGAGGCAGAGCTCTCTGTAGCATCATGACTTTGATGACTGCTTTGTCTTTCTAATGAGTCAGTGTATAGAAGAACTGTATGAAAATGTAACTAACTCAGAATATCTCCCTGTTTTATTAGTCTGAGTGGACTGTCTCCATTCCTGGGGGACAACGATGCAGAGACTATGAACAACATCCTTCACGCCAACTGGGATTTTGATTCAGAGGCATTTGAGAATGTCACAGAGGAAGCTAAGGACTTTGTTACCAGACTGCTGATTCCCACTAAATGGTATTTCATATCTTCCTTACAATTGATTGTCTATTCATCTATATTGTTTCTCCCTCTTTGTCCTCTCCACTCAATCATGGCCAGAGCACCATCTCATTTAATCAAATGAAAAGGCCTATTGTTTCCCTAAGGCAGGAATATTCCAACTGAATGCACCTCATTGCCACTTAATCACAATCAGACTGTTGATGGGTCATTTGGCCATTTGTCTAAATGGGTTATTTGAATATGTGCCATGAAATCCAAACGAGTTGAGTAAACAGGATATAGAAGGTCAATAGAAAGTAGCACATTTGAGTCACATTAAATGCAAACTACACTGCCAGGGCCTGAGTGAGTTGTGTGTGCTCCCACACTGGACTGTTCACTGAGTGGTCAGCTGGCAGGAAACAACGGCAGCCTGTATTGCAGATGGCAACAGGCACCTTGTTGTTCTTTCTGTGCTGTGTCACCATTAATGATCTGGTCATTCCTAATCTGGGTACTTAGTTGTGTGTTATTCACCACCCCCACACCCACTATCAGCCATGGTGAAAAGGATCATAGTGGGCTCATCATTAGCCTCTCTCTGTAGGCTACTTTTCTTTCCAGGGAATGGGTACATCTCTGCTGTTAGCAGCAGCTATTTCATTATAGGATAACAACATTAGATGAGGCATGGGTTACGGAGAATGTTTTCACCCCATAATGGCAGAGGCATTGAAAACTCAGTTTAGAAACAGAAAGGGGAAATACGGTTTTGAAAGCCGTCAAGCTTTGGGAGTTGTACCACATCGTGTAAAACTATAGTCAACCAAGTCTCTTGATTGAATGTCCATTTGGGCTGTAGACCTGTGTGTATTGATACCCCTATCCTGGGTCTGTATTGTAGCAGTCGACTCAGTGCAACTGGCTGCATGAAGCATGCCTGGCTGAACAATCTGGAGGATAAAGCCAAATTGCACCAGGTTCGGCTCAAGTCCCAAGTCAAGCTCCAGCGCTACCTGGCCGCTCATAAACAGTGGAAGGTGAGGACTGAAGCCATTAACGCATGTTCCCATGCAATCTCATCATAGGTCACGTTGCATCTGTGTTAGTGAATTGTCGGAATAAAATCTTTATAAGAAAGTGATCTAAATTCAAATTATTCTACTTCCTTGCAGAAACACTTCTATGTGGTTGCTGCAGCCAACAGGCTGAAGAGGTTTCGCCAGCATCATCCCATAAACACTGTATAGCAGTGAGAAGACTGCTGTCAAAGACTGAGTAGTTGTGCCTCGTGTGTATTGCTGTCGTGCTGCACCTTCATGGCAGGCATTCCTGCCATTTATGCTAGTTGGACTGAGGCAACAGAACAGGACGTGATCTGCAATAGTGTCTGGCATTGGCATGCAAATTGCAATGATGGACATTTATTGAAATGTACTGTAGTATTCTACTCACTTTTTATACGGTACAGTGCACAACTTTGTGCAGTCTTCCTGTGGGTGATGTTCGTGGTTACTAAATTATCTGGGGCTCACAGTGCGCTTCAAGCAGGTTGCCTACTACTTACTTCGGTGTTATTGTTTATTTAATGACAAATCTTACTGACATATGTTTGAACTGCTTTACTGAATGTACATCAAGGTGACATCACGATGACACATTATTCGCAAGGCTTTCTTTTTTTTTGTTGGTTAATTGAATATGCTAAGTGAATCTTCACAATCACACAGATGGCCTTGTCTTGTCAATCTTTCCTTCTATGAAGGCTTTGAATAGGCCACTTGTTTGCATGCTACACAACCTGACTGTACGGTGTTCCCATATAGCATTATTTTGTGACAGTGTCCCCACCTCCACTTGAAATCAGCAAGAATAACTCAATATGACTATAAATGTTCATTTATTAAAATAAGTGAAGCCACAAAAGGACACCGACTTCTACTATTGTCAATAGTCCCAACACAGAAGCGTCATAACACCCATAAACACAAAAATGGTTACAATGGTTTTTCCCGCCATTCATTTTTCACGTTGTGAATTTGACAAATTCTAATTCATTTTGTGTTCGGTGTAGGTTTACCTTCGCGTGCCGTTTTGATAGCTGTGTTATTCTCTCGGACAAGGTGAGTTTTAATCAATACATTCGCCTCAATTTTCGCAATGCTAAGTATTGATACATTACCTTGTCCGAGAGAGATTTGTGCAGTTATCAAAACGTCACGCCGGGGTAAGCCTACACGAAACACAGAACTTATATTAAGTATTTCGAAAATCCCAGATGGAAACATTAAAAACAATTCGAACCATTCGACTCAATACTGTGGTACTCAATGTGGTCTAAATAAAAAACAGTTGATGCCAGCTGCCAACTGTTAAAACGGTCTATAATCCACCATAAATTATGATTTTACAAAATGAGGGAAATTGTAGTTAGCCGTTTTAAAACACCACAGAATGTTCATCTTAAAACTGTACAATTCCAACACGTAGACCAGCAGAATTCTCTTAAGAGTACATCTCACACATGACCACTGAGGGGCAGACAAGTCAATGTACTGTTTGAATAGAAACGTATCATGCTTGCTTATAGCATAAAATAACCATGGTTGAAACAAACAATGATCAAATAAAAATAAACACTAATAAAAAACACCCCTTTCAGTTACCCTTCTCCAAAAACTGAAATAAATCAGATATGGAGCTGCTGTGTGCTTCCTTAGCAGACTTGTACCTGCTCATTAGCGTTCACATTCAAAGAAAACGAGAGCTCCAGCCTCACTCAGCACTGTATACAGCATTTTCACTGATCACATGCCCAAGCTTGTGAGAACCTTTCCCCTCAATCAGCTCAGCCATGACACTCTTTCTTAATATATAAACAGCAATGAATTTCAAATTAACTTTCATGCATTGGCTTGTTTGGCTTTAAGGGCATTTTCCAAGATTCTTCGCTTCCACTCTTCGTAATCCTCTGTTGCACTCTCCCCAGAGTCCACTTTCAGCTGCTTTTGAGACATTGGCAGATCTTCCTCTGAAATTGAGGAGGAAAAGGCCTTGATAGACTGCAGAAAATATTCCCTCCAACACTGTTTTAATTCTGCACAACAGCAAAGATTAAGAGTTCCAAACTTCTAAGGACATAATCAGGAATTTGGCATGGCTGTTATTTGGTCACATTTACCTTCCTCTTTTTGTTCAGTACTTTCCATGAGTGTGTTCGTTCTTTTCTGTGACATTTTAACTGGATTCTTCAGTGGAGTGGCTTCTTCTAATAAGAAAAAAAAGAGGAAAAAAATCAAGAGATACTTAAAGATCATACCTGAGAGAGGACCATACCTGAACTCACTCTACCTACTGCCAGCACTGATTTAAGCCACAACATTCAGAGATTGCTTGTAATAGGCATGTCATATGCCGCGATAGGGACATCCAATCAAGTTTTCAGTCCTAAAATAGAACACCCACTCTCTCCCTTGTAACCACGACAACAAGGAGCAAGAGGAATGACCAACATTCTCTTTTCACCCAGTAAAGTAAAAATCTACACACCCGGGGCAAAAGTACAAATGGCCACTATGAAAAAAGCCACAATAATTCATACACCAGCTTTCTGAAGCGTATGTCACAAGAAAAAGGTATTGTTAGCAAACAGAACATTATGGCTCGGAAGTAAGTTTTTAAATCCAAAGGCCCTTCCTGGGCTTTCTCCCATTTCCCACCATATGTTAGTCAAACCCCTTTATCATTTGACAGGAGACTTACCGCAGATGTCCTGCCCCAGTTTCTGGAGCTGGGTGCACAGCCTGTCAAAGATTCCCTTTTTAGCACCAGATGATGCGACCAGCTTCCTGTCCACTTTGATCTTCAAGCATCTGGAGAGATGTGGGGATAGTGATTAGGTTTTATTAATCATCAGGTTGAATGGTTTATGGAGAAACAGAACACCGTAACACTCACTTGCATGCAGCGTTCAAAGCAGCTGTAGTGAAGAGTGGTTTTGACAGGTCCACATTTTTCTGCTGAGCAGCAGGAAGGCTTGCTTCATACCTGAAACACAAACATGGGTTAATCTTAATAAATGAACATATTTACATCGATAAACTTATACGATATTTGGGACTGTCTTGCTCAGGAAAGAAGACTTGCTTAATATAGTAGCTTCCAACAGATTTATAGAATAGTTATGCTGGCCAGATGTAGGCTACTCTTCAAGTTCTCACCGTTCTAGTATTTTGGTTGCTACTTTGACTGCATCCATGCACCCAAACTGAACAGCAAGGTCTCGGAGTCCCAGGTGAGAATCAAGGCCAAGCATGCATTCTATGGCCTTCAGAGTGCTTTGATACTGCTTATTTTTCAACCCGGATAATTTGACGGTATATTCCTGAAGAAACAGATTGACAAGACAGATTTCATAGGGCACGTTAGCGGAGCAATACCAGGGTATTTAGTTATTTGATTAAGAGGCAAGGTGCCTTGTCATCACAAAGCTAAATGTTTTAAAAAAAACACAAAAAACGTACTTTGTCCAGGGGTAACTTCATTGATTTTGCTGCCAGCTCAAGACAAATTATTGCTTTGCTTGTACCCGTAGTATTTTTGAGTCCTGTACATCTAACCAGGGATAACCGCATGTACTCCTCTGCTTGGCTGTAATATAGATGCAAACAGAGGTTAGGAAACATCAAGAAACAAAATAATAACAGCTGTTTGCAAGCAGGTTACCTAGCTAACGTTAGCTTTGAACTATGGTCCCGTCTCAAGAATACTAGCTAGCGAATATGATCGTTTTACAGACTCACCTTAGAATTCTTGCAGAGGTTATACCCATTTTAGATGCAAGTTTAGTAAACAGTTCTTTTTCCATTTCCAGTAAATAACAAATGTTCGTGACTGCCAACGAGAGAATAAAAAACAAAGACCTCCAATCGAGTAGTCAGACACAAAAACTTGCAAGACCCTCGCGGCCAAAATGTCCGACGCCATCACGCCCACCAGCCATCTTTCGACATTCTATTGGCTATGACGATACGACGTTTGTTTGCGTACTTGTTGCTGAAAAGAACAACAGAATACAAACACTTTTTTTTTACAAAGAGAATTGAGCATCAAATGATCTACTCACAATATATTTACATACATCACATTGTATTAATTGGATCTCCGCTGTCTAAATAGTTGCGTTACCAATATTGCAAACTGTAATTTAGCCAATGGGAGACGTATTCCCACACTTTGTTTTCGGCTCAGCCAATACGGGCGAATCTGTGGAAAGGGAGAGCTTGGTCGTTACTAGTTATTACAGCCACAAAGTAATAAACCCCGCCCATTTCTACCATTTATCTTCTTAAAATCTGTTTTTTAAACCTAATCATAACCTCAACCATAACCTTAACCACACTGTTATGCCTAACCCTGACCTTAAATTAAGAACAAAAAGCAAATGGTTGTTTTCATTAATTTTTACGATATATTACGAGTTGACTTTGTGACTGTGATAACTAGTGGAAACTGGGTAGCTGGGTGGATTGATAGCAGTCACATGACTGGGAAACGATTTCAGGGTTAGCTACCAGTTTGCTGATACAAACTTGATAATCATGGTAAGTGAAACGGATAAGATAGCTACTCTTTATACGTGTGATTATTATCCATCCAATCCTTCTGTTTGAGTCATTAATTTTAGGTATTGTTTTTTTGTTATTGCTGTATGGCTGATACTGAGACTCGAAAACAGACTCAAGTTGTGTGTGGCGCTAGCTAGCTACGGCCTATCTAAAAACGACATAGCTACCTACCAGCTAGTAACTGGCTAAGGCTACTGTCGGCTAACTGTCAACACATTTTATTTTTGAAGAATCGACCGATTCGTTGTTGTCTAGCATCTCTTATGGTCGATTATATCTGTCTCATACTTTTCACAAAGTCAAAGGAGTGCAGTTTGATAGTTAGTATTTTCATGAAATGTCTAGACTGTAGTCAGTTAGCTATCTAGCTAGCTAACGGAGCTAGTAAAGATCAGCGAGTATATCGATTTAACTTGGCATATCTAACTAGCGAACAAGCTAGATAGCTAGAAATTGGTTATCTGTGACAGAGGGCCAAATATACAAACCTGGCCACCACAACTAACGTTAGCTAGCTACTTCAATAGATAGTTGATGGCTAAGCAAAGGTTTAGCCATCAGCTGTCAGTCATTTAACATTCATTCTGGTGATGTCAGTATAGCTAGACATACACATGGTTAGTGTGAACACTGCATATACGAATTAGTAGTTAATAACCACTTGATAGTCTAATGACTCAGTGCTAGCTTGCAGTCTGCACCTATTACAGTCTTGATGAGGCAAGTTAATATTTTTCACCATTTCTAATCTCAGGCCATCCAGAACGCTGACATTAGGATAACTATAAATTAGCAAAATCAATGTTTATGTTGGCCAGTACAGTACCATCAGTCATTTCATTAATTTCCTTGGGGCATAGCCAGTTTACTGAGCATCTGAGTCAATGTCATGTCTCGGCTCACTGTAACTGTAAACCACTGTAGCTATAATGGTGGAGTATGTCAGAGTAACATGCATGGCATTCCTCTGAGCTTCAGTGTGCTGTCTTTCAGCCTACCACACAGCAGTCACCCCAGGACGAGCAGGAAAAGCTACTTGATGAAGCTGTGCAGGCTGTCAAGGTCCAGTCATTTCAGATGAAACGTTGCCTGGTAAGATCTGCCTATTTCCTTCTGTCCCTTTGACTTCCTTGTCTTTTCTGTTAACAATATAGCAAATATGTATTGTGTTCTCTGACCCTCATTAGTGTATGAGAGATACACTGTTTCCTAGCCACAAGTTACACTACAGCATATTTTGGAGCAGTGTATCAGAGATTAACGTAACTGTACTGTTTACTCATATTGACTTGTTACTTGACTTGTTTGACTGCTGACACTTCCATCTGTAGGACAAGAACAAGCTGATGGATGCATTGAAACATGCATCTAACATGCTGGGCGAACTCAGGACCTCCATGTTATCGCCAAAGAGCTACTATGAACTCTGTATCCTTTCCCTGCTGCAACCTATGGATCTCTGGTCTAGACATAAAAAAAATGACTTGTTTCATTCTCCAGATCATTTGACTGTTCTAGGCATGTCCAGGTTTGGTGTTATTTACAGTTGGGCTATGAGTCCCTAATTCTGAGTGCAGACATGGCCATCTCTGACGAGCTCCACTACCTGGAGGTGTACCTGACAGATGAGTTTGCCAAGGGCAGGAAGGTGGCTGACCTCTATGAGCTGGTTCAATATGCAGGGAACATCATCCCCAGACTGTGAGTACTCAAGCACCCTAATGATTGTTTCAGCTAGTGAATAAAGTGAAGTGTAAATGGAAAGCTGCACATGTTCTCTTGGACTAGCCTACTTGTACATGTGATCAATCATGTGACAACAATGTCCTCTTTAGGCAGTGCAAACTAGATGCAGCTTGACCCTAGAGGAATAGGAAACGGGACAAGTAATGACCCCCCCCCCCTCCCCCTCCTCTCTCCCCAGTTACCTGCTGATCACTGTGGGGGTGGTGTATGTTCGCTCCTTCCCTCAGTCGCGTAAGGACATCCTGAAGGACCTGGTGGAGATGTGTCGTGGGGTGCAGCACCCGCTGAGAGGCCTGTTCCTCAGAAACTACCTGCTGCAGTGCACCCGCAACATCCTGCCTGATGATGGGGAGCAGCTAGAGTAAGAACAAAGGGAGAATCTCAATTGCATACTCCTTGTGTCCTCTCTCCTTGCCTCTTTCACAAAACTCTTTTGGAGGAAAAGGTCAGAGGGGAGGGACCTCTGGCTTTCTCATCCAAAGGTTTTGAGAAGGAGGTGAGGAAAAAGAGGACGCAAGGAATATGTAATTGAGATCCTCTCAGTCTCTCCTCACACGGCTCCCCTCCTGAGCTGCCCCTCGCTCATTCTCATCGACCGATTCCCACTCGCAATCCAGGCCTCAGTGTGTTAACCAGACATCCTCGTTATGTTGTTTCCGTCCTCTGATTGAATGGGGATTTGAGCTCGTTGTTTAGCAGTCATCCCAGAAGTTTAAAATGTGACCGTTCAGTTATTGATTTAATGAAAGGGCCTATATACTTCCTTTTGATATATCATACTCCACCTAATGAGGATCTCATCTCTAACCTCTTTCCAGAGGGGAGGATGCGATGACGGGAGACATTAACGACTCCGTTGACTTTGTGCTGCTGAATTTTGCTGAGATGAATAAGCTGTGGGTGCGCATGCAGCACCAGGGCCACAGCCGAGACAGGGAGAAGAGGGAGAAGGAGAGGCAGGAGCTGCGCATCCTGGTCGGGACCAACCTGGTTCGACTCAGCCAGCTGGAGGGGGTCAACGTGGAAAAGTATAAACAGGTTTGTGATTGCATGTCTATATATATATGTCTAGAGCTGTACATTTTCGTGTACTGGAAGTACAATGGAACCTTTGACATTAACTCTAAATGCTGATGTATGAGTCATCTGGAACTGCCGTGAAGACTGTAGTTAATATTAATCAGAATGGTTGTTTGCCATTTTTCAGATATTGCCTTGCAAATGTATTCATGTATTTCAATTGAGAGCGTCATGCCATACAGAGGAGACTAGGAACACAGCATGCACTGTTCTAGAATAAAGAGCACCTGCAGGGTTTAGCCTTTGTTGTTTGTCTAGCTGAGGGAGTGGAGACGAGAGAAGATGATCCTTGTCAAGCTCAGAGAGGGGTTCTTAACCCTGAGCACCTCTTTTGATGTTTTATTTCTGCTATTATATCTACTTTACCTTAGAAATTATGTTTGGCAAAGAGGGATGCGGTATTGGATAAAATATTACATTGAATATGTATTACAACGTGCAGAAAATACACACATACGTAAGTCTCGTATATCTAGAGAGGATGCCCATTGTGTTGCATTGTATTTGGGTTATTTTTCTCCCCAGATTGTGCTGTCCGGTGTCCTAGAGCAGGTGGTAAACTGCCGAGATTCCCTGGCTCAAGAATATCTCATGGAGTGCATCATTCAGGTAACTACTGTTTCCAGTTTGTCATTGCGTCAAGGTTTGTAGTAGGAAATGCACACACGTGAACTAAACTCAGCAAAAAGCACTGTCAACTGCGTTTATTTTCAGCAAACTTAACTTAAATATTAAACTTAAATATTTGTATGAACATAACAAGATTCAACAACAGACAAACTGAACAAGTTCCACAGACAATGTGACTAACATAAATGGAATAATGTGTCCCTGAACAAAGAGGGGTCATAATCAACAGTCAGTATCTGGTGTGGCCACCAGCTGCGTTAAGTACTGCAGTGCATCTCCTCCTCATGGACTGCAACATATTTCCCAGTTCTTGCTGTGAGATGTTACCCCACTCTTCTACAAAGGCACCTGCAAGTTCCCAGACATTTCTGGGGGGAATGGCCCTAGCCCTCACCCTCCGATCCAACAGGTCCCAGACGTGCTCAATGGGATTGAGATCCGGGCCCTTCGCTGGCCATGGCAAGACACTGACATTCCTGTCTTGCAGGAAATCACGCACAGAACGAGCAGTATGGCTGGTGGCATTGTAATGCTGGAGGGTAATGTCAGGATGAGCCTGCAAGAAGGGTACCACATGCGGGAGGAGGATGTCTTCCCTGTAACGCACAGCGTTGAGATTGCCTGCATGATGCTGTGACACATCGCCCCAGACCATGACGGACCCTCCACCTCGATCCAGACCTCAGGCCTCAGTGTAACGTTCCTTCCTTCGACGATAAACGTGAATCCGACCATCAGCCCTGGTGAGACAAAACCTCGACACGTCAGTGAAGAACACTTTTTCCCAGTCCTGTCTGGTCCAGCGACGGTGGGTTTGTGCCCATAGGCAACGTTGTTGCTGGTGATGTCTGGTGAGGATCTGCCTTACAACAGGCCTACAAGCCCTCAGTCCAGCCTCTCTCAGCCTATTTGTGGACAGTGAGCACTGATGGAGGGATTGTGCTTTCCTGGTGTAACTTGGGCAGTTGTTGTTGCCATCCTGTACCTGTCCCGCAGGTGTGATGTTCCGATCCTGTGGTGGTCTTGTTACACGTGGTCTGCCACTGAGAGGACGATCAGCTGTCCGTCCTGTCTCCCTGTAGCGCTGTCTTAGGCGTCTCACAGTATGGACATTGCAATTTATTGCCCTGGCCACATCTGCAGTCCTCATGCGCAGTCCTCATGCCTCCTTGCAGCATGGCTAAGGCACGTTCACACAGATGAGCAGGGACCCTGGGCATCTTTCTTTTGGTGTTTTTCAGAGTCAGTAAAAAGGCCTCTTTAGTGTCTTAAGTTTTCATAACTGTGACCTTAATTGCTTACCGTCTGTATGCTGTTAGTGTCTTAACGACCGTTCCACAGGTGCATGTTCATTAATTGTTTGATTCATTGAACAAGCATGGGAAACGGTGTTTAAACTCTTTACAATGAAGATTTGTGACATTTGATTTTTTACGAATTATCTTTGAAAGATAGGGTCCTGAAAAAGGGATTACATTTAAAATATATTTTATTACTGATTCATCACATAGACTGGTCACATGGTAGAGGTGTCACCCTACTCTGCTGTCTCTGGCCCTTCTCCTCTTCTAATAGGTCTTCCCTGATGAGTTCCACCTTCAGACACTGAACCTATTCCTTCGTTCCTGTGCCGACCTGCATCAGCACGTCAATGTCAAAAACATCATCATCGCTCTCATTGACAGGTGACGTAAACTCTGCGACATATGATTCAATTTCAGTCAGTACACTACACACGGGATTGCACTTTTCCATTTTTCCCTTGGTGTTGTGCTGGGAACCCACTGACGCAATTGGTCTTCTCTGTTTTAGACTGGCTTTGTTTGCTCACCGAGAAGATGGACCTGGAATCCCTGCTGAAATCAAACTGTTTGATATTTTCTCCCAACAAGTAGCCACAGTTATACAGGTAAGTGATGGAGAAAGAATTTACTCTTTTTTTATTCTCCTGTCTTTATCCTGCAATCCATTTCCCCATTGATTTGGTCGTTAAAAATCCCCCTGCACATGTTCTATTGCTGTATTGTTATCTCTCACTCAAAAGACAAATTCTGGCACAAAATCTAGGTCTAGTTTTCCTCTCATCGACTCAATCTCATGACCTTGATGTATGCTTAAGTTTAAGCAATTATACTGAAGTAGGCTACATTTTATACGTTATTACCTTATTTTGGATTTCATCCCCCCCCTCCAGTCCCGCCAGGACATGCCTTCGGAGGATGTGGTCTCACTACAGGTGTCCCTCATCAACCTGGCAATGAAGTGCTACCCTGACCGGGTGGACTATGTGGACAAGGTGTTGGAGAGCACAGTGGAGATATTCAACAAGCTCAACCTGGAACAGTAAGAAGCACTACCATGTCCCCGTCTCAGTGTTACATTAGTCAATCTTCTGGGTAGTTATTTTTCTCCTTTGTTTGGTAGAGGAATTCAACGTTGCATCAGGCCAAAGATGTACATGAATGGAAATTAAAATCAAGTTATATTAGCAGGGGTTGTGTTAATGCAGAATTCTGTTTTTCACGCAGGGAAAAAAAAAAATGCTAAAACGCGTAAGACATATCTTGCTGCATTTATAAACGCAGATCTGAAATGCTTCTTATTGTAATTTCAGCTCGTCAGACAAATTTTGTACTTCAGTTGCACTGATAAAAAGTTCCACTGATAAAAATGAATGAACGGGCATTCTAGCAGCAGACAGCGCTCTAACTGATGTGTAGCTACCTTTATCGGTGCAGTCTTAAATTTTACCATAGAAAAGAAGGCTAACTTCAAGCAAAACATAAGGAAATAATGTAGCTGACTACATTCTTTCTATGATAAACATTAGAAATATTATGACCATGCATCATTTTCGCCCCCCCAAAAAATGTTGCTTTTTCACACCGAATAGTGTTCCACTTCTGTTGAAAATGAAGCTTTTTTTTCTGCCAAATATTGAAGCAAAAAAAATCACAATTGACTTTCAATATAAATCATAGGCGATTTTATTGATGGACTGCGTTTTGAAAATGCAGATTTTCGAACTCTAGTGCCACCCCTGATTAGTTAAGTCCCAGCCTGCTGTGAAGGACTAAAGCTTTCAAAAGTCTACCTGTTCTGTAGTGTCTTGCATTAAAAGCTTGCTGAACATACAACCCCTAGACAGTAGAATAACCTAATTCTTCAGCAAAGTGCTAGAGTAGGCTACAATGCTTTGTTCAGCCATACTTGAGACGGAAAAGTTCACAATTCTGAAAAGAAAGACGGTTGCTGAGTACATTTTCTCATCAAAGCACTAACGAATAAAAATTTTAAAAAATATTGAAAAGTGTTATCCACGTCTATGATCTCGAATCTCTGTAAGAAGTTTGAGGTAATGTCTTAATGAATTTCCCTTTTTGCTTTAGACAAAAAACAGATAATACATTTGTTTTGCTGCCAGCATGTGATATTTAGAAGTTTATTATATTTCCCAATTTTCAAAGATAGCTGGAAAAGAACTGCCGTTGCTACTGCAGTATTTTCATTCTCAACTATTGTCTCCCTCCTTTCAAAGCATTGCAACCAGTAGCGCGGTCTCAAAAGAATTGACTAGGTTGCTGAAGATCCCAGTGGACACCTACAACAACATTCTGACTGTTCTGCAGCTCAAGCACTTCCCTCCGCTCTTCGAGTACTTTGATTACGAGTCCCGCAAAAGCATGAGCTGTTACGTTCTGAGCAACACTCTGGACTACAACACCACCATTATAGCCCAGGAGCAGGTCAGTACACACACCCCAACGCACACATACAGTACCAGTCAAAGGTTTAGACACACCTACTCATTCAAGGGTTTTTCTTTATTTTTACTATTTTCTACATTGTAGAATAATGGTGAAGACATCAAAACTATGAAATAACACATGGAATCATGTAGTAACCAAAAAAGTGTAAAACAAATCTAAATATATTTGAGATTCTTCAAAGTAGCCACCCTTTGCCTTGATGACAGCTTTGCACATGCTTGGCGTTCTCTCAACCAGCTTCACCTGGAATGCTTTTCCAACAGTCTTGAAGGAGTTCCCACATATGCTGAGCACTTATTGGCTGCTTTTCCTTCACTCTGCGGTCCAACTCATCCCAAACCATCTCAATTTGTTTGAGGTCGGGTGATTGTGGAGGCCAGGTCACCTGATGCAGCACTCCATCACTCTCCTTCTTGGTCAAATAGCACTTACACAGCCTGAAGGTGTGTTGGGTCATTGTCCTGTTGAAAAACAAATTATAGTCTCCCTAAGTGCAAAGCAGATGGGATGGCTGCAGAATGCTGTGGTAGCCATGGTGGTTAAGTGTGCCTTGAATTCTAAATAAATCACTGACAGCATCACCAGCAAAGCACACCCACACCACCACACAACCTCCTCCATGCTTCACGGTGGGAACCACACATGCAGAGATCATCTGTTCACCTGCTCTGCGGCTCACAAAGACACAGTGGTTGGGACCAAAAATCTCAAATTTGGCCTCATCAGCCTAAAGGCATATTTCCACCGGTCTAATGTCCATTGCTTGTGTTTCTTGTCCCAAGCAAGTCTCTTCTTCTTATTGGTGTCCTTTAGTCGTGGTTTCTTTAGAGCAATTCAACCATGAGGCCTGATTCACACAGTTTCCTCTGAACAGTTGATGTTGAGTTGCAGTTAACTTTAATGAACTTGTCCTCTGCAGCAGAAGTAACTCTGGGTCTTCCTTTCCTGTGGCGGTCCTCGTGAAATCCAGTTTCATGATGGCGCTTAATGGGTTTTGCAACTACACTTGAAGAAACTTTAAAAGTTCTTGACATTTTCCAGATTGACTGACCTTCATGTCTTAAAGTAATGATGGACTGTCATTTCTCTTTGCTTATTTGAGCTGTTCTTGCCATAATATGGACTTGGTATTTTACCAAACAGGGCTTTCTTCTGTATACCACCCCTACCTTGACACAAAACAACTAATTGGCTCAAAAGCATTAAGAAGGAAAGAAATTCCACAAATGTACTTTTTTAACAAGGCACACGTGTTAATTGAAATGCATTCCAGGTGACTACCTCATGAAGCTGGTTGGGAGAACGCCAAGCGTGTGCAAAGCTGTCATCAGGGCAAAGAAAGGGTGGCTACTTTGAAGAATCTCAAATGTAAAATATATTTTGATTTGTTTAACACTTTTCTGGTTGCTACATGATTCCATATGTGTTATTTCATAGTGTTGATGTCTTCACTATTATTCTACAATGTAGAACATTTTGAAAATAAAGAAAAACCCTTGAATGAGTAGGTGTCTTAACTTTTGACTGGCACTGTACACACACACACTGATATATGCTACTTACTTACATTTTTGCACATTACATATTGAGCTGTGTTCTTTCCCATAAGTGTTTTCTTGTTGGGCTCTTTTTTTTTACCTTTATCTGTTTAGGTAAGCATCCACAAAAGGCTCTTTGTATTGTATACTTCCAAGCAGTCTGCCTACATATTTTCATCAATTCTCTTCAAGATATTGGCAGTTCAAGGCACATTAACCTTTTCTAACTTTTCTATTTGGAAAAGGTCAATGTGAACCATGATTCAGAGCACGTCTTTTCTAAGAGAGCTCTTAGTGGGACTCCCAAGAAAACGTTGATTTCCCATTAATGCCATAAGAGGCCTTTTTAAAAAATAAAAATAAAAGCTTTTCTCTCAAACTTATATAACTATCTTCACCCATACCTTTTTGACCGTGATATAACTTCAACTCTATTACAATATACTTGCCGTTTTGTTGATTTTTATTTATTTATTTAAAAGATATATATATTTTTTTGCTTCTTTTTGACCTTTCCAGTCTGCTCATGAAAGCTTATTGATGATAGTGCCTTCAGAAAGTATTTACACCCCTTTTTACTTTTTGCACATTTTATTATGTTACAAAGTGGGATATTTTATTTATTTAATGGTCTTTTTTTGTCAACGGTTCACACATAATACTCTGTAATGTCAAAGTGGAAAATTCAATTATTTTGAAATTGATTAGATAAGTATTCAACCCCCTGAGTCAATACATGTTACAATCACTTTTGGCAACGATTACAGCTGTGAGTGTTTTTGGGTCAGTCCCTAAGAGCTTTGCAAACCTGGATTGAATAATATTTGCACATTTATTATTTAAAAATTCTTCATGCTCTGTCAAGTTGGTTATTGGTCATTGCTTGATCGTCATTTTCAACTCTTGCCTTGGAGTTTCAAGACAATTTGGCAAAACTGTAACTAGGCCACTCGGGAACATTCAATGTCTTCTTGGTAAGCAACTTCGGTGTAGATTTGGCCTTATTTCCCTGCTGAAAGGTGAATTTGTCTTCCAGTTTCTGTTGGATTTTGCGTGTGCTTAGCTCTATTACGTTTATTTTTATCCTAAATAACTTCCTAGTCCTTCCTGATGACAAAGCATACCCATAACATGATGCAGCCACCACCATGCTTGAAAATGTGAAGAGTGGTACTCAGTGACGTGTTGTTGGATTTGCCCCAAATATAACGTTGTGTATTCAGGACAAAAAGTAAATTTATTTGCCACATTTTTAGCAGTATTACTTTAGTGCCTTATTGTCAACAGGATGTATGATTTGGAATATTGTTATTCTGTACAGGCTTCCTCCTTTTCACTGTCATATAGGTTAGTATTCTGAGGTAACTACAATGTGGTTGATCCATCCTCAGCTTTCTCCTATCACAGCCATTAAACTCTGTAATTGCTTTAAAATCACCATTGGCCTCAGTGACAGTCTCAATTTGATCCATTTGTATTTCGGGCTGTAATAACAATATGTGGAAAAAGTCAAGAGGACTTTCTGAAAGCACTGTAAATATCTCACTGCTGAAGCACCGCTTTCGCTCTCCCTCAAGGTGGATGCCATCTTGACCCTGGTGTCGACACTGATCCAGGACCAGCCAGACCAGCCCGCTGAAGACCCCGACCCAGAGGACTTTGCTGAGGAGCAGAGCCTTGTGGGTCGCTTTATCCATCTGCTGCTTTCCGACGACCCCGACCAACAGTATCTGGTAAGCCTAGCTCACCGTACAGTTGAATTCCGGCACAGTATCCATGTGTTTTCAGGAGACGTGTTTTATGTGTTAATGGAGGTCTCCGTCATGTTCTTCAGATCCTGAATACAGCCAGGAAGCACTTTGGTGCTGGGGGGAACCAGAGGATTCGCTACACTCTTCCACCGCTGGTGTTTGCTGCCTATCAGCTGGCCTTCCGCTACAAAGAGAACTCTTCATCAGTACGTAACCCTTACCCTAACTACACGGAACAAAAATATAAACGCAAAGGGTTGGTCCCATTTTTCGTGAGCTGAAATACAAGATCCCAGAAATGTTCCATACACACGAAATGTTCCATACACACGTTTTAGAGAATTTGGAAGTACATCCAACCGGCCTCACAACTGCCGACCATAACTATAGAACTCCACCTCCTGCTTCTCCACCTGCGGGATCGTCTGAGATCAGTATACATATAGTTTTAGGAAGAGGATGATTTATAATAAACAGGAAGGTGGATTTGAACTGTTTCCTCTTTGTTGAACACGTCCCACAGGATGATAAATGGGAGAAGAAGTGCCAGAAGATCTTCTCATTTGCCCACCAAACCATCAGTGCTCTGATCAAGGCTGAGCTGGCTGAGCTGCCCCTCAGACTCTTCCTACAGGGGGCACTGGCCGCTGGAGAGATTGGCTTCGAGAACCACGAGACTGTGGCCTACGAGTTCATGTCACAGGTACAGGGGACAAAATGGGTTGAGAATGTGACATATTGGATAGAGGGAGGGAGGTCACTACCCCTCTTTGCTTTAGGTTTACTTGTGCCCTGTGTTGGTAGCAATGATCCACTGATTTTGGTGAGGAATTTTTCTATATCTGTTTTCTCTGAGAACCCCCTCCTCCCTCCCTCACCCAGGCCTTCTCCCTGTATGAGGATGAGATCAGCGACTCCAAGGCTCAGCTAGCAGCCATCACGCTGATCATCGGCACGTTTGAGAGAACGAAATGCTTCAGCGAGGAGAACCACGAACCGCTGAGGACACAGTGTGCACTCGCCGCCTCCAAACTGCTCAAGAAGCCAGACCAGTGTCGGGCTGTCAGCATCTGTGCACACCTCTTCTGGTCCGGACGCAACACTGAAAAGAATGGAGAGGAGGTGGGGGTTGTGATCACAAAGTGGAGGAATACATATAATTATTGTGTAGAAAGAGTGCAGTACTAAAGATGGTGTCGCCATAGTAACAGGACATGCAGTAACAGTCTAGTAACCAAGTTTTGAGACGTATTTATTTTATTTAACCTTTATTTAAGACTGATTGCCTTGCTTTGTCTTCTGTTCCGATGAGAGGTTAAAAAAACATCTTTTTTTAAAAAGCGGGGTGGTAATTCTAAGGTTCCTTGTGTATAATGACACACATAATCAGAGTATTGAAGCGTGAGAAATGCAGGACGAGGTTCTCTTTGTTCTATGATTGGTTGCTGCTGAAGTGACTACGAACACGTAGCACTTTCAACTTCCTCTTTCTTCATTACAGGTGGCATGTGTGTGAATGCGTGGTAGAGTTTTACATCTCGCCTGTGTCTCTGTCCTCAGATTCGTGACGGGAAGAGGGTGATGGAGTGCTTAAAGAAGGCCCTGAAAATCGCCAACCAGTGCATGGACCCGTCATTGCAAGTGCAGCTCTTCATTGAGATCCTGAACAGATACGTCTGTTTCTACGAAAGAGAGAATGACGCGGTATGTGCACATTTCTTCCCTCTTGTCCTCCTCGTCTGGACTACCACTCATTCCTGACACGCTTGTTCAGAACCAGGCCTACATTATGAAATCCTGATGTCTTTTCAACGCACTTCAAGTGCAGACGGTCACATTGAGCTCCCTGGAGAGGTGCCATCCAATCTCCCCTGTTCTCTGAGTTTATTGGAACAGTGTTAGGACTTGCTAGGACTCCAAGTTGACGCCCACTGTTGGTGGTTATTTACCAGCGCGGGAAGGACAGGAGGCTACAGCTCACCCGCCCACTCTCCTCAGATAGACACCCCATCTGCATCAGGGGGTTCTTTTTAACAGCTAGAGAGGGTACTAGGCCTCCAGGGACTGAGAACAGGGGCTCCATAGTCATGACAATTTCAGACACTAACATAATTTTTCCCGCTTAATCATTGTATAACTTTGGTTTTATAACTGAGTATATTTATGCAATCTACAGTAGGTAACACATTGTTGTTTTTTCTAACTAATTTCAACCTGTTTGAAATTATTATTTAAGATCATGAAACGTCTTGATCCCCTGTAGGTGACAGTCCAGGTTCTGAACCAGCTGATCCAGAAGATCCGAGAGGACCTACCAAACCTGGAGGCCAGCGAGGAGACGGAGCAGATCAACAAACACTTCCACAACACACTGGAGCACCTGCGTCTGCAGAGAGAGTCGCCGGAGGCCGAGGGACCTGCTTATGAGGGCCTGGTGCTGTAGGGCTCGCTACACTTATAAAAAAAATATCTATATATATTTACACAGACACATGTACACTCACACCAGGGTATTCCATCCATTAGGGAAAAATGCCATTCCCACCAACAACACCTGCCTTCCATCTCCCTTTCTCTATCCTTTTCTCCTCACTCTTCTTCCTTCTATCATCCCTCTTTATTTCATGTTACCATTTTTAGCATAAGGTGTTGCATTTAATGGTGTTGCTTTTGAGAATACATGGTGTACAGGCTGCGGTTTGCCTTGCACTTCCTGCGTGTTGTCATTCCTTCATATTTGACCATTTCTGTCGTCCGTCGTCACCCTCAGAAGGAGATTATATAGCCAGTGGAAGCACATGTTTAAACTTTGACCCCTACTCGCCTCCCCTCTGTCTGTATGTCATAATTTCATGGTCATGCAGAATAATGAATTAATGCCTGTTTTTAGAGAATGTCGCGTCATTACGAGGTCGTACTGGGGAGAGTTATTCCATTGACCTCACGCTGTGACCCAACAACCCCTTCTCCTCCACGGACTAACACCTGGGCTGTAGATTTTCCTTTGCCCTCCTCTCTCAACAACTTCACTCATTTGGCTTGAGCTTTTTTTTTTTTTTTTTCTGGTTGCAGCCTTCTGTGGTTGACAGCCATTTGTAGAGTTAAGTGGCGTGCGTTGGTGCATGCTTTTACATAGACCTGCTCTGGCTATCTCCATGAGTGGTAGGAGGAACTGATGTGTATGATGCCCCTTTTTGTCACTGGAGCTTATGCAGTGGCGGCTAACCTTCATTTCTTTGACGTCCACATTGATTAAAAGATCTTCGTTGGAGCTGGGTTCTATTCATCTCGTTGTCTTCTGGATTTTGAACCCTATGTATTGTATGTATGACCTACTTGTAAATCAGCAAAAACAGAATAAGTATCATCAATATGTCATTTGCACAAATAAACAAATTGATATTAACCCTACATGTCAATATGTCATTTGCACAAATAAACAAATTGATATTAAACCATGTCCAACTTTTAGTGTCCATCTTCTGTTATGCTGCAGATTACTAGCCTGTAGTTTTGAGTCGGTGCACTGAAGTGCAAATGAGGGGAGATTCACATTTGTTTACAGAATGACTCACTGAGTGCTATGAAAGACAAGGTTATTATTAAGGGTGTATTTTTAGAAACACTATTTTGGTTGTGTTTTCTACCATTCAGTATGGTATGGTCAATGTATTTAGTTGTGACTCGTGCTTAACAAATGAGTTTCAATTAGCTATCTACTGACTGCTGCTGTTAACCAGTTTCATGTCATCCGTTGCTAGGTGACTGTTCAATGGAGACAGGCTCTCGTTGGTGGCCAGAGGAATCATTTTCACAGCTGGCAACATGTTTTTCTTTGTCATTAAGCTAAGAGTTGGTGCCTATACTATATAAAGGCTAACATACTGTGTTACAAGGTTTTGAACACTGGTGCCAGATGTCTAAAGTAGATGCCAGGAAAATAAACAGTGGAGGTGAGTGGCTGCATGTATTTATTGTTCAACGTAAAACAGACATTACATGTGTTCTAAAATAACTAATACACGTAAGATCTGCAAACACGCACATACTACACAGAAATACAAGACAATAGTCATGGTGACCATCTGTACCCAGTGTTGTGCAACACTCATACGACCTGTCCACCTACGTTGACATGAGACAACTGATCAAGTGTAAAACTGTCAAAACGAGGCCATAGTTGTCAGTGCAAATTGGTCATGCTTAATACATTTGTTCAATATACTGTGGCTGAATTTTAATCTTGGTGGTACAAAGCAGTTTTCTGAAAGCCTTTCTGAAGCTAGTGTGACACAGCGGGTAAAGGACAGGGTTGATGGAGGAGTTGACCCACAGTAGCCAGAAAGAGATTTCATACAGGTAGTGCTGGACACACTGGGCATGACACGCGGCACGGATGATCATTAAAAGTGTGTAGGGAGCCCAGCACAGGCCAAATACACACACAATCACTGCGAGGGACTTGGCAACCTTCTTGTCCTTTGAGAGACGGAAACGACTGGCAGCTACTTCAGACCGGCTGCGCTGTTTACTGAACGAGTGCTCCGTAGCCTGGAACCGCGTCCTCCTGGAATGCTGGACCACATCACCCACTTGCAGTGGAGGAAGGTCCAGAATACTGCGGTCCTTACTTCTCTCATTGTTGCTGTTCCCAGTTACTGCTGACACTTTAGCAGTAGATAGAATACCTCCTAACCTGGCAGAATTGTTTGGGATGCTTGGAGCTTCACCTTCCACTGGTCTGACGAAGAATACATGCTGAACTCCAGCTTTCAGGGCCTCCATCTCACTGTCCCCAGGCCCCTCGACAGGCTGCTCATCCCTCACCTGGTTCCGCCTCCTGATGTTGATGTAGATGCTGATGTTGAAGTACATGACAGTAACAAATGGGGTGAAAAACTCAACAGTGGATGCTGTCATCAAGAAATACCAGTTGAAGTAAAACTCTGCGTGGCACTCTTTGTCGGGCACCACGCTACTACCAGCGATGTACTCCCAGATAATGATCGCTGGCCCATAGAGTAGGAAAGCAGCCAGCCAAACACTCAGCATCTTCAGAACAGCCTCCCGGGTCACACCTTTCTGACACCTGTAGCTCACCTGATACAGAAAGAAAGGAATGGTGGAATTTTTTTAATGGAGTGTACACAGGTTCTTGATGCACTAAATACAATATTTCAGTTATCATTTTTGATATGGCTTTACATTTCATTGCTCCCATCACTAGCAGGCAGTTGGAAATGAAACCTGCTGCAGGAAAGGATAACCGTGCGTAAATGCTCTCACCGCGCTGGTGACAGATATAAATCTGTCGAAGCTGATCAGGACGATGTTGAACACTGATGCCGTGCATAAAGTATAGTCCACCACCAGCCATATCTTGCACAGACCTCGTCCGAGTCTCCACTCGCCGGTAATGACATAGGGGATATACGCAGGAATGCAAAAGCCTCCTGCAGGTGGGATGGAACACAAATGTTACGCACGACTATTAATTAAACACGCATATGAAACGCGTTTTAAAATATTTTGGCAACATAGAACATTACAGAGAGAAAATATGTATGGGCAGCAGTTGCTTATGAATCATGCACAACAGTATGTATACCTTCACAACAGTGGCACACAATGCATTTGCTCACGCAACACATTTACGCACTCACCAACGAGTAAATCGGCAATGGCCAAATTAAAAAAGAAAAAGTTCCCTTGAGTTCGCAAACTTTTCTCCACCACAAAGGCTAATATTACAAGTGCGTTGCCTAGCACAGTGGCGAAGACCAGAAGCGTCATGAGCACGGCCAAGAACACCGAGGTAGACGGAGAGAATTGTCCATAATGCGAACGCGGGTTCGCAGGCATCTCCATATCGCCAAGCACTGTGGCGTTTCCCTGGGTAACCACAGACCAGTTGAGCATCTCATTCGATTTCCAATGCGAAGTGACGGCCATGGAAGATCCAGCACCCATCAATAAAGATTCGGGTTGCATGGTCCCCATTTTTTAAAATTATATTAGCTTAACCAGACAACTTCAATAGCATGTAAAAGCTAACATGTTCGCGTGAAGACTGAAAACGAGGAGGAAAATACAGTTTTTATAGGCTGCAGCCTACATAAAACGAGAGCTGCGTTTTTATTGGTTGTTTTGCAGTGCATGTGAGAACTGAAAAAAACAGGACATATGATGCCTATCTCCTACGTCTGTCTGAGCAGACATTTTATAAAGACCGTGAAATAAAGATTAGAATTGTGAATTCCATAGAATACACAACATTTGAAAGCATATTGGTGTTCTGTATTTCTTTCTAAACATAACTTTTGCTTTTAGAAAATATGAATTTCCAAAGCAAAAATAAATGAAAATTTCTGAAAGGTATTCCTGGAAATTATTATTTAAAAAAAATCTGATTTCATGTTAATATTAATATTGTGTCAGAGCATCTGGCTATACTAAACAAAAATATAAACGCAACATGCAACAATTTAAAATATTCTACTGAATTGCAGTTCATCTGGAAATAATCTACGGATTTCACAGCGGGGTCCACGTCCCTCACCAGAGCTGCCACCGCGGAGTAATGCCCACCCAGACCCTCCCCTATAGGTTCAAGTTTTGTGGCCGGGGTCCGCACCTTTTGGGGGGGGGGAGGGGGTACTCTCACGCCCTGACCGTAGAGAGCTTTTTATGTCTCTACTTTTGGGTTGGTCAGGGTGTGATTTGGGTGGGCATTCTATGTTATTTTTTATGTGTTTGTATTTCTTTGTTTTGGCCGGGTATGGTTCTCAATCAGGGACAGCTGTCGATCGTTGTCTCTGATTGAGAACCATACTTAGGTAGCCTTTTCCCACCCGTGTCTTGTGGGTATTTGATTTCTGTTTAGTGTTTTTCACCTTTCAGGACTGATTCGGTTATTCTCTTTGTTATTTTTGTATTTAGTGTTCAGTGTCAATAAACAAACATGAACACGTACCACGCTGCGCTTTGGTCCTCACCTTCTTCCACCAACAGCCGTTACAGAACTACCCACCACCAAAGGACCAAGCAGCGTGGTGAAAGAGACTCCTGGACAGGTGAGCAGCGCTATTTGGACTATGAGACAACCTGGGAGGAGGTAGAAAGGTGGTCGGTCGATCCAGGGAGAGTGCCGGAGCCCGCCTGGGATTCTCTGGAACAGTGCGAGGAGGGATACCAGAGAATGGAGTTGGCAACAGGAACACGGCTGGCAAGGAAGCCCGAGAGGCAGCCCCCCTAAAAAAAATTGGGGGGGGGGGGGGGGGGGGGCACACGGTGAGTGTGGCAGAGTCAGGTTGGAGACCTGAGCCCACTCCCCGTGCTTACCGTGGCGAGCATGGGATTGGTCAGGCCCCGTGCTATGGGGTGATGCGCACTGTGTCTCGGCCAAGTATTCACAGGTAGGTGTGCTCGACGCCAGCGTCCCGCATTTGCCGGGTGGAAACTGTCATCCAGCCAGAACAGGTGGGGCCAGCTCTGCGCTCGAGACCGCCAGTGTGCCTCCAAGGTCCAGTGTATACGGTGCCTCGGTCACGGAAGAGGCCTCCTGGATGTCTCCCCAGCCTGGTGAGTCCTGTGCCTGCTCCCAGAGCCAGGTCTCCTGTGTGTATCCCCAGCCTGGTGAGTCCTGTGCCTGCTCCCAGAGCCAGGTCTCCTGTGTGTATCCCCAGCCTGGTGAGTCCTGTGCCTCCCTCGAGCCCGGAGCTGCCAGAGTCTCCCTCGAGCCCGGAGCTGCCAGAGTCTCCCTCGAGCCCGGAGCTGCCAGAGTCTCCCTCGAGCCCGGAGCTGCCAGAGTCTCCCGCCTGTCCAGAGCCTGCAGTGCAGCCTTCTGTTCCAGAGGCGCCCTCCGTTCCAGAGGCGCCTTCCACGAGGGCCGGGGTCGGCGTTGAGGGTCCCCGCTCTAGCGGCGTTACCTAAGTGGGCCGAGCCAGAGGTGGAGCGGGGTCCACGTCCCTCACCAGAGCTGCCACCGCGGAGTAATGCCCACCCAGACCCTCCCCTATAGGTTCAGGTTTTGTGGCCGGAGTCCGCACCTTTTGGGGGGGGGGGGGTACTCTCACGCCCTGACCGTAGAGAGCTTTTTATGTCTCTATTTTTGGGTTGGTCAGGGTGTGATTTGGGTGGGCATTCTATGTTATTTTTCTATGTGTTTGTATTTCTTTGTTTTGGCCGGGTATGGTTCTCAATCAGGGACAGCTGTCAATCGTTGTCTCTGATTGAGAACCATACTTAGGTAGCCTTTTCCCACCCGTGTCTTGTGGGTATTTGATTTCTGTTTAGTGTTTTTCACCTTTCAGGACTGTTTCGGTTATTCCCTTTGTTATTTTTGTATTTAGTGTTCAGTGTCAATAAACAAACATGAACACGTACCACGCTGCGCTTTTGTCACGTTCTGACCTTGATTTCCGTTGTTTTGTATTTATTTAGTATGGTCAGGGCGTGAGTTGGGTGGGCAGTCTATGTTTGTTTTTCTATGTTTTGGGGCATTTCTATGTTTTCGGCCTAGTATGGTTCTCAATCAGAGGCAGGTGTCATTAGTTGTCTCTGATTGAGAATCATACTTAGGTAGCCTGGGTTTCACTGTGTGTTTGTGGGTGATTGTTCCTGTCACTGTTTGTTGTCACAGGATAGGCTGTATAGGTTTTTCACGTTCTGTTTGTTGTTTTGTAGATTTAAGTTATTTCATGTATCGTTCATTTTCCATTAAAGAACATGAGTGACCACCACGCTGCTTTTTGGTCCGCTTCTCCTTCTACAGACAAACGTCGTTACAGCTTTGGTCCTCACCTTCTTCCACCAACAGCTGTTACACTCTGTTGGTCACAGATACCTTAAAAAAAAGGTAGGGGCGTGGATCAGAAATCCAGTCAGTATCTGGTGTTACCACCATTTGCCTCTTTCAGCATGACATCTCCTTCGCATTGAGTTGATCAGGCTGTTGATTGTGGAATGTTGTGCCACTCCTCTTCAATGGCTGTGAGAAGGTGCTGGATATTGGCAGGAACTGGAATACGTCGTCGTACACGTCAATCCAGAGCATCCCAAACCTGCTCAATGGGTGACATGTCTGGTGAGTATGCAGGCCGTGGAAGAACTGTGACATTTTTAGCTTCCAGGAATTGTGTACAGATCCTTGCGACATGGGAGTGTGCATTATCATGTTGAAACATGAGCTGATGGAGGTGGGTGAATGGCACGACAATGAGCCTCAGGATCTCGTCACGGTATCTCTGTGCATTCATATTGCCATCCATAAAATGCAGTTGTGTTTGTTATCCGTAGCTTATGCCTGCCCATACCATGACCCCACTGCCACCATGGGGTATACTGTTTACAACGTTGACATCAGCAAACTGCTCGCCCACACGACGCCATACATTCTCTAAAACGACGTTGGAGGTAGCTTATGGTAGACAAATTAACATTCGATCATCTGGCAATAGCTCTGCTGGAAATTCCTGCAGTCAGCATGCTCCCACAACTTGAGACATCAACAACTTGTGTAGTGTGACAAAACTGCACAAATAGAGTGGCCTTTTATTGTCCGCAGCACAACGTACACCTGTGTAATGATCATGCCGTTTAATCAGTTTCTTGATATGCCACACCTGTCAGGTGGCTAGATTATTTTGGCGAAGGAGACATGCTCACTAACAGGTATGTAAACACATTTTTGGGCTAAATTTGAGAGAAAAAAGCTTTTTTTTGTGTGTGGAACATTTCTGGGATCTTGTATTTCAGTTCATGAAACATGGGACCAATGCTTTACATGTTTAGTTTATATTTTTGTTCCGTGTAGATTCATTGTTCTCCACATATGGTGAAACACTCAAAGTGCATGGTAAATTACAGTATTTTCTATG
Source organism: Oncorhynchus mykiss (assembly GCF_057628025.1). Taxonomy (NCBI): domain Eukaryota; kingdom Metazoa; phylum Chordata; class Actinopteri; order Salmoniformes; family Salmonidae; genus Oncorhynchus; species Oncorhynchus mykiss. Next base: position 11,020,152 of record NC_143047.1, read on the forward strand.
CTCAGTGACATTGTGGACATTGATGTACAGAAACCTTAGCTTATGGACCAGCTTCAGACTGGAACTCAGGAGGACCGTTGCAGCTTTCATCTATGTACTATTGAATGGAGACAGGTTTAGTTTTTTAGAAAGAGTAAAAAACAAGGGGGCTGGAGTGCACGGCTTTGACCTGACATGGGGACCAGTGGTCGAGTGCTATTTTTGTAGGTGCCGGAGTAAATTTCACATTTTTATTTTGTCATCGTTTCTCAATTAACCAACATCATTTTTAGAATGGACATACAATGCATCATCCAAATTGCAGATTGTCTATGCTTACACACAGTGGCTCAAATAGGGCTAATTTTCTGTTTTTATAAAATCCTAAAACACCAAATTAGGTCTACCTTATTATAAATTAGGCCAGTGGTAGGCAACTAGACATAGCTGCGGGATGGATGGTCAGGCCGGAACATAATTATAATAATTTGTACACTGCAAATTGTATTTGAAAATAATAATTTCAGACCTATATTACTTTGAGACACAATCACATATATCTCTTTTTTTATTTGTGGGAATACTTTGGAACAGACACGACACAGCACTACACCACTGTTGGTGACCGACATGAAACAACTTAGGAGCAAAATATATATAAAATTGTCACATTGTTGACAGAACCGCAAGCAGCAATGAAAAGTGCAATTTTGACAGATGAAGTACATGAGTACACTCTAAAATTGTTTGGATGACCCAACTGCTGGGTTACAGGCATTGGGCAACTTAGTGGGGTTGTTTTCTTTAAAAAAAGAGCAAAGTTGGGTTGTTGATGCTGTGTTATTATTAAGATATGATCCAGTGGGTCAGATCAGAAGGTAGGCATAGCTTAGTAGGGACGTGGCTTTCAGATATTGTTATTTTTGGCTACTTGTGAGAGTAAATGTCATTGCTGTTCCTCTGTTCTGTTGTATTCTTAGCACATAAAAAATTGTTGGCACTAATTTATGTCCCCCCTCCCCGTCTTCCTATCGTAAAACTTCAAAGAAAATACAATTTCAGATAGTAAAATTTAACTTATGTCCCTCTACTTCTCTCTCTCTACCCCCTCCCCCTCTTCCTATTGCATAATTTCAAAGAAAATTATATTTCATGCAGTTTAGAAGCTTTTATCAGGCTTACAGAAGTGTATATGTTCCTTAAGAGATAATGCAAGTCCCAATGTTGGGATAGTTACCACTTTATTACAATATGTAATAAATAATCTCAATATTATTAATATTAGAATATGTAATATGCTAAAATATATAAGAAACGTTTAAAATTGCAGTGTACAGTCGTGGTCAAAAGTTTTGAGAATTACACAAATATACATTTTCACAAAGTCTGCTGCCTCAGTTTGTATGATGGCAATTTGCATAAACTCCAGAATGTTATGAAGAGTGATCAGATGAATTGCAATTAATTGCTAAGTCCCTCTTTGCCACGCAAATGAACTGAATCCCCAAAAAACATTTCCACTGCATTTCAGCCCTGCCACAAAAGGACCAACTGACATCATGTCAGTGATTCTCTCGTTAACACAGGTGTGAGTGTTGATGAGGACAAGGCTGGAGATCACTCTGTCATGCTGATTGAGTTCGTATAACAGACTGGAAGCTTCAAAAGGAGTGTGGTGCTTGGAATCATTGTTCTTCCTCTGTCAACCATGGTTACCTGCAAGGAAACATGTGCCATCATCATTGCTTTGCACAAAAAGGGCTTCACAGGCAAGGATATTGCTGCCAGTAAGATTGCACCTAAATCAACCATTTATCGGATCATCAAGAACTTCAAGGAGAGCGGTTCAATTCCCGTGAAGAAGGCTTCAGGGCACCCAAGAAAGTCCGGCAAGCGCCAGGACCGTCTCCTAATGTCACGTCCTGACCTTTAGAGATCAAATTTATGTCTCTATTTGGTTTGGTCAGGGTGTGATTTGGGGTGGGTATTCTATGTTCTATTATTTGTATTTTTATGTTTTGGCCGGGTAGGGTTCTCAATCAGGGACAGTTGTCTATCGTTGTCTCTGATTGAGAACCATACATACTGTGATTAAACAAATTGGTTTTCCTGTTTAAGTATTATTTTAGTATTTTGATACTTTGTGCAAGGCAATTCATGAGCATTAAAAAATGTGTGGATGGGTCCTTCCGAGTGGCGCAGCGGGCAATAAGACACTGCATGCAGTGCAACCTGCGGTGTTACAGATGCTGGTTTGATACCCATATGTGTCGCAACCGGCGCGCCCGGGAGACCCACCACGGTCATGATACACTAGCACAGGCTGCGGCGCAGTGAAACACCGCTTCCCATTCAAATCAATGGAAGGGAGGCGGAGAGGGCGGGGGACCTGTGGGAGGCGGTGAAAAATAAACTTTTCCCAACTGTGCAAATCACCAGCGGTGTCCGCTGGATGATGACCAATCATGTCGAGTGGTTCCCATGACGAATTTGACTCTACGCGACCCAAGGCTAGAGACGTTCTTCAGCAAAGATGGCTGACAAAAATGATTTTATGGTAGTACATGTAAGTGACTATAACGTCATAATGAATCATGCAAAAAAAATTACAATTGAGAGCAATATCGCAGTTAATGTAGAGACAAACGATTATGTATATTTTTTTAAATCATAAAGTTAATTTACAAATATCGCGATTTAGCAAGCTAGCTGTACAGCTAGCATTAGCCAGATAGCTGGCTAGCTTTATGGGTGTTGTGACATTAGTATGATATTGTAATTCTGGTTGTTTAATGTTTTAGGGACTCCTGAAACAACCAGCAAACCAGGTTGTCATCTTGTGAAACAGAATCTAGCTAGCTAAAGCATTTACTGCAAATTGAATGTTCAAATTTGTAAGCTTGTCTTGCTCATATTTGCCAAGCAGATTAAATAACGTTGTATATATATGTTCTTGCTTATTGTGCAGTGGAGGATAAAAATACCTGTAAGCCTATGGATGTGTAGCTAGCTATGTAGCCGATATGTGTATGGAACCAAACGTTTGGTATACATATTAGTTCAGAGCATAGCTATGAACCTCCGCTATCATAGCCAGTTGTATCAATTTAAAAACTGTCTGAATGACATTAATGAAGCCTATGGATTGAGTAGGACATAATATTTTTGTGCAAAGGATGCAAGTCGTATATACATGTAGTTATTACTATGCATGCGATCCTCTTCAAAAGGGGAGACACTCTAGACCCAAACTGTTACAGACCTATATATATCCTACCCTGCCTTTCTAAAGTCTTCAAAAGCCAAGTTAACAAACAGATCACCAACTATTTCGAATCCCACCGTACCTTCTCCTCTATGCAAACTGGTTTCTGAGCGGGTCATGGGTGCACCTCAGCCACACTTAAGGTCCTAAACAATATCATAACCGCCATCGATAAAAGACAATACTGTGCAGCCAACTTCATCGACCTGGCCAAGGCTTTCGACTCTGTCAATCACCGCATTCTTATCGGCAGACTCAACAACCTTGATTTCTCAAATGACTGCCTCGCCTGGTTCACTAACTACTTCTCAGATAGAATTCAGTGTTTCAAATCGGAGGGCCCATTGTCCGGACCTCTGGCAGTCTATGGGGGTGCCACAGGGTTCAATTTTCGGGCCGACACTTTTCTCTGTATACATCAATGATGTCGCTCTTGCTGCTGGTGATTCTCTGATCCACCTCTATGCAGCCGACACCATTCTGTATACTTCTGGCCCTTCTTTGGACACTGTGTTAGCAAACCTCCAGATGAGCTTCAATGCCATACAACACGCCTTCTGTGGCCTTCAACTGCTCTTAAATGCAAGTAAAACTAAATCATCACTACTCTGGACGGTTCTGACTTAGAATATGTGGACAACTACAAATACCTAGGTGTCTGGTTAGACTGTAGACTCTCCTTCCAGACTCACAATAAGCATCTCCAATCCAAAATTACATCTAGAATTGGCTTCCTATTTCACAACAAAGCATCCTTCACTCATGCTGCCAAACATACCCTCGTAAAACTGACTATCCTACCGATCCTCGACTTTGGCGATGTAATTTACAAAATAGCCTCCAACCCTCTACTCAGACTACATCCAATTTGCTATCTCAATGCCATCCGTTTTGTCACCAAAGCCCCATATACTACCCACCACTGCGACCTGTATGCTCTCGTTGGCTGGCCCTCGCTTCATATTTGTCGCCAAACCCACTGGCTCCAGGTCATCTATAAGTCTCTGCTAGATAAAGCCCTGCCTTATCTCAGCTCACTGGTCACCATAGCAGCACCCGCCCGTAGCACGCACTCCAGCGGGTATATTTCACTTGTCATCCCCAAAGCCAACTGTCAGAGCAGCTTACCGATCATTGCACCTGTACACAGCCCATCTGTAAATAGACCACCCAACAACCTCATTCCCATATATATATATTTTTTGCTCCTTTGCACCCCAGTATCTCTACTTGCTCATTCATCTTCTGCACATCTATCACTCCACTGTTTAATTGCTAAATTGTAATTATTTCACCACTATGGCCTATTTATTGCCTTACCTCCCTAATCTTACTAAATTTGCACACACTGTATATAGATTTTTCTATTGTGTTATTGACTGTACGTTTGTTTATCCGATGTGTAACTCTGTTGTTTGTGTCGCTTTGCTGTATCTTGGCCAGGTCGCAGTTGTAAATGAGAACTTGTTCTCAACTGGCCTACCTGTGTCACAGAGACCCTTTTTATGTCTCTATTTGGTTTGGTCGGGGTGTGATTTCAGGTGGGCATTCTATGATTTTGTATTTCTATGTTTTGGCCGGGTATGGTTCTCAATCAGGGACAGCTGTCTATCGTTGTCTCTGATTGGGAACCATACTTAGGTAGACCCTTTCCTCCTTTCAGGGTAGGAAGTTATCTTTGTTTGTGGCACTAATGCCCTGTAAGCTTCACGGTTGTTTTTTTGTTTGTTGCTTTGTTGGCGACATTTTTAAATAAAAAGGAAAATGTACGTTCACTACGCTGCACCTTGGTCTTCTTCCAGCAACGGCCGTGACAACCTGGTTAAATAAAGGTGAAAAAATATATATATTGTAGACTGTACATTTAATATATTCCCTGATAATGTACTCTACCTTGTCAAATAAAGGTGCAGTTCAGGTATGAATGTCTTTGAGATAATTGTTCAGTCATATCCAATACCAGGAGTATCAAATTCCAGTATTTGAATGATGCTCTGTCTGCATGTGTGCATTACAATCATACACTTCAACAGTGTTTACCAATCTTGGTCCTGGGACATCAATGGTTACACATTTGTAACTAACAGACTAGAAACAGGATTTAACTAGTTAAAGGCTGATTTGTAATTCATATATTCAGAAATAGATTTGTTTTAAACAGTACACAACACTTCCTATGCATCATGTAAATACTCTAAAACCGGCTCATCTCAATATCTAATGCCCTTCATCTGCATTGATCTGATAAACACAGGACAGGTGTAGTATTTCATCAAATGAGAGACTTAATTTCAACCAGTAGAGAATGTGAAACACTTTATTGAAAGAAGTTAATTGTCCAAGTGTTATAAATACATGCATTCATATTATAATTAGTAATTTTATAAATCCAAGTTCAATCTGTCCGTCAATACACATCTGTTGAGAATAATAAAGACAAAGGAAGAAAGATGAGATGGCAAGAGAGGTGTAAAAGACAGGAAGGGAAAGAGGTAAGAACATAGGAGCAGGGATATGATTAATGAATCACCGTGCTAACCAAATATTCTCTCATTACATCACAATTACAGTAGTGTCTTGTCGGCCCGAAGGTGAGAGAGCGAGAAAGAGCATGTTTAAGCCTTGTTTTTATTTTTTATTCTAACATTGTTACTCATATTAATCAGGTGAAATGCAAAACTAACACAGCTGATATAACCTAGAGGATTTAGGAAGAGGAGGGATGAAGTGAAGGAGAGAGACTGTTCTTGAGAAAATAAGGTAGTTAAAGGCAAAACAGGAATCTGCGGCTGCGGAGTACTTTATGCTGAAAAACATGAACGGACACACGAGGACAAAAAAATATAGCGTAGTTAAACAAATAATTAAGTGTCTTACTATTGTCCATGGTTGGCCCTCTTGCCTATTCTTTGAAGGTGGAAGGAGGCACAGTAATACACCTGAGCCTGCTTACTGCACAACACAATCCATCAATCAGATTGAGACATGAGTGTGCAGGTAATAGGGTGTCTAATTGTAGAAGGTGAAAATCTCCCGCACATGGATTGCCTCTCTTGTTGCTTTGTTGGACCCCATCCTTGAAACATCCTGCAGAGCAGCAGGCTGTACAGGAATTTCAGTGATGGGACAAGACTGTAACTACCAATTGGATGTGACGAAAAAAAAAAACACTTTGTGGATGGGTATGATTTGTATGTATACAATGTATAATAGTAATATTTAATATGACAGAATCGGGTAATTTTGTATACATTTATTAACATTTGCATCGGGCCACTTCTGGGGGGATTTTGGTAAAATGCAGGCAAAATCGGCACTTTGGCTGATTCTGAGCAGTCATTCATTTTGATTGCGACACCCGATACCGGACTGTTTCAATCAGTTCCGGCCACCCGGACGAAGGCCGCTTCAGGGCCGATTCCTCATTGCTGGCTGGGAACCCAACTGTCTGGGTTAAAATAACCCAGCTTGTGTTCTGTCCAGTATTTACCCTGCGCTGGGCTACCAAAAATAAATAAATAATTGGGTTGTTTCTTACCCAGCAATTTTTTTTAGTGTTGGCTACTTGGGTATGCTGTCAGGTGGCTGAAGCAGCCTAAATGACAGCCCATTGTGAACGCCCTCAGAACATGTGTTCCTTACACATTAAGGTCTCAAAAAACGATAATTAACACATACTGGAATATTGTCACAGGGGTTTATAATTCTGTTAGATGAATTTAGTTCTTATGTGTCATTAACCAATTCAATTAAAACACTCTGTCCGTTTCTAAGAATTTGTAAGGTTCTTATTTGCATAAAATGGACAGAGACCAGTCACCAAAATTAGCCAATAGCGTTTATTCTCGAGAGCTCTGGTCATAATACCATGTACATAGGTTTATATACCTCACATTTCGTCATAAATGTCCCTCCTCCTCTCAGATACAATGGCAATATAGTTCACAAACCTTCTCACATTGTCTGCCACCTGTTAAACAATCTACTACAAGCCCAAGGTCTCTCCCCTCCCTGGGTGGGGACAGAATGTCCTGTAAGGAACACAGTATTCCAGCCGGTCTGACGATAGCTCCATTCGTTTCTAACAAGGAACAGAACGTTTTTGTTCTAATTCTTGACTAAAACTACACACATTATATTCAATCTTATGATTATAATAAGATTCATACAGTGACAGAGTAGTATTCTGTTTAGTTATAGTTCTACGTTAAATGTATACATAATTTAGTCATTATTCTTAAAAATCCCATAACAAATTCTCAAGAAAATAGATATGAACATTCTATCTTTCAACTCAAAAGGCCTCTATTTGCCTCCTTACTGAGGATTTATTTTCTACATCACCAGCAAGTTCACATTACCCCTTAGAAAATAAAATAAATCTTTGATAGTAGTGTCTAATGTAATTGTTAATAAATATGAATGGACCAATTATCTATATATCATATCTGTTTTTTATCTGATCTAGTTGATTTCACTTGAAAAACTCTTAAATGTTTCTGTTGACACCTACTGGACAAAAGTATGAACTTCAGGCACTAGGGCTGCATCTCGAGTATTTTACATTTGTTTAATTCTGCATGTCAATAGTCAAAGGAAGACCAGGCATTTCCTTTGTATATACATGTCTCTTATTTAACATATTATCAAAGATTCTTGACAATTTGTGATGCATGTTACTTTTTATAATTTTTTACTTTAGAGGGCCACCATTGTTCCTGTTCCCAAGAAAGCTAAGGTAACTGAGCTAAATGACTACCGCCCCGTAGCACTCACATCCGTCATCATGAAGTGCTTTGAGAGACTAGTCAAGGACCATATCACCTCCACCCTACCTGACACCCTAGACCCACTCCAATTTGCTTACCGCCCAAATAGGTCCACAGACGATGCAATCTCAACCACACTGCACACTGCCCTAACCCATCTGGACAAGAGGAATACCTATGTGAGAATGCTGTTCATCGACTACAGCTCGGCATTCAACACCATAGTACCCTCCAAGCTCGTCATCAAGCTCGAGACCCTGGGTCTCGACCCCGCCCTGTGCAACTGGGTACTGGACTTCCTGACGGGCCGCCCCCAGGTGGTGAGGGTAGGCAACAACATCTCCTCCCCGCTGATCCTCAACACTGGGACCCCACAAGGGTGCGTTCTGAGCCCTCTCCTGTACTCCCTGTTCACCCACGACTGCGTGGCCACGCACGCCTCCAACTCAATCATCAAGTTTGCGGACGACACAACAGTGGTAGGCTTGATTACCAACAACGATGAGACGGCCTACAGGGAGGAGGTGAGGGCCCTCGGAGTGTGGTGTCAGGAAAATAACCTCACACTCAACGTCAACAAAACTAAGGAGATGATTGTGGACTTCAGGAAACAGCAGAGGGAACACCCCCCTATCCACATCGATGGAACAGTAGTGGAGAGGGTAGCAAGTTTTAAGTTCCTCGGCATACACATCACAGACAAACTGAATTGGTCCACTCACACAGACAGCATCGTGAAGAAGGCGCAGCAGCGCCTCTTCAACCTCAGGAGGCTGAAGAAATTCGGCTTGTCACCAAAAGCACTCACAAACTTCTACAGATGCACAATCGAGAGCATCCTGGCGGGCTGTATCACCGCCTGGTATGGCAACTGCACCGCCCTCAACCGTAAGGCTCTCCAGAGGGTAGTGAGGTCTGCACAACGCATCACCGGGGGCAAACTACCTGCCCTCCAGGACACCTACACCACCCGATGTCACAGGAAGGCCATAAAGATCATCAAGGACATCAACCACCCGAGCCACTGCCTGTTCACCCCGCTATCATCCAGAAGGCGAGGTCAGTACAGGTGCATCAAAGCTGGGACCGAGAGACTGAAAAACAGCTTCTATCTCAAGGCCATCAGACTGTTAAACAGCCACCACTAACACTGAGTGGCTGCTGCCAACACACTGACACTGCCTCAACTCCAGCCACTTTAATAATGGGAATTGATGGGAAATGATGTAAATATATCACTAGCCACTTTAAACAATGCTACCTTATATAAATGTTACTTACCCTACATTATTCATCTCATATGCATACGTATATACTGTACTCTATATCATCGACGGTATCCTTATGTAATACATATATCACTAGCCACTTTATACTATACTATGCCACTTTGTTTACATACTCATCTCATTTGTACATACTGTACCCGATACCATCTACTGTATCTTGCCTATGCTGCTCTGTACCATCACTCATTCATATATCCTTATGTACATATTCTTTATCCCCTTACACTGTGTACAAGACAGTAGTTTTGGAATTGTTAGTTAGATTACTTGTTATTACTGCATTGTCGGAACTAGAAGCACAAGCATTTCGCTACACTCGCATTAACATCTGCTAACCATGTGTATGTGACAAATAAAATTTGATTTGATTTAGTTTATTTGGTAAATATTTTCTTAACTCTTTCTGCACTGTTGGTTAAGGGCTTGAAAGTAAGCATTTCACAGTAAGGTCTACACAGAGGTGGAAAAAGTAACCCCTTGTCATACTTGAGTAAAAGTAAAGATATCTTAATAAAAAAAAAGTGAAACTCACCCAGTAAAATACTACTTGAGTGAAAGTCTAAATGTACTGTATCTGGTTTTAAATGTACTTAAGAACAGTGGTGGAAAAAGTAAAAGGTAAAAGTAAATGCTATACATCAAATTCTTTATATTAAGCAAACCAGACGACCCGATTTCCTTATTATTATATATTTTTTTAGACAGCCAGAGCCACCCTGCACCACTCAGAAATAATTTACAAACTAAGCACTAGTGAATCTGCCAGATCAGAGGCAGTAGGGATGACCAGGGATGACCAGGGATGACCACCTCTTGATAAGTCCATGAATTGGACAATTGTCCTGTCATGCTAAGCATTCAAATGGTAACGAATACTTTTGGGTGTCAAGGAAAATGTAAGGAGTAAAAAGTACATTATTTTCATTAGGAATGTAGTGAAGTAAAAGTTGTCAAAAATATCAATACTACTTAAACACTACTTAAGTAGTAATTTAAAGTATGTTTTACTTAAGTACTTTATACCACTAGGTCTACACTTGTTGTGTTCGGCGCATGTGTCAAATAACATTTTATTTTATTTGACATTTGCCCTCATATGTAAAAAAAAGAAAAGAAAAGAAGAACTGTTTACTATTGGGAACGCCCATCAATAGAACCACCCCAGACGTTCAGCCAACGTCAATGTTCATTGGACGAGACTCCGTAAACCGGGGAAATTTTGAAAGGAGCATTTGCAACAATGATGTTTGTGTGAAAGTGCATTTCTTACCAAAGGCACTATTAGTTAGCTAGCTCACCTGTCATTTCACTACTCAGGGCTGGATTGTATTGTACATTCGGACCTCTGCTGTGGCTAGTTTGAAAGTTGCACAATGGCTGAAGAAGACGGTTGTTCATCTATGATGGAGCCTCAGTTTGAAGCAGGAGAAACGGCGGCGGATGGAATGATTTCGACAGCAGATTCAATTTCTTGTGAAAGTGGACAGAACAAGACAGACAAAGTGGATTTGGAGTCAAATGTCGAATTAGAAGAGGATGTCAGAGATTTTAATTTGCGACAAGAAGATGTTGTCAGACAAGGTTTGTTTAGTAACTATTGTTGCTCATTTCAACCGTGCAGCTAGCCTAGCTAACTGGCTAATAACGTCGTTAGCAAGCTAACGTTAATTAGCTAAGTACATTGAGTAACGTTATCTAGCTAACTACTCTAACTAGCTAAACATGCAACGCCACCAACTGTTGACTCATAACAGCAAATAATGATAGGTATGTATCATTAACCTATTTGGTGAATTTCAAAGAACTATTAGAGGAATAGAGAAGTCTCAGCACCTATTCGTATGATTTTTGAATCTCCCCTTGATCATTACCCGCTTCTAGGCCATGCCCGATAATAGTGAGTGATCATGAAGGAGAGGGCAAAATGGAAGGGAACCACTTTACACTATGCATCCAAAGTAGTAAATTAGATACTCATCTAATTTAGGGTTGCAAAGGGTCGGATGTGAAATTAAGCCCTGGAATTTGGGTAATTTTGCTTAAATTCATCAAAAAGTTAGCTTAACAGTGAACCTTTTTGTGGGATACACAAGTCAATTCTAGGTCTGGTGGCATATTTAGGTTAAACTGCCCCCAATTTAATGGAATTGCAACCCTCTGCATGCGCAGTGCGTTCTTCCATCACACGTACAGCTGATTCTCAAGATCTTGCACACTAATGTGACGCTATTAAGCCCACACTACTACACTCTCTGAGCCAAGGACCACATTCTTTCTGGTAAGTTATGATTACAATACTGGGTGGGGTGAATATATTTTATGACATTTTTTTTGTTAACTAATAAATACTAGCCTACAGCAAAGTGTGTTTAAATAATTTCTAACCCAACATTTCTGCTAGTTAGTTTTTCTACTAAACTCAGCAAAAAAAGAAACGTCCCCTTTTCAGGACCCTGCCTTTCAAAGATAATTTGTGAAAATCCTAATAACTTCACAGGTCTTCATTGTAAAGGGTTTAAACACTGCTTCCCACGCTTGTTCAATGAACCATAAACAATTAATGAACATGCACCTGTGGAATGGTCATTAAGACACTAACAGCTTACAGACGTAGGGAATTAAGGTCACAGTTATGAAAACTTAGGACACTAAAGAGGCCTTTCTACTGACTGAAAAACACCAAAGGAAAGATTCTTATTTTCAATGGTGGGTTAACTGCCTTGTTCAGGGGCAGAACGGCAGATTCTTACCTCGTCTGCTCTGGGATTCAATCTTGCAACCTTACAGTTAACTACTCCAAAGCTATAACCACCTGCCTCTCGTTGCACTCCACAAGGAGACTGCCTGTTACGCGAATGCAGTAGAAGCCAAGGTAAGTTGCTAGCTAGCATTAAACTTCTTATAACTGATTATGATTGATGTATTGTTTTTTATAACTACACATGGTTGATATTACTAGTTTATCTTGTCCTGTGTTGCATATAATCGATGCAATGCTGGGGGATGATATAACAAAAGCGCATTTGCGAAAAAAGCACAATCGTTGGATTATTGTAGCTAACCATAAACACCAATGCCTTTCTTAAAATCAATACACAGAAGTATATATTTTTAAACCTGCATATTTAGCTAAGAGAAATCCAGGTTAGCAGATAATATTAACCAGGTGAAATTGTGTCACTTCTCTTGCGTTCATTGCATGCAGAGTCAGGGTATGTGCAACAGTTTGGGCTCATTGCGAACTAATTTGCCAGAATTTTACGTAATTATGACAACATTGAAGGTTGTGCAATGAAACAGGAATATTTAGACTTAGGGATGCCACCCGTTAGATAAAATACCAAACGTTTCCGTATTTCACTGAAATAATAAACGTTTTGTTTTCGACATGATAGTTTCCGGATTCGACCATATTAATGACCTAAGGCTCGTATTTCTGTGTGTTATGTTATAATTAACTCTATGATTTGATTGAGCAGTCTGACAGCGATGGTAGGCAGCAGCAGGCTCGTAAGCATTCATTCAAACAGCACTTTTACTTCTCCAACACTTAGTTTTTGCATTATTTCAACCAAATTGAACATGTTTCATTATTTATGAGGCTAAATTGATTTTTATTGATGCATTATATTAAGTTAAAATAAGTGTTCATTCAGTATGGTTGTAATTGTCATTATTACAAATAAAATGTAAATAATCGCCCGATTACTCGGTATCTGCTTTTTTTTGGTCCACCAATAATCGGTATCGGCGTTGAAAAATCATAGTCGGTCGACCTCTAGTCTGGAGTGGGATTGATTTGGAGGTGAAGGGTCCGTCAATTGTCTGGGGCGGTGTGTCACATCATCATCGGACTGAGCTTGTTGTCATTGCAGGCAATCTCAATGCTGTGCTTTTCAGGGAAGACATCCTCCTCCCTCATGTGGTACCCTTCCTGCAGGCTCATCCTGACATGACCCTCCAGCAGGACAATGCCACCAGCCATACTGCTCGTTTTGTGTGTGATTTCCTGCAAGGCAGGAATGTCAGTGTTCTGCCATGGCCAGCAAAGAGCCCAGATCTCAATCCCATTGAGCACGTCTGGGACCTGTTGGATCGGAGGGTGAGGGCTAGGGAACTTGCAGGTGCCTTAGTGGAAGAGTGGGGTAACATCTCACGGCAAGAACTGGAAAATCTGCTGCAGTCCATGAGGAGGAGATGCACTGCCACTTAATGTAGCTGGTGGCCACACCAGATACTGACTCTTACTTTTTGATTTTGATTCCCCCCTTTGTTCAGGGACACACTATTCCATTTCTGTTAGTCACATGTCTGTGGAACTTGTTCAGTTTAAGTCTGTTGTTGAATTTTATGTTCATATAAATATTTACACATGTTAAGTTTGCTGAAAATAAACAGTTGACAGTGAGGGGACGTTTTATTTTTTTGCTGAGTTTGTGGGCTTTAGTTTGCTTGAGCCTGCTAACTGAGTGTTAATTGGCCTGTTTCCGTACATGTTTCATTTTAAAACATTTATCTTACAAAGGAGTTGTTTAATCAAACTGCGTAACTATTTATCTGTACATTGAACTTTTTTAAGTTTTTACATTTTTAATTAACACTTCTAGTCTTTACAGGAAAATGCCACGGGCTCTATCTGATGTGTGGAGACATTTCACTGCAGCTAATGTAGAAGGAAAATCAGTGTACATTTGCAGATACTGTGCCATATCATATGTGAAGAGTGCAACAAAGATGCAGAATCATCTGGCCAAGTCCATAAAGTTCCCTCAGCGCTCACAACAAGCAACCTCTGACTTCTATTCAAGGTGAAAATGATGAATCCTAATCGATAGCAACAGCTCATGGTCCTCCTGGAATCAGAAGTGTTTTACTCAATGGAGGAACGTCGTCAGAGAAATGCTGATGAATGACTTGCTCGAGCTGTGTATGCAACTGGTTCACCACTGATGCTCACAGGCAATGTGTGTTGGAAGAAATTTCTGAATGTCTTTCGCCCAGCATACACATTTGCTGGATGCAGAGTTTAAGTAAAGGTCAAGCAAATCATAGAGAAAGCAGAATATTGCAATCGTCTCTGATGGGTGGTCGAATGTTTGTGGGCAAGGAATAATTGTCTACATCTCCACCCCTCAACCAGTATTCTACAAGAGCACAGACACAAGGGATAACAGACACACCGGTCTCTACATTGCAGATGAGCTGAAGGCAGTCATCAATTACCTTGGACCACAGAAGGTATTTGCACTGGTAACAGACAATTCTGCGAACATGAAGGCTGGTTGGTCTAAAGTGGAGGAGTCCTACCCTCACATCACACCCATTGGCTGTGCTGCTCATGCGTTGAATCTGCTCCTCAAGGACATCGTGGCACTGAAAACAATGGATACACTCTACAAGAGAGCCAAGGAAATGGTTAGGTATGTGAAGTGTCATCAAATTATAGCGGCAATCTACCTCACCAAGCAAAGTGAGAAGAATAAGAGCACCACATTGAAGCTTCCCAGCAACACCCGTTGGGATGGTGTTGTCATCATGTTTGTCTTCTGGAGGGGAAGGAGTCTCTCAAGAGCCTCACAAGAGCATCCTGTCTGGTGCAGAGATCAACAAGGCCTATGTTGTCATCACTACCGTGTCTCGCCACCTTAGCCTGGATAAGGGCAAGGTTCTTGGAAGTCTGGCAAAGTACACTTCCAAGCCATGGCTTTGGGATGGAGATGCAATATGGAAGTTGTGACAACATATCTCATCAGCCATCTGGTGGAAGGGACTTTGTGGATCTGAGGCTATTTCCCCTGTTGCCTCCATCCTCCAAATCCAACCAACATCAGCTGCCTCAAAGTGCAACTGGTCCTTGTTTGGGAACACACACACCAAAGCAGGCAACAGGCTGACCAATACAAGGGTTGAAAAATTGGTGGTCATCCGGGCAAATTTGAGGCTTTTTGATCCTGACAACGAGCCATCCTCAACAGGGTTGGAAAGTGACCGTGATGAGGCCTCAGTCTGATGTTCAAGAGGTGGACATTGAGGAGGTGAAGGGAGAAGACATGGAAGCCTGCGAGGAAGCTTTAGTTTCTAGACTATCATTTTACAGCTGAATGTTAAATGTTTTTGGGAGTTGCGATGGATCGTTGGGGTCATTCAATTTTCCCCTTTGTTCAGTGAAATTATCCCATGTGAAGAGAACTCATTTAAAGTTACATTTGTAACTAAATTGTTTACATATCTATTAGAAGGATTTAATAATTTGCAATTATTTCTACTTATGATAGAAACAAACCTTTTACTTTGTCTCCATATGATATGGTAAATATATCCAATGCGAAAAACCTCTACATTTAAATGCTATTAATATAAATTTGCATATTTCTGTTAATTCCTGTTAATTCCCATGGATAGTTTCCACCTGAATATTCCCCAAAATGTGCAACCCTAATCTAACTTGTACTTTATTTTCTAACACAGAACTTTTCCAAAATGATGATGATGATGGTGACAGCGGCACAGCTTACTTCAACCCTGATATGGCTGGTACTCGGTTGCAACGTGCCGAACGCATAGGAGATGCCTCCCTTCCTGACACCTTTCAGACAAATGAACTGCTTTATTACGAGAGATTCAAAGCCTATCAAGACTACATGCTAGGTATGTAACCTTCCCACGGTCTTGCATCAATTGTTGTCAAGGTTATTGGCTAAAGTGGTTAAAAGAGGTTTACTACAACCATATTGATTGATCTTCAACGCAAAAAAATTAAACTGACTTGAGGGGTTGTCTCAGATGCTGTCTGTGCTGTTGTTTTGGACAGGTGATTGTAAAACATCCGAGGTGAAGGCCTTCACAGCTGACTACCTGGAGAAGGTCCTGGAGCCTTGTGACTGGCAGGCGCAGTGGTGCACAGACGTTTTTGATGTGCTAGTGGAGGTAAGTCACTTCGACCTGAAAGATTTCCCAGCAAGAGACTTGTCTAAAGGAGCTGTGCTTTCTACACTGCATGAAATGAATTGGAACACTTGCATTCTGGATGCGGTTTTATAGTGAATCTGAATCCAGAGGTCTGTTTAAACTGTGTGAAACAGCTATCTTTTCCAATGTTATGCAGATGGTTGGATCTGATGAGCGAAGCAGAAGTAACTGAACAGGGTAGCCTAACCATTCAAACATGGGAAAAGTGTTATATGAAGGTTACAACCTCATATTTGTGCCCTTTTCATCAGGTGGTGGATGTGAACTATAAGGAGCTGAAAGCCCAGGTCAAGCTAGTGGTGCCCCTGCAGTGTGAGACGAGAGGCTGCGAGCTGACGGAGGAGGCCATGAACACTCTCCTAGAGGCCACGCTGCAGAAAGTGCCTCTGCAGGAGCTCCGTGTGGTGTTTGATGAGTCTGGGGACTTTGACCAGACTGCACTGGCACTTGAGCACCTCCGGTAAGACCATATTGTGAACAGGTTAACACTGCTGAGGTTTTTATTCAAAGGGCTGTTAAAGCCACAGTTACAGTTGAAGTCTGAAGTTTACATACAGCTTAGCCAAATACATTTAAAGTCAGTTTTTCACAATTCCTGACATTTAAACCTAGTAAAAAATGCCCTGTCTTAGATCAGTTAGGATCACCACTTTATTTTAAGAATGTGAAATGTCAGAATGATAGTAGAGAATAGTTTATTTCAGCTTTTGTCACATTCCCAGGAAGCAGTGGCTTCCTCCTTGCTGAGCGGCCTTTCAGGTTATGTCGATATAGGACTCGTTTTACTGTGGATATAGATACTTCTGTACCTGTTTCTTCCAGCTTCTTCACAAGGTCCTTTGCTGTTGTTCTGGGATTGATTTGCACTTTTCGCACCGAAGTACGTTCATCGCTAGGAGACAGAACGCGTCTCCTTCCTGAGCTGTATGACGGCTGCGCGGTCCCATGTTGTTTACTTGCGTACTATTGTCTGTACAGATGAACGTGGTTCCTTCAGGCATTTGGAAATTGCTCCAATGATGAACCAGATTTGTGGAGGTCTACACATTTTTTTTCTGAGATGTTGGCTGATTTCTTTAGATTTTTTTCATGATGTCAAGCAAAGAGACACTGAGTTTGAAGGTAGGCCTTGAAATACAGCCATAGTTACACCTCAAATTGACTCAAATGATGTCCATTAGCCTATCAGAAGCTTCTAAAGCTATGACATAATTTTCTGGGATTCTCCAAGCTGTTTAAAGGCACAGTCAACTTAGTGTATGTAAACTTCTGACCCACTGGTATTGTAATACAGTGAATTATAAGTGAAATAATCTGTATGTAAACAATTGTTGGAAAACATTACTTGTCATGTGCAAAGTAGATGTCCTAACCGACTTGCCAAAACTACAGTTTAACAGGACCATTTGTGGAGTGGTTGAAAAATGAGTTTTAATGACTCCAACCTAAGTGTATGTAAACTTCCAACTTCAACTGTATTTCTTTCCTTGTCAGAGGAGAAAGCACCAGAAAAAGTGCCGAAGGCGATTTGTTCCATCCCCCCGTAACAATTATTGAAACCTCTTGTTGTAGGAGTTTGCATGTGGTGGAACTGACTTTAACTTCTCTTAATGTGTGTCTGAAAATGTGTTCCTCTTGTCTTTTGGTCCGCTTGATAGAACTTTAGAATAACTTAACTTTTCCTGTGAAGGAACTTCTTTTTTCGGAGTGGTTAAAGCTGCAGTATATAACTTTTTTGCACATTCATTTTCTCAGATACGATAGGACAAACAGTCAAAAGATTGTAAATGGACAGGCAAGACAGAACCGTCATATTACAGCCGCAGAATGTTTTTCTTCTATGTGATACTAAATAACAAGGGTATGTTCAAATTTCGTGGTGTGACAGACACTGAGAAATACCCTGAAGAGAGATGATACAGTGGAACAACTGGTTCTGCTTCTGTGCTGTGAAATCTCTTGTCTGAACTGTCTCAAACCGTTTTCTTATTTTTTAGGTTTTTCTACAAACACATCTGGAGACAGTGGGACGACGAGGACGAGGATGATGACTTTGACTACTTTGTCAGATGTGTGGAGCCCCGCCTCAGGCTGTATGTGTAGAAGGTTGATAGTGTGGGGAATGGGAAGATTAGTCAGTGTGTGGGCTTGATTGGCACTTTCTCATTTAGGCTGTATTGGTTCAGATCTGCCAATGACACGGCTTGGTTGAACCCATTATTTGAATGCCACTATCAGAACGGCCATATGGCATAGGAACCTGTAGAGCTTTGCAAATCATTGCAGTTCAGGCGCACTTGAGCAAGCTCCATGTCTAATTGTTGGAGCTGGATATGCTCAAGGCTGTTGCAGTGAGAGGGTGCAGATTGTTATTTGGCCAATAGATGGCAGTGTGTACCTAGGGATTTTGAGCGTACTGTGGCATCTTTTATTTTGAATTTTTTTTTAATGGGTGGAGACGAGGGTTAAGACATCTTATTGGCTTCAGCCGAAATCCTAAAGCTTATTGGTCTAACAATCAGCTCCTAGTTTATACCAAGGACACTGTCGCCAATTTGCTTTTAAAGAGTCTTTGTTACCCATTCACGACGGCTCCTTAGATAGAATCAAGACCCTCCTTGTTCAGAATCTCAATGTTCACCTGTATTTTTCTTTCTCCAAATAATTATTAAGAACAGTTTCAAATTCCGGACAAGGCCATCAAAAAAACAATGTTGTGCTCTGATCTTCTCCACTAGTTATCTCACCTTAACCTCTTAGTCCTCCAATGTTGCTGAACAGTTTGTTCCCAACACTCCTTCAAGACCACCTCCATAATGCAATTGTGTTTTTAAAAATAAGTATTTCTCCCTCTGTGGCTGTCAATCCTGCAGGTTTTATGATATTCTGGAAGATCGGGTGCCTGCTGGACTTGTGGCAGAGTATTACTCTCTTTTGGCACGCTGCTCTCAAAAGTTCCAGGAGTTCTCTAGCCTGCGGAACGGTATCAGCAGCGACTCTGAGTCGGAGCTGGACAACGTGTCCATGGTGGAGGGCCTAAGGATGTACGAGCAGATGGAGGCCCTGAAGCGCAAACTCCGGATCATGGAGAACCCGCTGCTCAGGTAAACTGCCCAAGGGGACACGGGGTGGGAAGACTGAGAGGAGCTATCAGTGTCTCTGCAGAGTGTGTGTTGAGGGCATAGTTGTGTGACTGATGGAGTTGGTCTCTTTACGGAGGATGAAAATAAGACGACTGAGTAAAAGCTATTGGATTCACCTCTGTCCTTGAGCTAGCGTGTTTGACCTACACTGCCCCAGTTGAGAGTAAAACACCTCACGTAATAACACTACAGTCCAGTTCAATGCACCATACTCTGGTTAGAATTAGAGGTTGACCGGTTATGATTTTTCAACGCCGATAGCGATTATTGGCGGACCAAAAAAAGCAGATACCGATCTAATCGGTCAATTTTTTTAAATAGGTTTTTTAATTTTATTGATAATATTTGTAATAATGACAATTACAACAATACTGAATGATCACTTTTAACTTAATATAATACATCAATCAAATCAATTTAGTCTCAAATAAATAAAGAAATATGTTCAATTTGGTTTAAATATTGCAAAAACAAAGTGTTGGAGAAGAAAGTAAAAGTGCAATATTTGCCATGTAAAAAAGCTCAAGTTGAAGTTCCTTGCTCAGAACATGAGAACATATGAAAGCCGGTGGTTCCTTTTAACATCTTCAATATTCCCAGGTAAGAAGTTTTAGGTTGTAGTTATTATAGGAATTATTGGACTATTTCTCTCTCTTCCATTTGTATTTAATATACAGTGCCTTGCGTAAGTATTCGGCCCCCTTGAACTTTGCGACCTTTTGCCACATTTCAGGCTTCAAACATAAAGATATAAAACTGTATTTTTTTTGTGAAGAATCAACAACAAGTGGGACACAATCATGAAGTGGAATGACATTTATTGGATATTTCAAACTTTTTTAACAAATCAAAAACTGAGAAATTGGGCGTGCAAAATTATTCAGCCCCTTTACTTTCAGTGCAGCAAACTCTTTCCAGAAGTTCAGTGAGGATCTCTGAATGATCCAATGTTGACCTAAATGACTAATGATGATAAATACAATCCACCTGTGTGTAATCAAGTCTCCGTATAAATGCACCTGCACTGTGATAGTCTCAGAGGTCCGTTAAAAGCGCAGAGAGCATCATGAAGAACAAGGAACACACCAGGCAGGTCCGAGATACTGTTGTGAAGAAGTTTAAAGCCGGATTTGGATACAAAAAGATTTCCCAAGCTTTAAACATCCCAAGGAGCACTGTGCAAGCGATAATATTGAAATGGAAGGAGTATCAGACCACTGCAAATCTACCAAGACCTGGCCGTCCCTCTATACTTTCAGCTCATACAAGGAGAAGACTGATCAGAGATGCAGCCAAGAGGCCCATGATCACTCTGGATGAACTGCAGAGATCTACAGCTGAGGTGGGAGACTCTGTCCATAGGACAACAATCAGTCGTATATTACACAAATCTGGCCTTTATGGAAGAGTGGCAAGAAAGCCATTTCTTAAAGATATCCATAAAAAGTGTTGTTTAAAGTTTGCCACAAGCCACCTGGGAGACACACCAAACATGTGGAAGAAGGTGCTCTGGTCAGATGAAACCAAAATTGAACTTTTTGGCAACAATGCAAAACGTTATGTTTGGCGTAAAAGCAACACAGCTGAACACACCATCCCCACTGTCAAACATGGTGGTGGCAGCATCATGGTTTGGGCCTGCTTTTCTTCAGCAGGGACAGGGAAGATGGTTAAAATTAATGGGAAGATGGATGGAGCCAAATACAGGACCATTCTGGAAGAAAACCTGATGGAGTCTGCAAAAGACCTGAGACTGGGACGGAGATTTGTCTTCCAACAAGACAATGATCCAAAACATAAAGCAAACTCTACAATGGAATGGTTCAAAAATAAACATATCCAGGTGTTAGAATGGCCAAGTCAAAGTCCAGACCTGAATCCAATCGAGAATCTGTGGAAAGAACTGAACTGCTGTTCACAAATGCTCTCCATCCAACCTCACTGAGCTCGAGCTGTTTTGCAAGGAGGAATGGGAAAAAATGTCAGTCTCTCGATGTGCAAAACTGATAGACACACCCCAAGCGACTTACAGCTGTAATCGCAGCAAAAGGTGGCGCTACAAAGTATTAACTTAAGGGGGCTGAATAATTTTGCACGCCCAATTTTTCAGTTTTTGATTTGTTAAAAAAGTTTGAAATATCCAATAAATGTCGTTCCACTTCATGATTGTGTCCCACTTGTTGTTGATTCTTCACAAAAAAATACAGTTTTATATCTTTATGTTTGAAGCCTGAAATGTGGCAAAAGGTCGCAAAGTTCAAGGGGGCCGAATACTTTCGCAAGGCACTGTACCTTTGACTATTGGATGTTCTAATAGGCACTATAGTATTGCCAGCCTAATCTCGGGAGTTGATAGGCTTGAAGTCATAAACAGTGCAATGCTTGAAAGCACAGCGAAGAGCTGCTGGCAAATGCAGGAAAGTGCTGTTTGAATGAATGCTTACGAGCCTGCTGCTGCCTACCACCGCTCAGCCAGACTGCTCTATCAAATATAAAATCATAGACTTAATTATAATATAATAACACACAGAAATACAAGCCGTAGGTCATTAATATGGTCAAATCCGGAAACTATAATTTCGAAGAAAACAAACGTTTATTCTTTCAGTGAAATACGGAACTGTTCCGGATTTTATTACGGATGGCATCCCTAAGTCTAAATATTGCTGTTACATTGCACAACCTTCAATGTTACGTCATAATTATGTACAATTCTGGCAAATTTAATTACGGTCTTTGTAAGGAAGAAATGGTCTTCACACAGTTCGCAACGAGCCAGGCGCAGCCCAAACTGCTTCATATACCCTGACTCTGCTGGCACAGAACACAAGAGAAGTGACACAATTTCCAGAGTTAAAATAAATTCATGTTAGCAGGCAATATTAACTAAATATGCAGGTTTAAAAATATATACTTGTGTATTGATTTTAAGAAAGGCATTGATGTTTATGGTTAGGTACACGTTGGTGCAACGACAGTGCTTTTTTCGCAAATGCGCTTCTTAAATCACCCGTTTTGTGAAGTAGGCTGTGATTCGATGATAAATTAACAGGCACCGCATCGATTATAAGCAACGCAGGACAAGCTAGATAAACTAGTAATATCATCAACCATGTGTAGTTAACTAGTGATTATGTTAAGATTGATTGATTTTTTTAATAAAATAAGTTTAATTCTAGCTAGCAACTTACCTTGGCTCCTTGCTGCACTCGCGTAACGCAGTCTCCCCGTGGAGTGCAATGTAATCGGCCATAATCGCTGTCCCAAAATGACGATTACCGATTGTTATGGAAACTTGAAATCGACCCTGATTAATAGGTCGACCGCTTGTTAGAATACAAAAGGCACAGCAATTGAATGTATAGCTACTCCTAATGCACACTTTGACCTATACTTTGAGTCTATGGGAAAGTGGAAGATTTACCTGCTCTGTCCAGTGCTGTACCATTCTGTTTGTCTACATAAATGTATTCTGACACTGCAGGTATGTGCTGGGATACAAGGTGAACTCGGGGCAGCAGTCGTGCAGGGCCAAGGGGCCTCGTGCCTCAGGCGGCCGGGTGGTCCATGTCGTGTCTGTCTCCACTACAGTTAGCCAGCTGCAGAGCCTGATGGCAGACAAGCTTGGGCCCAAATTCTCAGGGGAAGAGTTTGAAGTACAGGTATGGCAAACAAATAAAATGGTATTTCTAAATGTTTCATCCATAGCATATTGTATTTTGATCAAATTTAAGTTTGCCCAGTTTTCCATTTCAAATGGCCTGTTTAATGAGATGACCAGAGATGAAACCCAATGGTTATGTTCTCTAACCATGTCTCACTTGTGTAAGGGTCTAATGCGCTTGGATTTGCCGAGGCGCTTGGGCTGTCTTTTTATATGACCTCCCTAGTTCCTGTAAACTGGCATTCCGCCAGGATTTGTCGAGGCTCTGTCTGTTCGCCTGAACGCCTCGGCTCTAGTATCTTTTGTATTCCACCGAGACGTCCGAAGCGGGAAAACAAGTGTTTTTTGTGTCCATCTGTTTAGTCATGAGTGCAGATCTGTATTGTACAGACCGACTGTGTACTGGAACTGCTCTTGTGTTAAATGTTAGTTTCACAGTGAGCCCCTGCTGGCTGTGAGTGCCTGCTACGAGGGAGACGTGGTCATCATCCTTCCAGGACACTACAATGTCACCAGCTCCATCAGTATCCCAGACTCCATATCAGTGGAAGGTAATGTTTCACGTGTCTGAAAGCAGCTTTTATAATGGCAGGATGCACCACTGCTGTATTGTATGTACAGATAACGTCTAAATAATGGAAACACGAGTCAATGAGGGATACAAAGTATATTGAAAGCAGATGCTTCCACACAGGTGTAGTTCCTGATTTTTTTTAAGACGATGTAAACCATTTGCCATGGCCGTCTGTCACAAGATCTCAACCCAATTGAACACTTATGGTAGATTCCAGCACCATCAACAAAACGCCAAGTTATGGGATTTATCGTGGAAGGATGGTGTTGCATCCCTCCAACATAGTTCACTCTACACCTGTAGAATCTACTCCAAGATGCAGTGAAGCTGTTCCCAACACCCTATTAAGACACTTTGTTGATGTTCCTTTTATTTTGGCACTTACCTGTATGTGTCAGTGGAGGCTGCTGAAGGGAGGATCGCTCATAATAATGGCTGGAATGGAGTGAATGGTATCAAACGCATACGTATGTGATTTCTACGTATGTATGTGTCCTTAGTTGCTTTTAGTTAGCCAGGGATGCCTTTTTCTGGATTCAGCTCATGAGTAGTGTCTGGAGGCTTGGTGTTGCAAACCTCTTCTGATTTTCTGTTGTTTTCCAATCATCCAAGTCTGATGTTCAGTCGTTGCAAAAAATGTCCACTATTTTTATGTGAGTTGTTCAACACATTTTCCAGGTTGTCTGAATTAGAGGTTGACCGATTTAATCAGGTCCGATTTCAAGTTTTCCTCATAATCGGTAATCAGCATTTTTGGACACCGATTATGGCCAATTACATTGCACTCCACAAGGAGACTGCGTGGCAGGCTGACTACCTGTTATGCGAGTGCAGCAAGGAGCCAAGGTACGTTTAATGCTAGCTAGCAACTTATCTTTATAAAAAACAATCAATCTTAACATAATCACTAGTTAACTACGCATGGTTGATGATATTACTAGTTTATCTAGCTAGTCCTGCGTTGCATATAATCGATGCGGTGCCTGTTAATTTATCATTGAATCACAGCCTACTTCGCCAAACGGGTGATTTAAGAAGCGCATTCGTGAAAAAAGCACTGTTGCACCAATGTGTACCTAACCATAAACATCAATGCTTTTAAAAAAATCAATACACAAGTATATGTTTCTAAACCTGCATATTTAGTTAATATTGCCTGCTAACATGAATTTCTTTTAACTAAGGAAATTGTGTATCTTCTCTTGTGTTCTGTGCAACAGAGTCAGGGTAACGTTATATGCAGCAGTTTGGGCCATCTGGCTCGTTGCGAACTGTGTCAAGACCATTCCTTCCTAACAAAGACAGCCAACTTCGCCAAACGGGGGATGATTTAACAAAAGCACATTTGCGAAAAAAGGACATTTGCGAAAAAAGCACAATCGTTGCACGAATGTATCTAACCATAAACATCAATGGCTTTCTTGAAATCAATACACACAAGTATATTTTTTTTAAACCTGCATATTTAGTTAAAAGAGATTCATGTTAGCAGGCAATATTAACTAGGGAAATGGTCACTTCTCTTGCGTTCATTGCACGCAGTCAGGGAAAATGCAACAGTTTGGGCCGCCTGGCCCGTTGTGAACTAATTTGCCAGAATGTTACATAATTATGACATAACATTGAAGGTTGTGCAATGTAACAGCAATATTTAGACTTATGGATGCCACCCGTTAGATAAAATACGGAATGGTTCTTTCTGTATTTCACTGAAAGAATAAACGTACATTTTTTCCTCAATGATAGTTTCCGGATTTGATCATATTAATGACCTAAGGCTCGTATTTCTGTGTTGTTTTATTATAATTAAGTCTATGATTTGATAGAGCAGTCTGACTGAGCGGTGGTAGGCAGCAGCAGGCTTGTAAGCATTCATTTAAACAGCACTTTCCTGTGTTTGCCAGCAGCTCTTCGCAATGCTTCCAGCATTGAGCTGTTTATGACTTCAAGCCTATCAACTCCCGAGATTAGGCTGGCAACACTAAAGTACCTATTAGAACATCCAATAGTCAAAGGTATATGAAATAGAGAGAAATAGTCCTATAATAACTACAACCTAAAACTTCTTACCTGGGAATATTGAAGACTCGTGTTGAAAGGAACCACCAGCTTTCATATGTTCTCATGTTCTGAGCAAGGAACTTCAACTTGAGCTTTTTTACATGGCAAATATTGCACTTTTACTTTCTTCTCCAAAACTTTTTGTTTTTGCAATATTTAAACTAAATTGAACGTTTCATTATTTATTTGAGACTAAATTGATTTGATTGATGTATTATATTAAGTTAAAATTGTTCATTCAGTATTGTTGTAATTACAAATATATTTTGGCCGATTTAATCTGTACTGGCATTTTTTGGTCCGCCGATATCGGCGTTAAAATCTTACTCGGTCGACCTCCAGTCTGAATCCTTCCATCCTTTTCTCTCACTAAGGAATCTGTTGCTATGCTGTGACTAATGTGCTGCCAAGTACTGTTATGGCCATATGAAATCAAGTGTTCACCTGCAGATACTTTTACGGTACTGGCTGCACTATGTGGCGTGTTCATGCTTTCTTGAAGGTTAAACCACCACCCCTCAATGTACAGTAGATGGATTGAAATAAACATATCGCAGAGAGGATGCGGGATGTACAGTTGGAGTCCTCGTAAAGCAAATGGAGCTTGATGGAGCGGTAAGCGTTTGAATGTGGGTGATATTAATTAATAGAGAAGGCTAGCACGGGCGAGGAGAGGTCAGAGCAGAGGCGCAGTGTCAGTCTCTTTATGCAAATGAGGGGGGGGGGGGGGCTGTTTTTTGACATGGGGCTGTTTGTATGTGCTTGCCCTCCTGTGGTGCTAGGAACCCCCTGAAAGCTGAGATAAAGAGGGTGGGGAAATAAGATGCAGCACTGCCTGGCACTGTACCACGACAGGAGATGAGCAACTCAATTAGACCTCCGCCGGATTACCATAATAGAATTCTCCCTCCCACCAAAGAGCCTTTGATATTTAGAGGAGCCAGGCACACAGGCGCTTATTGCTTTTGGGATATTGCTGTATCAAAGACAGAGGGGGGAAAAATGCATATGATCCATCTTCATAACTATTGTGAGAATTTCCAAACGGTCTGTGTTCCTGAAGAGACATTATAATTCAATAGTGAGGAGGTTGTTGGTCAGCACTTGTTAAGAACAGAATGCGTTTGTGATCTGCAATCAGTGCACCTGTTTTAGCATTTTAAATTCAAATTAATTCTCTAAGCAGCAGCACATTTTTGCCAGTCTTTAAGCCCGCTGGGAATATGGTTTTCCTCTCCTGGAAGTGTGCATGGGCCTATGACTTTACCAATCGATATTCAGCCTTTGGCCTTTCCAATGGCAGCGTGTGGAACCCAGCCAGTGCTGTAGAATTGTTGGCCACATTGTGGAACATGTGTCTCCAGGCCATCTGTCAAGGAACAGAGAATAATGAACCCTAGCCATCAGAACACGGTCCATCACATTCTGCACTGTTGTACAGTGCTGCTTGCCTGCTGCCTGGGATTGTGCTGAATCGCTACTTGTCATGTAAACCACTGCAAGGTTGGAAGGAGTGTTCAGACCCAACACTGGCCATTGAGCCCTGAGCCAGTTGTCCTAGCTGTCAGCATGCAAAGAGCAAATTCAATTTATTCCATATGATTAGTCTTCTACATACAGTTGGTGAGGGGGTAAAAAAAATCAGTATGTTAAGTAGAGTATTGCGATATTGTTTTTGCCGATTTCCTATCGAAATACTTTGACTCCACGTTTTAGATTGTTGCTAGGTAGTTAACATTAGCTAGTCAGCTGTACATGCGCAAAAACCTATAGCTCATCATTCTATAGCTTGTTCGCCATTTAAAAAAATAAAATGTTTTCAGCACTATTCTCCATGACCGACCAAAATGCCTCTTTTCAGAACTCTCTTGTCCCTCTGCCGCAGACAAATAGTGAGCAATATGTTTAGAACATCAAATCGCAATAAAATCACAGTATCGAATTGCAATACATGCTGTTTACACTGAGTATACCAAACATTAGGAACCTAATATTGAGTTGCACCTTCCCCTCAGAACAGCCTAAATTCGTCAGGGCATGAACTCTACGTGTCAAGCGTTACACAGGAATGCTGGCCCATGTTGACTCCAATGCTTCCCACATTTGTCAAGTTGGCTGGATGTCTTTTGGGTGGTGGACCACATGGGAAACTGTTGAGTGTGAAAAACCAAGCTACGTTGCAGTTCTTGACACAAACCGGTGCACGTGGCACCTAAACTCAGCAAAAAAAGAAACGTGATCTCACTGTCAACTGTTAATTTTCAGCAAACTTAACGTGTAAATATTTGTATGAACATAAGATTCAACAACCGAGACAAACTGAACAAGTTCCACAGACATGTAACTAACAGAAATGGAATAAAGGGGGGTCAAAATCAAAAGTAAGTCAGTAAATGCTGCAGTAAATCTCCTCCTCCACATGGACTGCACCAGGTTTTCCAGTTCTTGCTGTGAGATGTTACCCCACTCTTCCACCAAGGCACCTGCAAGTTCCTGGACATTTCTGGGGGGAATGGCCCTAGCCCTCACCCTCTGATCCAACAGGTCCCAGACGTGCTCAATGGGATTGAGATCTGGGCTCTTCGCTGGCCATGGCAGAACACTGACATTCCTGCCTTGCAGGAAATCATGCACACAACGAGCAGTGTGACTGGTGGCATTGTCATGTTGGAGGGTCATGTCAGGAAGGGTACCACATGCGGGAGGAGGATGTCTTCCCTGTAACGCACAGCGTTGATTGCCTGCAATGACAACGAGCTCAGTCCGATGATGCTGTGACACACTGCCCCAGACAATGACGGACCATCCACCTCCAAATCGATCCCGCTCCAGAGTACAGGCCTCGGTGTAACGTTCATTCCTGAGACAAAACCGTGACTCCTCAGTGAAGAGCACTTTTTGCCAGTCCTGTCTGGTCCAGCGACGGTGGGTTTGTGCCCGATCAGCTGTCCGTCCTGTCTCCCTGTAGCTCTGTCTTAGGCGTCTCACAGTACGGACATTGCAATGTATTGCCCTGGCCACATCTGCAGTCCTCATGCCTCCTTGAAGCATCCCTAAGGCACGTTCATGCAGGCATTTTTGTTTTTGTGTTTTTCAGTAGAAGTCAGTAGAAAGGCCTCTTTAGTGTCCTAAGTTTTCATAACTGTGACCTTAATTGCCTACCGTCTGTAAGCTGTTAGTGTCTTAACAACCATTCCACAGCTGCATGTTCATTAATTGTTTATGGTTCATTGAACAAACATGAGAAAGTGTTTAAACCCTTTACAATGAAGATCTGTGAAGTTATTTGAATTTTTACGAATTATCATTGAAAGACAGGGTCCTGAAAAAGGGATGTTTTTTTTTTCAGCATTTATATTTTAGATTCTTCAAAGTAGCCACCCTTTACCTTGATGACCGCTTCACAAAGACACGGTGGTTGGAACCAAAAATCTCACATTTGGACTCATCAGACCAAAGGACATATTTCCTCCGGTCTAATGTCCATTGCTCGGGATTCTTGGCCCAAGCAAGTCTCTTCTTATTGGTGTCCTTTTAGTAGTGGTTTCTTTGCAGCAATTTGACCATGAAGGGCTGATTCACGCGGTCTCCTCTGAATAGTTGATGATGTCTGTTACTTGAATTCTGATGTGCAGTAAATTGCTGAATTCTGAGGCTGGTAACTCTAATGAACTTATCCTCCACTGCGGAGGATAACTCTTCCTTTCCTGTGGCGGTCCTCTTGGTTTTTGCGACTGAACTTGAAGAAACTTTTTCAAAGTTGTTAATTTTCCAGATTGACTGACCTTCATGTCTTAAAGTAATGATGGACTGTCCTTTTGCTTTACTTATTTGAGCTGTTCTTGCCATAATATGGACTTTGAATATTTTACCAAAAATAGGCTCATCTTCTGTATACCACCCCTTCCTTGTCAAAACACAACTGATTGGCTCAAATGCATTAAGATGTAAAGAAATTCCAGAAATTAACTTTTTAACAATGCATACCTGTTAATTGAAATGCTTTCCAGGTGACTACCTCATGAAGCTGGTTGAGAGAATGCCAAGAGTGTGCAAAGCTGTCAATGCAATGGTGTCTACTTTGAAGGATCTAAAATATAGTTTGATTTGTTAAACACTTTTTTTTTTTGGTTACAAGATTCCATATGTTGTTTTGTAGTTTTGATGTCTTCACTATTCTGCAATGAAGATAATAGTAAAAATAAAGAAAAACCTTTGAATGAGTTGGTGTGTCCCAACTTTTGACTGGTACTGTATAGAATCTCAATATTCGCACTAGGCAATTCCCAGTCCTATGTACAATTCATGTAGTTCTGTGGTCATCAGCTGTCTTGTTAGGCACACAGCTAGTGTGTTGACCTCACACGTGCAGAGATGTTTGTAGATCAGAGCCTAAAATGAACACCTGCCAAATGTTGGTCAGATGTCTATTTCACCAGCCACGTTGGTGGATTGGTCAGGGCTCCACAGTGCGAGCATTTCATTCGCATTTGTGAATAAAAATTGTAACGTTTGATTATGTAGTTAGAGATTCTGTAGTATTTTAGCCTTTTTGTTTCATAGCTGGTAAATTTAATTGCACAAAGTAAAAACTACGAATCCCTATAGCCTATCTCACCTTGCTCTGCATCACTGCCTGGCTTGGGGGCTGTGCGCACATGAAGAGCTGAGTGATTCATTTTTAGAAGCGCAGCACACAGACACAAGTTGGTCTAATTTATTTGAGACAAGTCTACTGAAGTGAGACTTATTTCCAGTTTCTTTGCTATTTACAGTAGACTTTTGTTCACACGCCAGGTTTTTCAATGTTTGAGTTTCAACTATTAGGGAAGAGAAGACAACGCAGCTACTAGTCACTCAGTCACACATGACTGGAGTCACGATACCACGGTACCCCCTGCCCTTGGAGGCAGGTGAATATTTTTGTCTCTGTGATATTTTGGTTAAAATAGGTCACAAAAAAATCAATATACCATATTACTTCTTACTAGTAATGCATTTGTTTTAGAAACATTACAAAGCATGCTTATCTGTGTTTTGTCCATGAGTGGCTGGTAGAATTTTAAATCTACCTGCTATGGTGACTGGTGGACCAAAAAGTACATTTTAGGCCCTGATTTAGGCTAAATCTTTATTTTCAGGGTTTGGTCTACCTGATGAGGTGGTGATTGAGAAGAAGAACAAAGGGGACTCGTTTGTGGAGTCAACAGGAGCCGACGTGAAGATCTCCAACGTCAAGTTCATCCAGCATGACGCTATCGAAGGCATCCTCTGTGAGTTGTCTTCGTCCTCCCAATGTGATTCTGCCTCTACATCTACCCTGCCCCCCCCCCCAACTCTACTATCAGTCCACCCACTGGCCTGCATTAATAATTCTGCTTAACATCCGGCAACAGCCATATATCAATGACTTGCTAGGAGTAGGATGGGTTTTGTGTGTGTGTAACCATTCGGAATACTAGGATCTTGCTGGCATCTTCATTTTCCCCCTAGTGTCAATTTTCGTCTTATTTCCCTCTTGTCTCCAGGCGTACGTCAGGGTAAGCTGGAGATGGAGAACTGTGTCCTTCAGTGCGAGACGACCGGTGTCATTGTGCGGACGTCAGGCCACCTGACCATGAACATGTGTGACCTCTACGGCTCTAAGGTAAGAGGTCATTGACACGTCTCATGGTGGCTTTCTTTTTTGATTGCTACAGATCTAGCTGTAATGTTAATCAATGTGTGTGTCTGAGGCCGTGCAGTAGCCTAGCTGTGTCTCTACATGCTGATAACTGTTGTGCTGTAGGGAGCTGGTGTGGAGATTTACCCTGGCAGTGTCTGCAGTATGGTGGGAAATGGCATACATCACTGCAAAGAAGGGATCCTGATCAAGGTAAGAGACTGAAGTTCTACTGGTCATTTACCAATCTGTGTATCACTGTTCCCAGCACTAGCACATCCAATCTCCATCTCTTTCTAGGTTGTTAAATTCTAAGCCTGTGGCATTATCTTCCCTCAACCGAAATTGAGTTTAGTGGAGAAAATGTTAAAATGCGCACACACACAGCGAAAAACAAATATGGACTTATTTCCCTTGTTACCTCCAGACGACATCTGGGGTCTTATCTCATTCCCTGAGGCTAGAACGGTAGTGTTTTTATCGCTCTCTCAGAGCTTTCCTTCCTGTTGTCTCTGCCCGACGTGTTGGACTTGGCCAGGACAACTTAAGCAGGAAGACGGACGTGATGACTCTGTTTATGCCCATCTTTCCCCCCACTCTGTTGCTCAATTTGTCAACCTCCTCCGTCCCGTCTTCCAACAGGACTTTGCTGATGAGCTGGACACCATGCCCAAGATCACCATGGTGAACAACGTGATCCACAACAACGAGGGATACGGAGTGATCCTGGTTAAACCTAGTGACGCTGCAGCTGCACAGGGCGAGGCTGCACAGGAAGACACCCCTTCAGGTATTAACTAGTTCCAAATCATTGGGAAGTTTTCCTCAGGAATATGATAAGGGGTGGCGTGGCGTACAGCAGAGTCTAGATGGAAACTCGTGATGCATTGACATTTTTGCATCAGTGGCGTTCCAAATTGAGTTTTGCCTTTCTGAAAATTATTCTGATTTGCAACAAGCTTTAGATACAAAACGAACACCTCACATGCTACTGAAACTGTCTTGACACGGTAGGAAGAGAATGTACGAAACAAGGGGAAAAAAACTGGGAAATGCATCTGAGAGGAAATGTCATTTCTACTTCGAGCAAATGTAATTTGAGAGTTGAATGCCAGCGCTCCCATTCAAGCACATAATCCAATACTGAAGTTCTCCAGACTTTCAGAATTTTAGAATCAGCAAGACAGGATTTGGAAGGATTGCCACGTGAGACTAGGTACTAACCAAGTCTTACGCAGTATTTCCCACATAAATCGGCTTACTATTTCTGGAAGGCAGAGTTAGTTTCACTGGGAAGTTTAAATGAGCTTGACCTTCAGTCCAGGGCAGCTGCAGAATAAAAGATGCAGCTGAAGGTGGCATGGCTTAAAATACGTCTGAAGCGCTCTCCATCTCTCGCCCTCTCCAGCGTCCTCTAATGGGGAATGTCCCTTATTGTTTGACCCCCCCCCCCCCCCCCCCCCCCCCCCCCCCAGTACGCAGGAATAAATACCTCTACCCCAGACAGGGGAATGAGCGTAAATTAATAAAAAATTAAAAGACATCTCTTTTCAGATTACCTTATAAAAATGTGAAATACAGCATTCATCAGTTTTTCAGAGACACTACAAAGCCAACAACTGGGTAATAATTGTCATTTCGTTGTTATTGAAAATATGTCCATTATGGTGCTTAGTTGTTTATCTTCTGGAAATTAGCAAAAAAATGCTGTTGATTAATTAAACATTCCCCACTTTAAACGTCGATGAGGCTGCTCGCATTTTGATTTGGAAAGGTAAGAGCATGGCAATTATCGGCGATTGATCCCTAAGGGCACTCAGTTAAAATACACTGTCAGTGTGATTTTGAACAGAATGTAGTAATATTTCACAGGAAGATGTAGTGTTTTCATAAACATGACAAATCAGAATGTCATGATGGAGAAGGAAGTGGTGGTATTGGGTCAATGTCACAGTGAGGTTTTGACAAGCCTGTCATGAACTGATTCATGTTATTTTCCAGATGAGCAACTAGATAAAGAAGAGGGGAAAGACGAGGTGAAGCTGCAGGTGGATGTGCCCGTCATCGTGGTGGACGACTGCTCCTTGAAGGAACCAGTCTCCTATTCGTCTTGTTACGTCGTTCCTCCGGAGTTCACGGAGGGCAACGATGCCATCAAGAGGGAGCTGGTGGCCACGTCAGCCAAGAAGCAGCGACTCCAGAAGAGCAGGCTGAAGGAGCTGGGGGTGACCCAGGCAGATGACAACCTGCTCTCCCAGGAGATGTTTGTCTCCATACAGGACAACCAGTTCAGGAGGAACGGCATGGGCAGCTTCGGCACCTTCTTATACTGAGACTAATTGACCCGTCCTCCTGTTCTGTATTCCATACATGCAAACACACTTTTACTTCATTTATTCCAACCTCTTTGTTAAATTTTGCTGCACGGACTAGTGAGTGGGTATGTGTATTTTTAAATGCTTTTTTAAAACATGGCTTTTTTAACACAATTCTCATTTTAGTATACTGATATTGTGGATGCCTGAGTCTAATAAACTGAATTGTTTTCACGATGACACTGCGCCTCAAATGTCCTTTGCAAATGTTTTTTTTTTGTTTTTGTGTGTGGATATTGTATAATTTATATTTATGGATATTATTAAGATGACACTGCTTGAAATTGTTTTGTGTTGGGGGAAATCGTGTTGCCTTTGAGTTAGTATCTCACCCTCACCTGTAGTTCTGGTCATTCCTTTGTCAAATGTTGCTGAAGGCACTCTAAGCAATCAAAATCATGAGCCAATAAAATGAGTTTATATACATTTTGATCTTTTAGTTTTTTTTTTTTACAACTGGACACCGGTCAGATGAGGGAGGGGGAAATCTGCTTATTAAGAAGCTTAAGGATTCACCTTTTATAAGATGCTCACAATTGTTTAATTCCAGTTGATTAATTTCCTTGGGATTAAAGGGCTGGTTAAA
This sequence comes from Oncorhynchus mykiss, assembly GCF_057628025.1. Lineage (NCBI taxonomy): Eukaryota > Metazoa > Chordata > Actinopteri > Salmoniformes > Salmonidae > Oncorhynchus > Oncorhynchus mykiss. Next base: position 11,054,488 of record NC_143047.1, read on the forward strand.
CCTCATTACACCACAGGCAGTTTGATGAATTGCCTAATCCAGCATGCCCCTGTGAAATACATGTTGTACTGCCTCTTATGAGGTGTCCCAGGCTGACCTCAATAGACCAATTTTATTCCACAAATCCAAAACTGAATTAAATGCTGCCGGTAATCATTATTCCAGTGACTGCATCCAATGATGGATTAAAAAAATATATATCTGGTGTTGAGTACAGTCTGACAAAAGTCCATATTTAGGTCAGCATTTGACTGGGAGAAGGGACTAATTGCATGTGAAATGGTTTTTGTTGAATTTAATATTTTTTACAAACATTTGACCCAGAAACAACCTAGGGATCGACCGTTTCTTGTATTTCAGTGTTTTGTGTGTGTGGGGGGGATGTGTCGTGTCAAGGCGTTACTCCCCCCTCTTTATTCCGGGCAGGACTTGTTGCTAGTGAATGACTTGAGCCTATCTGTAATTTCTGCATCAGGCAAAAGTTCCTTGGTTCGAATACCCGAGCCGACAAAGGGAACCATCTGTCTGTGCCCTTCAAGGCACTTAACCTTAATTTGCTCCAGTGTATGTGACAATCAAACTTGGTTTTAAAAGTAACTTTGTCAAGAATAGGTCTGTACACTGGATATTGGAAATGTACAAGGTCCAGGTGGGTTTTCATTGCCAAAATTTAGGAACCAATTATTGGTAGGACTGCTCACTGCCCAGGGAACGTGTGGTTTTGTATTGAGAACTATACAGGGGATTATTTTAGATTTTACCCAACGTTTCAGTGACATGCTAGAGATGTCAAAACAGAATGGGTGGAGAAAGAAATTGCAGGGCTTTTGTGACAAATGTTTTATCTTCAAAAGAGTAGAATTCAAGGAGGACCAAAACTAGAGCTCTGGGCAATGGAGGGCAGTGGAAAGTGCTGTTTGAAGTGGTGTCCTTTATAAATAGTGAGTGTCTACAGGAACGAGCAGTGACCATCATTCTGGGGGAGAGGGAAGGGTCTGTCTTGTCCTCAAACTACTGTGGGACCAGTGCTTTGTCATATGAGGGGCAGATAGCCGTTGGCTGCCTTTCAGCCTCACTTTATTTATCTCAAACTTTTGTCCAAATACAAAGTCAGTAGCTCCACTCCCTCTTAGCTTTTACGTTAGAGACATTTTCTGACAGTGTATTATGAATTGTTTGATAGGCCTAAATGGCTGCATTCACACAGGCAGCTCCATTCTGACCTTTTGCCCAATGAATGGCAAAATAGCTGATTTTATTGATCAAAAAAACAATTTGTGACAATAGTTTGTTAATGAATACTCTTCCAGTCTTTAAATGAGAAGTTTGAGACTTGTCTTCTTATGATGCATTTTTTCAATTTGCTATGCGAATGAGAATTCATATTATTTGAATTAAGAATGACTTCCAGTTGGCAGTTAGTTAGCTGTGTCAGGGTAGTTCCACCTCTCCCCATGACTTTGTCATGCCTGCAATTCTCCTGGTGTCCCTCACATTTGCCATTTCCACTGAATATATTGTAAGGAAGGGAAATGTGTATCATACACATATATGTGTATCGTGTGTGTGTGTGCGTGTGCCTATGAGATATATTCTGTAGCTAGCTAAAGGTAATGTCAGCCTATTACTTAGGAAAATATTTTTTAAAGCCCTATTACTAGGCTGTTTAAAATCAAATCAAATTCAATATAATTGTAGGCTAACTCTATAAGCCGCCCCTGCACAATCAATGAACCAACAGTATAGCCTAGGCTTTTACGTTCCCCCTCGGACTCATGCAAAGAAAGTTTGGAGCATAGCATAATGTAACAGTCCATTCAGTATGCATAAAAATACAGTCCACGTTCAAAGCCAATACTAGAATTGGTTACATTTTGGAGTATATGCCAGACCAATTATGTCCAAAGACATCTTAAGTCATTGAAAAATATATATTTCTGCCAATGCTTAATATGCGGTAGGCTATGTATTGTAACGGCATAATAATTTTAATGCAGTTTTTTTTTCGTGCTTGGGCTCATTTATATGCCTACAGTGCCTTGCGAAAGTATTCGGCCCCCTTGAACTTTGCGACCTTTTGCCACATTTCAGGCTTTAAACATAAAGATATAAAACTGTATTTTTTTGTGAAGAATCAACAACAAGTGGGACACAATCATGAAGTGGAACGACATTTATTGGATATTTCAAACTTTTTTTAACAAATCAAAAACTGAAAAATTGGGTGTGCAAAATGATTCAGCCCCTTTACTTTCAGTGCAGCAAACTCTCTCCAGAAGTTCAGTGAGGATCTCTGAATGATCCAATGTTGATGCAAAGCCTCGGTCTTACGCCATTAAAAGGTAATTTACCACCTTCACAAGTGCAGTCTCAGTGCTATGATGGGGTCTAAAACCAGACTGAAGCATTTCGTGTACATTGTTTGTCTTCAGGAGGGCAGTGAGTTGCTGCGCAACAGCCTTTTCTAAAATTTTTGAGAGGAATGGAAGATTCAATATAGGCCGATAGTTTTTTATATTTTCTGGGTCAAGGTTTGGCTTTTTCAAGAGAGGCTTTATTGCTGCCACTTTTAGTGAGTTTGGTACACATCCGGTGGATAGAGAGCCATTTATTATGTTCAACATAGAAGGGCCAAGCACAGGAAGCAGCTCTTTCAGTAGTTTAGTTGGAATAGGGTCCAGTATGCAGCTAGAAGGTTTAGAGGCCATTATTATTTTCATCATTGTGTCAAGAGATATAGTACTAAAACACTTGAGGGTCTCTCTTGATCCTAGGTCCTGGCAAAATTGTGCAGACTCAGGACAAATGAGCTTTGAAGGAATACGCAGATTTAAAGAGGAGTCCTTAATTTGCTTTCTAATAATCATGATCTTTTCCTCAAAGAAGTTCATGAATTTATTACTGCTGAAGTGAAAGCCATCCTCACTTGGGGAATGCTGCTTTTTAGTTAGCTTTGAGACAGTATCAAAAATAAATTTTGGATTGTTCTTATTTTCCTCAATTAAGTTGGAAAAATAGAATGATCAAGCAGCAGTAAGGGCTCTTCGATACTGCACGGTACTGTCTTTCCAAGCTAGTCGGAAGACTTCCAGTTTGGTGTGGCACCATTTCTGTTCCAATTTTCTGGAAGCTTGCTTCAGAGCTCGGGTATTTTCGTATGAGAAATGTTTTTAGTTTTTAGGGGTGCAACTGCATCTAGGGTATTGCGCAAGGTTAAATTGAGTTCCTCAGTTAGGTGGTTCACTGATTTTTGTCCTCTGACGTCCTTGGGTAGACAGAGGGAGTTTGGAAGGGCATAAAGGAATCTTTGTGTTGTCTGTGAATTTTTGCACAACTTCTGATGCTCCTTGGTTGGGGTCTGAGCAGATTATTTGTTGGAATTGCAAACATAATAAAATGGTGGTCCGATAGTCCAGGATTATGAGGAAAAACAAGATCCACAACATTTATTCCATGGGACAAAACTAGGTCCAGAGACATGTTGGACAAAACCCACTGAGTCGATGATGGCTCCGAAATCCTTTTGGAGTGGGTCTGTGGACTCTTCCATGTGAATTTTAAAGTCACCAAAAATTACAATATTATCTGCTATGACTACAAGGTCCGATAGGAATTCAGGGAACTCAATGAGGAACGCTGTATATGGCCCAGGAGGCCTGTAAACAGTAGCTATAAAAAGTGATTGAGTAGGCTGCATAGATTTCATGACTAGAAGCTCAAAAGACAAAAAATACATATTTTTTTTGTAGAAATTTGCTATCGTAAATGTTAGCAACACAGTGATTAGTTCATTGACTATAATTGCCTTTGAAGTAAGGGATTTAACATTAAGTAGCCCATTAAGTAGCCCTATTTTGAGATCTGAGGTAGCACGATCTCTTTCAATAATGACAGGAATGGGAGGAGGTCTTTATCCTAGTGAGATTACTAAGGCGAACACCGCCATGTTTAGTTTTGCCCAACCCATGTCGAGGCACAGACACAGTCTCAATGGGGATAGCTGAGCTAGTGGCAGACTCCACTAAGCTGGTAGGCTGGATAACAGCCTGCTGCCTGGCCTGCACCCTATTTCATTGTGGAGCTACAGGAGTTAGAGCCCTGTCTGTGTTGGTAGAGAAGATGAGAGCACCCCTCCAGCTAGGATGGAGTCCTACTCCTCAGCAGGTCAGGCTTGGTCCTGTTTGTGGGTGAGTCCCAGAAAGAGGGCCAATTATCTACAAATTCTATCTTTTGGGAGGGGCAGAAAACAGTTTTCAACCAGCGATTGAGTTGTGAGACTCTGCTGTAGAGCTCATCACTCCCCCTAACTGGGAGGGGGCCAGAGACAATTACTCGATGCCGACACATCTTTCTAGCTGATTTACACGCTGAAGCTATGTTGCATCTTGGCTCCTTGGCCAAGATGATTACCAAATGAACATGTGTGTTCCTCTGGTGACCTCTGACTGTTTCATCCTAACATCGTTGGTGCCGACGTGGATAACAATATCTCTATACTCTCTACACTCGCCAGTTTTAGCTTTAGCCAGCACCATCTTCAGATTAGCCTTAACGTCGGTAGCCCTGCCCCATGGTAAACAGTGTATGATCGCTGGATGATTCGTTTTAAGTCTAATACTGCGAGTAATGGAGTCGCCAATGACTAGGGTTTTCAATTTGTCAGAGCTAATGGTGGGAAGCTTCGGCGTCTCAGACCCCGTAACGGGAGGAGTAGCGACAAGAGAAGGCTCGGCCTCAGACTCCGACTCGCTGCTTAATGGGGAAAACCGGTTGAAAGTTTCTGTCGGCTGAATGAGCGACACTGATTGAGCTTTCCTACAGCATTTCCCTCCAGAAACCATGAGACTGTTGTCCGGCTGTGGGGACCGTGCGAGGGGATTTATACTAACGTTACTATCTGTACTTACTGGTGGCACAGATGCTGTTTCATCCTTGCCTAACGATTGCGTCTGAAGCTGGGCTTGCAGCACAGCTATCCTCGCCGTAAGGCGATTGTTCTCCTGTATATTATGAGTACAGCGACTGCAATTATAAGGCATCATGATGTTAATGTTACTACTTAGCTTCGGCTGTTGTCCTGACAAACCCTTTCCAGAAATCATACCTTGAAGGCAGAACTCAGTGTGTCAGAGTGAGCAATGAGCTGTCGCCCACTCGTAGCTATGATGTGGGCGTGCCCCAAGGGTCAATACTGGGGCCCCTCCTGTTCAGCCTGTACATTAATGATCTGCCTTCTGTCTGTACTGGGTCTGAAGTTCAAATGTATGCAGATGATACAGTGATATATGTGCATGCAAAGAGCAAACAACAAGCTGCACAAGAACTCACTACTGTAATTGTCCAGGTTACAAAGTGGCTCAGTGACTCGTGTTTGCATCTCAATGTGAAAAAAAACTGTTTGCATGTTCTTCACAAAGAGGGCAACAGATGCTACTGAGCCAGATGTCTATGTGTCAGGGGAGAAGTTCCAGGTGGTATCCGATTTTAAGTACCTTGGCATCATACTTGATTCCAACCTCTCTTTTAAAAAGCATGTGAAAAAGGTAATTCAAATAACCTAATTCAACCTAGCTAATTTCCGATTTATACGAAATTGTTTGACTACAGAGGTAGCTGTACTTCAAATCTATGATACTCCCCCACTTAACATACTGCTTGACTAGTTGGGCCCAAGCTTGCTGTACAACATTAAAACCTATTCAGTCTGTCTACAAACAGGCTCTCAAAGTGCTTGATAGCCCAATAGCCATCATCATTGTCACATTCTTAGAAAGCATGAATGAGCTCTTGAGTTGGGAAAATCTTGTGCAATACACCGACGCATGTCTTGTATTCAAGATCCTTAATGGCCTGGCTCCCCCTCCACTCAATATTTTTGTTAAACAGAAAACCCAGACATATGGCAGCAGATCCACAAGGTCTGCCATGAGAGGTGACTGTATAGTTCCCCTAAGGAAAAGCACCTTTAGTAAATCTGCATTCTCTGTGAGAGCTTCCCATGTCGGGAATACACTGCCATCAGACACACATAACTGCACCACATATCACACTTTCACAAAATGCTTGAAGACATGGCTAAAGGTCAATCAGATTTGTGAACATGGTCCCTAGCTGTGTGTTGCCGCTTTCCATGTTGTCTGTTGTCTGTAGCTTGTGAGGTGTGGAAACACTTTGTTGCTTTTATGAATTTTGTCTTGCTGCTTTTTGTTTTATGTTGCTCTGTCTGTATGCTACGTCTTGCTTGTCCTATGTTGCTCTGTCTGTATGCTATGTCTTGCTTGTCCTATGTTGCTATGTCTTGCTTATTCTATGCTGCTATTGTCTATATTGTAATTGTTTTTAATAACCTGCCCAGGGACTGCGGTTGAAAATTAGCTGGCTGGCTAAAACCGGCACTTTTACTGAAACGTTGATTAATGTGCACTGTCCCTGTAAAAAAAAAAAAAAAAAAAAAACTAAACTAGATAAAGCGTCCGGAGTGACAAAGTTGAATGGAAAAAAGTTGACTGAGGGAAAAACCAAAAATATAAACGGTAATTAAAAAGTAAAAAATGTATAGTTGTCAGGTAGAAAAGTAAGGTTGCAAACAAAACGCACAGCAACACGTAAACAAGTCTGCAAGTTGTGACTGGAAATTGATAAATGACATTGATGTGATTTCTAAAAACACATACTGTTTTGATAAGTGTTTGATGTGATTTGTGATCGCATTTGCAATGTCAGCGTGGTTAGAGGGACTGTAGAGCCCTAACTACCAGGCCATTAGCGAGTTGGGTGTCCAGAGTGCATAAGAGGAGATGACTGTGACTCAACGGTCACGTGGAATTTTACTGCGGTCACAACCCATGACCACCAGTGTGGTGGTAATATGGTCACCACAGCAGCTCGACGTGAGAGAAAGAAACGGGACCTCAAATGGATTTGAAATCTTTGCTCACAACCCCGTTGCACCGAAATCTGTTCTGAACATGATGGAGGTTGGCCAGGGGTATTGAAGGGCACAGAAAGTCATCTGAGGGAAGGCAGTTAAAAAAAACTAGGCTGTTCAGATGAAGCGAAGGGAAAAGAAAGGGGAAAACTATAGAAATAGTTATATTTCTGTGGGGAAAGTATGATATAGAACAGAATACTGTCTAACAAATACTTGTGTCTGCTGTCCTGGTTTTTGTCTCTTGTCCTTGCATGACTTGAAGATGGCAGACAAAAAAGTATGTGATGAGTCTGAATGCACTCTTGTGCGTGTGTGTAGCCGTGTTCAAATCTGTGATGCATTGTGGGTAAATTGTGGCTGACTGACTGATTTACAAATAACAATGAGTAGTTATTTACGATGCAAGGTTTGATGGATCAGTCAGTCCGCAGTCGCCTGCAATGTCAGCTGCAAAGTCGAACAAGCCCCGTGTGTGTGTGTGTGTGTGTGTGCGCGTATATGCTTGTTTACATTCACACACATGTTCATTTGGTAATCATCTTGGCCAAGGAGCCAAACAGCTTTAGGGCAGTTTCAGACAGGTTTGATCATTTGGGAATGTGCCTCTTTAGGGCAACTAGTGGGTCGAACATTAAATCCTTTGGAGCGGCTAATTGCAACTGTATGAGTGAAGATCGTTTAAAATAGCCGGCCATCAGCACAATGGATATATGGGGTTTTAGCTGAGGTCCCTTTGAAATAAATAAAAGGGAGTTGAGGAGGCGTGTAGGAGGACTGTTTTTCTGTCTATTTCCATTATAGTTCTCCAGTGTCAGCAGACTATAACCATGCTAGTTCCGATCAATACATACTAACATTGACATTTTTGGAATTGATACATCTGTGACTGTATGCTGACAGCATGACTATGATAATCATGAGGTGCTCTGTTGGGTGTGAGGGTGTGCTCTTATGTGGTTGTTGTGCTACAGGGCAGCTACAGCATGCAGACAGATACCCGTAGTACTATTCCGTCTCTTATGTTTCACATTTTGCTTACTGACAAAGTTCAGCACAAGTTCTCAAAATATCTTTCCGTTCCCTGCCAGTCAAGCTCTTGGCATAAAATGACCACTATGTGCTCAGAACACAATCAATGGACAAACTAGGACCAAAAGCTTTGTTTTACCGAATAAAGTTTGTGCTCAACTGATCTACCAGCCGCCATCTGTGGAGCAATTGGCTTCAGCTAAACCTCACATTTGGCATGGCACAACAGCTAGCATGAAATGGGGCCAATGGCTTTGACATGCGTGAGAGGTAGATTTGACTGAGAAGAAAATGTGCATAAGCGATTCATATAAGCTTATTCATTTGCCATCACACATGCCTTTCTTTACCTGATCAGTAAAAAAAGGAGAGCCAATGTGGTTGGAGACAGCTCCGTTTGAGGAGAGAGAAGTGTGTTAGATCTGTCACAGATGGCGGACAATTATCCGTAGGCCAAAATGGATGGATTGAGCCCTTGAAAAGTTCTGTGTAGAAAGCTTTATTTGAAATCCTTGATCGGAAACAGGCTATTATTATCACTCTCAAGAATAGACCACCTCTGATCGGAGAGAGCTAATGAATTCTTTTAAAACGTGAAGTAGACCGGATCTTTACAGGAAATCCATGACGGTGTAACTAAGTTAGATATTTAGCTGGTTAGATGCAGCAGTTAATTGTGATCCATAATGTCCCTCCCCTCAGAGAGTCGTAGGCTACAGAGTATTGCTGCTGACACCAAAAGCTTTCATCCCAATACGTTCACTTGCTTCATCTCTTTTAGTTGCCCCTTATCTACTTTGTTGGGAGTCATGGGGGCAGAATCGGTGTTCAGAGTGTGTCGAACCCAGACCCTGCTGCGGAGGCAGATCGATGGAGTCTTGGTGGGTCATCCGCCACAGTTTGCTTGCTTTAATGACTGCAATATCTCATACCATCTGTCATCCTCAACAGGCCCAGGTGGGGGGTCCCACTCAATTGGGCTGGAGTAAAGACGGGTAATTGTCAACTCTTGCTACGGTGCCCCTTGCCAACCTATTTCTGATACCACTGATAGGGCAGGCATCATCTCTTTTCTTGCACCGATGGCTTAAAGCTAATATCAAGAGACTGTTGAGAAGTTGAAGTTTTCTTCAACTACACGAAAGCAGTGAACTTCATCATGCATTATTTTCCCCCAGCTACCCCTTTTACCAATTTTTTTTTTGATGGTCTCTATGGGCTTATCTTTCAGGTTCTTTGTCAGTTTCATTAGCATTGTGAGAATTTTACATGGAATAACAATAAACCTTGAATTGTTTATATTTGTTGTTTGAGTAAAATAGTGGACAAAGTTATAATCCCCAATCAAATCTTAATTTTGTATAGGCTACTAGTCTTTATGGCTAGCAACAGTATGAAAAATGAATTAAACCTGGTATCTCCGCAACACCCAAACACAGATGGAATCACTGATACAATAGCTTCCACCAGAGGCTTTTGTATTTTTTGGTTGAAAAGAGTAGACGTGAGCAAATTTGTAGAGAACACAAAGACGGTGTGTGTGTTACCCATTTACGAAAGCAGGTCAAGACACATCAGTGGATATCAAGAGTAATGATTCCCTTGCTCCTGCACTGCTGCATGTTTCTCACGCTGTACGCAGGAGAGGAATGTTGCAGAAAATCGTCTCATACATCAACTTAGAGATGCACCATGGCTCCACGGTGTAGAGGAAAGAAATGGGTTTGTTGAAGTCCATCGACAGAGAAAACAGACACAGATATACCACAAACAAAACAAGGACAAAATAATAACCAGAAATGTATAGATACTGATGTAAACACAGCAAAAAAAGAAATGTCCCTTTTTCAGGACCCTGTCTTCAAAGTTAATTCATAAAAATCCAAATAACTTCACAGAACTTCACTGTAAAGGGTTTAAACACTATTTCCCATGCTTGTTCAATGAACCATAAACAATTAATGAACATGCACCTGTGGAACGGTCGTTAAGACACTAACAGCTTACAGACGGTATGCAATTAAGGTCACAGTTATGAAAACCTAGGACACTAAAGAGGCCTTTCTACTGACTCTGAAAAACACCAAAACACCAAAACAAAAATGCCCAGGGTCCCTGCTCATCTGCGTGAACATGCCTAAGTACATGCCTGTACTCTGGAGCGGGATCGATTTGGAGGTGGAGGGTCCGTCATGATCTGGGGCGATGTGTCACAGTATCATCGGACTGAGCTTGTTGTAATTGCAGGCAATCTCAACGCTGTGCGTTACAGGGAAGACATCCTCCTCCCACATGTGGTACCCTTCCTATAGGCTCATCCTGACATGACCCTCCAGCATGACAATGCCACCAGCCATACTTCTCGTTCTGTGCGTGATTTCCTACAAGACAGGAATGTCAGTGTTCTGCCATGGCCAGCGAAGAGCCCAGATCTCAATCCCATTGAGCACGCCTGGGACCTGTCGGATCGGAGGGTGAGGGCTAGGGCCATTCCCCCCAGAAATGTCTGGGAACTTACAAGTGCCTTGGTAGAAGAGTGGGGAAACATCTCACAGCAAGAACTGGGAAATCTGTTGCAGTCCATGAGGAGGAGATGTACTTAATGCAGCTGGTGGCCACACCAGATACTGACTGTTACTTTTCATTTTGACGCACCCCCTTTGTTCAGGGACACATTATTCAATTTCTGTTAGTCACATGTCTGTGGAACTTCAGTTTTTGTCTCAGTTGTTGAATCTTGTTATGATCACACAAATATTTACACGTTAAGTTTGCTGAAAATAAACTCAGTTGACAGTGAGAGGGCGTTTTTTTTGTTGTCGCTGAGTTTCTAAGCAACATAAAAAAATAGACACTGTTATAGATAACACTCCAACAGGGCATTTCTCCCCGTCTCTGATTGTTACATATTGTTACTCTGCATGAAAATCTCTTCCTACTGTTATATCTCCCTTTTTCTCCCCAGGCTGTGATGAGTACAAGCCAATCTGCTGTAATCGAATGTCAGGCAGCCCTACATTGGGTATTGGTTAGGTCTCCTACCACTTTCTTACTTAAGGGTCATAAAACCACCACAACCTTCTGAGCTGACATGGCTCTCTCCGTTCAACTCTACTGCCCAGCAGTACTGCCAAAAAGCAATGCCAATTGTTGTCACAAGTGAGGAATAAACTGGCCGTATAATTGCCATAATAGGGACGAGAGGGCAGCTTTTCTACAAAAGGGCGCTGGTCTCCCTCATAGCACTGATTGCTGTACATGTATCAACACGCCTTGAGCTGAATGCAAATACTCTCCCTGAGAACGCTAATACTCATCGCTATTCAGCCCCATGTCAGGTCCCTCATTGTCACATTAGAATCCATTTTGTACTTATTATCCTTCAGTATGTAAATCCGGTCGAGGCAATTACGGGCTTCAGATGGATCATTTGACAAATAGTGCATGTTTTTTTTTTGTTTGCTAATGGCTTGCATGAGTGTGCTGACTTTTTCTTGCAGAGGGGATTTGAATGACTCTGTGTGTGTCCTCCCCTTGGAGTCTCATTACTGTTGACGGAGGATGGGTTTATGCATCCCATGGACGGCAGGAGGGGACTTATATACAGCAGGCTCAATACAAAAAACGAGCTGGGAAACTGTCTAGTCAGAGTCCAGAGAAAACCTGCCATTCAACTCCTGCATGCAGTCTGTGATATTGGTTGTGTATCAAATGAAAGCACCACGAGGATAACAAATAGTGAATGAATAGGATAACCCTCACAAGCATCCTCGTGTGAAAGCCCCGTCTCTTTCTGCTGATGTTCCTAGTTTAACAGTGCTGGCTCTGGAAATCTTAAGGGCTCCAAGCACTCACTCACTCACTCACTCACTCACTCACTCACTCACTCACTCACTCACTCACACACACACACACACACACACACACACACACACACACACACACACACACACACACACACACACACACACACACACACACACACACACACACACACACACACACACACACACACACACACACACACACACACACACACACACACACACACACACACATATATATATATCACCTTTATTCCCTATTTTCTGAACAAGGCAAGGTGGACCCGTGCCTGACATCTACTTAACCATTCCACCTGTCTCTCCTGGCCTCTAGTTAAGCCGTGTTTGGTACCTCTTGTCCTGCAGAGTTTATTAAAAGGGTCATTGAGGATTCGGCTCCCTGTGTGACTGTTTGTCTGTGTCTGACTCTGAACATTTACATTCATTACTCTCAAAGCATGCATGTCCACCGTGATACAGACTTTTGTCTGACCCTCTGTCACCGCTGGTTACCACCCTATCCCCTGAACACTGCCCCCATCATGACTTCTGCACAATCTAGCCATTCCAGGAAAAAGATATTTGACCAATTTATTTCAATGGCTTTGTATTTTTTCTCCCTCTCTCTGTGTTAAGAAATCAAACACTTGTGTTTCAACCTCATCCTCAACCTCAACATCACCATGTCAACAGCTATAGGGAAATTGTACTAGCCATTCCATCTACAAACATGTCTCAAAGGGCAATGGTCTCCTTTGATGTCATAATAACAGGGTTGCCTTTGAATACGTCTCTATCCGTGTCTGCTGAATATGGCTGTAGTAAAGCAGAGGAGGTGGGATAGATGGGAAACAGGCCGGTGCCGGTGTTGAGGGGAGGTTGAATCATGCAGTTCCTCCACGTCCCCTTCCATCCTCTCACAGCCTGTGGCTCTGCCTTTCTGCTGTTTGATGTGAATCTCCTCCACTGGTGTAAGCAGAGGGCTGGTGGAACATCAGGCCCCCTATGCAAGCTAGAGAACCCCAACAGAGCTACTAACTCTCCTCGGTGAACACAGTGTGGAGAGGAGGGGAAGGATAAACAGAGAATACTAGACCAAGAAAAGATAGAATGGAAGGGGGAAAAAAAGAGAACGCAAGATACTGTGTGAGATTGAAGACGAGGCAGTAGCGGGTAAAACAGTAAGGAAAAGAAAAAGACAGCAGGGCTTAGGATATTTTATAAAGGTTGACAAGTAGATGTCCTAACTGGTCCATAGAACTGGTAACACCAGTCAAGTGAACAACTCATTTTTATTAGGGAGGTTTTAATAATTGGGCAAAGCGCTGACTTCATGATCAAGAGCCTTGGATTATGGAATATTTTTGTGAGGGCAATTTTCTCCCTCTCCAACATTATCTTCATCTCTCTCTTCCTCTCTCCATCAAATACAAATAATCTTAGGCTTCTTAACAGCAGGGGCAATGTCACATTGAATTTAACTTGGTAGGCTATTTAATTACAGCCAAATCTAAATTGACAGTGCCGGCTTTCTTGGCGCCAGCCAACAAACAATATTGGAACCGATTTGCCCTCGGGAAAAGAAGAAAAAAGGTAAAAGAATAGGAATGCTTAATAAAACTAAGCAATTGTTTTTGCTGTCAACGTTTAAAGTCATTAGATCTCACTTAAAACAGTATTTCATTTACAAAGGACTATATTGTTAATTCATTAATGAAATACCACCGGCATTGAACGACTCCTCTGAGGACTTTGTGAAACTATACTGCCAGCCCCTCCCAGCCCCCCCCCCACACCATCCTTCATCTAGCATAGGGTTTAGACTCGGAAGACTTGTGGGAACGATCCCATCTGTGTGGTGTGTGTGTGCGTGTCTGTGCATGTCCGTGTGTGTGTGCATGTTCATGTTAGTAGTGATTGTTTTCTCATCCCTGCATATCGTTCTCTGGCTTACATAATCAGTGTGTAAGAGGGATAAAGATGTTTAATCAGCTAAGACTCATTACTCACTGGGATGTAATTGGGAATTACAGGGGAGAGAAAGACTCACCAGGCTGTGTTTAAGTCAAGATTGAGAAGAAAGTGTGTTGTTTACCGATGGTCTACAGAAGTGGGATCTTAATTTGATCACCCTGTTGCTGGAGAATTGTACTGCATTGCAGGAAATGTAAAACTTGTAGTGTATTTAAGGTTTGAAAAGGCTTAATTTCTACTTTGACATTTCAGACTTGATTTTCCCCTACGAAAAATGTATCAACCCCTACAAAATTGTAAATTTATTATAATCCATAATAATTTACATTTAATGTTGCTGCCGGATTTTTGTTGTTGTTGCTGTAGCAATCTGGCCCAAATTAAGATCGTACATCTGTAGGTGAACATGGGCATGCAGCTAACACTTTATTATGCAGTCAACTAAGGTGGTGCCAACAGAGGGCCACCTCGCTTCTAGTCCTTAGGAAACTTTGCAGTATTTTGTTTTTATGTATTATTTCTTACATTGTTAGCTCAGAACATTTGAAGTGTTATTACATACAGCCAGAAATAACTATTGGATATCAGTGCGACGTCAACTTACCATCACTACGACCAGGAATGCGACGTTCCCGAAGCGGATCCTTTGTCTGAACCACCCAGGGGATCTGAACCGATTCCAGAGGCTGACCCAAAACAACGTCACCGCAGAGGAGGAAGACAGAGCAGCCTTCTGGTCAGACTTTGGAGGCGCGCACACTACCCACTGCTTCCGAGTATATTACCCGCTAATGTCCAGTCTCTAGGTAACAAGGTAGACAAAATTAGGGCAAGGGTTGCTTTCCAGAGAGACATCAGTGATTGTAACATACTCTGTTTCACGGAAACATGGCTCTCTCGGGATATGCTGTCGGTACAGCCACCGGGATTCTTTGTGTGTCGCCCGCTACCATCTCTCTGGGAAGAAGGGCGGGGGTGTATGTTTTATGATTAACGACGCATGGTGTAATTGTAACAACATACAGGAAGTCCTTTTGTTCACCTGAACTAGAAATCCTCACAATCAAATGCTGAGCAGATTATCTCCCGAGAGAATTCTTGTCAGTTATTGTTACTGCCATGTATATCCCCCTCAAGCCGATACCACGATGGCCCTCAAGGAACTTCACTGGACTTTATGCAAACTGGAAACCATATATCCTGAGGCTGCATTTATTGTAGCTGGGGATTTTAAGAAAGCACATTTGAGAACAAGGCTACCTAAACTCTATCAGCATATTGATTCTAGCACTCGTGCTGGCAAAACACTGGATCACTGTTACTCTAACTTCTGTGATGCATACAAGGCCCTCCCCCGCCCTCCTTTCGGCAAATCTGACCATGACTTAATTTTGCTCCCTTTGCTCCCTTTGCTCCCTTTCTATAGGCAGAAACTCTAACAGGATGTACCCGTGATTAGGACTATTCAATGCTGGTCTGACCAATCGGAATCCATGCTTCAAGATTGTTTTGATCACGCAGAATGGGACATGTTCCAGGTAGCCACAGAGAATAATATTGATTGGCGAGTGAGTTTACAAGGAATGCATAGGAGATAGGAGATGTTGTACCCACTTTGACTATTAAAAGGACGGTGGGCCCTCCTTTTCCATGAACGACTTGAGTAAGACATTTAAACATGTTAACCCTCGTAAGGCTACCCTAGCCGCGTCCTCAGAGCATGCGCCGACCAGCTGGCTGATGTGTTTATGAACATATTCAATCTCTCCCTATCCCAGTCTGCTGTCCCCCCGTGATTCAAGATGGCCACCATTGTTCCTGTACCCAAGAAGGCAAAGGTAACTGAACTAAATGACTATCGCCTCGTAGTACTCACTTCTGTTATCATGAAGTGCTTTAAGGATCATATCACCTCTACCTTACCTGTCACCCTAGACCCACTTGAATTTGCGTACTGCCCCAATAGGTCCACAGACTATGCAATCGCCATCACACTGCCCTATCCCATCTGGACAAGAGGAATACCTATGTAAGAATGCTGTTCATTGACTACAGCTCAGCATTCAACACCATAGTACCCTCCAAGATCATCATTAAGCTTGAGGCCTTGGGTCTCAACCCCGTCCTGTGCATTTGGGTCTTGGACTTCCTGACGGGCCTCCCCCAGGTGGTGAAGGTAGGAAACAACATCTCCACTTCGCTGATCCTCAACACTGGGACTCCACAAGGGTGTGTGCTCATCCCTCTCCTGTACTCCCTGTTCACCCATGACTGCATGGCCATGCATGCCTCCAACTCAATCATCTAGTTTGCATACGACACAACAGTAGTAGGCTTGATTACCAACAACGACGAGACAGCCTAGGAAGTGAGGGCACTTGGAGTGTGGTGTCAGAAAAACAACCCCTCACTCAACGTCCACAAAATAAAGGAGATGGATTTCAGGAAACAGCAGAGGGAGCAACCCCCTATCCACATCGACAGGACAGCAGTGGAGAAGGTGGAAAGTTTTAAATTCCTCGGCATGCACAACACATCACCAGGGGCAAGCTACTTGCCCTCTAGGACACCTACAACAGCCGATATCACAGGAAGGGCAAAAAGATCATCAAGGACAACAACCGGAAAGCGAGGTCAGTACAGGCGCATCAAAGCCGGGACCGAGAGACTGAAAAACAGCTTCTATCACAAGGCCATCAGACTGTTAAACAGCCATCATAAACACAGAGAGGCTGCTGCCTCCATACAGACTTGAAATCATTGACCACTTTAATAAATGGATCACTAGTCACTTTAACAATGCCACTTTAATAATGTTTACATATCTTGCATTACTCATCTCATATGTATGTACTGTATTTGCCCTATGCCTCTTGGTCATTGCTCATCCATATATTTATATGTATATATATTATTCCATTATTTTACTTACATTTGTGTGTATTAGGTAGTTGTTGTGGAATTGTTAGATATTACGTGTTAGATATTACTGCACTGTCGGAACTAGAAGCTCAAGCGTTTCACTACACTTGCATTAACATCTGCTAACCATGTGTATGTGACCAATGACATTTGATTTGATCTCCTCTACACACCCACAGTGTTTGTTGACCATGGACGCCATGGCACACAGCATATTTATTCCTATTTAAGGGGCATATGACCTGTATCAGTCATATACTAAATCAAAGGGTCTCATTATAACAGCTACTGAGGGCAAATTAGATACCTTCTGAGGTTATTTCCATAGTCCAAACATCCTTGTTATTCATAGCAATCAGAAGTGGATGTGTTATCCTGCCTATATCAATAGAATATAACCATTCTAAGGGTTTCGAATCCCCAGAACAAACTTCCATATGTCCCATTTACACTGGACAGTTAATAAGTAATGAAATATCTTTCAGAGTCAGCATGAACAGACCCCAGCCATTCACAATGCATTCGGGGCATTGTGGACACAAGTGAGAAAAATAGGCACTGTGAATAGACTCGGATGGCTGTTGGTTTGCTCTGCTTCTAATTCTTATTTCTCCAGAAGTCTATTTTCAGCTAAATCAGTTATTCAAGATCCATAGTCAGGGGGGTGAGCTAAGACGTATGAGTTCACAGCACTATGTACGGTATGTAAGATTCACATTTGATGTCACTTTGTATGAGCATACCTATGGATCAGTCTGTCCATCATTACCAGCCAAGTAAATATTAGAATTAAAAGCCCACTCTAATTGTCTCGGCCATAGTTATTTTTTTGTGTCCAAAAAAAGATTTGGTCTCAGGGAGTCTATTTTATTTTATTTAAGTAACTTATACTAAATGTGTGAATTCTGTTTCATCCAAGTGTTGCCACAGCAACATGATATAATGATGTGTGTGTGTGCGAGAAAATTATAATCAAATGATTTAACTGATTAATGCTCTGGCACGTGTTAGAGAAGTGCAAATAATAACGTAAGAATCTCCTCAGTGAACTTTGAGGCATCTCAATTGGGGCAATCTAGTTGTTAGAAATCCGTTTTTAGAAAGTTCAAAAGTAAAGAAATAAGCCACATTAAGATGAAAAAATCAAATTAAGAAGTGAACAGGTGTTGCTTTTCATGGACTGACTCCCAATTGTCAGTCTGATTTTCACATTAACATGCAGACAGGGACCAGATTGTCCAGCTCCTTCCATGGGCAGGGGAGTTCAGAAGTTGTTATGTAGCTATCCAGGCCCATCCCATCCCTTTCCTCTCAGCCATTAAACTCTCGGAGTGAAAGATTGCATCTCTACACACCTCCATCTGTTCTTCCACTCATTCTCTTCAGGGAATGTGCTCAGGACACCAGAGGCTCCGTGCTCTCCTGCTCATCCAGCCGTCTCCAACACAAGATGGCTCCTTTGCAGCTCTGCTGAGGAGGACACACGTTCCCTGTGGAGTTTTCTCCAATCATGATGCCGTTCCTAATGGAGGGGTTGGACAAGACTTTACACCTGTTGGACAGGCTTTGTCCATTTGACGGGGGTCCGTCAGGGCCCCTCGGTCCTATCCTAATGAATATGCAACACGGAGAGTTAGCCAGTCAATCAGACCCTCAGTGACTCCTGGTTGCAGTGGCGCTAGTGGCTTTTTAGAGCGTCAGATTAATTCCACTTGTCATGTAGCATATTGGGTTTGTTTTCTCCCAACGCTCTTTGTTTTCTTTTCTGATTCCGCCCATTCATAACAATTACAGCGCACTCGTCCCTTTTGTCACAAGAGGCGGCCCCTCGCAAATTACCGATGGATGGTTAGGCTACTGCTGCTGCAGTGTTGAGCAACAAACCTGATAAAGAGGGAATAACTCCCTGAGGAAGTTCCCTCCTCACTGTGGAACAGAAACAGGCGGGGAGAGGGGAGGCTGCTCTTCTGTTCTAGGCTTTGGTTAAACAACCTTTTACAGAATATCTCAGAGGCACAGAGTGCAGGGCACTCTGAATGCTCAGAAAAGTGCACTCTGAATTACCCCAACTACAATCTGCAGACCCAGAGCGTGAAGACGCATAAACAAGCTGCCATCTGTGGGCCGCAGTGACCCATTCCGCTCTGCCAGATGCACAGAAACAGCTGGTTTGAGTTGTTGTCACACAGATGAAGTTCCCCAGCCATAACATTTTCATCTCCGAAAATTATACATATGAATAAGGCTGCCACATGAATGGTCCCCCGTGATGGGCGGAGAAAGCTGGAAGTGTTACAGTGAGGATCTTTTTTTTTCTTCTTTTCTTATTCAGTAGGAGATGAAAGAGAAGAGTCAAACATCTCTTTCAACAGAGCAGTCTGTGGATAGAGAAATGCGCCGCTGGCACTGCTATCACACTGGGAATGATGTACCTGAGGGCTTACACACTGTAATTCAAATGACTAACAACTCTGCTCTGTTGACGGAACAGCATTAAACACGTGCAATGTAGCCCTTACATTTTCAGTTTTTGACGAACTGAGGGAACGCAGTAGTTCTAAGCAACATGGTGAAAGGTCCTCTAGGTGGAGCGAACTCTAAGCTCTTCAAAACCGAATGAAAAGCTTCTCTCCAGAGGTCCTTTCGATTACACAACAACCAGATCCTACAAGAGGGCACAAAGCCGGCAGCAACCTGCAGCAACCTCTCTGACCTGGCTGGCCTCTGTAAGGTTCTATTATCACAACACTTGACTTCGTCGTCACAGTCTACCTCTCCCGTTCTCTCTTTGTCATAGGAAGGCCTTCCCGCTCCCCTGGTGGAAAGTTGTTTTAGATGTATGGAAGTGTCAGCTTTTGTGCCTCAACCAAAGAGGTCATTGTGAGAAGTTCTGGTCATGAAAATGACTCAGCGACTGAATGTATTCAAAGCTAAGATTGCTGGTTGCCACATCGCTAAATTCTATTTGTGACTGCTCCTCTGTATCGAGGTGAACAATTGACTCTGATGTGTGGAATAGTGATAAGTTGGGTGTTGCAGCTGTGTTGGCTTTGTCATGCCCTTAAACCTTACTTTTTGCCCCCTTGGTTTGAATAGTGGTGGGAAAAGTACCCAATTGTACCCAAGTATCAAAAGTAAATGTAAAAGTATACAGTAAATACATGTTCTTGATTTTTTTATTTACGGATAGCCAGGGGTACACTGCAACACATGATTTACAAACGATGCATTTTTGTTTAGTGAGTCTGCCAGATGAGAGGCAGTACGGATGGCCATGTGTTCTCTTGACAATTGCATGAATTGGACAATTTCCCTGTCCTGCTAAGCATTCGACATGTAATGAGTGCTTTCGGGTGTCAGGGAAAATGTATGGAGTAAAACGTACATCATTTTCTTTAGGAATGTTGTGAAGTAAAAGTAAAAGTAGTCAAAAATATAAATAGTAAAGTACAGATACCCCAAAAATTACATAAGTATTACTTTAAAGTATTTGTGCTTAAGTACTTTACACCACTGGGTTTGAGTGATCTCTAGAATAGAATCACCAGCTCTGACCCCCCCCCCACAATCAGACAGGTGTAATCACCGTGGTGTGGACCTAAGTGAGTGTAGGAGTTTTTGAGTGGCACTGAACGAGAAAAGAGAAACAGAATTTGAGGAACAGAACTGGCCTCACCAATATTTGCCTGAGTGTGTCTGGATTGCTGATGGAAGAGACGTAAGAGCATAATTCAGCATTATTATTTGTGATTTGTCTCTATTTCTCTCTGCTTACTCAACCCAGATCCAAAGAACTTATCACCTTTACAACCCAGAACAGAAGGACATTTTAAAGCAGTGAGCTGACACTGATGGCTTTCCGTCGTAGTGGCATTACACTCCTGGTTATCATTCTAATTGTCCGTTCCTTGACACCATATTTTGTAAGCTGTGGTAAAAGTATCACAGATTGGTACAATGGATAATCTTACTGTTGGATTGTTGTACTGTAATTCATTTCAGAATTTGTTGGTGTAGCCTGGGGACTGTTTATTCAATGCTTGAACCAACCTGTGACATGTACATTTGTCTGCACTGAAAGAGAACCACCACTGTTTCTGCCTCTGAGTTATGTGCAATGAAAACTAGCCATCTGTCCTAACCGATCATGTTAGACATTTCTCAGTTTATAGACAGACTCTCTGACAGATATTGTCATGTCCTACACTCTGCTTTGTCTCTTACACATAATAAAAAACCCACTTGGATAGCACAATGGTTTGTGGGGTCCGTAAATTCTGCATATCTAAAACAGGATATTCAATGTGGATTTGAGGATTGATGGTTTCTGCTAAAACACTCAGTCATATAAACATGTGTAGGGGTTTGCTCCACTTGGCAATCCAGCTGCTGTCCCGCTGGGCACACACTGGTTGAATCAATGTTGTTCCCACATCATTTCAATTATATTATGCTGAACCAACGTGGAATAGATGTTGAATTGATGTCTGTGCCCAGTGGGATCCTTTCACCATCCTGGGTTAGCTCCATAATTAAAAGTTGATTTAAATCCAAAACACAAACAAATCCAGCTCGGTTTCAAGACAAAGTGGTATCAGTAAACATTCTTTCATATTCTACGAAGAAAGGGTACATAATTGTAATACTGCATAACAAATATATATTTTTGGGGGTATGGGTATGCTTGTAATCATTAAGGACCGGGGAGCTTTTCAGGATAAAAAATAAACTAGTCTGCTTTCCACCTTTCAGCGGGACAATAGCCAAACACACAAGGCCAAATCTACGCTTGAGTTGCTTACCAAGAAGACAGTGAATGTTCTTGAGTGGCTGAGTTAGTTTTGACTTAAATCTACTTGAAAATCTATGGCAAGGCCTGAAATGGTTGTCTAGCAATGATCAACAACCAACTTAAAAGAGCTTGAAGAATTTTGAAAAGAATAGTGGGCAAATGTTGCACAATCCAGGTGTAGAAAGCTCTTAGAGAATGCTACAAAGTAGTGTTTCTACAAAGTATTGACTCAGGGGTGTAGATACTTATGTAAATGAGATATTTCTGTATTTAATTGTCAATACATTTGCACCAAAAAAATCCTAAAACGTGTTTCCACCTTGTCATTATGCTACCCCATAGTTGTGTGTAGATGGTTGTGATTTTTTTCCTTCTTCGATTGAATCGATTTTGAATTCAGGCTGTAATACAACAGAATGTGGAATAAGTCAAGGGGTATGAATATTTTCTGAAGGCACTGTATGTATTTCTGTTTCAAAGGGTCATTGCAGTCTCTTGTGTGAAACACTCTTATTACCTCAGATGTGCTTGTAAGCCTTCACTCAAACTTTTACATCTACCCCTGAGACACCCCATTGATTCAGCCTGAAGTTTGCCTCACTGTAGCTTCAAATCCGTCTTATTTTTATGTGCTCCGTGTGGGATGCACACACACCATATCTTTCCTCTCGGAAAACAGCAAAGGCCTCATATCAAGATGTTAGCTTTTATGTCAAAGCTTTTATATCAAAATTACTTCTGACATATACCTCCATGTAAAACTAGGTAGTGCATGCAATGATGTCAAAGTCCTTTTCAGTTAACTTTTCTTGTATTTCTTTGTTTTTCAAAACACAAATGATGTTGATGTTGATATGTAATTTTTAAAAAATTACACTGATTGACACTGCTGGGAGGGAAATAGTCCTTGTCATCTCAATGTTGGTTGTAATTAAATGAAATTACATTCATTATTGGATATTTAATACCCACAGGTATCTCTTAAGTTTCATTATTTGTCTTTGATTAACGAGCAACCAGATAAACTCAAATGGATACAATTTGCATAGGGTGTGCAACTGTCGTACACTCTTAGGAAAAAAAGGTGCTATCTAGAACCTAAAAGGGTTCTTCGGCTGTCCCCATAGGAGAACCTTTTGAATAACTATTTTTGGTTCCAGGTTGAACCCTTTTGGTCCCAGGTAGAACCCTTTTGGGTTCCATGTTGAACCCTTTCCACAGAGGGTTCTACATGGAACTCAAAAGGGTTCTCCTATGGGGGACAGCTGAATAGCTCTTTCGGAACCCTTTTTATCTAAGAGTGTCGGCAATGCCTGTGCCTATCCTGAAACTGTTTCTAAATTATTATTCATACAGTTTTAGAGACGCAGACACACTGTTTTCTGCCTGAGGAACTAACAACCAGTCATAATAAGGTGAATAAATTAACAATTAACTCAGGAAGCGGTGTGGCACATAAAGCAAGTTGTTAAAGATACAAGATTAAACTAATTTAAGACAGTGTCTATCCGTAGGGCCCCATCCCCATAGCAGGAGGCATCATAAAGCCTGTTCATTTTACATGTGTTAATCCGCCTCTGAAGTCGAGTTAAAAATACATACTTGCTAGATTAAAGTTCCCTCTACTGACTCTGTGCACATAAGCTGTCTGATCTGTGTCAATAAAACGTAGCAGTTCAGATACATGGAGAAGTAGTTATTGAGTCTTGATCGAAAGGTCATTAATTCATTCCTTGGCACACTAGTGAGGCAATGCTAAGCTATTAGCGATTAACGTTTTTTTTCTCTGAGTGCATTTGCCAGGGGAAATTGCTTTAATTGCGCTGTGAGTTGGGTCAGAGACAATGATGTGTAGGTCATATTTGGCCCTGTTGCTTTTGTTGGAGCCATTATCACGTAGATGGCAGAACCGGCGGGGTGCCTGAGTGAAAGCACAGTCCCATAGATACCTGTTGACCTCCTAATAGCATGCATTTGAAAGTGTAGTGGGAGGGATGGGTGCTGTGGTGAGAGGGATTGGGAGATATGGGCTCATCCAAATGGCATTTGGGACTTTCTTGTCTTGCTGTGGGAGTTGTCGGGTGAGATGAGATGTTTCAATATGCATTTCTCTACGGCTGGCCATGCTTTCCTCCTGGCTACCCCAAACCCAGGCAACAGCTCTGCACCCCCACAGCTACTTGCCCAAGCTTCCCCAGCTTCTCCTTCACCCAAATCCAGATAGCAGATGTTCTGAAAGATCTGCAAAACCTGGACCCGTACAAATCAGCTGGGATAGAAAATCTGGACCCTCTCTTTCTAAAATTATCCACCACCATTGTTGCAACCCTTATTACCAGTCCGCTCAACCTCTCTTTCGTATCGCCCGAGATCCCTAAAGATTGGAAAGCTGCCGCGGTCATCCCCCTCTTCAAAGGGGGTGACACTCCAGACCCAAACTGTTACAGACCTATATCCATCCTGCCCTGCCCTGCCTTTCTAAAGTCTTCAAAATCCAAGTTAACAAACAGATCACTGACCATTTCGAATCCCATCGTACCTTCTCCGCTGTGCAATCCGGTTTCCGAGCTGGTCATGGGTGCACCTCAGCCACGCTCAAGGTCCTAAATGATATCATAACCGCCATCGATAAAAGATAGTACTGTACAGCCATCTTCATCGACCTGGCTAAGGCTTTCGACTCTGTCAATCGCTGTATTCTTCTTGGCAGACTCAACAGCATTGGTTTCTCAAATGACTGCCTCGCCTGGTTCACCAACTACTTCTCAGACAGAGTTCAGTGTGTCAAATCGGCGGGCCTGTTGTCCATACCTATGGCAGTCTCTATGGGGGTACCACAGGGTTCAATCCTCGGGCCGACTCTTTTTTCTGTATATATCAACGATGTCGCTCTTTCTGCGGAGGATTCCCTCATCCACCTCTACGCAGATGACACCATTCTGTATACATCTGGCCCTTCTTTGGACACTGTTAACAAACCTCCAGACGAGCTTCAATGCCATAAAACACTCCTTCCGTGGCCTCCAACTGCTCTTAAATGCAAGTAAAACTAAATCATCACTACTCTGGACGGTTCTGACTTAGAATATGTGGACAACTACAAATACCTAGGTGTCTGGCTAGACTGTAAACTCTCCAATCCAAAATTAAATCTAGAATCGCAACAAATCCTCCTTCACTCACGCTGCCAAACATACCCCCGTAAAACTGACTATCCTACCGATCCTCGACTTTGACGATGTAATTTACAAAATAGTCTCCAACCCTCTACTCAGCAAACTGGATCCAGTCTATCACAGTGCCATCCGTTTTGTCACCAAAGCCCCATACACTACCCACCATTGTGACCTGTACGCTCTCGTCGGCTGTATGCTGTACCCACTGGCTCCAGGTCTTCTATAAGTCTTTGCTAGGTAAAGCTTATCTCAGTTCACTGGTCACCATAACAGATGACGATGAACGATAACGATGAAATAAAACCTAAAATAACTCAAACGGAAAGAATTTGCATTTTTGCACCGGACCAGCACGCGCTCCAGCAGGTATATCTCACTGGTCATCCCCAAAGCCAACACCAACTTTGGCTGCCTTTCCTTACAGTTCTCTACTGCCAATGACTGGAACGAATTGCAAAAATCACTGAAGTTGGAGACTTATATCTTCCTCACTAACTTTAAGCATCAGCTATCTGAACAGCTTACCGATCGCTGCACCTGTACACAGCCCATCTGTAAATAGCCCATCCTGTCTACCTACATCATCCCCATTCAGATTGTTTTTGCACACCAGTATTTCTACTTGCACATCCTCATGTGCACATCTATCACTACAGTGTTAATTTGCTAAATTGTAATTACTTCGCTACTATGGCCAATTTAATGCATTACCTCCTCATGCCATTTGCACACACTGTAACCTTTTCTATTGTGTTATTGACAGTGCGTTTGTTTATTCCATGTGTAACTCTGTGTTGTTGTATGTGTCGCACTGCTTTGCTTTATCTTGGCCAGGTCGCAGTTGTAAATGAGAACTTGTTCTCAACTGGCCTACCTAGTTAAATAAAGGTGGAATAAAAAATAAAATGTGGTGACTGAGAGCACATATTGTCAGATGGCCCCTCTCCTTCTCTCTTTATCTGTTCCCTCTTCTTTTCTCTCTTTCAACCCAGTCCCTAACTCTCTTTCCCTCTCTCTGAGAGAGGGAGAGAGAAAGAAAGAGTAAAAGAGAGAAAATTAGACAGACGGAGATACAGACAGATCAGAAAGGTGTCTCTCAAACAGGATGAGGAGGTGAGACGATACAACTCTTGTCGCACCAAAGTCAGATATACAATCAAACAATCAGTCAGTGGTTCCAATCCTCATTGCAGTCTGTCTCCACTTCCCCACGCCTTACCACCACAAGGATAAAATCATGTTAGAGGGTTGGTAGGAATAGGTGGGTGGGTGGGCTACCCAGTGTTTGTGTTTGTATCAGAAAGGAGTCAGCACTCATTAAAGGTGACTTGTTGTGCTAGGGGAAGAGTCAGTGTCTCCTGCAGCGGCAGCATCTCACAAACACCCTCTCTGCTCTGTCTGGAGGTTGACCCTGCATACTAATTGGCCAATTTCAAAAGCTAGCCGGATCAATGAGGACAAGATCAGACACTGGCACGCTATTTAACTCTGAGAGAAAGGAGACAAGTCCCAAATATCTTCTTAACTGCGTAGGAGGTAGTTTACTAATAAGGACCCCAATACTTCACCCCCCAACTCCCCCTACAGACACCCCAACACACCACCCAGCTAGCACATTTGGTTCCTTGGAAGTTGTGGGAACTTATGTTTTTGGTTTCCCATTGGTTCTAGGAATGAAGACATAAGTTTCCAGTCCAGTAAAACTGAAACTTTAAATAGTGAAACTTTCACCTGTTCTTTGAATGTTTATTTTTAGATTGCAGGGAGGTTCTGAGAATGTTTTACTCTAGTTCCTTGGAATTTTTCCTGGGAGGTTTTATTAACTCTGAGAATTTAAATTGTAGGTTATTTGAAGGTTTTTGAATAACTTCCTGAAAACTGTTTTAATAAGATATTTAATAACACTTCTAACTTATTTTGGTTGAACTTTGTTGAACTCCAAGCACAGATAGAGCACTTGGAAATGTGTTTCCTTCCTGATTCCATTAATCAGGCAAACACAGTGATTCAAACCTATAATCTTCTGTTGTCTAACCATGGAATTAGTCTGCGCCACCAGGATGAAGGTAGCATGCCGTGTTTTTTTTACACATACAAAGCTGTTCATTTTAATCTATTCAAACAGACCGCATTTCAAAGGAAACAAGCACTCATTAAGATACGGTGTGGCCAATTAGATCAGGTGTGACCAACACACCTGAACACACTTAACAAGATAGAGGACACGCAGAGTTTGTTGACGCTGAGAACAAGCTTTTTCTGTTTTTAATTAACATTCTTAGAACATTCTCTGAACTTTTTCTTGTGTTTTTTTATGGAACATTTTTTCTTAACGTTCTCACAACATTTTGGGAACATGACTTCCAATGGAAACATGAGGAAACGTTATGCTGAAGTACTGAAATTCCCACAGAAGAAGGTTGTATCTTAACGAAATGTCACCATGTTTAAACTTTAAGGAAACATTCTGTTAAAGTAATGAAATACTAAGGAAATAATGTTATTTTGTCAAGTTCCTTAAATGTGCCGGAATGTTCCAAAACAAAGCAACTATCCTGCACCATTCCCAGAAAGTTGTGGGAAAGTTGTATGCAAAATAACCATAAGACAACCATGCTCTCACCAAGCTCTAAGAAACATATGGTTCTCAGAACGTTATGTGCTTGCTGGGCAAAGTGTTCAGCTCTCCAATAAGTTACAATTATCTAGGATGTGGCCCCGTTGTTTTTAAAAGCTCCATCCTCCTGTATTATATTTCACAGTACCTAACTCATGGGGCATGATCCTATAACTGATATACACTTGGAGGGGGGGTGTCAGGGGGATACAATCTGTTAGATACAGCACAAGATTGATGATGGTTACATCTTGTGCTTAAATCTTGAAAACAGTCTGTAGTCAACTGTTTCATTGAGCTATCTCTGCAGTTCTCACAATGCTTCATTGAAGAGGTGATGTCTACCAGTGAGCTCCATTGTTTCCTTTTAGCTTTCAAACTGCTCAAAAAGCTACAGTAAATATGTTGGCAACAGCCCTAGAACATAGTTTAGGGTTGCAAAAGTACTGGTCATATTACCAAAATCCTCTGTAATTTTGCTAATTAATAGGTAATCTGTGGTACAGTGCCTTGCGAAAGTATTCGGCCCCCTTGAACTTTGCGACCTTTTGCCACATTTCAGGCTTCAAACATAAAGATATAAAACTGTATTTTTTTGTGAAGAATCAACAACAAGTGGGACACAATCCACAATCATGAAGTGGAACGACATTTATTGGATATTTCAAACTTATTTAACAAATCAAAAACTGAAAAATTGGGCGTGCAAAATTATTCAGCCCCCTTAAGTTAATACTTTGTAGCGCCACCTTTTGCTGCGATTACAGATGTAAGTCGCTTGGGGTATGTCTCTATCAGTTTTGCACATCGAGAGACTGCAATTTTTTCCCATTCCTCCTTGCAAAACAGCTCGAGCTCATTTGTGAACAGCAGTTTTCAGTTCTTTCCACAGATTCTCGATTGGATTCAGGTCTGGACTTTGACTTGGCCATTCTAACACCTGGACATGTTTATTTTTGAACCATTCCATTGCAGATTTTGCTTTATGTTTTGGATCGTTGTCTTGTTGGAAGACAAATCTCCGTCCCAGTCTCAGGTCTTTTGCAGACTCCACCAGGTTTTCTTCCAGAATGGTCCTGTATTTTGCTCCATCCATCTTCCCATCAATTTTAACCATCTTCCCTGTCCCTGCTGAAGAAAAGCAGGCCCAAAGCATGATGCTGCCGCCACCATGTTTGACAGTGGGATGGTGTGTGAGCTGTGTTGCTTTTACGCCAAACATAATGTTTTGCATTGTTGCCAAAAAGTTCAATTTTGGTTTCATCTGACCAGAGCACCTTCCACATGTTTGGTGTGTCTCCCATCTGGCTTGTGGCAAACTTTAAACAACACTTTTTATGGATATCTTTAAGAAATGGCTTTCTTCTTGCCACTCTTCCATAAAGGCCAGATTTGTGCAATATATGACTGATTGTTGTCCTATGGACAGAGTCTCCCACCTCAGCTGTAGATCTCTGCAGTTCATCCAGAGTGATCATGGGCCTCTTGGCTGCATCTCTGACCAGTCTTCTCCTTGTATGAGCTGAAAGTTTAGAGGGACGGCCAGGTCTTGGTAGATTTGCAGTGGTCTGATACTCCTTCCATTTCAATATTATCGCTTGCACAGTGCTCCTTGGGATGTTTAAAGCTTGGGAAATCTTTTTGTATCCAAATCCGGCTTTAAACTTCTTCACAACAGTATCTCGGACCTGCCTGGTGTGTTCCTTGTTCTTCATGATGCTCTCTGCGCTTTTAACGGACCTCTGAGACTATCACAGTGCAGGTGCATTTATACGGAGACTTGATTACACACAGGTGGATTGTATTTATCATCATTAGTCATTTAGGTCAACATTGGATCATTCAGAGATCCTCACTGAACTTCTGGAGAGAGTTTGCTGCACTGAAAGTAAAGGGGCTGAATCATTTTGCACGCCCAATTTTTCAGTTTTTGATTTGTTAAAAAAGTTTGAAATATCCAATAAATGTCGTTCCACTTCATGATTGTGTCCCACTTGTTGATTCTTCACAAAAAAATACAGTTTTATATCTTTATGTTTGAAGCCTGAAATGTGGCAAAAGGTCGCAAAGTTCAAGGGGGCCGAATACTTTCGCAAGGCACTGTACCCTTCCTTTTCAACCCTGCACAGGGCAAACAAACATCTCCTCCACACAAGATCACTAGAGTTCCCTGCTGTACGACCCTGCTCCTCTTGTCCATTCTCTGATGCTTTACGCCCCAGCGAGACCATTAGCATATGTCTAAGTGCCCCATGGTGTGAAGGAAGCCTCTACCATGTGAGGAGGGTGGCCTCCCATCGATGTCCTCCTTTTTCTCTACCCTACCCTTTCTCCTCCTCCTTTCCCCTCAACCTCCTCTTCCTTCTGTCTCAGCCGTGGAGTGGTTGTTTAACTCCATATCCTCTTCTCTCTTCCATCCACACACACACTCCCTAAATCTAATCTCGCTCCCCCTGTCCTCTGTCTATTTCTCCTGTAGCGTCTAACCCCCTGCCTTTTCCACTGAGCCAAACAGACAAATTGAATCAACCTTATTGAGAGGCTGACATTGACACTGTTATCTTCGCTGGAATGTGAAGCTGCGCAGCGCTGCGTGGGAGCTCAAGGACAAGGTGTGTTAGCAGGAGAGGGTATCACTCTCCACATGCCACTGGGCCACCAGGAGCCAGAGGATGTGTCGGTCGGTCGGTGCCACACAGTTGGATAAGGAGGGGGAAGTACACCTAAACTTAGCTCTCCAGCTGGGACAAACACAAACTCTTTGATTGGGTTTGATGTAATGTGGGGTCAATCCCTATCTCTTTGTATCTCTATCTCAGTCAGTTAAGGGATTTAAATGAGCAACGCTGTAATGCTCACCTTCATGCTTGGTCACTCACGTACACCTGAGCACCAACATACACTATAGTCACAAAAGTACGTGTCCACATACTTTTGGTCATGTAGTGTAGTTTCCATGGTTAGCTTTATGGATACTGACGGTTGTCCATCCCTCTAACCGACATACTACTGGCCTGGGTATAACATGGAATGTATTTTTTGCCTGTCTGTCATCCTCTGAATGATATCCTTAAGACATGCTCTGTAGAGTCTAGAGTTCAGAGTCTGTCTCTGCCTCCCGCTCTCCTGGTGTAGTCTGGGTGTTTCCCTGTTGTACTGAGACATGTTTACTTCTCCCTGCTGTGGAGACGTCACCCCGGCTCTCGTGGCTTATTCATGAGACTTTGTGTTCCTTGTGGGATTCGCATGGAGAAGCACTCCTGCCAGCCACGCTAAACAATGGGAAGATCATGTTTATTTATCACTGCGCCAGCGAGGGCCCTAGCTGTCAGATCCTTTATCTCCAAGATCTGCATGGGTCCTCTCTATCTAATGGGGCTCGCCTAAGCCTGTCCTCATGGAGACAGTACCACGGCGGGCCGCTACAAAGGCACCTTGGGCCGTTAGCGAGCGTTCCAACCGCGTCCCCTTTTGCCTTTTAATCGCCGTGTTCAACCAGATCACAGTCCCGCCGGATGTGCATTGTTCACGGCAGGTCGCACAGTCGGGCGGTGGCGGACGCAGACGTGCAGTTGACCTCGTTGACCTCCACTGTGCAGCAGTACACAGACAGAGTGAACAAGACAGAGCTGTGATCTTCTGCTCACCTTAATTGGACCTGGAGGTGTCTGAGTGTTTATGGCACACCAAGGGAACATTCCTTTTTTCTGTCTCCTCTGCCTTCCCCCCCCCCCCCCCCCCCCCCCCGCCGTCTCACTGCCTTTTTTTTAACACTGATGACATTAGTTACTGAGTTTCAGCCGTTTGGAAGAGATGTAACACAAAGCCTGTATGCTAATGGGTAAATGAGAGAGATGGGAGGGGAGCTGAGTAGAGGCAGCCATTTGTAAATAGCCCCATAGAAAGAGACTGTTTTGTTTTTGACACTGGGGAATGGGTTTCACTTTCAATGTGCCATTTATCTCAAGCACTTGAGAAGAGTCGCATCCCTTAGGGAATGACTGTGAACTTCTTAATCTCTATACACGGAGAGACTTGAAAAATATCTCTGAGTCGTGTTGAGTTTTCCCATTTTATTCAACTTAATGACTCAGACCATCTGTCATTATGTTATTCTAAAGATTGTTTGGAATACATATTCATGTAAATATTGGCAAAATGAATGTGCTCACTTCTAAGGATGTGAAAGATGCAAACTTCCAAGCTCATGTCCCTGTTTGATCTCACATTCATTGGCTTTTAAGCATGTGGGAGTGAAACATAAAACACGAACGCACGCATGAGCACACACTCCCGCAGTTTGCAGAGATTGTGCGTTGGGCCATGTGGTACATTGCGTATCATTGACCCTTCCTTGACCATCGCTACCCAATGATCTTATCAGTACTTAGAAAAGCAGCACTTCCACACAGCATCCAAATAAGGTGAAACAAAACACTCCAGGTTCCTGCCAGTTTCTCAGGCTGATTGAGCTGTCCCATCGCTGACATGGCTCCAGTACAGTGCAGCCAGATCTCCACTCTCTGAGAGATCCAAGATTAAGCACTTCTGACCAGATAAAGTACTGGACCTATTTCTGCGTGAGTAAAACAGATAACCCAGCACAGTGGCCCACAGTTAAACCTAGCTCAGCAATTGCTGTAATATTGTACAGCAGAGACACGCTCTCTCTCCTCCAATATGGCTAAATGCTCCAAAGAAGATTGTATTTCTATTCCAGAGGAGGAATTTAAAGTGTGTGACACAGGGCTTACTGCAGCCCTCTGCATCACTGTGCGGCTGGTACATTACTTACTATGTTGCTTAATGAAGTATGGCTACTATTAACCCCTTCTCTCCTAGCGTTGAGGCAGCTGACAAGGATTATCCACAGGAAAGCCCGTATTACAGACCAAGACGTATGGACCGATGTGGAATTTGAATCATTAGCTTGGTCTACATGACATGGCCCACATTTATGGAGTGTTTTGCATTGGTGGAATATTTGCACCTGTTACTTTAAAAATAGTCCATTCCAGTAACATTTTACAACATGGTGATATATATATATATATATATATATATATATATATATATATATATATATATATATCACCATGTTGTAAAATGTTACTGGAATGGACTATTTTTAAAGTAACAGGTGCAAATATATATATATATCAAGCCTTTAGACAAATGTGTTCACGAATCATGCAATGTTTGGGAAAGGAGGGTGGTGTTGTCCAAGGTGCTGAAATCTGCCAGTGTCCGCCTGCAGTAGTACGATGCCATCTCGTCCCTTGTTAGGACTGTGTGCTTATCTGCGAGGAGGCCTGTTTTCCTGAAATCATTTTCTATGTATTTTATTATATTATATATACGTTTTTCCTGGGTTAACACAAATGTTATTAAAGCACTTAATGCACTTAATGCACTCAACTTCAATTAAATTTATCCTGTGAAAGCACTCTAATCAAATCAAATCAATCAGTCCACTCCCCACTACCACTTCAAACACATAAACAACCTTGGAGAATCTGTCATCCAATACTTTTCCTACAAAACCCCAAAACTGCGATTCCAAACAGGTCGACTGCGTATTAGAAAAACACATTGGCAATATTGTTGCCACTAGGAGGCAATGTTGTAACTAGATATAGAATTTGAAAGATATTATTGCAAAACAACAAAAACGAAATGTGTTTGCGTGTGTGTGTGTGTGTGTGTGTGTGTGTGTGTGTGTGTGTGTGTGTGTGTGTGTTTGTGTGTGTGTGGTCCCATCTATATTGTGGGTCTGTCTCATAGATAAGGTCTTTTCCCCTGATTGGAATATATGGTAAAGTTCCTGTCTGGAAAATAGATCAAATAATGAACGTTGAGACTGAGGGAGAACAGGATGGCATGTTTTGCATAACTGATGTAGTTTTTATAATAGGTCAAATGTTGACTGCAAAAGACAAGGTTTCATTTGGTCTCCTACAAACACAGCAATATGGAAGTGTGTGGATTTCATTTTGATGATGATTTAGTCACGACGTAGATCTTACCAGTCTATTGATGGATAGCTAGCATGCTTTATATTGGGATTTCGTAAGTGGAGGTACTGGTATGGATGGGCTTAATGTTGGGCCGGGTTCTCCTGGTCCTTTCCTACACTAATAGAAAAAGAACTAGAACCTGAAAGAGTTCTTCGGATGTCCCCATAGGTGAACCCATCGAATAACAATAACCCTTTCCTCAGAGGATTCTACATGGAACCCAAAATAGTTCTACTTGGAACCAAAAAGGGTTCTACCTGGAATCGGAAAGGGTTCTCCTATGGGGACAACCAAAGAACCCTTTTGGAACCCATTTTTCGGAGGGTGTATCATGCACAGTTGATGGTGGGAGATTCATATGTGGATGAATCAGAATACACAGACATCTTCAAGTGAGCTTAATATATATACTGTAGTGTCTGTACCTCACTATGCACACATACAGCTAAC
This sequence comes from Oncorhynchus mykiss, assembly GCF_057628025.1. Lineage (NCBI taxonomy): Eukaryota > Metazoa > Chordata > Actinopteri > Salmoniformes > Salmonidae > Oncorhynchus > Oncorhynchus mykiss. The sequence goes on from NC_143047.1 coordinate 11,088,220, forward strand.
ATAAAACCTCTTCATTATAAAAGCCTACATCATTTGAATATTAAACACAGGTGGCCAGGGAGCCTAAAGCTTCTGGTGGATCCATATGCCGTACATTTCAATGTCTGTATAGTGCACTTTGAGTCAGTAATGTCTCTTAATAACGACACACTTATTCACAGGGAGACGTGACAGTTGGAGCCCGGGCAGTCCAGGCAGCCTCGCTCGCCTCAGTGGCACAATTCAAACACAAGTTTAGCTCGTTAATAGCAGAATCTCTGCGTCTCACCATCGCTCCGACACAGCGAGATCAGCTTTTGATTGCATGCTTTCTGATGTGACTGACGTGCGGGTTGTGGAGGATGTAATGAAATGCATCACACTGTCACTTCTCTGTTCTCTGCGCAGGCGAGATGAAGATGCTCAGGCGTTACATTTGAGGTTAAAGACAAAGCAAATAGATCACGGTGCCACATGCAAACATTTGCATTGAAATATACGTTTCAGTTTTCCCCCTTCTCCCTCAATATCCCTTTAAAGGGGATGACACGTGGTCTCATTCGCTGTGGAAATCATCACCGCTGATGTCGAGACAGAACATTATTTTGCATGACTTTTCCCACCTTCAGCAGGGAGTGAGAGAGCTTGGGCAGGACACAGTCCTTTCGTCATGGGCTCATTCAATTTACCCCTGCACTGGCCACCGGATGGGGCCCTGGTGAGAGTCACAGAGGAAGTCATTTTCAAGTGTTGATCGATCCGTTAGTCATTTTGATTTGCTAAGTGTCCCATACTCTGGAATGCTGTTTCCCCATATTCTACACTTCTCTCACCCTTTCATAATTTTCCCTCTTGCCTTTGACTCTGTTGTTGATTCTGGGTAAGAGGTGAGAAACGAGATGTGCTGATCGTGACTCGATGTGTACATGTGCGTTTGGTTTGTATCCTCCTTGCCAAGGCTGAGTTATTCTCTTTTCCTCTCACATACACACATGCACACGTTGACGTGCACACACATACTATACTCTCTCTACCCTCAAACATTGGAATGCTTTTATACCTTTATACCTTGGCAATACATCAGCACTTGAATTTTTATAATTGGTCTGAAAGTATGGGGACTGAGGATTATGATGGCAAGTACAAAGATTCAGTAATTGTCCAGCTCTCTTTTGCCAAATGACTGTAATGACGCTATCATTTGATCAACTCACGGGGGACTGGAGGGGAACAGGATAAGCCTGAGAAATGGGGATGTGTATAATATGAGCACACAGCAAGGGCTTTATGTACCTGTGCCAAAGAAAAAAAAGGAAAAGAAAACCAATGGCATTTCCAGTCTGGAAATCAGAGCAGACATGGATAAAAACCATTAGAGACCTGACATTGCAAAGACAAAGAGGGCAGCACTACACAGCAACTGAATAAGCCTGTTCCAGATTTACAAGATTACAAGAGGTTAGGGCAGAGTGAGGTGCAGGGGAGCTAAAATGGCAGGAAGAGGGGGGGGGGGTTCTTTAGAACAGATCCGCTGTAGAGCCTGTGCTTGTTTGACCTCTGTGTGTGTCGTCCGCAGTCTCCTCCACTCTATAAATCAGTTTGACAGACAGTCTCAACATGCCCAGTGGATTGTGTGGCGCTGCCCATTGGCGCGTTCTGTGTTTCCGCCAATGAATCATATTAGGAGGATAATGAACCATTTAATGACCTGCGTGTTGATTTATCAGACACGGTGGAGAAGGCCAATTTAAAAATAAAACACCATAAGTCACCGAGTGGCTGCCTACAAGCGTCTCTCCCACGGCCGCTCAGGCCCCGTTGCTCTGCTGCCCTGCCATCGCACCGTTAATCAGGCCGTCATTAGGGAGCAGCAGCTGCGATATGGAACACTCTTCATCTTGAAGTGGTCAGCCACTTAGCCTCTCCAACGCCAACCTGTACAAACATGCACCCCTCAGCAACGACAAATGAACCTTTATCAGAGAGAGGGATATCTGTTTTTCCCACTTACTGAGCACTGAGCAATGACCTGCAGTTCAGTAGTTTGGCAAAACAGCAGCAAAACAACATGTACTGCAGCTGTAAAATGTATATCTGTTACATAATGCCTTTTGCAGGGCCTTTGCGGATTTTCCTTTAATGTTGTTTTCAGATACTCTAAAATGATTGCTGCTGAGGCTTTGTCATTGTCTTTGTGTAATCAGGATGCTCGATGTCGTTAAGTCCCTCTGAATAACTTTATATATCCAGGTTCACGGCTCGGCCACTGGGGCCCATCAAAAAAAGCTGGGGTAAGTAGGATTTGTATGTAATCCTAGTGGTCATGTCCTCAAAATATACCCCTAGGATTAGAGTTAACTGGACATAAGCGTGGCTGTGCTTTCTTTAGCTTGGATACCCAGAACAATAGCGAAGCTGTAAACAAACATACAGTAAAGATCACCGTCTACATCTGATTAATTTGTTTTACCCTATGTTAGAACCATTATACTTTAATTCAATCAGTTTGTGTAACTGAACGGGATAGACTGACTCATCTTGGGCTCTAGGATCAAATAGTCATGTGACATAGTGAAAACAGAAGTCGATGAATTCACATTGAGCGGTTTAGTTAGTGCTGCAGTATGAGTGTTATGTACATCTGCACTTGCCATGCCCTCTACTTCTCATCCTGTGTCTCCCTAACCTGCCGCCACTCCCCCAGTGCTCTCTCCCTCTCTCTCTCTCTGTGTGGATGTATCTGATTGTGTGAGTGGAGACAGGTGTGCTGGAGTCAGAGCAGATCCCTACCAGCTGTAACCTGTTCCATAATCAAGACCTCTACAAATATTCAGCCCTGCCACTTCCACGCTGCCAGATCGTAGCCTCTGCTCATTTCGTCCGCTCTGACTCTGGTCCCTGTCGCCAGTCCTGCTTACCCTGCCCCTACTCCCCTTGCCGCATCCTCAGTTCCTGGTTCACTGCTATCTACCCGAGCTCCTGCTGGCCTACACCCCATCTCCCCCTCGCTTTTCAATAAATACCTTGGTTGCCTTATCCCTGTCTCCTCGTCTGAGTCTGCACTTGGGTTCAGCTGGCTCCACCCCGCCTAACAATGAGGCTTGTAAGGGGATGTTTTACTCTGTTATGCTGTGATGGTGTAGAGTTTAGTATCAAAAGCATATGTTTGAAGTGAAAGCCAACATAACATATCATGATGTTCCTTAGTGTGGATATGTGAGTTCAAAAGCGCTGTGCTTTTACAGCCGGTATGCAGTGATCTAACCAGCCAGGTCACCCGTGATACAAGTCAATATTCGACATCCTTCCATGTCTGAGGACGTGGGGAGATAGGGGCAACTGTGAGCGCTCTTAGCTTCAAGTGGTTTTCAGCTTTGTGGATGGGTGTAAGCCAAAGGTTGCATGTTTGAATCCAGCGATGGAAAGTTGTTTCTGATATTTGTGGTTTAAGCCCATCCCAAACCTTAATCCTTAACTTAACCGTTATTTACCGTTAACCATTATGAGTTTAATGCCCACCCTGAAAAATACAGAGTTAATGCCTAAACTTAACCTTAAGCACTTTGAATTTTGGAGTTTGGAACAACTTCGAAATTTGACTTTCGAGAAACATGGATGAACGTGTAAGGCAGTATGACCTTGTAGGATCTAATAGCATGAAGCCGCTGGTGTGCATTGTGTAGCATCTATACTGTATTGTACCCCGCCACTTTGTGCTCTGTTTACTATCTTGAGTACGTCTTTGGCATTTTGGGGCTACAGAGCAGCAGCTCAACCCAGCTGTCCTCTGTGCGACCTGCTCCCAGCTCTCCTCCCTCCTCCCCTCCTCGATTTGCAGGGACACGTTGAGAAGCCCACTCGGCCTGAATCAATGTCATGAAACCTCACCTGAAAATCAATGAGCTCTTGCTCCCCTACAAAGTGTGCCAGGGTCACTGGCCTGACGTGGTGCTGCGTGGAGTGATGACAGAGAGTTACAAGATGCAAGGTACAGAATAGATCCTGACCAAAACCGTCAACCATCACCAGGCAAGTCAGTGTGGGTGTTGTATCTGACGTATGACATCACATCTCAGCACTCTGAGACTCATGAGAATACTTTTTCAACTGGGAAAAGCAACATTGTGGTAACAGCAGTTACAGATAGTGGAATCCTTGTCTGTTGGAGCTTAAATACTTTCACACTTGCCATTCAGACTGTCAGTGTTGTCATGGCAGAAATGTGTAAGTCCAGTCGGGGTCTCAACTTACTGCTGGTTTGGATAGTAGAATACACGACATGTAAATCCAACCAAATCTCATTTAGGCCTCCGAAATGCTAGAAACGGTCCTGTGCCATGGGTACGTTATGCTGATAGTCCCTCCAGGTCAAGCTCCAATGACTTCATCCTTGTTCAATATTTTCAAGTTAACAGACCCATTCCTGTGCCAGTTAAAGAAAGCTTGGTCCATCAAGGACATTGAAAAGTGGCTGTGTCCCTATAGGGTTCTGAAAGGAAGGGAATGGTAAGGTCAAATGGCAGTGAAGAACATACCAGGCTCGAGAGGAGAAAGTATTTGATTCAGTGTGCAGCCTTGCTGAGATTCTCAACAGATGAAGTGTTCTGTCAGCAATTGTTGTTCTGAAGAGCCCTATACCATTCATTACTCCACAAGCCACCCTAAGAAACAGTTACCATTGGGGAATTACACTGGACACTACCTGGAAGCATACTCAGAGTCAGGCCTTATGGAAGATAAAGAGGATCGGGGAATAGCCTGCACTTATGGAAACTATAACTCTCATTGCCATGTCATAACATAGATTTAGCTGTTTGTTTCCCCTCCCTCTGGAGATAATTATTCATGGCTGTGTGTATAGCTACAAACGAGCACACAAAGAGAGTGGGAAGAGGGAGGGAGGTAGATGGGAGAAATAGAGAGAGGGGGTTGCAAAAAGAAGGAGAAGGAGAGCAAGAGCGAACAATGTTGAATCTCGATTGTAAACAACCCCAAGTCAGCCCAAAAGTGCACCAACCCGTGTGGAATAGCTGACTAAAGCGTTTGGTTAAGTAAGGGCCAGGCAGCAGACAGCAGGCAGCACACAGTCTGGCTGAGGGACTTTAACACTGACAATCCTTAAGTGTCCCTCTCGTCCTTGTGGAAATTCGATTTTTCTGTACTTGTAAACAAAGAAGATTGAGGTACAATCCTTGTTCTCTCTTCCTTCGCTCTGACCTGACAATGTCTGTCCCCTGCATCTGCTAGCGTCTAAGACCCAATATACCAAGATTTATGAGAGCGTATGAATGCATGACAATGTTTGTAGTGTTTGAGCAAATACCTGCAGGAGCTAACATTGTTTACCTTGTAATTGTATTGCAAGCCACATATTTGCACACAATTTACTTAGACTAAATAATAGTCTCCATCTTACAACATAGATCACGCTGCAATGTAATGTGAGTTTAACAGTATTTTATCTCGCGTTAGCAAGTTGGAGCCTTTTCTACATCACAAAATCTGCGGCAATGGGAATGCCTCACTGTGTATTGGATGGTCTGTGCTGTCATATCTCAGTGTGAACTGCACAGGTTGTGCAAAGCCTGTTTTGTGACATGGTCAGTTGGCCTTGAAGTTAAACAAGAAGCTATTGGATAGGCTACACGACTAGTTATTAATCGGTGTGTGAGGATGGACCACAGTCTGCAGCTTTTCCCCTTGGTGGAGTGTACTGCCTAATAGGCCAATGACGTTTCAAACAGCTTCCAACCAACTGGTTACCCTGGTCAACCACCCACAATGCAATACTCTACTGTGGCCTATAAGGATGTCACAGAGAGTGGATTTGTTTCAACAGAGAGTGGATTTGTTAAAGGTTTTCAGAAAAAGCTTGTTATTTGCTTTATCAGTGATTGCTAGCTTCGAGCACAGGGGTTGTGCTGCAGTTGTGCCAGGAACGTCATGTGATTCACAGTGTTCTCATAGATGTATTCCAGACGGCGTATTTACTATTTAAAGTAACGTCTCAGTGTTCTCAAGGAACTAGCTTTGTTTGCATGCGTGATGATAGAGTCTGTGGATGAATCATATCCTGCTTACACCTTCAGGAAATCTGAATGATTGTTCTCGACTATATGTACCCATGTAATAAGTTCAACTCAATATAATTACACTGCATCCCATGAATGTTTCATTCTAAAATATCCTGATATAGCTACTCTGCTCTCAGCGTTTACCTCAATGGATCGTGCTCAGTAACAAAATGTGAAGCAACAAAAATCTCTTGACATAATGTCCTTTTCCAGACTGGATAGAAAAACGTGAGTGGCCAAAATACGATAATCGTTAATTATAATCCCCCTTCACATGTATTGAATCAAACAATTACATGAATCACTTAACTTAGGGATAGGAGTCCCGTCAACGGGACAGTTGTAAATCATGCAGCGCCGTGTGTCACAATCGCAGATTTTAGAGAAACAACAAATGTCTGTACATATAAGTGTCTTATATCGGCTGAAACATTAAATTCTTGTTAATATAACTGCACTGTCCAATTCACAGTAGCTATTACTGTGAAAAAATGCCATGCCATTGTTTGAGGAGAGCTCCTAACAACAAAACACTTTTTTCACCACGATAGGTTTGATATTCACCTCTGAAGGTGAAATGTGTACTTACATTCTGAAATGTTGCTCTGATCCTAAAAAGGTCCATATAGCACGATCGAGTTTGTATTTCCACTCGTTCAATTTGCAAAGAAAGGAATCCGTGAAAATCTAAGCCTAAACGTTGTTTCAACCAGTCAAATTGTTTTCAAAGTGTTGATAAGCGAACACCCCAAGAGTGTTGGGTTCCTAATACCATGCAAATTCTGACTTAAATGAACACTTTATCAGAGGTGATGCTGTTCCACTTTCTCAGTGTTAGGGAACTAACACCTATGGTGTTACAGTAACTTGTTTTGGGCTGTTGTCTTAACATTGCGGGGTTTAAAGCCTCATTTACATATTTATTTCCTAGGGTGCCTTTTGAGTGAATTTTAGAGGTACCAGCACCACCCATGACTGTTTGCTAGTGACATAGTCATTATTGTTGCATTTGAAGGCTTTTAGTCCTGTAGCCTTCACCAAGTGAGTGAATATTTTATATCATAAAAATTAAATGATTTATGACAATGCATTACTATTTTTGACACTACCATACTTGGGCAGCCTAGTTTTACCATAACACAGTGGTCTGAAACTCACGTTATGCTGGCTTGCAAAGTGATATATAATTCCTATTGGAATCCAGACAGAGTTAGTATATCCAACAATTGGAATTGTTTAATCACCCCAACTGCACTCAGAATGACTGCCAATGTAATGTAGGGTAGCCACTTTTAATTTCCATCCCACTGGTTTGAACCCCCACTAGAGTCAACACTCAGATATAACACGCACAACACTTTTTACCTCAAGACTGGGGTTTTAACACCCCAAATTTGCTGTGTATTCCTTGAGTTCCTTCCCTGACATTGGAAGAATTTTTTTTGCCAAACTGCACGTTCCTTTAGAGATTATGAAAGGGGAGTTCTGAGGGGAGTCCCCACTAACATTTCCACTTGAGAATCCCTCTACCAGCTAAAGTGAGGGTGTGCTGTTGGCAGCGTGGTTAGAACTGCGCCTATCCAGCAGGGTCTCTTCCTTTCTTTCTCTTAACTGCCTGCTGAGGAGAAAAAAATCAATTTGGCTGGACAGTGAGAGGTCTGCAAAAAGGCAAAGGAAGATGTTAGAGTAGAGAGAGCCTCACCCCGACTGGCCTCCCTCTCCTTTTGATCCGTCCCTCTCCATGAAGCCTGTCCTACAAAGCTGGGGCTTCTGTGTGTACCACAATGCTCTGCTCCGCACAGGGTGAACATGGCTGGACTGTCTGGGCCAGCCTGGTCTCATAGACTAGAGGTAACATAGTAAATATAAATCCGGGACACTCAAATTAGTGTAATACATTCAGACCCCTTGAATTTTTGTTTAAGTTACAGCCTTATTCTAAAAATGGATTAAATACATTTTTTACCTCATCAATCTACACACAGTATCCCATAATGACAAAGCAAAAACAGGTTTTTAGAAATGTTTCCAATGTTTCCAAGCAATACCTTATTGACATAAGTATTCAGACCCTTTGCTATGAGACTCGAAATTGAGCTCAGGTGCATCCTGTTTCCATTGATCATCCTTGAGATGTTGCTACAACTTTATTGGAGTACACCTGTGGTAAATTCAATTGATTGGACATGCTTTGGAAAGGCACACAACTGTCTATATAAGGGAGCTGGCCGCCTTGCCAAACTGAGCAATCGGGGGTGATTGTTCAAATATGTTCATAACATATAATATGAATTCTAAATGGATTGTCTAGATTTACATACAGAATAATACGAGATGCTCTGAGACCAGGTTGCAGCATTGGACTAATTATTAGCCAGAGAACAGACTTTGTGCAGATATCTTTAGACGTCTCTGTTAAATGTTTCTCAGTTTCTGAGGCAACCACTGCTAGAACATTGAGCCATTAAAGGTGAATTCCATACCATATCTTAATGCTAATTGCTTTGAACTATTTTAATACTTTTAAATATTAATAGAATTCAAAGCATTAACACGACCAGGCTGTCTTTTTCACCATTCCAAACATCATCAGGAGGTAGATACGGCATAGTATCTCTAACAGTGTGGAATTGGAATAATTGAGATGTAGTAGAAGTAATTTCAATGTTACTCAATCCACTGTGGTTTTCCCATCTTAAAACCAAAACAGTCTGTGCTTCGTATGTGTAAGCCGGATATCTAGTATTTGAGCATTAAAAAAACACTTCCCACCAACCATCGGCACACTGATGGTTTTGAAGGTCAGACAAATCACTCAGACCCTAAGCTGATAGATCAGGACAGCTGTGCCATTCATAATGTATCAGTATACTGTAACCGTCATCTCCATCTGATAGTGGATGGAAATCTGATGGCAGTGTCATCTCCAGGGATATGTGTTCCTTTTACAGCATGGAGACATTGAACAGGGTCCATCCATTACCCGTTTTCTCCCCAATTGCGTGGTATCCAATTGTTTAGTAGCTACTATCTTGTCTCATCACTACAACTCCCGTACGGGCTCGGGAGAGACGAAGGTTGAAAGTCATGCGTCCTCCGATGCACAACCCAACCATGCCACACTGCTTCTTAACACAGCGCGCATCCAACCCGGAAGCCAGCCGTACCAATGTGTTGGGGGTAACACTGTGCACCTGGCAACCTTGGTTAGTGCGCACTGCACCCGGCCCGCCACAGGAGTCGCTAGTGTGCGATGAGACAAGGATATCCCTACCGGCCAACCCCTCCCTAACCCGGACGACGCTGGGCCAATTGTGCGTCGCCCCACGGACCTCCCGGTCGCGGCTGGCTATGACAGAGCCTGGGCGCGAACCCAGGGTCTCTGGTGGCACAGCTGGCGCTGCAGTACAGCAGTAACCACTGTGCCACTCGGGAGGCCCACGAACGCGACTTCTTGATCAACATTTACCAATCTCTGTCTCTGGATACCATTATTTTAGGAATATCCTTTTCCCAACATATTATTTTTGGCGAGCATTAAAGAGATGATTTGTAGAGGGATGATTTGCAGGAACATTTTGCTGCAAATCACTTCACCGTAGGAAATGTGCTCTTGTCAAATTGCAGTGTGACATTTACTGGGGCTTGTTAAAAAAGGTGAGTGCTCTCTCTTCATGGTCTGGGAAGTAATGAGGAGCTTGTCCTGCGGTCGAACGAGAAGGAGGAAATCCTCTGCTCGCTGGTTTGATTTCCTCTCCACGATTCAGAAGATTGACGTTCATTGCCACCAGCACTGTAGAGAGGCAGAGTTAATCATATTTAGATAAGGGGTTCAATCAGCAAAAACAATGTATTTTTATGGGTATTCTCTCTACCCATAGCCATACAGTGGTAAATGTTCCAAGGCTTTTACCAATTTTTCCTCTTTTATTAAATATTTTAAAGATTTTATTAAAGATTTTCCCTCACCAGCACAGATGACTGTAAGTCAAAACAACCAAGCAAATGTGAGTCACATCATTCATGTCTATTATGTTTTCTCTCAATTACCGATCGCTGATCACATAACGGAATTACTTCAACGCAGATCCAGAACACCAGTAACATCCTGTCACTCTTAAATCACTCAGCTTATCCTCTTCCTCAACCAATTTCAATTCATCAAAGCCTTTGCTGTTTCTTTTCAGAACTTCATTTAGTGACAAATGAGTCATTCATTATGGAAGCCATCCATCAGAGTAACTGTATTGGGGTTCACTTCCTCCTGGTAGTCCTGTAGATCATCACAGCCTTCATTAGAGGGCCATGCTGCAGACACAGGAATCTGATGATCTGGAATGAGTTCTTAGGATAATAAATGGTCCTGTAATGTGTTTGACCATGGAGCGACCTTGGAGTCCTTGGAGTCCGGCTTTCGAAGAGGTGTTTGTGCTGCACATCTTAAAGATATGTGTCCGTGCAAACAAGATTGACACATGGGGTGAGGTGGTCTCTCTGGGTTTTGCGTTTAAGTGTCTCTGTGAGCTTGTGTACGTTAGCATTTTCATCTGCGCAAAACTGCTCATGTGGCCAGTTTTTCAGTGGCATCTGGTAATAGCAAATGTGTGGGGCTAAAGCTTAATTTGACAGCCTCACCATGAATTATGTATGGCTTCCATGGTGCACTCTGTGGAGCAACATAGAGTAATTGTCATGAACTCCCACTGTCCCCCAACCTTGTCCCGCCTGTCCAGCTGATTGGTTGGGAGGTGGGAGTGACAGGGATGCTGCTTTCAGAGATCCCCTCGCCTGTAGAGAACACCAAACACAACCAGCGTGGTCGATCTCTCCCCGGGTGAGATGAAAAAATCCTAGATGCCCTGTTGTCAGTTTGTTATTTCTGTAATGGGTGAAATATGATGTGGACCAATGTAGTCAACACTGACACAGCATCAAAGTTAGTTCAAGGTTTTTGATAGTCCCCTCAAAAATTACTACACCGTTACCATTGGTCCCTCCTGTGTGAAACTTGGTCCAAAGCAACAGCATGGCAGTGTGAGGGTTTCAAAACGCAATGATAACTCATGGAAAGCGAAAACAGCTTCTTGTTGCTTATACCACAAAACATTCTCCATCAGTCTCACATGTGTGTATATGTTTCAGCAAGATACTCCGCACCAACAAGATTGAAACACTGGACGAAATGGATGACTCGCGCTGTAGTGTTTTTCTGCGCTTTGGGATCAGGGCTAAAAGCCACCTGGCAATGTTTAACATGTCTGTGACCCTTCACGGGAGCTATTGTTGAGCTCGGAGAGGTGAGGATCCCTGCCGAAGGACTGATATGATGAACGGAGGAGCTTTAATGGCGGCCTAATCCGGGCTACTCCATGCCCAGCGTGGGGTCCGCAGGCTCTGTGTTAGCTGGGATCCCTCCCAACGTCTGACACCCCGTCCACCATTTCATTTCCTTGGCCTCATCTAGGGCCAAGATAATGGAGCGCTGTGGGACGCCTGCCACTCAACTAGGTGCCTTGGCTCTAACTTCCTGCATGAAATGGTTTCTTCGATCACTCAAAACTGTGATACACTCTTGTCCCATTGGTAATTGACTCTATTTCTCTCAGACTTTTTGTCTCTCACTGTCAGTTTTCCTGTTTTTCAATTCTCTGCGGTTCATTTTGAAAGCCTGTCACTGTTTCTTTCCACCTCCACTTGATACGTGTTTTTGGGTAGTTTTCATTTTAAGCTGCCAATTACACTTCTGTCTGTCTGCTAACCTACCATGGAAATTATACCAACACTTCATAGTGTACATTTTTCTGAAAGTTTTGGGGTTGTGGAAAGGTTGTAGAAAGATTGGTCTGTTGCAATTGGGACTTACTTTGTGCATGCAGGTTATTGTCTACTGAATTGTTTATAATGGCTTTCTTGGGCAACTAGAGTGATCTTTTCCTGTGGAGATCATTATTTTGCAGTTATATCAGCATCACTGTTGCACCATACACAACATCACAATTGGCTCTAATTGATTCCCCTCTGGCACACCCAGGTAGTTCTCACTCATATCACGAGTGTGTGTGTGTGTTCTCCCAGAATCCTGGCACAGATACCCACTTCCCTGTATTTGGCACCTGCTGTTAGGCAAAAGTAAGCTTGTCCCAAAGTCTGTCCTGGGAGGCTGAGGTCATAAGAGCTGTGCTCTATTTGTCCAAACATCACTTCCTCAGACCAAGGCCCAGGGCTTTGGTGTGTGCGTTATCCCTCATCTCTTTTCATTGAAGATACTTCAGTAAAGTAGACTGAAGATCAGGCTGTGATTTGTTGTGCCAGAATACACTTGTCATCTGTCTTCTGTTTGTGTTCATGGATGCTCATTATAAATATGTCAACAAGTCAGTCCAAGTCAGCTTGTGATTTAGGCAAGTACCCTTCAGAGGCTTGGAATTTCCTGAAAAAAATCCTCAGCCTGCATGTTCTCGTTTCTTCAAAGGTCCAGAAATACAAATATTCTCTATGGCTAATAATGACATGTAAAAATATTTGTTTTTATGCTGGACTAATTGTCATTGTGAGAGTTTGGGACTATAAGGTTCTATCTGCAAAAAGATGGTTCTGAGATAATTGGCTTTAAAATTCCAAAGCCTCATTGGTTTGAATGTTGTCAGCAATTTTTTATCTTGTATTCTTTTGAACTTAACAACATGAATCGGGGAATTTAGAGGACCTACTAGGTAGAGAACACTGAACAAAACAAGGCTATGTCAATAACTACATTTTTATAAAAATGCAGGTAGAACAGTTTTATGGTCCCAGGCTCTCGATTAGATAATGTCATGGCTTTCAATTTTGATCGCTTCGGGATGATGGGAATCTTACTGTGTTAGGCAGTTATCCATCTATGCCTTATATTGTTAGTATTATAAATCATTGTAAGTCTTCTCTCAGTTCGGGGCATGATGCATTCACTAAAAGCAATTACATGGAATTGCAATTCGGCAAAATGAAACAAAATCACGTCCAGTTAAACATTAGGCAGCAACCTCATATTTAATGACTTCTGAAGCGCTTAAGATTTCACAAAACGGTGGGCCATTCTTCTGCCGTCTGGAGTTATATAATGCTGGAAAACACTGAGTACATAAAAAAAAGGAAAATCCCCAGGACCAAGAAAACTGCAAGAAAATAATTTGAGTTTAGGAAACAAATGCTGCTCCTTCAGTATACTTTAGCCTGAGTTATTGGCAACTTTTAAAGATGCATCTGTCACTGATGTTCTTTATCTTTTTCTTCCAACAGCTGAGATGTACCGAGGGAAAGGTTTAAACAGGACATTTCTTCAGGACCTGTTCTCAGGTATTCCTCAGTCATTCATTCATTACTCAGGCATACTTCAAGTTGAAAAGATTGTTTAACTGCACCATTTCATGTGAGGAACCAATGATTTAAAGTTGCCAGGGATCTCTCATTCTTTCTCTGTGTCTCTCTGTGTCTTCCTCCCGCTCTTGATCTCCTACAGTCACGTGTTATCTGAAACCGTGCTCCACCGGGCCGCGGCGATAAAGAAAAGGTCTGGGCGGCTGTTGGCGGACCTCTACAAACTCTGAGTAATAAAGGCCACCCCTGCTCTGCCGGAACAACTGAGCTCTGCTAGATTACAGCAGGGGTTGACTGCAGTAGGGTTCTGCTGCTTTTTTGTGTAGACAGATGCTGTGCATTTCAAGCTACATGAAGCCATACAGATTATGTTAGAAGAGATGAAAAAACAGGAAGATAACTTTAACCTTCATCACATCAAAATGTCTCAAAACCTCTGTGCAATGGCAGTTTGATTATATTCAAACTGTGAAATAACCTCCTAAAGTTAGATTATACATGGAACAGGTAAGAGGAGAAGGTCGGCTAAAATGTGAATAGGTAGTGATGCAAGTTGTGGGGAGAATTCTAGTCATCATTCATATGCTGTACTGTAGGCAAAGGTCACAGGCATGCAACTGCAATTCGTTTTAAATGCCAAAACTGCTATTTCCTCAAATGTTTCCCTGTCCTTTTTCCAAAGTATGGGAACCTCTGTTTTTGCTCCTTGTTATTATGTCAGGTTGGATATTAACAGTGATACAGTGGCTTGTGAAAGCATTCACCAATTACAGATGCAAGTATCTTGGGGTATGTCTCTATAAGCTTTGCACATCTAGCCACTGGGATTTTTGCCCATTCTTCAAGGCAAAACTGCTCCAGGTCCATCAAGTTGGATTGGTTCCGCTGGTGTACAGCAGTCTTTAAGTCATGCTACAGATTCTCAAGTGGATTGAGGTCTGGGATTTGACTAGGCCATTCCAAGACATTTAAATGTTTCCCCTTAAACCACTCAAGTGTTGCTTTAGCAGTATGCTTAGGGTCCTTGTCCTGCTGGAAGGTGAACCTCAGTCCCAGTGTCAAATCTCTGGAAGACTGAAACAGGTTTCCCTCAAGAATTTCCCTGTGCACAGCGCCATCCATCGTTCCTTCAATTCTGACCAGTTTCCCAGTCCTTACACATGAAAAACATCCCCACAGCATGATGTTGCCACCACCATGCTTCACTGTGGGATGGTGTTCTCGGGGTGATGTTCTCGGGGTGATGAGAGGTGTTGGGTTTGCTCTATACATAGCGTTTTCCTTGATGGCCAATAAGCTCAATTTTAGTCTCATCTGACCAGAGTACCTTCTTCCATATGTTTGGGAAGTCTCCCACATGCCTTTTGGTGAACTCCGAACGTGTTTGCTTATTATTTTCTTTAAGCAATGGCTTTTTTTCTGGCCACTCTTCCGTAAAGCCCAGCTCTGTGGAGTGTATGGCTTAAAGTGGTCCTATGGACAGACACTCCAATCTCCGCTGTGGAGCTTTGCAGCTCCTTCAGGGTTATCTTTAGTCTCTTTGTTGCCTCTGATTAATTCCCTCCTTTCCTGGTCTGTGAGTTTTGGTGGGCAACCCTCTCTTGGCAGGTTTGCTATGGTGCCATATTCTTTACATTTTTAAATAATGGATTTAATGTGCTCCTTGGGATGTTCAAAGTTTCGGATATTTTTTATAACCCAACCCTGATCTGTACTTCTCCACAACTTTGTCCCTGATGTGCTTGGAGAGCTCCTTGGTCTTCATGGTGCCGCTTGCTTGGTGGTGCCCCTTGCTTAGTGGTGTTGCATACTCTGAGACTCTTTCAGAACAGGTGTATATATACTGAGATGATGTGACACTTAGATTGCACACAGGTGGACTTTGTTTAACTAATTATGTGACTTCTGAAGGTAATTGGTTGCACCAGATCTTATTCAGGGGCTTCATAGCAAAGGGGTTGAATACATATGCACGCACCACTTTTCAGTTTTTTTTAAAATTATTTTTAAAATTTCACTTCACCAATTTGGACTTGTGTATGTCGAGTACATGAAATCCAAATAAAAATCCATTTAAATTACATGTTGTAATACAACAAAATAGGAAAAACGCCATGGGGGATGAACACTTTTGCAAGGCACTGTATCGTAATGTGAGGTTCTCACATGTCACAACTCATGTTCCACTTGAAGAAGTTGAGGTGGGAAAGGTGAGGGGAGGATGTGTTACAGCCCTGTTTCTTCTCCACTGCAGGAGGATCGCTCACAGCATCCATTAGTCGTGTCAAAAAAGAGGGGGGAAAGTGAGAGAGCACTCACAAGTAGTACATCTCTCAAATGTCAAGCCTGTAATTTGAGAGAAGGAAATATTCGCCTCATCAAATTACATCTGGGTTTCCTGAGCTCCCAACAGAAATGGGTTTTTGCCTACAGAGTGATAGTGTCACTGGTGGGGCTCATCGTTATTATTTCACACAATGAAGATGAAATTGCAGGGTTGTGGTGGCACTGTCTTGGTCGACACGCACAGAGATGATGGGCTGCTTGTTCCAGGTGAGAGTGTGTGTTTGAGTACATTAACTTCATTAATGATGAATGATGGGAGAAATTGAGTTTTTTTTGTGTAACAGATGGAACTGGTTTCAGATTAACTGTTACTATATAGACTTACTATATATTACTATTTAGAATATATTAGGGACTGTTGTATTTCCTTTCCTCACTGCAGAGCTTAAGAAAAACCCTGCCTGCTGTCTGACTGTAGAGTTGGTTACTCCATTGCAATGTCAACAATTAGGTAATTCAACCCATGAACAGAGCTATGAAGATATAGTAAGGTTTATATGCAGCTGAAAGCAGAATTACAGTAAACGGACAAACATTTAATTAAAATAAGTAGATCTAGATAGGGGGGAAATGTAGAGTTGATTGAAGCAGTTCGGGACTGGAGTGAATGGCGCATCATTGATCTTTGAGCAGAGACATGTCCTGCCTTATTAAAATGTATAATTTGTTTGAACCTTGTTGAGTTTGCCTACACTTCACATTGCCCACTCAACTCACCTGTCAATTTCCCATCCTGTGACCGTGCAATCTTTGTGAGCCTGCTCAGCACTGTGTCTACTTGATATTCACCGCCTTCTACAATGTGCTGCGTGGTACTGTACCTAGCATGGATCGCGCTGCTTTAAATGTGTTTACTTTTTGGGTTACTAATGAGATAATCATTACTTCATTTGCATGTATCATTTGGCTGTTGCTGTGATTGAGGTCTTTTAGTGAATGTAGTGCTAATGTGAACTGTTTGTTGGTACCCATGGCTAAGGAAGAGCAGTAGTAACACTATTCTGGGTCCTCCCAATCATTAAACAGTTGAATCTGTGCAATAATTAGCTTCTGCACGAAGTTTATTTCAAGTGTCCGTGTTGATTTCCCAAATACACATTTAGTGGAAATGGCTAAATTAAGCGACTGAAAGTGAACTCATTTAGCTCAGTAATGAGAAGCAATGTACTGCCACCTGATAAAACATCCTTTCCGTCCACACCCGCACTGCCAAGCAGCAATCACACCTCATTAAAGGTCTATTTCCAACTGAAACATTAGTGAAAATGTTTCCATCCACTTTACAATGAGCTTTGGGATGATCTGCATCATCCCAACCCAAGATTAATGGATTAATCCCAATCGCCTTGTGTTCTATGAAAGTCTCAGAGCCTACTTGCATCATTCATAGAACTAATTAGTGTGAAATATGAAATATGCAAGATTTAAGCATGACAGGAGATGCCTGTCTCTGGAATGACTATACATGATAGAAACGAAGTTGTGCAATTTCAAGAGATTCAAGTTGTACATCTCTAACGGAATACAATCAAATTATAGAAGCCTCCTCTGACTAACTTTGTTTATGAATTGAATCATCAGACAATCAAATTAACCGCTACTAACAGCGTTGGTCTATATCAGCAGAGGCTTTGAGGCAGCTAGATCTTATCTCTCCTTCTCTTTTGTTTCCCTCTTTCCCCAACCTAAAGATAATCACAAGTGTTTATCTACAGCTCTGGAAATGGGTTTCATCTCATTCACAGATATTGTGGGTCGATGAACTTTTGCTTAAGGTAGCTTAAAAGGGTGAATTTCACAGCTTGGCGCTTTAGGGTAAGTGGTTGAGAAAACACTTTTCAGACGTTTAGTCTTGGCGATGCTGAGGGCAGATTGTATGCAGAGAGGAGGTGGATGGGTGTTAAAACACATTAGTGGTGAGATGTAACATAAAGACAAACAGTATTGTCTAGACAGGAAGTCAACACTTAACAACTGTTGTGTACATCTATGCTACTGCAGGTAACTAACTATTGGTCATTTAAATACAGCAAGAATCTACATGTTTGGTTGTTTAATCTCTTTCAGCCCTATTTTGTGTTCTTTGGACAACAATGAGACTCAAATGATTGATTATGATTTGCACAATATAATGTTCATAGTAATGGTGTGCTGGATTATGATTGATATTCACAGGGATTTGTTGGGACAAATTTGTTTAGCCCGATTTCGGCTTGTGTTTGCTACTCACAAGGACATCTTGCATGTGGAATGTTGAGCAGATTAAACCAAAATCAAACTGGATTACTGTCAGGGAAACAGAGATTAGAGAACCCCTGAGAAAGCTTCCTGCCTGATATGTCATCTACAGCTCTGTTGACAGTCATGCATCCTGAAGGTGAGATCAATGGATCCAGAGGTCTTTTTCTCTCGTCCTCTGACGGATGGTCGGTCAAATCTGTTCCCAGGGGGAAGGTATCAGTGCACGTCCTGTACAGGTGATTCTCAGAGTAGCAACACGATAGGATCCTTGGCTCTGAATCTGGACACGCTAGAAGGAGACAGAGCAACATTCCAGAAGGCTGGATTCTTAAAGGCCAGGAGATGCAGGAATTTCCACCAGAGGCAGTGCTAATGATCTAATAGCTCAGTGTCCAACACACCCTGGAAAGATTCTCTGATAGGGCCTGTGGTCAAGCCCGAATCTGAAGCATGTCCTAAATTGTAATAAGGGAATCAGCTCATTTTCCATGTCTACCCTCCTACTTTCCCCACATTGCTGAACCCACCACCATGTGGATTTTGCGTACGCTTTCTGCCTCCAGGGCAAAAAGCCAAAGGCATTGTGGAGGAACGGATACCGGGAAGGCCGAGGGTAGCACAACAATCTTGGTATAAAAGTTTAATGAGCTCCACCATTTGACACAGTGATTCTTCATCGGGGGCTAGGCTGGCGAGCAAGGCCAGAAGCCATATGTAGATGAGGCTCTCTGAGCACGGGGTGGCTGGGAGGGGGGCATGGGGAGCAGCCGGCCGGTGCTGTCGGGGATCGCTCGGGTGATGAAACGGCGCGTCTCCTTCTAATGCGACGGGAGAGATAGGTGAGGTGCTGCTCAAAGAGGGGTGAAAAGCGAGGCGATTTGTCCTCCTGTCAGGTCCTGTCTGGCCCCACAGCATCACGTTCATTGGTCTGGACAGTGGAGTCTGTGGAAAGGTTTAGTTTAATATGAAAAGGTGCCATGGTATGCCTATTAATTCACCTCCAGCATGCTGCGGGGCTAACACTATCACAGATGCACCTCTTTGAGTCAATGCCCATAAGACCAAGACTGGCAAAACAATTAACACTCTCATCAAACACATATAAAATAGGAAAATATCATTGAAGGATATATTAATGAATCGCTGTTCCGTGTGGATTCCACCTGTCTCCGTTTACACAGTACATAGAGAGAGACAGGTTCTTCGTTAAGGTCCATTCTCTGTGGAGTTCTTCCTGACTGGCCTTCTTGACACCCCTGACACACTAGCATTATTCCTGATGCACCGATCGTTAGTCTCCTCATGCTCTTCAACAATGACAAACTCTAAGGACATACAGGCAGTAAAGTGGTCAATAAAGTCCTCCATTAACCCATTGACCTCCTCTTCCCATAACTGTTTTGAAATGTGGCTGTGGGACATAAGACACTGCCACGCACGCACTCGCACACACACAGACAGACAGATTATAATAACTAAATTGGACCACTTTGAAAGAAGATCATCATCTTAATGAGATAGCGGAGTAAAGTACAACGATACAGAGACTTTGCATCACAAAGCTTTGACTGTCCGCACGAGCATCACCTCTCCTTCTCACTGCCTGCCTCTTTCTGCTGTCGGTCTTCTGAGGGACCACTTCGACAGTGCTTGTTTATGGCGTGAGATCCAGCTTTAACATCCTGGGTGATTAGCGACTTGGTTGTGGTTCCCTCCACAGTTCCCTGTCTGTATTTCAGACCTCACTGGCTGTTCTCCTCTGTTCTGTTCTGCAATTCAGCTCTGCCCTACCTCATCACAACTCAAACAACTCCCTGTCTTTCTTCATTTCAAGTCATCTCCCTCGTGTTTTTTCAAAATTAGTTTAAACAACGTCTAATTGGCAATCCATGTTTGATAGGTTGTCTCATTTCAATTGCAGGTAGTCACAAGGGGAATTACCAAATATTCCTTCGTCATTCAGCATGTCATTGAACATTTTGAGTGGATGATGAGAAGGATATAAATAAAGAGGCCATGTTGTAATTAGTCTGGTTTTACATGTTCACCCCACTACCATCTAGAAGGCAGAGACCGTACAGGTGCATCAAAGCTGGGTCCGAGAGACTGAAAAAGTGCTTCTATCTCCAGGTCATCCCTGTTAAATTGTCACTACTAGCCGGCCTCCTCCCAGTACCCTTCTTTGAACTTAGTCACTGTTACTAGTAGGCTACCACCCGGTACTCTACCCTATACCTTACATACTGTTTTACCCACTTCATACGTATATACGGGATTCTAGTCAAAGCTCATGCTATATAACTACTGCTATACACACCTTTTCTATTCATATACTGTCCATACTGTCTATACACACCATCAAATACTGTACCAGTCAACAGTTTGGACACACCTACTCATTCAAGGGTTTTTATTTATATTTATTTGTTTTACTTTTTTCTACATTGTAGAATAATAGTGAAGGCATCAAAATAACACATATGAAATCATGTGGTAAGCAAAAAAAAGTGTTACACAAATCAAAATATATTTATATTCGAGATTATTCAAAGTAGCCACCCTTTGCCTTGATGACAGCTTTGGACACTCTTGGCATTATCCCAACCAGCTTCATCACCTGAAATGCTTTTCCAACAGTCTTAAAGGAGTTCCCACATATGCTGAGCACTTGTTGGCTCCTTTTTCTTCACTCTGGGGTCTTCACTCTGGGGTCCAACTCATCCCAAACCATCTCAATTGGTTTGAGGTCGGGTGACTGTGGAGGCTAGGTCATCTGATGCAGCACTCCATCACTCTCCTTCTTGGTCAAATAGCCCTTACACAGCCTGGACGTGTATTTTGTGTCATTGTCATGTTGGGGGAAAAAATTATAGACCCACTAAGCGCAAACCAGATGGGATGGCGTATCACTGTAGAATGCAGTGGTAGCCATGGTGGTTAAGTACGCCTTGAATTCTAAATAAATCACTGACAGTGTCACCAGCAAAGCATCCCACACCATCACACCTCCTTCATGCTTCACGGTGGGAACCACCGATGCAGAGATAATCCGTTCACCTACTCTGCGTCTCACAAAGACACGGCGGTCGGAACCAAAAATCTAAAATTTTGTCCCATCAGGACAAAGGACAGATTTCCACCGTTCTAATGTTCATTGCTCGTGTTTCTTGGCCCAAGCAAGTCTCTTCTTCTTATTGGTGTCCTTTAGTAACGGTTTCTTTGCAGAAATTCGACCATGAAAGCCTGATTCACGCAGTCTCCTCTGAACAGTTGATGTTGAAATGTGTATGTTACTTGAACTCTGATGCATTTATTTTGGGCCACAATCTTAGGTGCAGTTAACTCTAATGAACTTATCTTAACTTAACTTATCTTATCTTAACTTTGCAGCAGAGGTAACTCTGGGTCTTCCTTTCCTGTGGCAGTCTTCATGAGAGCCAGTTTCATCATAGCGCTTGATGGTTTTTGCAGGTGCACTTGAAGAAACTTTCAAAGTTCTTGAAAATTTCCAGATTGACTGACCTTCATGTCTTAAAGTAATGATGGACTGTCATTTATTTTGCTTATTTGAGTTGTTCTTGCCATAATATGGGCAATTTTTTACCAAATAGGGCAATTTTCTGTGTACCACCCCTACCTTTTCACAACACAACTGATTGGCTTAAACACATTAAGAATGAAAGAAATTCCACAAATGAACATTTAAGAAGAGACACCTGTTAATTGAATTGCATTCCAAGTGACTACCTCATGAAGCTGGTTGAGAAAATGCCAAGAGTGTGCAAAGCTGTCATCGAGGCAAAGAGTGGCTACTTTGAAGAATCTCAAATCTAAAATATATTTTGATTTGTTTAACAGTTTTTCGGTTGGTCCAGGATTCCATATGTGTTATGTAATATAGTTTGATGTCTTCGCTATTATTCTACAATGTAGAAAATAGTAAAAATGAGTAGGTGTGTCCAAACTTTTGACTGGTACTGTATATATATATATATATATATATATATATATATATATATATATATATATATGCAGTATATATGTTCATGTTCATGTTTTTTGGGGATTTATGTGTATTGATTTGTGTTGTTAGGTATTACTGCACTGTTGGAGCTAGAAACATAAGCATTTAGCTTCACCTGTGATAACGTCTTCAAAATATGTGTATGTGACCAATACATTTTTTTTTTTTTGGGGGGGGGGGGGGGGGTATTCTTATTTGATGTGGTATATCAATAGATGAATTTAATCAGACATTTTTTGGAGAGTTTTTAGAAACATAAAGAGACAACCCCATTCTTTATAACCACATACAAATTTAAGCCTGGAATGGGAAAAAGTTATTCAAAACAAACTTCATACAAGCTTATTTTATTTTTAATGAGAAGCTTACTCTTGCGTGAATCAGCTTCCCAGACAGAATTAGTGCTTTAAGACATTGTTTGATAAAGTTATAATGAATATTACCTGATTACACCCACGGCGTGAATCTCGCCGAAGACATGGATGTCGATTATGGCAGCCCCCCGCACCTCTCTGATTCAGAGGGGTTGGGTTAAATGCGGTAGACACATTTCAGTTGAATGTATCCCCCTTTCCCTCACCCTTTACCTGAAATGTCTGTCCGTGTTGTCTTGAAAAGATTGAGAAAATCCAACAGAAACGTTGAAACAATTCATTTAAAATAAGAAGATTTTATACATTAATTTTAAATGACTACACTAGGAATAAAAACGTTTCAATTACACTCAGAGGCAATGCAGAACTCATTAGCTTAACCATAAGTCATTTGCATTATAATTCTTGTTATCTTTTAGGCCTGAGAATAAGCAGCGATACCCTCTGTCACCCCAACAACCAGGGGGAAATAAAAGGTTTTGCATGTAAATGCTCAAGCCCTAGGGCTCATCATAGCGAGACATAGGCATCAGTGTGAAAAACCTGATGGAAGCCAGCACAGTGGCAGTAGATAAGCTGGATGCCAGCCAAATAGTCTTTTATCCTCATGTTGAGGTAGCTAGGAGCAAAGAGGGCAGGCTCAGCTCCACGAGCGGGCAAAAGGGGGCTTAGCCCCGTCAGTTGAAACTTGTGCCCCCTCAGTTTCAGTTTTATATCCCTATATAAAAATACCCAAAAAGTTCAAATGATTCATTGACAGGTTGGCGCTGTGCTGTATAAGCATCATGGATAGAGGCGCACCGCTGTGGAGTTTGTGTGTGTTTGTGTTTAGGAGGGCAAGCGTTTGTGTTTGGAAAGCACTGGGCAGTTAGGTAAAAAGTGGGGGAAAAAGCTGCTCATCTGTGATTTATAAGGATGGGGTCAAGTTTACAGTGGAAGCTGCTTCACTCAACTCAGCCTTACGCCCCACCACTACAGAGTTTAGTTAGCTTCTTAGCTAGATGTAAAAGGCGCTTTAGTGTTATTAGCCCATTTTGCTCTAATCAGCAAATTCATTCAATAGCAACTGGTTTATAGGAAGAGAGTGGCTGGAATACTCGGTTACTGCAGATGCTGCATTTTCTGTTCCAATGTTGAAAGTTCTGTATTGGGTCCAATACTAAAGCAGCAACCTGATCGCACAGTTTCAGACAAGGCCTTCACCTAACTTGAAGCATGCTATTGATAGAACCAAAGGATTTGCTAGGCACGCATCCAGCAAGGAGCATTTGAAATGCACTGCACTGATGAAAGAAAAACAAGTTCGAAGTGCTATGGGAACTGAGGTGATAGGCAGCCGGCAATAACTAATTTCCAACTTTGGGAAGCACAGACGAAGCATGCTGCGCCCAAGGAAATCTCCACTAATCCAACTGGCATTTGAGGGGCATCTTACAAACTTTTGGGGCGATTGGAATGACCGATTACTCAGGATTTTAACAGAGCATCAAGGAGGCTGCAACTCTTCTGTAAAATGTCAGAAACAATCCAATCTTGGTGGTAAAGCCAGTGGTGTCATTTTCAGCACAAACCTAGTGTATGGAATAGCAACATTCGTTCTTTATAGGGAATAGGGTGCCATTAGAGACTAGAGACTGAAGTGTAATGTATCATATCACAACGTGTTGCTGAACTCACGAGCTGCATGATTCTCTGTGTTTGAAGCAGGCCTATAGGTTTGTTTATTCGTCGAGACAGCTGTTCGTGGCTGCATCTCACTGTAGTAGGCTGTATGTTCTGGTTAATGTAACTAGCCTGAATATAGACCATGTCGTGTCTTTATCAAAATGATTTTTGTTTATAGGCCTATTGTAACGGCCCGTTGGTGGAAGAAGGTGAGGACCAAGGTGCAGGGTGATACGTGTTCGTCGTTTTATTAAATAGAACGGAACACTAAATACAAAGTAACAAAAGAAACAACCGAAACAGCTTCGTCAGGTGCAAACCACACTAAACAGAAAATAACTACCCACAAAACTCAGGTGGGAAAAGGCTACCTAAGTATGGTTCTCAATCAGAGGCAACGATAGACAGCTGCCTCTGATTGAGAACCACACTCGGCCAAACAACAAAGAAAAACAAAACATAGAAAATGAACATAGAATGCCCACCTTAGTCACACCCTGGCCTAACCAAAATAGAGTCAAAAGCCTCTCTATGGCCAGGGCGTGACACCTATAGTAGGCCTACAGCGGTTTTGTTCCGTTCACATTCATTCGTTCTATTCATTCTATTCACAGTTGTGTCTGTATTCTAAGCCAAACTACTATTCAATTATTTTTGTTTTGCATGAATATCTAGGCTACTACTTTCACCATTTAGTTTGCATTATTTTGGTAAGACAACTGTGTGTACGGCTGCATTCCTTTAGACTGTTTGTAATAGGTGAATTACCCTGTCTGGTAGCCTACATGACCAAAATGGCCTTTCTTTAGTGTGTAGAAAGCTATCCATTGTGCTTATACAGAGCAACGGAGACCTGTCACTTCAAAAGCACTCAATGGTCTCGGAGACCCTGCAATTGAACTCCATGTTTATTTTGGGCATAGCGCGATATAAGCTGAATTCAATATATTTCCGATGCAAGAACCTGCAAAAATGGTTCCCCCCTCACTGATTTCAACTGCCCTCTTAGTCACTTTACCTGGTGCCAGGTCTGAAGGAGGATTAACTGGCAGCCAGCAGCCTACTTCGAAAAGTCCCCATCAGAGAGACAAGATGGTGTAAGAACATTGTTTGAATGTCAGCTCCTTCTTCATATTACCATTTGACCAAGAGCAAATTAAAAGTTTAAATAAATATTCCACCGCGAGGCATAGCTACAGATGAAAAAAAATACTTCCTAGGTATGCCCTGTGTTTTTGTGGGGTCCCGTGGATGTGGATTCCAAATACACCTGTAACAGTGAACCATTTCATCAACTCCACTGTCAAACATGACAGTAGCTAAATGAACTGAGGTTTAGGTTCTGGAAATGCTTAACATGATCAATGTCATTCAATCTCTGACACCTTTAGACAATGAATGTGGATTAGATGAGAGAAAGAAAAGCAATTACTCCGGAACATTTGCATTCAAGGGTAATACCCAGAGACTTCCACCTATTATTCATCAAAGGCTCAGTTCTAATTGCAATTAGTGGCTTAACGCCTAGCTTCGCAGGGTCAGATCCAACTTTTAGTCTCTGACATGCATCCAGGATTTTCAGGAGGTTGAGTTTTTCATGCTAAACCACGACACACCCGGGAAAGTTTTTTTTGTGATGCATGTGATATTGCCTCCAACGCGCCCTAATTGGCTAAATTAACAATGGCCTCTTTTTCTCTCCTTGGTAGAGGAACAAATGAATTTGAATCGCCCTCTAAAGAATTGAATCACTCACCAGCCATCTTCGATAAAGCGCATATTATTTACACTCATTTTGTTCTAATTACAAAGTGACAAGGTCACCTTTGCACCCACAAAGCAGAGTTTAGTCCACGCTGTCCATCTACATTTCCACCGGCTAATCAATAGAGACAGGGGAAATCTGACTAGTTTCTCTTTGCTGCTGCTTACGCTTGTTAAGGTCACCTAGGCTGTAATGCACCAGACATCACAGCAGTCATCTGTTGTTAAGAAAGAGAGAAACTCTTTGTTTGCAATGCAAATAATGCAATCCCACTGCAAAGTCACCGGCATGGGTCAAATATACTCCTCCTTGGTTTATGGGCTGCCTATAAAATAGTTGATTTATTGAGTAGCTGCATTTCCCAATGCAACACTTTCCATCTTAGCGCGCCCATTTAGACATTGACTTCCTACAGAGAAGTGAATGTTGCACATATTTTGTGTGAAAATTCATGTAACATTCATAAAATACTAGATTTTACACGATTCCTATTCCTAGGAGCTTTTCGGATATGCTTCATGCATGTGTTAAACGACATCAGAGGGCATAGGATCAAAGGAAATAGTTGCAATTATACCATTTTCTTTTTTACAATTCCAGCTCTGACAAATATGCACGACATCACTAAAGACACATACCATCATCAGAATGTAAACAATTAGTGACTAGAGGATGAATAATGCTAATCCATAACAGTTGGTTAATCTAGCCATTCCTATAATGATATCTATTAGCTTTTCACCTACTGCAAACATGATGACCCCTGTGACCCTGGAGCCAGGAGAGATCCAGGAGAGGGATTAGGACTGCTTCAGTTTCCTCTCTGGTGTTTTATCCTCTGTCAGTATCCTTTGTCAGTATCCTCTGTCATCCTGACTAAACCAGTAGGAGACTGATGATAAGACAAGTGACTGAGGATAGGAGGGAGGGGTTTTGAGCACTGGGTATTATACATCAAAAATACTATCAAGAAAAATATTTGTATTTCATGCAATTTCCATGTGTTTGCAAAATATGACTTATCACCATAATGTTGATGAGACTTGCTTTTTGGTTATTAGAGATGACATTAAATGTAATTGGACTTTTATCTATCTCAGCTTTAGGACTCATCAATTTAATATTTTACGGGCCCCCCGAGTGGCGCAGGGCAGCTGTGCTGAGATCCTGGTTCGAGTCCAGGGGGAGTCCATGGGGCAGCGCACAATTGGCTCAGCGTCGCCCGGGTTAGGGTTCTTGTCCCATCGCGCACTAGAGACTCCTGAGGCGGGCCGGGCGCAATGCACGCTGACACGGTCGCCAGGTGTACAGTGTTTCCTCCGACACATTGGGGCGGCAGGCTTCCGCGTTAAGCGGGCCTTGTGTCAAGAAGCAGTGCTGCTCAGAGGACACATGGCTCTTGACCTTCGCCTCTCCCGAGTCCGTACGGGAGTTGCAGCAATGGATACCAATTGGATACCATGAGAAAGGGGTAAAAAAAAAAAAATTAATATTTTACATCAAACTTCTCCCTTAAATGTATCTAATTTGAATACACTTTTTAAACCCTTTACTCGAGCGCTTTGAAGTCATAGACACATAACAGCTTTGTGATGCTTCACACAACATTAATTTCAAAAGGTTTTTTAAACCTTAAATACAGAAGGGATTGTCCTATGCAGCTCTCTGTGTCATTATCATTCAGCCATAACAATAGTTCTTCTGATACATGGCATTAATGCATACGACAGTGGCAAGACTTTTCCCTTGCCCTGTAGAATATGCCATCTGTTCTACCAGCTGCATTAAGCATCATAACTCATAATCAAAGTCTTTTTGTTTAGAATTGTGATTTGATATCAACGAACCCTCAACTCAATCTACTTTCAATCGAATGAGCAATATGTCCCCAGAGATATAGCACAGTGGACAGATTTTTGTACAGGCACTTAAGACAAAGGTAAGCCTCTTACACAAAAGCGTGAAAACTTGAGTCTGTCCTGCTCAAAATGTCAAACAAAATAATGAAATAATGAAAGTGAAGTGCGAAGGCTCGTACACAGTAATCTGGCCTCTCGGTGCCATATATCGCCGAGGTAATGTGACAGTTAGGAGAGAAAACAATGAGGCTGGGTGGCAGCTGTGGGTTATTGAGTATGAAGAGCAGCCAATGAAGCAATGAGTGCCGCCACAATGTCTCTAATGGCACACAGATGAGCCCCGGACTCTACGCAAGCCTCGCGTTCTAATCTGTCATCACTGGCCTGCACCTCCACCCCCCTCTATTGGCAGGGGGCTGTCAGCCAAGGCCCATGGGACATGACAGAAACACACCAATGACTATTCCATTCCAACACACTTCCACCTTGCCCCTCCTCTGCTCTCTAATGATGGATATCATCATTCAGTTTTCACTTTCCACTGCAACTATCATAGTTCTCTTCCGAGAAAATGTACTCACTTAAAAGTGAAAGGGACATGACCACACGTGAACTCTCATGGTCCTGCCCTAGCCTGCACTGGCTGTAGATTAATAGTTTCCCTTTACTAACTTACTTAGGCCCACCGCTCCTTTGGAAGCATAGGTCATCGATGTTCTGTTCTGAGCAGTCTTCTCCAGCTCGTCCGCCCCATGCCGGTTGTCCATCTGACTCAAGCACCTGCCCATCCAGTTTTCTCTAGTTTCCCTTTAGCCTGATTTTACCTTCAGTGCGAGTACCTCTCAGGCCTTGGGGCCTTGGAGAGATGGAGATGCTGAGAGGGGCTTTTGAAGCTTGAGAAGATCCCCGCCCTCTTGCCTGCTCCTATTAGGAGGTACATTTGAAACAGCATTTTAGGGACCATAGCACAGCCACGCCTCCATATGTCCTCTCTCTGTGTTAATAACGTGCTCACACTGCGTATGAATATTATGTAAAATTAGCTCAATTATATTTGACAGCTCATTACCATACGCATTGACCAGGTTTCCCCCGTCTTTCCTCAGTAGTAATTCTTACCTTCTCCCGTCGCTCGAGGTGAATAATGATTAACATAATTATAGAGCACATTTTTTTTGGAAGAGGCATTTGCCAGTTTGTCTCTGTCCATGAGCCTTCTCTGTTCCCCTTTTAATGTAAATCCTTCATTTAGATGTGTATCAGAGTGTATTCAGGGGAGTTAGAGTGAAACAGTGCTCTATTAAGTTTGATAAATTCAATTAAATAGATATTGCATACTGATTTTTTCCCCCACTAGTTATTAATAACCTTTTCCCTACGCGGTGATTGTGTGATTTGCCGCAGCACTTCAATTCCAAAGTTTCAAACTTTGTTATACTAGCTATGGCTTTTAGAATACTTAATGCTGGTTGTGGCCCATTCGTAGGGGGAATTAATCTGGAGTCTCAACTGGCCAGAGAGTATGAACTCAATGACTGGCTAGAAAAGCAGCAGAAGACAGAGCAACAGATTGAAGCATTATTATTTGTGTTACCATTCCATCTGGAGACGTGTGATCGAACAGAGACAATCACACTTTCTCTACAAACCCCTAACAGCTGGAACATCTAACTGCTGGTTTGCAATCAACGCTTATAACATGAAAAACTGCAACTTGAGGCTGGGTTTTATTGGTTGTTTCCATCGTAATCCGATTTTCCAGCTGTCCTTTTACATGACCATTTACTTTGGAAAATCAAGGCCTCTGTCTGTTGACTGAAGATTGCAGCAAACACATCTCTAAAAATGATGTGAAAAAAGTCAGCTGGATCGATTGGTACCCGTCATTGTCTTCTTTCGGAACCTAAGGCATCACATAAAAATGATCCATGACACAGTAAATTGGTTCAAGTTGACCTTTGACATTGAAAAAGCGCTGGAGTCCTACGCGACAATGGATCTTTTTAACTGTGAGGGATTTGAACGTCACTACATCCAGGTCCGGTGCGTATCCATCCCTCACATGGACAGCACTGTCATTGGGCCAGATGAAGACTGAACCGCATGGTTCCAGTAGGAGGCACAACTTCCTCCTGCTCCATCCATCCAGACCCCATCCAGATCAATCCATAATAAGGCCCACCTGATCCGTCTCACACCCTCACCTCCCTCTCACCATTAACACAAAGAACAAATGATACCCTGTCTGACTGACATACACAGGAGAGATAAAGGAGTAAAACAGACAAGACATACCCTCCATCTTGATTTCTTTGCTCACCCTAGGTAAATCTGTGTCGTTGGTTTTGGTGTGGTCACCTGAAACACAGAAGAGAGAAGAGATGCTAACCACACTTTGAATGTTCAAATTCCTCTCTGGTATCACAATTTAATTGACATTTTCTGCCTTCTGAGGTAAGCAAAGGAGGTAAACAGGAGCCTGCAGCATTATCCAATCAGCATTGATTTCACCAATAACAAGTAAGCCCTGTTCATAGCCAATGCATGGTCAACATTTATTGTATGCACAATACCACTCCCCCCTCACATTTGTAAGACATTGATTTCTGTGTAGAGAATATTTGGCCTTCGGGAGACACTGATTGTATTGTAATTGTATTCTCTTATTAGATTTCATACTACCTGGACATTCCTTTTTTCACTCCAGTATAAATGGCTAATAATGAAATATAATCACTTATGAGTGTAGAGGAACGAGTGATAAAAGTAGTCAGGCAGCAGTGTAATCATGTTCGGACCGTGCACCATTACCAGACAAATTGGGGCCTGCTTCCCGGTTTTCATTTCCAGTCTGCTGCCTTCACTCCAGTGTTATACAGGCATCTGATTTCATGGGTTTCAGGGAACGGGTTGATTTAATGCAGAGGGGAACTATGCATGAGCCCTCCTGCTGTGCAACTCTTACATGCAGTTTAGTCATGCCAGACAACATGTTGTGTTCCAGGCCCTGTCCTGATTGCAACTCTCTCTGCGTCTCGCGAAATACGGTTTAGTCAGGGATGGAGGGGTGGAGTGAAAAGTGTGGCTAGAGGGTCGACCGTTGGTTAAGATGTCCAAGTCAAAAGGGTTTTTTTTTGTTTCTGCAAGTCAGACACCAAACAACTTGAAGATACTGTGGAAAATGACACGAGGAGGAATATTCAAACGAGGTTCAACAGCTTTTTAGTTTCATTGACCCTTGATGTAACAAGGGAAAAAAATGAAAATGTATTTTTTTTCTATGGTACTCAAGCTTTGATAGCTAGAGCAGTTGTTAAAGCTCTCGTTTCATCTTCAAACATTATAATTACTTTGGTACGCCTGAAGATAAAAATTAGAGGGAAAATAAATGTATATTTTTTTAATTGCGGTGTCAACTGTTACCCATCGTCTCACCATCTGATGATGTCTCTTCCTGTGTTTATGCCCAAGTCAGTGACTAGCAATCCGTGTAGGCCGATCATTTACCCAAAGAGGGTAATGAATCGACACAATTACTGTGTAATTGTGTCGCGCACAATACAGGTGACTTTCATTAGCAACCTCTGGGATGTGTGTCACTGTGCGGTGGCTGCTCCCTGCTGATGAATTCTGGGAGAGCTGTAATTTATTAGATCAGGTGGTGGGATCACTTTTTATGGCCCCTGGTCTGCAGGTTTAGACTGTCACTTCATTATGATCCTTTATGTCAGGCTTTGGTTAGCAAGAAGCAGGAACATTACGTTTCATGCAAATGACCCGCTCTAATGACCACATTAGGGGGTTTTTAAACTCCGTTTATGAAATTATTAGAATAAAAAGATGGACATTTTAACGACACACATTTTCACATGGCACAACAATGCATGGAACCCTTCGCAATATCATTGTGTAGGAGAAATACTATGGAACATGGCCGGATCATTTCCCATCGTTTTTCACGATGGGAAATGCATGGGACAAAATGTCTTCCTGACCCAATGGGGTCATAAGTCTAGCCTCAGCTTTAAAGCATATAAGTGATTTTATGTGTTGGAGAAAAGAGGAATAGTACATTTTTTGGGGAGTGCAACAAAACAGCTGTTCCTGTGTATGTCAACACGCTAATGATGACACCCCCCCCCCCTCTCTCTCTTCTCGCTCTCTGTCAGGAAACAGCTGGGGCAGCGGACTTGATTTATCTATAAAGGTATAGGTGTTAGATTTTAGTATGATGTGCCTTCGTCAGAAGGCATGGCACCTGCAGGGTTCTCATTGCTAACCAACCAGTGTTTTGTCCTTTAACTATACAAGTTAACAGTACACATCAGATAAACACCCCCCCCCTCTACAACAATGTTCTTTATTTATAATGTTTTTCTGGTCGCTAGAGTCAATCTTTCCAGGACTACACAATGTAATTTCAACAAATTAATTACAGGACAGTTTGCATCCACAAAAGTTACCTGAAACATATATCGTACATTAGCAAACTATGTCCAATACATTAACTCTGCAGAGTGGTGTCTGAATATCAGCGACCACCATTCTGACCAGTCACTATAATGACTTCTGGATGGAAAGAATTAATGGACTGGGAGGCTGCAGCTGGTGTTGGTGTGTCTGTCAGCGAGTGTTTATTAGAATGTGTTAGAGCTTCGTTATTTCCATTTGCAATGTCTTGGAATCAATTGTCTATGTCATGATGTCTTACACTAGAGGAATGACGGTGACAATCACTTTTCATTTTTTTTCTCTTCCGCTAAGGAAAACAAAGCTGGAGAAAAAACAGTGGCAGATGACTGTTACAGCATAGGGTTATAAAAAGTAATGGAGAAAACAGTTGTTTGATTACCAGGCTCTCCGGGTCACTGGATGCTTCTGACCCATTTAGCTTGCAGTAATAGTCTCCCTTGTCCCCTTGGGGGGCCAGTGCTGGAGCATGGGAAAGGGATGCCACAGAACACTGACTCATATACACTGAACAAAAATATGAACGCAACATGTAAAGTGTTGGTCCCATGTTTCATGAGCTGAAATAAAAAAATCCCAGAAATGTTCCATGCGCACAAAAAAACGTATTTCTCTAAAATGTTGTGCACACATTTGTTTACATCCCATGTTAGTGTGCACAAAGAGAATCCATAAACCTGACAGTTGTGGCATATCAAGAAGCTGATTTAACAGCATGATCATTACACAGGTGCACCTTGTGTTAGGCACAAAGAAAGGCCCATTTAAAATGTGCAGTTTTGTCACACAACACAATGCTACAGATGTCTCAAGTTTTCAGGGAGAGTGCAATTGGCATGCTGACTGTAGGAATGTCCACCAGAGCTGTTGTCAGAGAATTGAATGTTAATTTCTCTACCATAAGTTGCCTCCAATGCCGTTTTAAATAATTTTTCAGCACGTCCAACCGGCCTCACAACCGCAGACCAACTGTAACCACATCAGCCCAGGACATCCACGTCCGGCTTCTTCACCTGCTGGATCGTCTGAGATCAGCCACCCGGACAGCTGATGAAAGCGAGCAGTATTTCTGTCTGTAATAAAGCCCTTTTGTGGGGAAAAACTATGTCTGATTGGCTGAGCCTGGTTCCCCAGTGGGAGAGCCTGACTCCCAAGTGGGTTGGCCTATGCCTTCCTAGGCCCACTCATGGCTGCACCCCTGCCCAGTATTGTGAAATCCATATATTAGGGCCTAATGAATTTTTAAAAATTGACTGATTTCCTTATGTGAACTGTAACTCTGTAAATTTCTTGAAATTGTTGCATGTTGCATTTATATTTTTGTTAAGTATACATATAGCAAGACCTGCAATCACTGTACATGTAAGGCAATTCATGTAAATATTATGTGCATGCTCCAACAATTCTTTTTACAAATATTTTGAGAAATTCCCCCCCAAAATGATCCTACTATCCTGAATTCAATATTGTAATACAATGTGAAAGTATATTCTTGATATCTAGCAAGTACTATATTCAACACTCTATCCCATGCTTCACTGATTGTACAAATTAGAATAGCGAATTTATTCAGTTAATATTCTTATGATCAAAGAAATGTATATTGGATCTGCACTGGTGGCTGTTCAATCTCACTGGAAAAGGTTGATTGAGACAGAAAATGAATACCATTTACATCATCAACGCTCAAATAAAATTGATAGCAATTAAGGTATCATGTACATGCATCTAAGTTAGCAATTAAACCAAATTAGCTCCCTGTATTACCACTTCATAATAAGAAATTGTGATAATTGACACTGTTATCGTCTCAAGGTATGAATCTTTGTTTTGCACGCACGAACACACACACACACACACACACACACACACACACACACACACACACACACACACACACACACACACACACACACACACACACACACACACCTCAGCCCCTTTCCTCATTGTCTTTTAGCCTCCATTGTCTCTCCTCCACCCACTGCTCTCCTTTCAGCTGATGCATATTCAACCTCACTACAATACCTGCCAAATGTCTGTGGGATTAAAGAGTACTCTTCCAACTGTCTGTTAGCTTTCCCTCTAAATCTACTGTCGCCATGGTGTTGCCGTGGCAGCACCAGACTGTGGCCTAAGGCGATAGAGATTTGACAGTGCATGAGTATGTGTCTGCATGAGAGTCAAGGATGCATTGACAGGTGAGAGGAAACGGTAGCCTATCTCTCCACTGCAGTTGTTTCCTTGGAGAGTCTGTAAGAAGTGAAGTTTACTGCAGTTGAACAGAATACCAAACTTTTTTTTATCCCCCCTTATGAAAGACAGTGGAATGCTTACTTATCTAGATTGGAATGTTGACTTATCCAGTGGATTTAACTGTTTGAAATTTTCACTCGCAGCCGGCTGGCCGCCCACATCACAAAAATATGTATTTTTCTATGTAATCCTCTGACTCCACTGAATGTTTTCCTCAGCAGGGCAGTTAGTTCAACTCTCAAGGGTACAGCAAGTGTGCTCCATGTGGGATTTTAACACGCAACCCATTGGTTTGAGTCTCGACACCAAAAAAGATGTGTCTGTGTCTGCCTCTACACCACCCACTCACTGGGGCCCCAGAACATGTTTTAATAATGAGTGGTAGTATTCATCAGCAGCTGTTGGGTTGCACAAATTCCCTTGGCGTGAAACTGACAAGGTGACATTTTAGTAGATTGTCTTTGTTAGTAATGGTAACAAGGTTGGCCTAATTTGTCTTTAAAGTATGAGCAGTACGATTTATAGAGAACAGTAATATATACTGAAAAAAATATATAAACGCAACATGCAACAATTTCAAAGATTTTACTGAGTTAGAATTCATATAAGGAAATTAGTCAATTTAAATAAATTATTTAGGCCCTAATTTATGGATTTCACATGACTGGGAATACACGTGCATTTAAAATGTCACAGATACCTTAATAAAAAGGTAGGGGTGTGTATCAGAAAACCAGTGCTGGTATCTGGTGTGACCACCATTTTCCTCATGCAGTGTGACACATCTCCTTCACATAAAGTTGATCAGGTTGTTGAAAGATGTGCCGGCATCGAGTAATTGTCTCAGGCCCCCTCCCAGTTAGGGGGAGTGATGAGCTCTACAGCAGAGTATCACAACTCAATCGATGTTTGAAAACTGTTTTCTGCCCATCCCAAAATATAGAATTGTTAGATAATTGGTCCTCTTTCTGGGACTCACCCACAAACAGGACCAAGCCTGGCCTGCTGAGGAGTGACAGACTCCATCCTAGCTGGAGGGGTGCTCTCATCTTATCTATGAACACAGACAGGGCTCTCTCCTCTAGCTCCACAATGAGATAGGGTGCAGATAGCACAGTCAGTGTAGTCAGCTCAGCTATCCCCTTTGAGATCGTGTCTGTGCCTCGATCTAGGTTGGGCAAAACTAAACATGGCGGTGTTCGCCTTAGCAATCTCACTGGAATGAAGACCTCCTCCATTCCTGTCATTATTAAAAGAGATTGTGATATCTCATATCTCAAAATAATGTTAGATCCAAGGCAGTTATAGTCAATGAACTAATCACGGATCATCATTTTGATGTGATTGGCCTGACTGAAACATGGCTGATAAATTTACTGTGTTAAATGAGGCCTCTCTTCTCCTGGTTACACTAGTGACCATATACCCAGCACATCCCGCAAAGGCAGAGGTGTTGCTAACATTTACAAAACCAAATTTAAATTCACAAAAATAAAAAGTACTGCATTTTCGTCTTTTGAACTTCTAGTCATGAAATCTATGCAGCCTACTCAATCACTTTTTATAGCTACTGTTTACAGGCTTCCTGGGCCATATACAGCGTTCCTCACTGAGTTCCCTGAATTCCTATCGGACCTTGTAGTCATGGCAGATAATATTCACATTTTTGGTGACTTTAATATTCGCATGGAAAAGTCTACAGACCCACTCCAAAAGGCTTTCGGAGCCATCATCGACTCAGTCATACTCTGGACCTAGTTTTGTCCCGTGGAATAAATATTGTGGATCTTAATGTTTTTCCTCATAATCCTGGACTATCGGACCACCATTTAATTACGTTTGCAATTGCAACAAATAATCTGCTCAGACCCCAACCAAAAGCCGTGCTATAAATTCTCGGACAACCCAAAGATTCCTAGATGCCCTTCCAGACTCCCTACACCTACCCAAGGATGTCAGAGTACAACAATTGGTTAACCACCTAACTGAGGAGCTAAATTTAATCTTGCATAATACCCTAGATGCAGTCACAGCCCTAAAAACAAAAAACATTTGTCATAAGGAACTAGCTCCCTGGTATACAGAAAATACCCGAGCCTTGAAGCAAGCTCCCAGAAAATTGGAACGGAAACGGCGCTACACCAAACTGGAAGTCTTCCAATTAGCTTGGAAAGACAGTACCGTGCAGTATCGAAGAACCCTCACTGCTACTCGATCATCCTATTTTTCCAGCTTAATTGAGGAGAATAATAACAAT
The DNA here is from genome assembly GCF_057628025.1 of Oncorhynchus mykiss. Classification (NCBI taxonomy): domain Eukaryota; kingdom Metazoa; phylum Chordata; class Actinopteri; order Salmoniformes; family Salmonidae; genus Oncorhynchus; species Oncorhynchus mykiss. The sequence continues at coordinate 11,124,886 of NC_143047.1, forward strand.
CCAAAATGTACATTTGATACTGTCACAAAGCTTACTAAAAAGCTGCATTCCCCAAGAGAGGATGGCTTTCACTTCAGCAGTGATAAATTCATGAACTTCTTTGACGAAAAGATCATGATCATTAGAAAGCAAATTAGGGACCCCTCTTTATTTTGCGTATTTCTTCAAAGCTCAGTTGTCCTGAGTCTGCGCAACACTGCCAGGACCTAGGATCAAGGGAGACACTCATGTTTTTTAACACTATATCTCTTGACACATTGATGAAAATAGTCATGGCCTCCAATCCTTCAAGCTGCATTCCAACTAAACTACTGAAAGAGCTTCTTCCTGTGCTTGGCCCTCCTATGATGAACATAATAAACGGCTCGCTATCCACAGGATGTGTACCAAACTCACTAAAAGTGGCAGTGACAAAGCCTCTCTTGAAAAAGCCAAACCTTGACCCAGAATAAAAAATATATATATATATATATATATATATATATATATATATATATTGGCCTATATCGAATCTCCCATTCCTCTCAAACATTTTAGAAAAAGCTGTTGCGCAGCAACTCACTGCCTTCCTGAAGACAAATATTCTATTCGAAACGCTTCAGTCTGGTTTTAGACCCCATCATAGCACTGAGACTGCACTCGAGAAGGTGGTAAATTTCCTTTTAATGTTGTCAGACATGGAGCTCTGCATCTGCATCTGTCCTCGTGCTCCTAGACCTTAGTGCTGCTTTTGATACCATCGATCACCACATTGTTTTGGAGAGATTGGAAACCCAAAGTTCTGGCCTGGTTTAGATCGGAAAGATATCAGTTTGTCTCTGTGCATGGTTTGTCCTCTGACAAATCAACTGTCAATTTTGGTGTTTCCTCAAGGTTCCGTTTTAGGACCTCTATTGTTTTCACTATATATTTTACCTCTTGGTGATGTCATTCGGAAACATAATGTTAACTTTCACTGCTATGCGGACGATACACAGCTGTACATTTTGATGAAACATGGTGAAGCCCCAAAATTGCCCTCTAAGGAAGCCTGTGTTTCAGACATAAGGAAGTGGATGGGGGCAAATGTTTTACTTTAAGCTCAAAACAGACATACTTGTTCTAGGTCCCAGGAAACAAAGCGATATTCTGTTGAATCTGACAATTAATCTTGATGGTTGTACAGTCGTCTCAAATAAAACTGTGAAGGACCTCGGCGTTACTCTGGACCCTGATCTCTCTTTTGACGAATGTATCAAGACTGTTTCAATGACAACTTTTTTCCATCTATGTAACATTGCAATAATCAGAAACTTTCTGTTCAAAAAGTATGCAGAGAAATTAATCCATGCTTTTGTCACTTCTAGATTAGACTACTGCAATACTCTACTTTCCGGCTACCTGGATAAAGCAATAAATAGACTTCTGTTAGTGCTAAACACGGCTGCTAGAATCTTGACTAGAACACCAAAATGTTATCATATTACTCCAGTGCTAGCCTCGCAACACAGACTTCCTGTTAAGACTAGGGCTGATTTCAAGGTTTTCCTGCTAACCTACAAAGCATTACATGGGCTTGCTCCTACCTATCTTTCCGATTTGGTCCTGCCATACATACCTACACGTACGCTATGGTCACAAGATGCAGACCTCCTTATTGCCAACCAGCTGGAGGCAGGGCTTTCTTCTATAGAGCTCCATTTTTATGGAATGGTCTGCCTATCCATGTGAGAGACGCAGACTCGGTCTCGACCCCTAAGTCTTTATTGAAGTCTCATCTCTTCAGTAGTTCCTATGATTGAGTGTAGTCTGGCCCAGGGGTTTGAAGATGAACAGAAAGGTACTGGAGCGACGATCCACCCTTGCTGTCTCTGCCTGGCCGGTTCCCCTCTCTCCACTGGGATTCTCTGCCTCTAAACCTATTACGGGGGCTGTGTCACTAGCTTACTGGTGCTCTTCCATGCCGTCCCTATGAGGGGTGCATTACTTGAGTGGGTTGAGTCACTGACGTGATCATCCTGTCTGGGTTGGCGCCCCCTTGGGTTCGTGCCGCGGGGGAGATCTTCCTGAACTATCGGCCTTGTCTCAGGGTAGTAAGTTGATGGTTTGAAGATATCCCTTAAGTGGTGTGGGGGCTGTGCTTTGGCAAGGTGTGTTGGGTTATATCCTGCCTGTTTGTCCCTGTCCGGGGGTATCGTCGGACGGGGCCATAGTGTCTCCCGACCCTTCCTGTCTCAGCCTCTAGTAATTATGCTGCAATAGCTTATGTGTCGGGGGGCTAGGGTCAGTCTGTTATACCTGGAGTATTTCTCCTGTCTTATCCGGTGTCCTATGTGATTTTAAGTATTCTCTCTCTCTCTCTCTCTCTCTCTCTCTCTCTCTCTCTCTCTCTCTCTCTCTCTCTCTCTCTCTCTCTCTCTCTCTCTCTCTCTCTCTCTCTCTCTCTCTCTCTCTCTCTCTCTCTCTCTCTCTCTCTCTCTCTCTCTCTCTCTCTCTCTCTCTCTCTCTCTCAGGAAAGACGAGTATGGAGGAAGGTACAAGTTCATAAACTGCCTATTGATGTTAAACCATTCCCTTACCTGAGCAGCTCGGTGGAAACTGACATTGTCCCACACTATCACATAGGTGGGAATGGGATTCTCATTTAGCTTTTGACCCGGCTGCTCTTGAACCTGCTGCTCAAATAAAATATCTCTTAGATTGGCAATAAATCTTGGAAGGTGCTGGGTGTTATATGGCCCGAGTGTAACATGGTGATGTAGAACACCATGGTTGCTGATAGCAGCACAGATTGTGACATTGCCACCTCGTTGACCAGGGACTTCAACAATGGCCGACTGTCCAATCATGTTTCGGCCTCTCCTTCTCCTCTTTGTTAGGTTGAAGCCTGCTTCATCGACAAAGATGAACTCATGGGGTCTGTTCAAGGATTCCAAGTCAAATATTGTCTGTGTAGAAATGCAATATACTGTATGTAGGATTTTGTAAGTTGTACAGAGACAGTGCTATACTGTAGAGTACAATTAGGCTTCTGATTCACATACATTGTATGTACTGAAGAGTAATGTCATGCACATAGTATGTGTTAGTACTGTAGACAATCTGGATTACAGTAAATGTTTCTGAATGTACACTTACTTGCACATACTGAGCTCGCAGTTCTTTCACCCTTGGTGAGTTGCGCTCGAAAGGTACTCTGTGTACTTGTTTCATTCGCATCCTGTTACGATGGAGGACACGGTCAATTGTGGAAATAATCACACTGTCGATTCCCTGGAAGTGTGTGTTGTCTTTTATCACTCGTTCCTGGATTTCTCTGAGTCGTATTGCATTATCTTGAAGGACCATGCCAACTATAACGGCCTCGTGCTCCATAGTGAATATAGCTGTCCTTCCACCTGCATGTGGCAGCCTTGCAATTCTACAAAAAGTAGTTGTGCAGTTACAAAACATATTCATGCAGTACAATACATACAGTGATTATCTTTACAAATGTCTATTGAAACAGCTGCATATAGTGTAGTACAGTACATTTGCAATTACAAAAATACAGTAGTATACTGTACCTGTTCTCTTTTCTGAATGTCCTTACTATGGTGGACACAGAAAATCGGCTCAAATTGAGTTGCACTCTAAGTCCTGCTTCCCTCATTGTCAGTTCATGGACAAGAACGTGGTCTATAACTGTTGCTCGAATTTCATCAGATATTTCCACTTTTTGTCTTCCTCTTCGTCCTCCTCTTCCTCTTTCTTGCCCTCCTCTTGTTCCTCATTGCCCACCTCGCATACGCACTCGTCCTTTCACAAAAGTTTCTTCTATCCATTCTCAGACTTTCTCCATCCCACCTTCAACAACCTGTTTGCTCTCTGAACTGGCTTATATTGGTTGTGTCGCATCATTCGAAACAGGTTAAATACATTTTTAGCGGTTGTGTTCAATCAATGACATGTGTTCTCTATTTGTATTTGATTGTTGCCACTTGTGTTTACCAATATGGGTGACATGTGCATTAGAGTGCAGAACGTGTTTTGAGAATGAGAATGTGTTTAGAGTTTTGCTGAAAAGTCTAAGCGAGATCTGCAAATTGTGTTCTACCATGTGAAATGGTTTAAGGTATTGACAACAGACTGCATAATTAGCTAAATGAGTCCAGACAACTGAGAACTTTGTTCAGCCAATGGGTTTTAGTGTTTTAGCAATTGAGAAAAACTGTAAACTTCTTAAGGCTAGGGGGCAGTATCCTGAATTTCTGGATGACTGACATGCCCAAAGTAAACTGTCTGCTACTCAGGCCCAGAAAGATATGCATATAATGTGTAGCATTGGATAGAAAACACTCCGAAGTTTCTAAAACTGTTCAAATAATGTCTGTGAGTATAACAGAACTGATATGGCAGTCGAAAAACCGAGGAAAATCCATGAGGATTTTTTTTGGGGGGGTTCACAGGCCTTTTCAACGCAAGCCTATGGGTAATCCACTAGATATCAACAGTCTTTATACAGGGTTTCAGGCTTGTTTCTTGAAAAACGAACAAGTAGTTGTAGTTTATCCAAGGAGTTCTCATCAGAAAAGGTAGGCTTTTGGCGTGTGTGAATGAGGGCGCACATTATTTTCCTTTTCTATTGAACACCGTTGTTTCCGTCTGAAATATTATAGTTTATTTACATATTAGGGTACCTGAGGATTGATTAGAAACATTGTTTGACTTGTTTGGCCGAAGTTTACCGGTATCTTTTTGGATTCCTTTGTATGCACGTTGAAGGAGTGGATTACTGAAATCAATGGCACCAACTAAACAGACATTTTTGGATATAAAGGAGGACTTTATCGAACAAAACGAACATTCATTGTGTCGCTGGGACCCTTTGGATTGCAAACAGTGGAAGAACTTCAAAGGTAAGTGATTAATTTTATCGCTATTTGTGATTTTTGTAAAGCCGGTGTTGGTTGAAAAATTATTTTGATGTGGGGTGCTGTCCTCAGATACAGTGCCTTGCGAAAGTATTCGGCCCCCTTTAACTTTGCGACCTTTTGCCACATTTCAGGCTTCAAACATAAAGATATAAAACTGTATTTTTTTGTGAAGAATCAACAACAAGTGGGACACAATCATGAAGTGGAACGACATTTATTGGATATTTCAAACTTTTTTAACAAATCAAAAACTGAAAAATTGGGCGTGCAAAATTATTCAGCCCCCTTAAGTTAATACTTTGTAGCGCCACCTTTTGCTGCGATTACAGCTGTAAGTCGCTTGGGGTATGTCTCTATCAGTTTTGCACATCGAGAGACTGACATTTTTTCCCATTCCTCCTTGCAAAACAGCTCGAGCTCAGTGAGGTTGGATGGAGAGCATTTGTGAACAGCAGTTTTCAGTTCTTTCCACAGATTCTCGATTGGATTCAGGTCTGGACTTTGACTTGGCCATTCTAACACCTGGATATGTTTATTTTTGAACCATTCCATTGTAGATTTTGTTTTATGTTTTGGATCATTGTCTTGTTGGAAGACAAATCTCCGTCCCAGTCTAAGGTCTTTTGCAGACTCCATCAGGTTTTCTTCCAGAATGGTCCTGTATTTGGCTCCATCCATCTTCCCATCAATTTTAACCATCTTCCCTGTCCCTGCTGAAGAAAAGCAGGCCCAAACCATGATGCTGCCACCACCATGTTTGACAGTGGGGATGGTGTGTTCAGCTGTGTTGCTTTTACGCCAAACATAACGTTTTGCATTGTTGCCAAAAAGTTCCATTTTGGTTTCATCTGACCAGAGCACCTTCTTCCACATGTTTGGTGTGTCTCCCAGGTGGCTTGTGGCAATCTTTAAACGACACTTTTTATGGATATCTTTAAGAAATGGCTTTCTTCTTGCCACACTTCCATAAAGGCCAGATTTGTGCAATATATGACTGATTGTTGTCCTATGGACAGAGTCTCCCACCTCAGCTGTAGATCTCTGTAGTTCATCCAGAGTGATCATGGGCCTCTTGGCTGCATCTCTGATCAGTCTTCTCCTTGTATGAGCTGAAAGTTTAGAGGGACGGCCAGGTCTTCGTAGATTTGCAGTGGTCTGATACTCCTTCCATTTCAATATTATCGCTTGCACAGTGCTCCTTGGGATGTTTAAAGCTTGGGAAATATTTTTGTATCCAAATCCGGCTTTAAACTTCTTCACAACAGTATCTCGGACCTGCCTGGTGTGTTCCTTGTTCTTCATGATGCTCTCTGCGCTTTTAACGGACCTCTGAGACTATCACAGTGCAGGTGCATTTATACGGAGACTTGATTACACACAGGTGGATTGTATTTATCATCATTAGTCATTTAGGTCAACATTGGATCATTCAGAGATCCTCACTGAACTTCTGGAGAGAGTTTGCTGCACTGAAAGTAAAGGGGCTGAATAATTTTGCACGCCCAATTTTTTAGTTTTTGATTTGTTAAAAAAGTTTGAAATATCCAATAAATGTCGTTCCACTTCATGATTGTGTCCCACTTGTTGTTGACTCTTCACAAAAAAATACAGTTTTATATCTTTATGTTTGAAGCCTGAAATGTGGCAAAACGTCGCAAAGTTCAAGGGGGCCGAATACTTTCGCAAGGCACTGTAATTGCATGGTATGCTTTCGCCGTAAAGCCTTTTTGAAATCTGACAATTCAGTTGGATTAAGAAAAAGGGAAGCTTTTATATGATATAAGACACTGTATGTTCATTATTGTTTAATATTACGATTTTGAAATTTCCAACTTCACCGGATGTTGTCGATTTTGATCCCGCTAGCGGGATCCGATCCCTAAGTTACAGAACCAAGACTTCTCCTGAGTTTTATTCATTTTTATGCATTATGTATCAGTGATGTTACACGATTTAGCCAGATGCTCTCTTTCGTTTTTGTTTTTTAGACTTTTGATTGACATTCTGCAATGATGGTGAGTGAAATAAGTGACAGACATGCAAAACTCAAACACATGCGCAAACCAGGACATTGAGCTATGGAGGATTTACTCTAAGGTTCAAACCACACATGGATCCCTAGTCACAATGGACGGTAGCATAATGGCTTTCTGTCTGACTGGCTCCAGTCATGTGTCTAACTTATTAACAGTCGAGAAATGCCTTTGCTCTGCTGTTTTTTTTTATCAGCCCCTTCATCACTACTGAAACATTGAGGGCTTGACTTCATAACATCCGACATTGGGCCCGGAGATCTTCGTTTTCCCTCCCTTATCTTCCTCAGTCTAATGCAAGCTGATAAGACCTTAAATAGTGTGGACGAGATTAAAAGAGAATAATAAAATAAGTGTGTCACTAACAGAATTGCCTCTGCCCCACAAGTTGAGTTTGAATAAGCCTCACTATAAATAAGGCCAATAATATGTTCAAACAGTGAAAAGTATTACAGATAAAGCCCTTGTGACAGAGGGAACTCACTGGCAATACATCAAGGTTAATATGTTGCAGCCAGGAAGATGATAGTTGCCCATTGCATCAGCCATTTGAGCTTGTTATATCTTTAAAATAAGCAATATTTATTCATGCATAATACATATTAAACTGGTGTTAATGAACACACCATTTGGAGGCAAATGCAATGTAATTTACAGTGCCTTGCGAAAGTATTCGGCCCCCTTTAACTTTGCGACCTTTTGCCACATTTCAGGCTTCAAACATAAAGATATAAAACTGTATTTTTTTGTGAAGAATCAACAACAAGTGGGACACAATCATGAAGTGGAACGACATTTATTGGATATTTCAAACTTTTTTAACAAATCAAAAACTGAAAAATTGGGCGTGCAAAATTATTCAGCCCCCTTAAGTTAATACTTTGTAGCGCCACCTTTTGCTGCGATTACAGCTGTAAGTCGCTTGGGGTATGTCTCTATCAGTTTTGCACATCGAGAGACTGACATTTTTTCCCATTCCTCCTTGCAAAACAGCTCGAGCTCAGTGAGGTTGGATGGAGAGCATTTGTGAACAGCAGTTTTCAGTTCTTTCCACAGATTCTCGATTGGATTCAGGTCTGGACTTTGACTTGGCCATTCTAACACCTGGATATGTTTATTTTTGAACCATTCCATTGTAGATTTTGCTTTATGTTTTGGATCATTGTCTTGTTGGAAGACAAATCTCCGTCCCAGTCTAAGGTCTTTTGCAGACTCCATCAGGTTTTCTTCCAGAATGGTCCTGTATTTGGCTCCATCCATCTTCCCATCAATTTTAACCATCTTCCCTGTCCCTGCTGAAGAAAAGCAGGCCCAAACCATGATGCTGCCACCACCATGTTTGACAGTGGGGATGGTGTGTTCAGCTGTGTTGCTTTTACGCCAAACATAACGTTTTGCATTGTTGCCAAAAAGTTCCATTTTGGTTTCATCTGACCAGAGCACCTTCTTCCACATGTTTGGTGTGTCTCCCAGGTGGCTTGTGGCAATCTTTAAACGACACTTTTTATGGATATCTTTAAGAAATGGCTTTCTTCTTGCCACACTTCCATAAAGGCCAGATTTGTGCAATATATGACTGATTGTTGTCCTATGGACAGAGTCTCCCACCTCAGCTGTAGATCTCTGTAGTTCATCCAGAGTGATCATGGGCCTCTTGGCTGCATCTCTGATCAGTCTTCTCCTTGTATGAGCTGAAAGTTTAGAGGGACGGCCAGGTCTTGGTAGATTTGCAGTGGTCTGATACTCCTTCCATTTCAATATTATCGCTTGCACAGTGCTCCTTGGGATGTTTAAAGCTTGGGAAATATTTTTGTATCCAAATCCGGCTTTAAACTTCTTCACAACAGTATCTCGGACCTGCCTGGTGTGTTCCTTGTTCTTCATGATGCTCTCTGCGCTTTTAACGGACCTCTGAGACTATCACAGTGCAGGTGCATTTATACGGAGACTTGATTACACACAGGTGGATTGTATTTATCATCATTAGTCATTTAGGTCAACATTGGACCATTCAGAGATCCTCACTGAACTTCTGGAGAGAGTTTGCTGCACTGAAAGTAAAGGGGCTGAATAATTTTGCACGCCCAATTTTTTAGTTTTTGATTTGTTAAAAAAGTTTGAAATATCCAATAAATGTCGTTCCACTTCATGATTGTGTCCCACTTGTTGTTGATTCTTCACAAAAAAATACAGTTTTATATCTTTATGTTTGAAGCCTGAAATGTGGCAAAACGTCGCAAAGTTCAAGGGGGCCGAATACTTTCGCAAGGCACTGTATTTGCACTAGCATGAATACAAAATCTAATAGCCTTAAATAGATACTTTGAGATTTTGACAATGAATCCCTTAATATACTTCCCCAGTCAGTCAGATTACCTCGTGGAGACCATTTGTATGTCTGTGTGCAGATTGAAGGAAGCTGCTAACTAGTGTTAGCGCAATTGGCTTGCAAACCTACCTCTACCTACTTCCCTCATACTGGATGTAGAGATCGTATCCATGAGTTCATCTGACTCTAGGGAAGTAGATAAAGGGCTTAATTGCCAAAATCCTGATGTAACCCTTTAATACAGGAACACACTCTTAACCATTTTGTCCCTGTTCAAGGCTATGCATGCCATTAGGAAATGATAACAATGAAATAATATGACTAGTCAGGCTCAAGTGTTTGACCAACAGCATTGTAATAACATTATAGTATCAATTTCAACTGCACATGACCTTGAATGGGCCTCGAAATAGTATATTCATGAGTACTAGTAAGTAATGGTTAAAATGAGACACAAACTAGAAGAGTTTTGTGCTCCATACTGCTTATTCTGATAGATAGACGGATGTGTTGATTATGTCTCCAAGGTCAAACAAAGAGACCAAAAGAGTCTGGTCAAATGACACCTGACATGAGCAGTATAGGCATTCTAATGAATGCCAATCTCTGATAATCTTCCTTGTAATAGACACAAATCACTGATAATATAAACTTTACGTTCACCTTCATTTGCTATGAGTTGCCCACTACAGATAATTGCCTCATATTCTGTTTGAAGAGAATTCATGAGACTGTTGCTGAAGTTGATTTCTCGTTCTGGCATTAGGCAAACAAACAAAGCCGAGGCTAGTTCACTTTTCTTCTCTCCCTGTCATGGTTTCACCTGACATTGGATTGCACTGGGCTAAAATGGCAGGCATTAGATTCTCCCCACCTCTCAAACTTCCGAAAACACCTTTTCACAGTGTGCTGATGGGAGGTGAGAATAATGCCCTATCTAACCAGCACAATATTAAAAGAGCTGACAGACGGAAGACCAAAGGTCTAAATTTAGACTGAAGAGAGAAAGTCTATTTGTTAAGGTCTGGGCAGCAGTGGTGCCAATAGGAAAAATGCCTGATGTTACCTTAGAAACATGTTGAGTATTCGACAGAGAAAGATGATTGAAAGCATTCAAGTGTAGGGGCATGGCTCATTAGAATATTTTGGGGTATGATTTGCTCACAGCTTCTTTTAAAAATTATAGGCCAATCTCAAATTTGTCACCCCTGGTGAAAACACTTGAAATCCTTGTGAGTGAACAGCTAAAAGTGTTTTTATATACTAACTCTACTTTATCAATGTACCAATTGGGCTTCAGGAAGAAGCATAGCACAATTACAGCAGCCATGAAGGTTTTAAATTATATCACTGAAGCCCTTGACAAAAAACAACACTGTGTATCACTTTTTATTGATCTCTCTAAGGCTTTTGATACAGTTAATCATGATATATTGAGGCAGAAATTGTCAAGTGTAGGTATTTTTGATGGGCTCATGTCTGTTAAATTGTCTGTCTGTAATGGTGTGCCCAGGGCTCTGTTCTTGGTCCCCTCTTATTCACTATTTATATAAATAATTAACAAAAATGTGCAAAATTGTTACGTTTTTCTTCTGTTGAAAGAGAGGAGGACCAAAATGCAGCGTGGTTATTTATAAACATCTTTAATAAAGATGAATACGAACAATATACAAAAACAATAAACGTGAAAAACCGAAACAGCCCTATCTAAATACCTAAAGAATATGGCTGCCTAAATATGGTTCCCAATCAGAAACAACGATGAACACCTGCCTCTGATTGAGAACCACTCTAGGCAACCATAGACTTACCTAGACTACTTCACTAACCACAATCCCATAACCTACAAAACACCCCTAGACAAAACACACCACATAAATACCCATGTCACACCCTGACCAAAATAATAAAGAAAACACAAAATACTAAGGCCAGGGCATGACAAAAATGCTCAACTTCACTTTTATGCTGATGATACTGTTATTTATTGTTGTGCCTCGTCTCTTACAAAAGCTTTCCAGAACTTGCAAGCTGCTTTTTATACTGTTCAACATACCTTGGTTCAATTGAAGCTTATCCTCAATACTGACAAAACTAAACTAATGGTGTTTTCCAAAGCAAGAAATAGATCTCTGAACCATTCACCTATTACTACCTGTCAGGGCAATGAGATTGAGACTGTAACCTCATAGAAATATCTTGGAAATTTAATTTCAAAATTAAGCTGAAGTTCAGATTTTATTTTAGGAATAAGGCCTGTTTTACTTTTGAAGCCAGAAGGAGGCTAGTATCAGCTACATTTATGTCTTTACTAGACTATGGGGATATTGAGAACGATCTTGGTATAAACGGAGTCGTTTAACTTCTTGGTGACAGTGGGCAGTATTTTCACGTACAGATGAAATGCATGCCCAAATTCAACTGCATGCTACTCATCCCCAGAAGATAAGATGTGCATATTAATAGTATATTTGGATAGAAAACAGTCAGTTTCTAAAACTGTTTGAATCATATCTGTGAGTATAACATATTTATACTAGCATACTTATTTAGCAGGCGAAACCCCGAGGACAAACCATTCTGATTTTTTTTTTGAGGTCACTCTCTTTTCAATTAGTTTTCATTGGGAATCCAAATTTCTAAGGGACCTTCTTGCAGTTCTTATCGCTTCCACTGGATGTCAAGAGTGTGTAGAAATTGGTTGAGGTTTTTCCTTTGTGTAATGAAGAAGTACGGCCATTGAACGAGGGTAACTTGAAGTGTACTGTTAGATAGAGGCGCATGACCAGAAAGCATGCTACAGTTTGTTTTCCTCCTGTATTGAACACAGATCATCCCGTCTTCAATTTTATCGATTATTTACGTTAAAAAATACCTAAAGTTGTATTACAAAAGTAGTTTGAAATGTTTTGGCAAAGTTTACAGGTAACTTTTGAGATATTTTGTAGTCACGTTGCGCAAGTTGGAACCAGTTTGGAACCGTTTTTCTGGATCAAACGCGCCAAATAAGTTTACATTTTGGATATATATCGACGGAATTAATCGAACAAAAGGACCATTTGGGATGTTTATGGGACATATTGGAGTGCCAACAAAAGATGCTCGTCAAAGGTAAGGCATGAATTATATTTTTATTTCTGCGTTTTGTGTCGTGCCTGCGGGGTTGAAATATGCTTTTCTTTCTTTGTTTACTATGGTGCTATCCTCAGATAATAGCATTGTTTGCTTTCGCCAAAAAACCTTTTTGAAATCTGACATGTTGGCTGGATTCACAACAAGTGTAGCTTTAATTTGCTATCTTGCACGTGTGATTTCATGAAAGTTAGATTTTTATAGTAATTTATTTGAATTTGGCTAACGTCCCACATATCCCAGAGAGGTTAATAAGTGCTCACAAAACTCCAAAAACCAAAATATACAAAATAAAAAAGTGGGTAGAAAACCCGGCGCACACCAACACATAACTTGCACATAACATACAACCAAACAATCTCCGACAAGGACATGAGGGGAAACAGAGGGTGAAATACACAACATGTAATTGATGGGATTCGAACCAGGTGTGAAGGAAGACAAGACAAAACCAATGGAAAATGGATCAGCAATGGCTAGAAGGTCGGTGATGTCGACCGCCGAACACCACCCGAACAAGGAGAGGGACCGACTTCGGCGGAAGTCGTGACAGATGTGTTTGTGCTCCCAGCTATGAATGCTTCCGCTCAGTGTTTGAGATCAATTGATACCCTTTACCATGGCCCATTGAGATTTATTTTAAACTGCAAAACCCTTACGCACCACTCCACGTTATATACCAGGGTTGGCTGGCCTTCTCTAGTCACTTGTTGGCTCAGTCACTGGTATAATTTATTTACAAAGCCATTTTGGGTTTGCTACCATTTTATTTGGGCATTTTTATTGTTCAGAAATGTGGTGGGTACTCTCTTCATTCGCAGGACTTTATCCTGCTAACTGTTCCAAATGTCCAAACTGAATTTGGTAAAAGGGCTTTTATGTACTATGCGCCATCGGCTTGGAAAGCCTTACAAAATACTTTTAAACTGGAAGAACTTGTCCCGATTGGTGTTTTTAAATCACTGATGAAGGATTTTGAGTCTGATTCCCTGACCAGTCAATGTTTTTAATTAGCTGTTTTATGATTTTGTTATACTCTTGTGAATTCTATGGTTTTTACTGTATTACTTGTAGTTTTTCATGTTGTCTGTCTGTAATTGTGAAATGACTTGGTGCTGCCTATCTTGGCCAGTACTCTCTTGAAAAAGAGATTTCAAATCTCAATGTGCCCTTCCTGGTTAAATACAGGTTAAATAAATAAAGTTCCAGTTTATCTTATCTGTTGTGTTATACCATTAATAATTAAATATGACTATGGAATGTAAATGTGTCTTATGAAAGACTCATGTAGATCTTGTGTCAATTGAGAACTGTTGTGTAAATCAATACTCTCTATTCTTTCCTCAGGGACTTTCAGCTGTTCCAGAGCTAGTTGCAGAGCTAGCAACTTGTCAATCAACACAATTATCAAACTCATTGAATTGTAACAATATAATATGGCGAACCAGAGGAAAGAACCCTGTATGGTTCTTCAAAAGGTTATTTATAGAATCTTTGAGATTGAGAAATTTTTTATAAAACCATTCTCCATGAAGGTCTTATAAAGATTCCTTAAATGGGTTCTATAAAGCACTAAAAAGGGTTGCAACCATAGCAGAACCCTTTTTGGTGTTATATAGAACCTTTTTGAAATGTTCATTTATGGAACATTAGGAAAGGGTTCTTTATAGTACCATAAATGTTTAATTTAGAAACATATGAGCATGGTTCAGCAAAAAAAGAAACGTCCCTTTTTCAGGACCTTGTCTTTCAAAGAGAATTCATAAAAATCCAAATAACTTCACTGATCTTCAGTGTAAAGGGTTTAAACACTGATTCCCATGCTTGTTCAATGAACCTTAATAAACAATTAATGAACATGCACCTGTGGAATGATCATTAAGACACTAACAGCTTACAGACGGTAGGAAACAGTTATGAAAACTTAGGACACTAAAGAGGCCTTTCTACTGACATCAAAACAAAGATGCCCAGGGTCCCTGCTCATCTTAGGCATGCTGCAAGGAGGCATGAGGACTGCAGATGTGGCCTAAGACAGCACTACAGGGAGACAGGATGGACAGCTGATCGTCCTCACAGTGGCAAACCACGTGTAACAACACCTGCACAGGATCTATATCTATATCTGAACATCACACCTGCGGGACAGGTACAGGATGGCAACAACAACTGCCCGATTTACACCAGAAATGCACAATCCCTCCATCAGTGCTCAGACTGTCTGCAATAGGCTGAGAGAGGCTGGACTGAGGGCTTGTAGGCCTGTTGTAAGGCAGGTCCTCACCAGACATCACCGGCAACAACGTCGCCTATGGGCACAAACCCACCGTCGCTGGACCAGACAGGACTGGCAAAAAGTGCTCTTCACTGATGAGTCAAGGTTTTGCCTCACCAGTGGTGATAGTCAGATTCACGTTTATTGTCGAAGGAATGAGTGTTACACCGAAGACTGTACTCTGGAGCGGGATCGATTTGGAGGTGGAGGGTCCGTCATGGTCTGGGGCGGTGTGTCACAGCATCATCGGACTGAGCTTGTTGTTATTGCAGGCAATCTCTACACTGTGCGTTACAGGGAAGACATCCTCCTCCCTCATGTGGTACCCTTCCTTCAGGCTCATCCTGACATGACCCTCCAGCATGACAATTCCACCAGCCAAACTGCTCGTTCTGTGCGTGATCTCCTGTAAGACAGGAATGTCAGTGTTCTGCAATGGCCAGCCGAAGAGCCCGGATCTCAATCCCATTGAGCATGTCTAGGACCTGTTGGATCGGAGGGTGAGGGCTAGGGCCATTCCCTACAGAAATGTCAGGGAACTTGCAGGTGCCTTGGAGGAAGAGTGGGGTAACATCTCACAGCAAGAACTGGAAAATCTGGTGCAGACCATGAGGAGGAGGTGCACTGCAGCACTTACTGCAGCTGGTGGCCACACCAGATACTGACTGTTACGTTTGTTTTTGACCCCCCCCCCATTTGTTCAGGGACACATTATTCAATTTCTGTTAGTCACATGTCTGTGGAACTTGTTCAGTTTATGTCTCAGTTGCTGAGTTTATATAGCACAAAAAAAATGTTCCGCTTATGGTTACAAGTAAAATTATCCCAACTTTGCACTATATAGAAAGAGGCACAGAGCCAGGGTCTCAGCACAGAGGGGTGGACTCTATGGGCCTTTCTGACCAAATCATTCAAAAAAAGGGTAGCTGATAGGTTTCAGTACCAAGGACAGCACACACCGCTCTACAAAGCGCAGTGGTCGTCAGCGCCATGGACAGCAGCACCAAGCAATGATTCATCGAAACCATTAATCGCAGCGCATGAAGTGCTTGTTTAGCAGACAGACAGAGAAAGGTCTACATTCAGGTCTACTTTCAATGATAAGGTAGACACAGTGGTCTACAACAACAAAACAGGAACAGCGTAAATCAGGCAGGCAGGCAGTGTCTCACATGCAGGCAGGCAGGCAGGCAGGTTGTCAGGCAGGCACGCACACACACACACACACACACACACGCACACACACACACACACACACACACACACACACACACACACACACACACACACACACACACACACACACACACACACACATACACACACACACACACACACACACACACGGCCTGCCTATGGATGCCAAGAGGTGATAAGCAAGAGGCCCTGTAATAACATTCTGACTGCTTTCATCTCAACCAAAATGATATTTCACACACCAGATTGTCTTTTGCTCAGCCAATGTAGCCATGTTGTAGTTTGATGTAGTCAAGTCCATTTGCTATTTCCATCATCTTGCATTCCATCGAACAATGTGCAAATTAAGGTCCTGTTTTAAACATCATACTCCTCTTCTTCATGTTGACAATCCTGCCAACTACTATGTCTTTGGGTATGTCAATGTCCCACGGAATAGATAGCAATGTTAGGATGGATAGTCTGTCCTCATTCACGCATGCATGCAAATAGGTATTCGCTCGGAACTGGCACTGCTGATGGGGATGATTTTGTAGATTCTATGGAGAATGGTCAGATTTGAATATGCTCAGTGCATGTTATTGGCAATGAGGAATGCTAGGACTGAGTCAGAGTTGAGATCCATGGCTAACTCGGAATATATTGTGCGGAAAGAGAAGAACTCATGCACAATTTCCTCAGGCTTGGAAATGTTTTCTGAGTAGAAATGTGCGAGCTGAAGCATGTTATTCTCTACATCAGGGTGTTCAAAATGCTTTGGATTGAGCACAGAGAACAGTCACGCCGTTTCTATGAAGTCGACAAATCGATTCTCAAACTGCCCCACAAAAACATTGAGTGTGCAATTGTGTACATCAGCTTTAAAAGCACCTTGTGCTTTCTGGAATTGGGTCATCCTCTGTTGTGTCGTTTTGTCGGGCCATCTCTTTAGCAGTGTTCCTCATCTTGTCAAAGGCCTCATCTGTGCCCGTCTGGCTGATCTTAGCCATGCAGTCCGTTAGATCCACTGCAGTGTTTACATTTATTGCATCCTTTTGCGGGTATAGTTAGAAAGCATGTAAACTCAAATGTGCTTATTGTTGAAAGCAGGCCATCAGCTTCAGAGGGCATCTTTGGTGTAGTATGGTTATGGTGCTTTATTTGGCACAGGGCTTCAAAGAGCCCAGGCAGGCTCTATATAACCAAATATGTTAATAACCTAACCCAAGATAGACCATGGCCTGTCGTTTCCAAGGGGAACAAATGAGTCATTGTGGGCAGAACAAGCAAGGAGCGAGATTCTATTAGTGCGTTCTAATATGTATTTGCGTATTTCCGTTAGGGAACGCCTACTCTGTGAAATGTGCACGTGCAATAACTCAGTTCGCCCTTGCACTCCTTCTAAACAACGTACATTTCAGAAACTTTGGTAAAGGGTAAAGTCGAAAAACCGTAGTCCACTCTGTTCATAACAGATTCTAGTTTTGGGAACAGAAAACTGCATTGAGAGCAAATGTTTCATCGATAAGAACATTTTCAGAATCCATCTCACTCCATCATCTCCCACTACTGGCCACTGGACTTCCTCTCACCACCATATTTGGTAGTGAGTGGAAACGCCTTAGCGGGTGCTTCACATTTATACATCCGGTGAAATATCTGTCTCATTGTTCTAGCTGTGGAATAACTGCTTCTGTGGCCTGTTTCCTGTAGGCCCACCTTGTGTCTGACAGGCTCTTCAGCGTGACAACGGGGATTGAATATGCAACCTGATACAGAGTCATGGGATTACGCCCATCCACCACCCGTGTCCACAACACCCTAGCAAAACCCAAGACACTTGACGGTAATAGCGCTCACTGTTGCCCCTAGTGGACGGGTTTTAACTTCAGTCTTGAGTGACCTGACTGTTTAAACCTTGGTAGGCTAGAAGTAAAAAGAAGTTCAGGGCCTCCAGTGTATAAAAAAACAACATTTGCGTTACACAAGAAACACGCGACATCCAGTAGAATTAAATTGAGGTTGTGTGCTACAGCAGTGCACAGTTCGAACAGTTCCTTTTTACTCTAGCTTGCAGTCCCTTTAAGTGTTCAGACATTGTTCTTACCCCATCACAGGCTTGGCCTCTCATAAGATTCACATCGGGACATTCCTCTGAATGTAACTTAGCTAGCTAGACATGACCTGACTTGAGCGACATCGAGCTCACACAGGGTAGGCTACAAGTCAATCAAATATGACAAACATTCTTTTTTGAAAAAAATGTTCGATGAACAATGAAAGGTCTTGACTAAAAACAATTTCTTTTCATTTAATTTTAGAATAATTTTCATCTTAATTTTGGTACTGTATGAAGTAGGCTATAAGTAAGATACCCCCCCCCAAAAATGTACTAACAAATGTAACTACATCAAATGTTTTTCTTTTAAAATCTTCACAGACAAGGGTCCCCTTACGAGGCCTATATGTGTATGGGCCCTTGGGTGGTTGCCCTATGCCCCCTAGCTCCGCTTCTGTATCAAACCTTTTGTATTTAGTGTGTATAGAAGCAATATATGCTACAGAAGCAATGGGTAACCATTGGGAAGAAGAAGGAAGGAGAGAAAGGACTGAGAGAGGTCCCCTATTGCGTTCAAATCCAACAGAATAACCTGCAGCTGGCCTTGTGAAAATAAACCTCCACAAACATTCATCCGCATGAAGCTGAATCCTGGGGAATAGGGAGTATCGCTTAGGCCTTATTGTGTGGGGGATTGAGCCCCAGCTCAAATGTTCACAGAGCCCACACAATGTGAAGGGTTCGGTTATCATCTAAGACATCCGTTAAGTAAAGCTGAGCGAGGGAGGCCTTGTTGGGCCTGGGAGGTTGTTATCCTTTAGATGGGTTTGAAATACACAGGGGGGAGAGCGAGATGGGGAGTTTAACTGGAAGCGCAAAAACTTTTCTCCAGAATCTTTTATTCATCTTTGACCCAGTACAGAGGAGAAAAGGGGGAACTAGACAAAAATATGAGCAAGGGGTCAAGTAGTTTCTCAAAGAACGTCTGCTGCTGTCAATTTTATGGCGTAAAAACTCATTGTTAAAAAATAAGTGTGCCCAAGTCCTTATTACCCTTTAACCTTGAAAACAACGATGCAACATCGCTCATCCCCTTAGCTGTTATTAAGCTTCCCCTGATTTTAACAGATAAACAAGCACCAATATAAAAGCGTCTGTTGTTTGTTGACGGGAATTTATCCAATGCCCACTTCACATTTTCCCAGTAATGGAAGGTCATCATCAGTATGTCTCAATGTTGTGAGACAACCAAGGGAACAAGCGGGGCTTTTGAAATGGTACATCGAAGAACTTGTCTTCGTTTTTTTGTCTCAAAAAAGGTGCAGGAGCACTGCCACTTTTTCTAAGTGAAAAGATATTTAGCAATCGCAACACAAAACACAACCACCAAGGCTTGGTCCTCAGCCAGGCCAACATAGAAATATAATTACCCAGATGACCCACCCTAGTCACACCCCGACCTAACCAACATAGAGAATAAAAAGCTCTCTATGGTCAAGGCGTGACATGTAAACGTTCCGGTGTTCACAATGTGGGCCAAGGTAATCACGAACCTTTGAGCTTTCATCCGCTGTGTAAACCAACGCTCATTGTGATATCATAAACAATCATTTATAAGTTTCAGGGTTAATAAGCACTATTAAAGTCCTGCTGTGACTTTCTAAAAAATAATCTAAAAGGGAGTAGCTTACAAGTATGCTACTTGAGCCCAAAGTATAAAGTTAAGGATAAATATGTTAATAATCAGAATTTTAAAAGGACTGTCTTGTCTTTTTTTTAGCTTGACACAATAAAGGTCTGCAATGTCACTTGCCTCCCATATTAAATAAGCTCTGAGGACATTTTTTTTAGCTGCTATTGTTCCTGGCCCTGTCCTCTGTTTTCTTTCTTGATTGCCTGTGAAAGGATACATAGATATCCACCACAAGAGTCTGACAATAATTAACCACCATTCACGGCTCTGGCAAAGGATTTCATATGATGAAAACATCATGAATTAGACAGAGACTGCAGCCTTGCGGCTCTTGTAATCTTCTGCGATTGTGTCTGTTAATGTAATTGCAATTTTGAGCAGGACAGACCGTCCCCAAACCAAAGTGCCCCGCACGCCCATACTGTCGCGTCGCTTTGGTGACGGAGTATCTTTGACTGCTCGTTCATGCTGCCATCCCGGAGGAGAGAGAATCAGTCTCCTGTTATTTTGTTCTACTCCCCCACCATCTGGAATGTGAATAGTCAGACCCACCTGGACTGGGAAGTGACAGAAGTCCTCAGTGGAAAGTGTGGTTGATGAAAAAACACGGAGAGAGGAAAAGAGAGAAAAAAGAACACAGAGGGGAATTGAGATTGGGAAAAAGAGAGAAATATGAAGGCAGATGCTGCATCCAACCAGGTTCCCTGGCTTGTGGATGCCCCCACTCTCTCATTCTCTCTCACAGTGACAGGCGCAATTTGAACTCTCAGAAATAACATTCGAACACTGACTCAAAATGTTAGACCAAGTACAGGGTGGCCTGTCTCTATGTTTAACCCTACACATGCCAATTCAATCTGTTTACACCGTGAAAGCGGCCAGAGGTCTCTCCCTCTCGGCCAGACTCTTAACAAACTTAACACTTCACTTTTTGATATTTTCTGAGCACCCGATTCATATGGCTAAAACCTCAATTCACCCACCTGGATATCATCCTGTAAGAGGCTTAGGAATCGTGTTATAACCTCTCTCAGCCAAAATAAAGAGGAGGATTAGCTAAATAGAGGTGACTTGGACTCTGTGCATGTTTGGATTTATTCTAAAAAGTTCAAAAGTTCAGCAAGATGTTTTAGAGCCAGGAGTTTTCAGTGCTGCAGGGGGTTTAGGCTGGATCTGCTCCAACGTCACTGGCACTAACTACCTGTCGCCTTCAAATGTGCCTGGCCAGTTTTTTCATTCACACCCATGCAAACGCCCAGTTGGGATTATCAGAACCCGTGTACAAATGGTAATGATTACTTTGGGATTGAGGAACAACAAACCCAGACAGACATCACAAATTAATGTTCAATTACAACAACACTTTTAAGCTGTGGGCTTCGCAGTGCACTTGGGAGTAAAAAGGCATTCAAATCTACTAGAGAACATTATCATGAAATGCATTTGTGGTGTGTACTCTGCATCATAAGAAACACTTAGGGCATTTTCATACTCTTTTTAATCCCGGGGCGAACCGTCTCACATTTTCCCATTGGCATGTTCATCGTGGGGAAAGGTTTTCAACTCCCAGTTGACTCACCCTATTAAGGAACAGGGTTGGAATGTTTTCTCACTGTGTTGAATTGGGAGCTGCAGGATGAGGTATAAAACAAGCAACTAAGTAAATTGTAACAACTATTGATATAACAATGTGCTTCCATCAGTAAACCAACAAATGTACCACATATCAATACGTGTTTTACTTTATTTGAACTAAGGTGTCAGATACCTCTTTCTGTATGATGATGTGGAGCAATAGATTTTTGAGTTGAAATAACAAAGTTAGAATTGTGATGAGGTTATTATTTATTTTTTTACTCAAAAGAAACACTGCACAAATAGCTGAAAAGTAGAAGTGTATTTAAAAAGGAATGTTGGAGGAACATCTTTAGTTCTTGCAATTTGTGAACCGAAATAGAATGTTAGTGGAATGTTAATCCATAAATCTGGAGAAAATAACTACTATTACTTCAATCATTCAAATACTGAGCTATATTGTATGCTAAAAAATATTAAATTATACTATTTTATACTAATAATATAATTCATGGTGTCAATTACTATTCATTCAGGATAACCCATAATCCCGGTAACATTAATATTCATGTAGAAGTGTTTACAAACATATTATATTCTTATTTACAATAAAAGTGACTGCAAAATGACACAATACATTATTTACCATTGTCACACCCTGACCATAGTTTACTTTGTATATTTCTATGTTGTGGTTGGTCAGGGTGTGATCTGAGTGGGCATTCTATGTTACATGTCTAGTTTGTCTAGTTCTATGTTCGGCCTGATATGGTTCTCAATCAGAGGCAGGTGTTCATCAT
This sequence comes from Oncorhynchus mykiss, assembly GCF_057628025.1. Classification (NCBI taxonomy): domain Eukaryota; kingdom Metazoa; phylum Chordata; class Actinopteri; order Salmoniformes; family Salmonidae; genus Oncorhynchus; species Oncorhynchus mykiss. The sequence continues at coordinate 11,146,853 of NC_143047.1, forward strand.
TGTCTCTGATTGGGAACCATATTTAGGTAGCCTGGGTTTCACTGTGTGTTTGTGGGTGATTGTTCCTGTCTATGTGTTTTTCACCAGATAGGCTGTTTAGGTTTTCGTTACGTTCATTCACGTTCTTTATTTTGTAGTGTTTGCATTGATTCGTGTTTTACGTTTGTTCATTAAAACATGGATCGCAATCTACACGCTGCATTTTGGTCCGACTCTCCTTCTCACCAAGAAAACCGTTACAGAATCACCCACCACAAAGGGACCAAGCAGCGTGTCAACAGGCAGGAACAGCCCAAAGTGGAGTACAGTATGGACTATACTTCTTGGGAGGAGATAGACAGGTGGGCGGTCGACCCAGGGAGAGTGCCGGAGCCCGCCTGGGATTCGATGGAGCAGTGCGCGGAAGGATATAGGAGAATGGAGTTTGCGAAGCAAGCAAGGCGGCGCGGACGGAGGCCCCATAGTCAGCCCCAAAAATTTATTGGGGGGGGGCTCAGGGAGAGTGTGGCAGAGTCAGGAGCCAGACCTGAGCCAACTCTCCCTGTTTATCGTGAGGAGCCAAGGAGGAGACCAGAACCAGAGCCGGTGTTGGAGGTGAGCGAAACAGAGACTGTGAAGGAGTTAATGGGGAAATTGGAGGAGAGAGAAATGAGGGAGTTGCTGTGTTGGTGTTTTAAACATGGAATTCGCCCGACGGAGCGTGTCGGGGATTTGATGGCACCTGGGTCAGCGCTCCATACTCGTCCTGAGGTGCGTGTTAGTCGGCTGGTGAAGATGGTGCCAGTCTCACGTACCAGGCCTCCTGTGCACCTCCCTAGCCTTGCACGTCCTGTGCCAGCACCGCTCTCAAGATCTCCAGTACGCCTTCACGGTCTAATCTACCCAGTACCACCTCCTCACCCCAGCCCTCCGGTAGCAGCTCCCCGCACCAGGCTTCCTGTGCGTGTCCTCGGCCCAGTACCACCAGTGCCAGCACCACGCATCAGGCCTACAGTGCGCCTCGCCTGTCCAGCGCTGTCGGAGCCCTCCTCCTCTCCAGCGCTGTCGGAGTCTCCCGCCTGTTTAGCGCTGTTAGAGCCTTCCTTCTCTACAGCGCTGCCGGAGTCTCCCACCTGTTCAGAACTGCCAGTTAGCAAGGAGCTGCCAGTTAGCAAGGAGCTGCCAGTCTGCAAGGAGCTGCCAGTCTGCAAGGAGCCGCCAGAGCTGCCTGTCTGCAGGATGCCGCCAAAGCTGCCAGTCTGCAAGGAGCCGCCAGAGCTGCCAGTCTGCAAGGAGCCGCCAGAGCTGCCAGTCTGCAAGGAGCCGCCAGAGCTGCCTGTCTGCAGGATGCCGCCAGAGCTGCCAGTCTGCAAGGAGCCGCCAGAGCTGCCAGTTAGCATGGAGCAGCCAGGGCCGCCAGTCAGCATGGAGCAGCCAGGGCCGCCAGTCAGCATGGAGCAGCCAGGGCCGCCAGTCAGCATGGAGCAGCCAGGGCCGCCAGTCAGCATGGAGCAGCCAGTCAGCATGGAGCAGCCAGTCAGCATGGAGCAGCCAGAGCAGCCAGTCAGCATGGAGCAGCCAGAGCTGCCAGTCAGCATGGAGCAGCCAGTCAGCATGGAGCAGCCAGAGCTGCCAGTCAGCATGGAGCAGCCAGTCAGCATGGTGCAGCCAGAGCTGCCAGTCATCATGGAGCAGCCAGTCAGCATGGAGCAGCCAGAGCTGCCAGTCGACCAGACTCTCCCAGATCTGCCAGTCGACCAGACTCTCCCAGATCTGCCAGTCGACCAGACTCTTCCAGATCTGCCAGTCGACCAGACTCTTCCAGATCTGCCAGTCGACCAGACTCTTCCAGATCTGCCAGTCGACCAGACTCTTCCAGAGCTGCCAGTCGACCAGACTCTTCCAGAGCTGCCAGTCGACCAGACTCTTCCAGATCTGCCAGTCGACCAGACTCTTCCAGATCTGCCAGTCGACCAGACTCTTCCAGATCTGCCAGTCGACCAGACTCTTCCAGATCTGCCAGTCGACCAGACTCTTCCAGATCTGCCAGTCGACCAGACTCTTCCAGATCTGCCAGTCGACCAGACTCTTCCAGATCTGCCAGTTGACCAGACTCTTCCAGATCTGCCAGTCGACCAGACTCTTCCAGATCTGCCAGTCGACCAGACTCTTCCAGATCTGCCAGTCGACCAGACTCTTCCAGATCTGCCAGTCGACCAGACTCTTCCAGATCTGCCAGTCAGCCAGGATCTGCTAGATCCTACTACCTGCCTGGGCTTCCTCTCAGTGCTGAGCTTCCTCTCAGTGCTGAGCGTCCTTTCAGTGCTGAGCTACCCATCAGTCCTGAGCTACCTCTGTCCCGAGCTGTCCCTCTGTCCCGAGCGGTCATTAAGGAGGGTAACCTATCTAGGGACGCAAGGGAGGTGGACTAAAACGATTATGGAGTGGGGTCCACGTCCAGCGCCAGAGCCGCCACCGCGGACAGATGCCCACCCAGACCCTCCCCTATAGGTTCAGGTTTTGCGGCCGGAGTCCGCACCTTGGGGGGGGGGTACTGTCACACCCTGACCATAGTTTACTTTGTATATTTCTATGTTGTGGTTGGTCAGGGTGTGATCTGAGTGGGCATTCTATGTTACATGTCTAGTTTGTCTAGTTCTATGTTCGGCCTGATATGGTTCTCAATCAGAGGCAGGTGTTCATCATTGTCTCTGATTGGGAACCATATTTAGGTAGCCTGGGTTTCACTGTGTGTTTGTGGGTGATTGTTCCTGTCTATGTGTTTTTCACCAGATAGGCTGTTTAGGTTTTCGTTACGTTCATTCACGTTCTTTATTTTGTAGTGTTTGCATTGATTCGTGTTTTACGTTTGTTCATTAAAACATGGATCGCAATCTACACGCTGCATTTTGGTCCGACTCTCCTTCTCACCAAGAAAACCGTTACAACCATTCATTTCTATTTGGCACAAAATCATCTAAAGCACAACGAAAACAAACTGCAAATGCATTCTACAAGTATGTAGCCATAATCTTGATGTAGTCATTGCGTGCTAGGAATATGGGACCAAATACTATGTTTTGAATCTTTAGGGGGCGTCAATCATTTTCCCGTACCTTTTTGAGAAATGATTTTCACATGTTCTCTTTCTCTGAGCAATTGTATAAGTGTGAAATAATATATCTCTATACATTTTTTTTTTAGCACACAATATAGCTCAGTGTTTGAATGACTTATTTTATACAGTCATTATTGCACATCTTTATCAAGGGTGTCTATACTGTTGTATCACACTGTACATTTTTTTGTCTTAGGGAAGCAGAGGGAAGCGAGGCCTCAAAGGAAATTAATTCCCATAACCAGTAAGAAGGTCCAGCATAATCCTCACTCACCTGCCGATATGGTGGCACAGTGACAGTATCATGCAGCAGACGCATTACTGAGCCAACCCTGGAAAATTGGGTCAATGGCAAGTCTATAGCGCTCGAGAGGCAATGAGATTCAGGAGGAAGATGTGAGTGAGCTTTCCTCTCGTCTGGCCTTTTCAATCTCCCCTCTAGCCTCTCTGGTGGACAGGGCTAGGACGGTTTAGTGCGGCTTGAATGAAGATGTAAGCTTATTGATTCATCTAACCACATTACTCTCTCTTCCACTTCAGGATTTATGAGATACAGCTTCAGCTGGGGTAAAATAGCAGCCAAAGATACATCTCGGTGAATGTTATGGTATTGTGACCAGGGCAGGAGATTACTGTGTTGGCTCAATATGTTGCTTTATGGTTCTTAAATTCTTGGTACAGTATTGTGACAAAGTGTGGTGTTTCACCTGAGGTAAACAGTAAGCGCCATGACATCATTGTCTTAACAGTTTTGATCAGGTTTCAGATGGCTAAAGGCTATGTGGTAAAATGATTGGTCTTATCCAGTTTGTGCAGAATCTTGTTGGAAAAAACGTATTTAAATTCACTTTACCCCCTAAAAAGGAGATTTCCATTTTTTAAAAAGTGCCTTGCTTGTCATTCTCAGTATTAGTGTCTGCCAATCTGCCCATAGCTAAAGACCATAGGAAACCTGGTAGTTGCCATACATACGATAAATGGTAGTAGTCTAAATGGAATATAATCTGTACTTCCTTTGAGTGAGCTTTTGAATAGCATCTGTGGCTAAAAAGGTGTTTGATTTAAGCACACATGCAGTAACTGTCGGTTAGATGGATTCCTATGCCAAATCTATAAGCTTGACTATGGCTATGCCTCTAAGAACAAATTCCCTTCATCTGAATATTTCAGGAAATGAGCGAGGTAAGACTGAACAATTTGTCTAATGGGCTTTGTTTATAATTAATCTCATCAAGCTGCACCAAGAGGTAATGTGGCTTTGAAATCTTTTTATAATCAACGCTGAATATCCCCAGCTTTAAATAAACATCAGATTTTGATAACGGAGGTTGCTGATAAGACTCTCAACAGCCCTTCAATCGCTCAGAGGGATTGAACCATACCTCAGCGTGATACACCGTGGGATCTGCTGACTTTGTTATGAGCTGGATGCTGACTTGTAATAATAAGAACTGAAAGGAGTGTGGCTGCCTAACTGCCGTTTCTAGCAGTCGACATCATTGTGTGTCTGTGTCTGTCTGTGTGTGGACTAGTGTGTGTGCGTGTGTGTGCGCGCGCCTGCATGTGTGTGTGATATGAGATTGTGATTGCACAGGCTGTTGTCCAGGGCAGACACTCGTCATCCTCCAGGTCTGTCTGAGGGATTGGATTGTTGGCCCACTCCACCCTGCCACTGCATTGATAACATCCAGTAATCAAAAAAAGCACTATTGACTCAGCCGATATTGCCAGTCATTCACATTGGCAGAAGTCACTGGCCACCCTCTCTGGCCACCTGGGTGTGGTAATGGGTGATAAAAGAGAAAAAGGATTGTTAAATGCATACTCCTCTGAAAGCCTTTTTATTCCGTTTTGACAAATGTCTATCGGAATCCCCTCAACAACCGCTGCACCACTGGAAAAGCGGAGAGCTTTAAGATCACTTCTGCTCAATTATAAAAATGGAGCCCACTGTTAAACCATTAATCAGTGGGAGAGTGGCATGAGACGTCAGCTAGACAGTGGACACTAGTAAGGGGAGAGCTGACAGGATGGGGGGGGGGGGGGCGTCTTCTCACAGAGGCCAGCAGGGGGCACTGTGACTCCTGACAGTGCCATGGTGATGAAGGGGGCTTATCGAAATTCAGAGTGCTTGTGTATATGTACATGTTTGGTATTCCGCTTGTGCTCCTCCCGTTGATGTCTCTTCGCTCCATTCAATCCCTGCTGCTTCTCTGGGATGTGAAGTAAAGCCCCACTGGCACACCACTCATTTCAATGTGGAGTATTGGGTAATATTTGGTTGATACGTTGATCAATGACGTCACAACGCAATTTTCACCCACTCAAAAAGACCGCCAAAAGTTTGTTGAATCCACAGTGTCATCACAATGCATTCAACCATCTAAAAGCACAACCACATTTTCTATGGAAACTCAATGACCTGATTTTTGGTTTGGTTGTCACCTAAATGTGTTATCCTTGCACTTTTAGCAATTTCAAAAGCAGAACAAAGACAAAATGGGAATACAACAGCTTAATGTGTTATCACTGTGAATCATCTAATAGCACA